>NC_060138.1:1122373588-1122998588 GCF_021461385.2 Schistocerca piceifrons
CAATTGTCACTTTTTGCACAGTCTAAATCGTTTCGCAATTTGTTTTGATCATCTGCCGGATCCTCTCGTTCTGGTACTGTTGTCACATCCTCTTCGGTATGACAAGCGACAACGGAGTAGAAAGAATGCTGTGAAGCCTGTACGATATTGCTTCTCTGTGTTGTATGCAAATGTCAAGATAGGCAGTATTGTGTCCCAATCTCTCTGGTCGACATCAGTTTACATCAAGAGAATATCTGCCAGGGTCTTATGCCTTCTGCGAGGCGTTTCGTCTGTGGGTGGTAAGCAATCATCCAGTGGGTCGAGACCCACGTGAAAATGCAAGGGTTGGAAAAAATATTGAATTACTGCGAGAAATGCAAGCTTCAGCACAAATGCACATGCCAGACAAGCCTGCGGATTGCACTACTACGAGGGTCACTCCAAAAGAAATGCACACTATTTTTGTAAAAATACAGTTTTCATTCTGCATGTGTGAAAGTTTTACAGTGTGTAGATACATCCTTACCGCTTGTTTTCAAACTTAGTTCAACCTGTTCCCGTGAGTGGCGCCGTCACAGCATGTCTTCAAGATGGCTGCTACACTTGACGTTCGTCAGAAGCAACGTGCTGTCATAGAATTCCTGTGCTGTGAAAACGAGACAGTGGGAAACAACCACAAGAGGTCGAAAAATGGTGTATGGAGATGCTGCTGTCGATCGCAGTACAGTTAGTCGGTGGGCAAGCAGGTTACGTGATGAAAGCGGGCACGGCAATATTGAGGATTGTCCTCGCAGCAGCAGGCCTCGTACTGCACACACACTCCAGACAATGTGCAGAGAGTTAACGAATTGGTGACTGCTGACAGATGACTGCTCACAGATGCATCACAGTGAACGAATTGTCACGCTACGTTGGGATAGGGGAAGGAAGTGTTTGCAAAATACTGAAAGTGTGGCATTAAAAAACGTTTGTGCCAGGTGGGTTCCCAGAATATTGACAGTGGCTCATAAAGAAACAAGAAAAACGGTATGCAGAGAACTTTTGGAACAGTATGAGAATGGTGGAGATGAATTTCTTGGAAGAATTGTGACAGGTGATGAAACATGGCTCCATCATTTTTCACCAGAGACGAAGAGGCAATCAATGAAGTGGCATCATGCAAATTCACCTAAGGAAAAAAAAATTCAAAACCACACCTTCTGCTGAAAAAGTTATGGCTAGGGTGTTTTTCGATTACGAAGGAGTCTCGCTTGTGGACATCATGCCAAGTGGAACGACCATAAATTCTGATGCATATATGACGACAATGAAGAAACTTCAAGCTCGACTGAGCCGTGTTCGACCACATCGGCAAAAGCAGGATGTTTTGCTGTTGCACGACCACATGTCAGTCCAAAAACCATGGAAGCGATCACAAAACTCGGATGGATAACACTGAAACACCCGCCTTACAGCCCTGACCTGACTCCATGTGCCTATCATCTCTTTGGGAAACTGAAAGACTCTCCTCGTGGAACAAGGTTTGAAGATGATGACTCCCTTGTGCGCGCTGCCAAACAGTGGCTCCAACAGGTTGGTCCAGAATTTTACCGTGCGGGTATACAGGCCCTGGTTCCAAGATGGCGTAAGGCAGTTGAGAGGGATGGAAATTATGTGGAGAAATGAAAATATTGTTCCTAAAGGATGTATCTACACACTGTAAAACTTTCAAACATGTAGAATAAAAGATGGATTTTAAAATGTAGTGTGCATTTCTTTTGGAGTGACCCTCGTATATTTGACCATGAACGCCACCTGTGCAGTGTCCTCAGTGCTGTGGAAGGGTCAGTCGTTGTCTGGACAGTGTTCTGTGTAGCTGTGGGTGCTGCATGTCGGAGGTAAGTCACTTCGAACCTCGACAAGTTGTCAAGTTGTTGGTGCTCTTATGGTGGGTGCTTCAGTGACCAAGGTAGTCTAAGCGTTTTTATTTTAACGAGCACTGTACCGGAGATTTGTACCGCATAGCGGAAAAGAGCTAAGTCGCAACTCGGACGAAAGTCTTATAACACCTATATGTACGTTGTGCCAAATGTGACCTTAAAATACAATAAGTGTTACCCTCTGGGAGGAATTTTGAAATGTTGGACCGTGTGTTTACCTAATGGACAGAGGGTATCGGACATGAATTTCGTATAAATGGCGATTAGTAGAAAGACTTCAATTTTGGAAATAATGGAAGTTTTCGTGAATGAAATAATAAACGGTCGCCAGCCTAATTAGGCATAATAATTTTGAAACATTATGTCCAAAGAATTTAAATATAATTTTGCAACAGGAATTTTCATTCTTTTTCTCTTTGTCACGTGCAATAAACACACACGACTACCAGACGAACTGAACAGTGTACAGCATGTAACACCTCCGTTTATTTATCCCGACCTGATCTGATCGAATAGCAGCCCAATATTTATTATTAATATGTCCGTGTACCTAATGAGGCTGGTAATCGGAACTGACTGCTACGGAAGTTGTTACTTTCCAGTTCGTCCTGTTCAATACTGTAATAATGAAATGTCTGGTAACAAGAAAAACACCAACACAGTTTCACTAATTACGAACCTATATTGTTCTCAAAAACACAAAAAAGGAGACAGCCACTGCCTTCGTCATACATATCTAATTACGGCTAATCTCAGCACAGGCTTTTTCATTTTCCATTATCGTCACACGCTAATCCATCATTGCATCCAACACTGCAATCCAAGGTGATGCCGGTGCGGTAGACACGAAACCAAATGTCGGCCCTAGAAATGTCACTGATCACTTTCGTAATAATACTTCTTCACCTTCCCGGTATTATTCTAGTACAAAGGGGTCTAACCACGGCGATGGCGACTCCCTTCTTCGTTAAAGCCTTGTATTTCGACAAAGTCCCCCACACATCTCTACCTGCAACATGGCGCTGGCTCAATTCCACACTCACTCTCGCAACACGACACAATCGATTGTTCGCCCTATCGACCTGTGCCGAATGAAAATTTATAGTAAGGGCCTACGGACCCCTTACAAGCAGTAGTTATCATTTGCATAAATTGACGATCACAGAAAGATAAAAGGACTTTTACTTCTATTGATAATAATTACCATCTCAATCATTAATTAATTCAGCACCAAAATGTTATCAAAGACAACACGAGACTAAGTGAAGCATGACAAGTGTGCTGGTTTAACTAATCCATAAACGTCACAAATCCAATAAAATAACGCTGTACAAACTTTTTTTCATACTCTCTCTTTTATGGAAATACTTCAGATTCCTTTAGCGAACGAAATATTTAGTTTAACTTTCTCACTATAGAGAAGAATATAGTGGGGCCCATGAACTGTCATTTACACTACAGGGAAATTCTATAACTATTTCAGAGACAAATTGCATTACACTAATGTGAATTTGTAACGCCACTTGAATTTGTTTATATTTCAGTACTATATAGCAATTTACTCAAATGTTATTCTGAAATAAAACTTCAGAAATTAGTTTATGGTAATAGTGAAGACAAAATCAAATTTCCTATAAGTCAAATTATGTGCGTTTTTCATTACCTGTGAAGCAGGTGGTTTAACTAGCCACATTTATACACTTTAACACTGAAACTTTGTGCACATTCATATTAGAAACAATTCAATGGTTATTCAGAAACAGGATACTCGGTCTTTTGCGCGTTTAGGACAGGACACTAAAACGGTTTTATGATCAGGACAATTTCAAAGTCCACACACATGTTTTTATCACTTGAATTATTATTGAAAAAGCACACACAGGAACATACGAGTCCATACTAAGCTATATATCTGATTTCCTGAAGTTGGCGGAGCAGTGGCGCAATAGTGATAGCAAGCAAAATGGTTCAATTGGTTCTGAGCACTGTGCGACTTAACTTCTGATGTCATCAGTCGCCTAGAACTTAGAACTAATTAAACCTAACTAACCTAAGAACATCCCACACATACATGCCCGAGGCAGGATTCGAACCTGCGACCGTAGCGGTCGCGCGGTTCCAGACTGTAGCGCCTAGAACCGCTCAGCCACCCCGTCCGGCGATGGAAAGCACCTGGCGGCTATCTGGTCTCACCTCTTGCAGTTTAAGGCTCTTTTCAAATTTCTTCTAGGCGACGTATTAATCAGTTCAGAGCCATTCCATAATATAAGAGCGCCATATTACAGCCGAAACCACATCGGAGGAAATTTCAACATAAATCGGCTTCCCAATGCTTCACTTGGCACCTACGGTGTTGACTGTACAATTGCTGGCCACTGACTGCGTAATGTGCGGTCTCTCTTGCCGCCCAGATTGACCGCCAAATCCACCTTTTCCCGCGCGCCAAGCCCCTTCCGCAGCGGAGAGGGTTCCCTACACCTTTTCCATTATACAATCCAACTTCCGTAAGTATGAACCAGTATTCAAAGGGTAATTTCTCTTTTACGAGCATACATATTTTATAAAGTTTCATTATTTTTAAACATTATTAAATCTTTGCAATATATACACCGTAAACTTCCACTTTCCCTCTAACAATTCAGAGCAATCATTCCATAGTTACATACACATAATAACACTGTATAAACTACTTACAATCGATAGTGGAGTTACAGTCTTTCTTCAGTGATGATGAGAGACGGTTATTGAAGAGGATTGTGACGAAAAATAAGAGGACGACAGCTGAAAAAGTCACTGCAGAACTGAATGTTGTATTCGCGAACCCTGTGTGCACCAAAACAACGCTAAGGGAGCTCCGTAAGTGGAGAATTGCAGGGTGAGCTGGAAGTTCAAAACAACTCGACAGTGATGCAAATGACCGTAACAGGAAGATGTGGTGCCGAAGTCACGAAACGTAGAGTATGGGTCAGTGGAAGAAAATCATTTGGTCGGACGAGTCTGGTTGCACAGTGTTTATGGGCGAGTTTACGCCCCAAGAGTGAAACATGGCGAGGGTTCGCTGATGATTTGGGCAGCCATATTGCGAATATTCTGCAGTCGCCATGTGTAATCTTCAGGATCGCATTACAGTCGAGGATTATGTGATCAGTTTGGCTGATCAAATCCGTCCCATGGCACACTGATTCTCCTCCGATGGTGATGCTGCGTTCCAAGACGGCATGGCCACTGTTCACGCTCCAGGACTGGTGTTGTGACCACGAGGATGAAGTGTCGCAGGGGAGCCTGGCGACCACAGTCTCCAGACCTCAATATTATTCAGCCTTTGTGGTCTAGACGTAAATGTACTTTGGGAAGAAGGGTGCGCGATCAGTATCCACTTCCATTATCGTTGCCCGAACCCGTCCCTATTTCGCAGCAAGAATGGTATAAGATCCCCTTGAAAACCATTCACGACCTTTATTTATCCTTTCCAAGACGATTCGCAGTTGCTTTGAATACCAACGGTTTTCCTACATAGTATTAGGCGCGGCGATGTGTTGTGGTTTTGGTCTTTCCATATTTTTGTACACCCATGTATCTCTCATACCTCTCACACTAGTCTCGAGTGAAAAACTTCTCCACAAACAGAGACCATCCCATGGGGTTCTGAGGTGTGCTCCAAAACTACGGCGCTTACAGTGAACTTTGCAATTTCCGGAGCTTCAGTAGTTGGAACAACCTTGGTGACACCAGAATGGGCGAGTTAGAGTATTAGCCATCAGTTACCATTTGTCTACTTGCGAACCTACCAGATTGATGGAATGGCGCTCCTGTGGATGGGGTTTGGTACCAGATGTCCAGGAGGTAATTGTGGCACGTGTTTCAGTCATTGGCATTCCTCACAGTGGCTCATCTAGTGACTAATGGATGGGTGGAGACTTGGCGAGTGATACCTGCGTCTGAATATCAAGAGCTCGGATGGAAACCCAGTTCTAAGCAAAATAGGAAAAGCAGAAAGGTGGAAGGCGTATATAGAGGGTCTATTGAAGGGAGATGTACTTGAGGACAATATTGTGGAAATGGAAGAGGATGTAGATGGAGATAAAATGGGAGATATGATACAGCGTGAAGAGTTTGACAGAGCACTGAAAGACCTAAGTCGAAACAAGGCCCCGAGAGTAGATAACATTCCATTAGAACTACTGACAGCCTTGGGAGAGCCAGCCCTGAGAAAACTCTACCATCAGGTGAGCTAGATGTATGAGACAGGCGAAATACGCTCAGACTTCAAGAAGAATATAATAATTCCAATCCCAAAGAAAGCAGGTGTTGGCAGATGTGAAAATTACCGAACGGCTGCAAATTCTGACACGAATTCTTGACAGATGAATCGAATAACTGGTAGAAGCTGACCTCGGGGAAGATCAGTTTATATTCCGTAGAAATGTTTGAACATGTAAGGCAATATTGACCCCACAACTTATCTTAGATTAAGGAAAGGCAAACCTAAGTTTCTAGCATTTGTACACTGAGAGACAGCTTTTGGCAATGTTGACTGGAATACTCTCTTTCAAATTCTGAAGGTGGCAGGGGTAAAAACAGGGAGCGAAAGGCTATTTACAATTTGTACAGAAACCAGATGGCAGTTATAAGAGTCGAGGGGCATGAAAGGGAAGCAGTGGTTGGGAACGGAGTGAGACAGGGTTGTAGCCTATCCCCGATGTTATTCAATCTGTATATTGAGCAAGCAGTTAAAGAAAAAAAGAAAAAATTCGGAGTAGGAATTAAAATCCACGGAGAAGAAATAAAAACTTTGAGGTTCTCCGATGATATTGTAACTCTGTCGGAGACAGCAAAGGACCTGGAAGAGCAATTGAACGGAATGGATATGTCTTGAAAGGAGGATATAAGATGAACATCAACAAAAGCAAAACGAGTATAATATAATGTAGTCGAATTAAATCGGGTGATGATGAGGGAATTAGATTAGGAAATGAGACACGTAAACTAGTAAAGGAGTTTTGCTATTTAGGGAGCAAAATAACTGACGATGATCGAAGTAGAGAGGATATAAAATGTAGACTGGCAATGGTAAGGAAAGCGTTTCTGAAGAAGAGAAGTTTGTTAACATCGAATATAGATTTAAGTGTCAGGAAGTCGTTTCTGAAAGTATTTGAATGGAGTGTAGCAATGTATGGAAGTGAGACGTGGACGATAAATATTTTAGACAAGAAAGAATAGAACCTTTCGAAATGTGGTGCTACAGAAGAATGCTGAAGATAAGATGGGTTGATCACATAACTAATGAGGAGGTATTGAATAGAACTGGTTGAAATGGTTCAAATCGCTCTGAGCACTATGGGTCTTAACGTCTGAGGTCATCAGTCCCTTAGAACTTAGAACTAGTTAAATCTAACTAACCTAAGGACATCACACACATCCATACCCGAGGCAGGATTCGAACCTGCGACCGTAGCGGTCTCGCGGTTCCAGACTGCAGCGCCTAGAACCGCACGGTCACTTCGGCCGGCATTTCAGCAATTTTCTTCACCTTTTGCTCATTGAAATGCAGGATTTTGGTTTGGTGTGTTAAGACCATCGAATCGAGTGTCATCCCTTTGCATTAAATACTGTACATTTTGATAGGCAAATCTGCTCATTATCGCCGAAGTATGTCAGGTGACATAGCCTTCTACTTGTTACGCTGTATAAAATCTCATGTAAGGTGCGAAATTGACATTCATTTAAGCTCCTACTTTACAACTGGAACCAACCTCCCACTCACCGTTCCACGGGAATTCACCTCCGAGTTTCCTCCGAACTCACTGCACTCTGGGACACTAATCACGATGGGTTTCGTCCGTCCACTAACATCCTCATGCAATGTCGCTGATTACCTGCTAGGACATTCCAGTGCAATGACAGTGCTTGCCTGCTAGGACAAATGGGTCAAATGGCTCTGAGCACTATGGGACTTAACTGCTGTGGTCATCAGTCCCCTAGAACTTAGAACTACTTAAACCTAACTAACCTAAGGACATCACACACATCCATGTCCGAGGCAGGATTCGAACCTGCGACCGTAGCGGTCGCACGGTTCCAGATTGAAGCGCCTGGAACCGCTCGGCCACCCCGGCCGGCCTGAATCGAATTGGGGTGAAGAGGGATTTGTGGCACACGTTGACTAGAAGAAGGGATTGGTTGGTAGGACATGTTCTGAGACATCAAGGGATCACCAATTTAGTACTGGAGGGCAGCGTGGAGGGTAAAAATCGTAGAGGGAGACCAAGAGATGAATACACTAAGCAAATTCGGAATGATGTAGGTTGTAGTAGGTACTGAGAGATGAAGAAGGTTGCACAGGATAGAGTAGCATGGAGAGCTGCATCAAACCAGTCTCTGGACTGAAGATCACAAGAAGAACAAACTGCGTCTGTTTCTGCCAAGAAGCTTCATGAATCCCAGGTGACCAGATGTTGGAAAATCACGACAGATGACTGTAGATGAGCTGGGATGTCGAGGAACCATTCCTTTCCCACTGGATCATAGTTTTTCTTGTACAAGCCAGACGTTTATTATGTCTCCTTTGGTCAGTTCTCCTTCTTCTAGGCTTCTTTGGGTTTCCAGCTGTGATGGATCTTCGTTCTATTGAGCAGCACTGCCATTTAATACAGCGATGATGAGATTTCTACATATTTCTCTCCTCGCCTATTCTGCTTAGTATGTTCACATTTCCGACCTTACCAGTGCAACTAATATTTTACAATCTTCTATAGCAACAAATCTGAAATGCTTCGATTCTCCACTTTTCCAAGTTTCCCACAGTTCAAAATTCATTTGTGCAAAATGCTGTGCTCCAGGTACAAATTCTCAGGGAGTTCTTATTTAAATTAAGGCCAATGCTCGATGCTAATAGTCTAGTTTTTATTAAGGAATACTTCCTTTATCTGTGCTAGTCTGCCTTTTACGTCCTAGTTTCTTTGTCATCGTTATTTTGCTTCCGAGGTAGCAGCATTCCTTCATTTCGTCTAATTTGTCACCAGTTCTAATGTTAAGTATATCGCTAATCACGTCTCTGCTCATCACTACTGTCTTTGTTCGGTTGACTATAACTCTGTATTCTCTACCCATTAGGCCGTTCATTGCATTCTACAGGTCCTATAATCCTTCCTTACGTTCACGTAGGATAGCAGTATCAGCAGTGAGTCTTACCACTGATACTCTTTGAGCCTGAATTTTAATCTCATTCCTGAATCTTTTTTTTTCTTTGTTTTACTTCCACCATTGGTTCTCTCATGAGCTGATTGAACAGTAGAAGCGAAAGACTGCATCCTTGTACTGCGTCACTTTAAATCCGGGCCCCTCGTTCTTGGTCATTCATTCTTTATTTTTCCATCGTTGTTCTTGTACACGCCCAGTCACAATAATGTAATCACCTGTCAAAAGCCTGAATAAGCACCTTTTGCGGTGCGAGCCAGTGAGGTTCTGGAAGATACCGTCAGGGATGTGGACCCAGGTCGACTCCAATGCGGCGGCCAGCTGTGCTACGTTTCTCAGTTGAGGTTCCTAGGCGCGAGCATCCTGATCAAGGTGGCCCCACTGGTTCTCGATTGGGTTTAAATCCGGAGAGTTTGGTGGCCAGGTTGGTATGTTAAACTCGTCCCGGTGCTCTTCGAAGCAAGCACGCATACTGAGAGCTGTGCGAAACGTTGCATAGTCCTGCTGGTAGATCCTGTCGTCCCGAGGAAATTCACACCATGAATCCTGCAGGGCTGTCCATAAATCCATAAGATTACGAGGCAGTGGAGATCTCTTCTCAATAGCACGTTGCAAGGCATCCCAGATATGCTCAATAATGTCCATGTCTGGGGAGTTTGGTGCCAGCGGAAGTGCTTAAACTCAGAAGAGTGTTCCTGGAACCACTCTGTAGCAATTATGGACGTGTGGAGTATCGCATTGTCCAACTGGAATTGCCCAAGTGTGTCGGAATGCACAATGGACATGAATGGATGCAGGTGATCAGACAGGATGCTGACGTACGTGTCACCTGTCAGAGTCGTATCAAGACTGATCAGGGGTCCCATATCACTCCAATTGCACACGCCCCACACCATTACAGAGCCTCCACCAGATTAAACAGTCCCCTGATGGCATGGAGGATCAATGGATTCGGTGAGGTTGTCTGCATATCCGTACACGTCTGTCCGGTCGATACAATTTGAAACGAGACTCGTCCGACAAGGCAACATGTTTCCAGTCATCAATAGGGCAATGACGGTGTTGACGGGCCCAGGCGAGGCGTAAACGGTTTTTGTCGTGCAGTGATCAAGGGTGTACGAGTGGGCCTTCGGCTCCGAAAGCCTATATCGATGATGTTTCGTGGAATGGTTTGCACACTGACATTTGATGATGGCCCAACATTGAAACCTGCAGCAATTTGCGGAAAGGTTGCACTTCCGTCGCGTTGAACGATTCCCTTCAGGCGTCGTTGGTCCCGGTCTTGCAGGATCTTTTTCCGGCCGCAGCGATGTCGGTGATTTGATATTTTAGCGGATTCCTGATATTCACGGTACACTCGTGAAATGGTCGGACGAGATAATCCCCACTTTATCGCTACCCCGGAAATCCTGTGTCCCATCGCTCGTGCGTCGACTATAACAACACGTTCAAATTCACTTAAATCTTGATAACCTTCCGTTGTAGCAGCAGTAATCCATCTAACAACTGTGTCAGACACTTGTTGTCTTATAACAAGCGTTGCCGACCGTAGCGTCATATTCTGCCTGTTTACATATCTCTGTCGTTGAATAGACATGCCTATACCATTTTCTTTGGCGCTTCAGTGTACGTTCGTTCGTTATACTGCGTAGTAGTTTTTGCGAATTGTGTTATTGTGAGATAGTGAATACTGCAGCACTTATTGGCCATTCTATGCTCTGCATAAGGATTAGCTGTTGCATTGTTTGCTGGGGCAAGTAACTGTATAATACTGAGAATAACTGTGTCAGAAGAGATTAACTGGGGGATCAAGTGAGGTTAGTTGTCTTAGGTGAAGTTTATTTCCACTTTGCCCTAAAACTTGATATCACATTGCCGAATTAGGCTGGCGACCGCATGTATACACTCATGCTCATAAATTAAGGATAATTGCAGAATGTGGTGTCACACAATCTGCCACTACACAAAACTGGCGCCAATAGTATAGCCACCTAGGGAACACACACGACACAGATCTGTACGACTACGGTATTGGTGATAAGCTGAGAATACCGTTCCGAAGCACATGTGCTACAAAACGCCACTGTTTCCTGCGCATGTACCCCGACATCAATATGGGATATGATCACCATGCACACGTACACAGGCCGCACAACGGGTTGGCATACTCTGGATCAGGTGGTCGAGCAGCTGCTGGGGTATAGCCTCCCATTCTTGCACCAGTGCTTGTCGGAGCTCCTGAAGTGTCGTAGGGGTTTGAAGACGTGCAGCGATACGTCGACCGAGAGCAACCCAGACGTGCTCGATGGAGTTTAGGTCTGGAGAACAGGCAGGCCACTCCATTCGCCTGATATCTTCTGTTTCAAGGTACTCCTCCACGATGGCAGCTCGCTGGGGCCGTGCGTTATCATCCATCAGGAGGAAGGTGCCGGCCGGAGTGGCCGTGCGGTTCTAGGCGCTACAGTCTGCAGCCGAGCGACCGCTACGGTCGCAGGTTCGAATCCTGCCTAGGGCATGGATGCGTGTGATGTCCTCAGGTTAGTTAGGTTTAATTAGTTCTAAGTTCTAGGCGACTGATGACCTCAGAAGTTAAGTCGCATAGTAAATTAAAAAAAAAGGGGGGGGGGGAAGGTAGGACCCACTGTATCCCTGAAAGGCGGAGATACTGGTACAAAATGACTCCCAATACACCTGACCTGTTACAGTTCCTCTGTCAAAGACATGCAGGGGTGTACGTGCACCAATCATAATCCCACCCCACACCATCAAACCACGACCTCCATACAGGTCCCTTTCAAGTACATTAAGGGGCTGGTATCTGGTTCCTGGTTCACGCCAGATGAAAACCCGGCTAGAATCACTGTTCAGACTGTACCTGGACTCGTCCGTGAACATAACCTTGGACCACTGTTGCAATAACCCTGTAGTGTGTTCTTGACACCAGACTTTAAGGGCTCTCCTCTGACCAGGAGTCAGTGGAATGCACCTTGCAGGTCTCTGGGCGAATAAATCATGTCTGTTCACTCGTCTGTAGACTGTGTGTCTGGAGACAACTGTCCCAGTGGCTGCGGTAAGGTTCCGAGCAAGGCTAATTGCAGTACTCCGTGGCCGTCTGCGGGCACTGATGGTGAGACATCGGTCTTCTTGTGGTGTTGTACAATGTGGAAGTCCCTTACTGCAGCGCCTGGACAAGTTTCCTGTCTGTTGGAATTCGTCGCGTAATCGTGAGATCACACTTTGTGGCACACAGAGGGCCCGTGCTACGACCTGCAGTGTTTGACCAGCCTCAAGTCGCCCTAATATTCTACCCCTCATAACGTCATCAATATGTGTTCTTTGAGCCATTTTCAACACGCAGTCACCATTAGCACACTTACTTGCTGCACCGTACTCCGACATGCACGAACACACCTCTGCGTATGTGGACTGCTGCCAGCGCCACCGTGCGACGACCGCAGGTCAAATGCACCGCATGGTCGTATTCCGAGGTGATTTAAACCCGCAAACCACCCACCAGAGCGCTGTTTCACCATGTATGAGCATTATCCTTAATTTATGAGCATGAGCGTATATAATTACAGTTTACTTTCGCATTAGTAGAGCGTCAGGTCAAAACCCATTTGCTCTGCTGTCGTTACTGTTTCACTTACTTCACGATTGCGAAATTATAGTCCGATTGTATTTAGGTACAGCCAAGGTCAGGCTAAAGCCTTCACAGAAAGGTTAACATTATTGGCGACTGTCAAACTGGTAACGGCCGGTAGTGTTACATGCAGAGGCCCATACGCAGCAACGTATACTGAACGGCCATTGAGGAGACATTGCTGGTAGCCCTTTGGTTGCTCAACAGCTGCATGTCCGTTCACCGGTAGACATCTCCGCAGCCGTCGCTGTCTCCTGACATCCATGGCCTGCTGTGCACCGTAGATGCGTCGGCACCCAGTTATAACGCCATCTTCGCCCTGCGCGGTTACTTCAACCACGGCGGAACGGGAGCAGAATTTTCTGTAAATCCATCTTTATACAGACGTTGTAGGACCTCGATTGTTCAGTATAAAATATCGAATCAAAACACCTCCTGTGGTGTCACCGTCAGACACCACACTTGCTAGGTGGTAGCCTTTAAATCGGCCGCGGTCCGCTAGTACACGTCGGACCCGCGTGTCGCCACTGTCAGTGATAGCAGACCGAGCGCCACCACACGGCAGGTCTAGAGAGACGTCCTGGCACTCGCCCCAGTTGTACAGCCGACTTTGCCAGAGATGGATTACTGACAATTACGCTCTCATTTGCCGAGACGATAGTTAGCATAGCCTTCAGCTACGTCATTTGCTACGACCTAGCAAGGCGCCATAGCATTTGATAATTAATATTGTGAGGCATGTACCGTAACGAGAGATGTTCACCAATTGTGGATTAAAGTTAAGTATTCCAAGAACTACGTTCTTTTCTTTATAGGATAATTACTTTACCTTGTTCCAGACCTCACGCCAATCTACGTGAGCTTAAAAGCGTGCATTTCGGCCTCCTCTAGCAACACGGTGTTGGCTCTTCTGCCAACACTTTACCTCCAGCCGCCGAAATTTCCAGTTGTTATGATATATGATCTGCAAGTTTCAGCGCTACATTATGCAATCTTCAGGTCCCCTAATCGACATGCAGGAAGAGTTTCACCTCTGGTCCAGTCAAAATAGGGGTCAGCATTCAGTGACTGGTATCCATAGATTTCCACTTGACACAACGATCCCTTGTAACACCGAAAATGCAGATAAAATACCTTCTGTACCATCCAGAATTTTCGCCATTTAATATCCGTTGGTAACTTGTACTGTACTTCTCATTGAGCCGTGCTGCGGCTCGCGTTGGTGCTGTTTGTAGGTTTCCGTCCTCGGTTGGAGGCCAGACCGTATCGTTTAGTTGACATGATTGCGGTTGTTTGTCTTCTTCTCGTGTTGACTGGTGTCACTTGGTTTCGCAAGCGTTGCCTGTCTGCTAGTGGCAGCAATGGCCGTTATCGATATGTAGTAACACTGGCCCTATCTTTGGGGCGACGTTGTTGTTCTTCCGGGTCGTGTCATGGTGCAGTTCGGAAGGGGAACTCAGAGTGAGCCAGGTCCACGCAGTGCGGTAACACGCCGGGACCGCTGGCGGCGCGCATGGACTTCCGGATCGAAGGCCTGTGGTCACGAGGGTGCATGACCTCGTCGTAAACTGGATCCTGCAAGCTTTAAGTTGAGTGCATTTGGATGCAAGTAGAGAAACCTCCACCATTGTGAGATCTTCCGATTCTCCAGTGACTTGGGTTCGTGTTGCTGCTCGTAGTGTTGCCGAGGTGAAGAGCAGCGAGTGGAGTGCTTGGGGAAGGCGGGTGTGATTAGGTTTCCTGGACTTCTAATTACTATTTATTGCGTTCAGTTTGTCACTGCTTGTTAAGTTCAACCAGCGGTATTTTTCCCGCCTCGTAGGTGCTAACGCCCCAGTTACCTGCTCTGGGGTTTAGTGTATGTAACGTCAGTGTACGTTTCCTCACCTTTCCGCTGCTGTCCGGTAAGGCGTGTAGTTTTGACTGCTTTCTTGATTCTGGGTTGGTTGGCGATTCTTCTACTCTGGTGGTAGCGATTCCTTTCTCGTTTCGGGCGCTCTAAGCACAGCATTCTGCGGGCGGGGTCCAGACCGCCGGTTCCGGCTTTGGCGTATTTTTTACATCTTTGCATTTGTTTTATTGGACCCCAGGTAGCCTCAGGAAGATTGTCATTAGTCATTCGTAAGACTGCCACCAGTCTGAGGTACCATCTTGTGAAGTGAATGCAACTCTTGGCTGCCTATCTCATCGCTCGCGAGTGTTTTATGCCGGACCTACTCAGAGGTCGATTCCTGGTGCACCGTCTGTGACTGGCCCTTGTGTTTTATTGTTGTATTTGCTGTTTTATTGTATGTTTTTAAATTTTTTTATATAATTGCCATTCTTGGCGTTACAGCAGGTTTAAATGGTTATGCTAACAAGTTTACCATCATTTTGTCTCACCTGTTTGTTGATCAGTTGCCTGTCTTTTTAAATTAACCTTTGCTATTGCTTTGCTGTTTTACAGTATGTTTGTTAAATTTTTTTATAATTGCCATTCTTGGCATTAAAGGCCTTCAGGCATGACTGTGGTTATTTGCCTTAAAATCCTAATTGGGATCACAGTGGCTTGTTTTTAAAACATTATTTGCTGTGTCTGTATTTTATGCTCATTTGGTATATTGTAACGCACTAAAAGCACTAATAATTACACAATTGTTTAGTCCTTCACTAATAAAAGTATGATAGCTTTATTTATTGCTGAGTCTGGAATTACCGTTTAAAAAATAAATATATGTAATTGCAAAGGGAAACCAATAGTAACTGATTACGGCCCTGTCCACAATCGTAACCGAATCCTGCCTTCCTTGACTGCCAGGTTTCATTCATTCTGAATCTATAAGCTTTATTACAGACACTATATTTAATTCGTAATCGATGTAATTGTGTATTTATTTCTATGACGACGGACAATGCAGCCGACGACAATGCTGAGCTGCCGCTGTTGCTGCTGCTGCTGTTTGAGAACCCTGAGTCGTCTCCAGAGCCACGGATAATTATATGATTGATTGTAATTATAATAGAAATCTTGTAAATTGCTGGGTAATAGCGCAGGGAACTTTATTTAAATCTATCGATAGCAACGACTGAATGGCAGTATATGTGCCGTTGTTTATCTTTCCGTATGGAGACACAATGTCGCGCTGCGAGTAGAGAGGAGGCAGAGCAGCTTGAGTCATGAAAGAGTGCGGAAGTGTTTGTTGGGCGCTCCCGCCGGCGCGGTGTGCAGCTATGCTCGCGCCAGTGTAGGTGCACCTATTTCGTTAACCCGCGAGTATTGAGAGCAAGGCAGGAGTGGACAGGCGGAAGAAGCTGCAAATCTAACTATGGCTTGTCCCGTAATTACCTGTGGCTCTGGAGACGGCCCGGGATTCTGTAACAGCTGCAGCAGCAACAACGGCAGCTCAGCATTGTCGCCGGCTACATTCTCCGTCGTCCGCACAGCTACAACATCGTCAGACTGTTAACTGACAGACATAGTACTGTAGAGTATTTACCCAGTTCCATTTCTTTCACAAAGTATGACGAACTTGAATAATAAAATGCAATAGTTAAAACTTTTAGGGCACTTGTGTTGTCATTGTCCTCAGACATTATTACCAGGCAACGTCCGTCTCCTTTCGATGCAGTTACCCAGTGTAGTAAGAGTATGATAATTGATTAACTTTTTACTGCCAGTTTTGCGTGTTTGCTAATGGCCAGTTTCAGTCTAAACTTTCTGCCTCAGTAACTGTTCATTCTTGCATTTCATAAGAGAGGCTTAACTAATTTTCATTTTTGGATATTAACTTCATTCACGTAAATTAACGTAAAATTTCACTGGCAAAACTAATAACTAAAAAAATCAAATGGCTCTGAGCACTATGGGACTTAACATCTAAGGTCATCACACACATCCATGCCCGAGGCAGGATTCGAACCTGCGACGTAGCGGTCGCGAGGTTCCAGACTGAAGCGCCGAGAACCGCTCGGCCACACCGGCCGCCCACAAATTAAGAATGCGCAATTTCAATTACCCTGTCTTTAGCTTAGCAAGTGCCTTCTGCTGGCTTGGTATGTATTTTATTGTTGTTATTTTAAATGTAAAATCAGCTGCTCATTTGGTTAAAGTAAATCCAATTCACTCTTTCAATAATGAAAATTAAATTGCTTGCCTTTTTCTAAATTTTGCATTACATTACACTGATGTCACTGAAATTAATTTTTTTTTACATGACAAAGTTTTAGTTACATTTATGTAACCAGTAGTTCCGCTTAACTTTACTATCAAAATTTAGAATTTCAGAATAAGCAACTGCAAACACAGTCCTATCTGATTCATTTATTTTCTCGTGAACTGTTGTGCTGTGGAAAACCGTGACAATCTTCTGTTGCTATGCTTAAATTTCTTAGCTATTGCCTTTCTTAAGATTATGTAGATTCATTGCCGTAGCAGGCTGTCGACCGTTTAATCATGTCCTTTTTAGCTAATCAGTGTTTTCATTGTATTATCAGTATTTTTTGTAGTAAATATAACGTGGTACGCTTTCCCCCCCTGTGTGGTTCCTGAACGGTTGCAGTATATTCCAAAGATTTCAAAATTATCGTCAGTATTTAGATTAGGTTTAGAACAGATTTTTCCTTCATCCTTTGGTAACTATAGCCTTACTCAATGTAAAATTTTGTTAAACATGTGCGATCACGGTCAGTTATAACGCCGTTCATCATTTGTCAACCGTTCAGTTGAAACAGTATATATTTATGGAGTATAAGCTATAAAAACATCAAATACGAGCTTGAACAACAACGACCTAATCGAACTCGACACGATCTCACAGAAGTCGATAGGTATCCACCAAAGGTCGAAACTGGGCATGGACGCTTCCGAGTGACGTCACAGAGACTATCACCGCAGCGAGCCTAACGTCTCCCGGCTTCAGGTCTGTGACGTCACGCCGACTCTCCTTTGTTGTACCTCCTCCAGGGGCGGGCGACCGCCGAACGCCGCGTCCTCCTACGCAGTGGCGCGCTTACTGGGACGCTTCGGCTCACTGCCGGACATCGTCAGATGCCTGCTGGCCTACCGGGCTTCGCCGTAAGCCGGACTAATTGCCGCATTGCGAAGCCGGACGGCCGGCCGCGTCGCCTCGGATTACGTCTTCGCCGGCTGCGCGCGGAGCAGGTTTAATGGCCGCAAACTCATTAGGCAACTTTGCGGTTACGGGAACTCGATTGGTTGCCTCAAAATCCCCGCGCCCGACAACTTCCTTCGCTGCGGGTCCCCGCGTCTGCAAATATTTGAGCCGGCGGAAAGATACGTGGCTGGCAGTTGTTGTCAACTCATCCGATATATTGCCCTGCGAACGTTATTCCAGTGACGAGATGCGCTGTGGTCTCACGGTTTTGTGTGCAGCTATAATTCACCCGTTAACATTCCTAGCAGTTTTCTTTTTATTCTCGTACTTACCAACTAGGATAACGTAACAAATTTAATTCCTTTGTTTGTGGTTTCCTGTTTTACCAGTACTTCGCCATCTTCTCCTCATGTTGTCTCTTGCTTTCTTCTGTCCGTTAGGTTACAGATTTCTTATTTGCCGGCCGCTGTGGCAGAGCCGTCCTAGACGCTTCAGTCCGGAACCGCGCTGCTGCTACGGTCGCAGGTTCGAATCCTGCCTCGGGCATGGATGTGGGTGATGTCCTTATGTTAGTTAGGTTTAAGTAGTTCTAAGTCTAGGGGACTGATGACCTCAGATGTTAAGTCCCATAGTGCTTAGACCCATTTGAACCATTTGAATTTCTTATTTCTCCTGCCTTGAAATCGTTGTAAATTTAGTATTTTATTCTTTATTCTTAAAAAGGTTTCTTTGTTATTTCAGATTCGTTCATGTTCTCGCTTTAGTTCTTTTCTTATTTCTGTAATCCGCGCTGCTGTTCATTTCTTTTTCCAGAAATACAGGAACATTTTGTAGTTACTTGACATCATCAGTCTACAGACGGCGATATGTTATCTCAATGAATGTTGATTTATTTTTTGTGAAATCTTTATTAGCTACGGATGGAGTAAATTCAGCAATGATGAAGTCTTCTCAGGTTATCAGCCGAGTCAAGGCGTCGTTCTGCGGCAACGTTTCAACAAGCTTCCTACTTGTCATCTTCGCCTGAAGATGAAAAGTAGGAATCTACAGTAACAATGTTATCTACTGAGAGACTGCAATAAGGAACGAATTTTTTATGCCACCGCCGAAATAGTTGCAGAGTTATTTCCCTGAGTCTAACGGCGTGGCGTTCAACAGTTCATAGAACGGAGACGGAAATTCGTTCTCCGGAGTACTTTGTTCTTTCAAAAGTTTTATTTCTTCTGCAGTGCGTTTCCTAGTAACAAAAGCTTAGCAAATAAAACTTAGATGCTGTACATCAACTTTACTGTGGAAATTGTGGGAGCATGCTTTCCAGGAACAATAAAGCAACGTATTACATCCTCCTACATAAACCTTGCGAAATTACGTTGACGGTAAAAGCAGACACAATCGAGCTCACACGGAAGCACACGTGCAGTCGTTTTTCCAGCGCACCCAATTCGCAAATGGAACAGGTGAAAGGCGAAACGACAGTGGTGCATAAGGTGCCCTTTGCTACACATCATGAAGCACTTTTTGGAGTACAGGTGGATCTGTAGGCATAGATGTCTGGATTTCAACATCAGTCTAAAGCGCTGCATTCTAAGACTGCCTTCTACTAAGTTTGATGATTAAAATAATGACGTACTGCACAAGTTATATTTTCGTTTCTTAATTTATAATTTACAACGTTATTGACTTACTTGTAAGCTATCTATAAAATATCATGTAAGATGGATGAAATTAAGTTATAAATTTTAAGCTGGAAATATAGGTATAAATTCGAAGCTTGATAAATATTGCAGATATAAAGCATTTCCACGGCCATTGCAAAGATACATTTAAAACAGCGAAGGAAATCAACCACCAATCCATTTGCATTGCTTGGATGTTCCGATTTAGAGCTGATGCTATTCAGTTCATCGGCATACGCACAGTACAAACCATGCTTTTTTGCAATTATAGCATTGTTGTGAGAGGCATTCCGACATACATGACATTAACAAGAGAAGGTCAGAGAATTTGAACGATGTTTCAATAATCTCTAGCAGCTATTGTAAAAATACATTACTTTGTCGTTTCTTGCTGTAAGAATTTTATGCTCATTGTTAGCACTGCAATACCCTTGAACTGTGTCCCTTAATAACGTGATCAGGATAGGCGACGAGGGACGAAAGAAGTTGATGATTGGGGGGGGGGGGGGGGGAGTCGGATGCAAGAAAAAAGTAGTACAGGTAGACAGTGCGGCATTGGCAGACGATATTGTGATTTTGTCGACATCATTGGAAGAGACGACTAATCAAACCACCCAGCTCCAGAAATAAGCGGCTGAAGCTGGTTTCCATATATCCATCGAGAAGACAGTGTATATGGCGAGCACCTAAATTAATGACTTCTTCATCTCAGAGTAGCACTTATAACCTACGTCCTCAATTATTTGCAGGATGTATTCCAATCTCTGTCTTCCTCTACAGTTTTTGACCTATACAATTCCCTCTAATACCGTGATGTCTTAACAGATGTCCTATCATCCTATCCCTTCTCCTTATCAGTGTTTTCCATACATTCCTTTCCTCGTCGATTCTGCGCAGAATCTCCTCATTCCATACTCTATCAGTCCACTCAATTTTCAACTTTCGTCTGTAGCACCACATCTCAAATGCTTCGATAATCTTCTGTTCCGGTTTTCCCACAGTCCATGTTTCACTACCACACAATGCTGTACTCCAGACGTATACTCTCAGCAATTTCTTCCTCAAATTAAGGCCTATTTTTGATACTAGCAGACTTCTCTTGGCCAGGAATGCCCTTTTTGCCATAGCTAGTCTGCTTTTGACGTCCTCCTTACTCTGTCCGTCATTGGCTATTTTACTGCCTAGGTATCAGAATTCGCTAACTTCATCTACTTCGTGACCATCAATCCTGGTGTTAAGTTTCTCGCTGTTCACATTTCTGACACCCATTTGCCTGTCATTAACTGGTCGTCTTGGTCTTTCAATTTGGGATGCACCAAAGATCTTCCATTGTCTTCCTTTGAAATGCATGCAAGATTTTTCTTGGCCCACTACCTTCATCCCACCCCCACTTTATTTTCGTTATGGTCACAATTACATAATTAACGAATTGTGAGAGTTGAAACTACAGCTACCTCTCTGCGATTCCCTTTTAGTCTATGCTGTATGTCAATAACGTTTCGCACGAATTTTCTGAAACAGATTAAGACTTGGCGAAGAGTTCTCGGGCTTCCAGCCGGGTGGCGATGTCTTCAAACTGCGACGTTTCGACGAGTGACATACTCATCATCTTCTGGCGAAGTGCCGAGACTTTGCGGATGCCGGTCCCTTTATACCTGCGGTGTGCCCCCCACCACCTGGCCGCGGGAGGCTGGGTCCAGTGGAGCCGGCGGGCGGGGTAGAGGGGGAAGCGGGTGCGCCGTTCGTGTCTCCGTCAGAGCATTCTGATCGCGTCTCGTGAGCTGGACGGTTCTTGTTGCGTTCCTGGCGTACTGCGGCTAATGCTGGATTCCAGGCCGCGCTCAGTTGATAGCCTTCGTCCCTGTTCACAAGATTCTCGTGGACCCGTATTTCTATTGATTCTTTAATGACGCTATCCCAATAGCTCCCGGCTCGGCACAGCACCCTGGTGTTTTCGAAATCAAAGGTGTGGTTTTCTTTGATGCTATGTTCAGCTCTAGCAGATTTCTCTATCTGTCCAAGTCGAACATGCCTGATGTGTTCCTCGCACCTTTTAGAGATGCAGCGCTGCGTTTGACCAATGTACTGCACACCACATTCGCAGGCAATGCTGTATATACCAGGTGTGTTTAGTTTGAGTGGGTCTTTAGCTGAGCGCAGCAGCTCTTTCGTCTTCGGCGGTGGTCGGAAGACGGTATTTATGTTCGATTTTCTTAATAGCCTCCCGATTTTGGCTGATGTGGGCCCCAAATATGGAAGAAAGGCGAGTCACTTGTTAACTTCCTCTTCCTCTTCCTGAAATTTGTCAGCCTGTCTCCTCTTGAAGGCCCTGCCAATCTGTGTTTCACTGTACCCGTTTTTCCGAAATACCTCTCTTAGGTGGTGTAATTCTTCTGAGAGGCTTTCTTTGTCACAAATGACGTGCGCCCTATGTACCAAGGTGGTCAGTACTGACTGGCGTTGCGACGGATGGTGGCAGCTGGTTGCATGGAGGTACAGGTCTGTGTGCGTCTTTTTTCTATATACTGAATGGCCCAGCGTGCCATCCGCTTTCTTCCTGATCAGTATGTCCAGGAATGGAATACAGCCATTCTCTTCTACTTCCATCGTGAAGGTGATATTTTCATGTATGCCGTTTAGGTGGTCCATAAACTCCTCCAATGCCTGCCTGCCATGCTGCCATATCACGAAAGTGTCGTCCACATAGCGGAAGAAGTGCCTGGGTTTACGGTGAGCAGTTTGTAGTGCCACCTCCTCAAAGTGTTCCATATAGAGATTCGCGATACCTGGAGCAAGGGGAGATCCCATGGCCACTCCATCCACTTGTTCATAATGCTCTCCATTGCACTTGAAGTAGGTGGTTGTAAGTGCATATTCAAAGAGCTTCACTGTTTCAGGCTCGAAGTACTGATTAAGGAGCGCCACGGCGTCTTGTAGCGGTACTTTCGTGAACAAGGAGGTGACGTCGAAGCTCACGAGTAGGTCATCACTCTGTATTCGGATGTCCTTCAGTTTTCTAACGAAATCTGCGGAGTTTTTCACGTGATGACTGCAGTGTCCGACCAGTGGTTTCAATAGTGTGGCCAGGTATTTGGCCAGTCCATAACTGTGCGAGTTGATAGTGTCCAGAATCGGCCGTAGAGGCACCCCATCTTTGTGAATCTTGGGCAATCCATACAGGCGCGGTGTCGTTGGCGCTCTGGGATACAGCCGTTTCTGCACTGCCTCTGGTAGATCTGAGTCCTTCAGTAGCGCCACGGTTTTCCTGGTCATCGTCAATGTAGGGTCCTTGTTGAGTTTCCTGTAGGCTGGGTCTTGCAGCAGAGAGCAGATTTTCTGTTGGTAGTCGACTGTGCGAATCAGCACCGTCGCACTTTCCTTGTCTGCTGGGAGGACCATGATGTCAGCGTCATCCCTCAGTGCGCGGATAGCCTCTCGCTCCGGCGCAGTAATGTTAGATTTAGGGAGTCGTGACTTGTCGATGATCCTGCGGGTCTCCCTTCGGATCTGCTCAGCTTCCTCCTTGGGTAGGCCCCGGATTGCTTCCTCTACGCTGCTGATGATGTCCCGTTTCGGTATGGTCCTTGGTACAAGTGCAAAGTTCAACCCTTTCGAGAGACTTAATTACCGCTCTGTTCGAGATGTGATTGACAGTATCCGGACACCTTTTAGTGGACATTAATATATGCTGTGTACAACCTTCGTCTTTATGACCCCATGAACTTTTGGGAATACTTTCAGTGAAGTGTCTGAGTGTCTGTGGAGGAATGCCAGGCCATTCTTCCTTGAGAGACGAAACCGGAGAAGACAGTGATGTCGGATGCTGGCGACTGCAGTGAAGTCAACGTTTCAAATCCTCCCAAAGATCTTATGTTGAGTTCATGGTGGGATCCTGGGGAGGGCAGTCAATTTCAGGAATGAGTTATTGTCCACAAACCATTGCATCACAGATGTCGTTTCATGGCAGGGAAGATTGTCATGTTGGTCCAATGATCGTCGTACACGGTGCTGTTAATTGGGTACATATCCTTCGGCATACGGCGTTTTCTTAAGGACAATAAGATCACCACATCCCAACCACGGAAAACACCCACATACTGTACAACAACTGCCTCTGCACTTCACTGTTGACACTACACAAGCATACGTTTCTCCAAGCATTCGCCAAATCCAAACCCTTCCACCAGATTTAGACAGGGCACAGCGTGATTCATCACTCATAATCAGTCGTTTCCAGTTATTTCAGTCATCAATCACCTTCACCAGCGCTCCAAGCCATCGCTTTCGGTATAATAGACGTTAAGCGTTAGCTTCTAAAGCAGTGCAATCAAAAGATACGGTCATATATTTCAAGTATTTCGATACTCGCAAACCTACTCATCAAAATCTACAGGGTACTAGCCGTTGACTTTGACTCATCAAACTTGGCAAGAAGCACGGTTTCACAGGACACGTCAAGAAAAAAAAACCAGAAAATTGTTAATCAGTAATTATGACACACGAAAAAATAATATTTTGGTATTTATCATCTGAAATAAATCCTGCAATTAAAATATTTTGGGAAGTCTTGGAATCCTCAGGCCCGATATCTTGCCTCTATCAGTGTCGATTACAGGCAAAAATTGCTGAAATTCTCGATTTCTGCAGTGGACGAAATATCCATATACACAATTAATTGTGTACCGAACTCTCAGTCCGTGAGTCCTACTCGGCTCTGGCCAATTTTCTTTCAGGCTACCACTTGTAAAGTAGGAATTCGTACATGCAATGGAAGGATTTGTTCAGGAGAAATTATATTAGGTTACATTTAAAACTTATTTTGATAACAGACGTTTTATGTTATTGGACAAACGATTAAAGAGTTTTCTTGCTGTATATTGTATTCCTTTCTGAGCCACCGACATCGTTAATAATGGGTAATAAAGATCATTTATCCCTCTAGAGTTTTAGATATGGACATCACTATTGTTCTCAAATTTTGATATGTTGTATATGACGAATTCCATTAACGAATAAATCTATTCTGACGATACAGATAAAATGCCCAACTTCTTGAATGACCTACATGACGGCCGCGGGTGAACACCGCAAGTTATTCTTACAGTTCGCTCTTGTGCAATTAATTCATCCTCAGCCCCGGGTTCGAATCCCGCCATTGCTTAAATTTTGAACAAAAATCATCAGTAATGGGTGCCAAAGACTCCGGCATAAGAAGTCGTCTTCCTTCAGACACCGGCGTTGTCAAAGAGGGCGGAGCAGCGGACAGAGGTTTAGGACACTATCTTGTCGTTGGGAAACTGCCCCTAAAAGACGGAAGAATCAGCAAAGATCAACGACATGAGGATGCAGAATGCAATGGAAACCACTGCTCTGAAGACATATAACGTGTGTTCGCAGGACGTGTGGACTATAATAAGAAAAAGTGTCATAATGATCTCTCCATTGGCCGGCCACTGTGACCGAGCGGTTCTAAGCGCACCAGTCCGGAAGCGCGCTGCTGCTACGGTCGCAGGTTCGAATCCTGCCTCGGGCATGGATGTGTGTGATGTCCTTAGGTTAGTTAGGTCTAGGCAACTGATGATCTCAGATGTTACGTCCCATAGTGCTTAGAGCCATGTGAACCATTTTTGAATCTCTCCATTGGCGAAAGATTCCGGAATAGTCTACCATTCGGCTCTCCGGGAGGAGACTGCCAAGGCGGAGGTGACGATAAGAAAAAGACTGAATAACCAACGAAAGGACAGCGTTCTGCCAATCGGAGCGTGGAATATCAGAACCTTGAACGTGGTAGAGAAGCTAGAAAATCTGAAAAGGGAAATGCAAAGGCTCAAACTAGATTTACAGGGTGAAGAAAAATTCTCGCACATGGACTACGCTACCTCACATACCAGCAATTCAAAAATGTCTCTCACAAAATTTTGTCCTGCGTATATTTCGGGCAGTAAATGGATGTTTAAGACTGGTAATCCGGCAACACTGTAAACATGTACGGTAAGTGACTTTGTCTGGAGTATGTAGTACCATTGTGTAGTTGGTACAGTGGATAGCGTTGTGGGTTAGTGTACAATAGTACAAGAGTTCGATTCTGGGTGGAGTCTTATGAATCTTTATTTGCCAAATATAGTCCACGTGGGAAGGCATCTGGCGTCTTAACCGTCATATAGCGATTACTGTGAGCCTTCTACAAAACATTTGCACTTACATACTGCGAACACAGAAATAAAAGTACAATCGTTTTCATTGGTCAGCTTTTAAAGAAACCTTTTGTTCCTCGTCAACGCGAACTGTTTCGCAGCACTGCCTCTTCTAGATTCCAAACTTGTTTTGTGTGGTGTCACCGCCAGACACCACACTTGCTAGGTGGTAGCCTTTAAATTGGCCGCGGTCCGTTAGTATACGTCATACCCGCGTGTCGCCACTATCAGTGATTGCAGACCGAGCGCCGCCACACGGCAGGTCTAGAGAGACTTCCTAGCAATCGCCCCAGTGGTACAACCGACTCTGCTAGCGATGGTTCACTGACAAAATATGCTCTCATTTGCCGAGACGATAGTCAGCATAGCCTTCAGCTACGTCATTTGCTACGACCTAGCAAGGCGCCATGTTCAGTTACTATTGATATTGTGAATAATGGAAAGTCAAGAGCGACGCTCATCATTAATGGATTAAAGTTAAGTATTCCACCAGCTACGTCCGTTTTTCTAAATTCTAATTTCCTTGACCTGTTCCAGACCTCACGCCAGCCTGCATGAGCTAAAACGCGTGCCTTTCGGCTTCCTCTAACAATCACGGTGTTGGCTCTCCCGCCAACCACAACATTTTGTGTGTACCCTCCCCTAGTGGTCCCATCGGTTAATACAAATTATTTTTCTTGTCACGTGCTGGTCCATTACATTTCGTTAGGGCCTTACGCAGGGCTAGCAACGTGCTTTGCAAACAATTCAGATGGGACCATTGGGGAAGGGTACACAGAAAACAAGTTTGGAATCTAGCAGGTGCTGTGGCGCGAAACATTTCGTGTCCACGAAATACGAAAGGCTTCTTTAAAACCCGACCAATGAAAATGATTGTACTTCCATTTCTCTGTTTGTAGCACGTAACTGCAAATGTTTTGCAGAAGACCCACTGTAATCGCTGTATGGCGATTAAGACTCCAGGTACCGTACCACTTGGACTACATTTAGTAAATAAAAACAAATGTCCCACAACCAAGAATCGAACACTCGACCTCCTGCATGCTAACCCAAAACGCTAGCTACTACGCCAACTGCACAACACTACTCTGTCTTTTAACAGAGGTGCCGGTCGCGGTGACCGAGCAGTTCTAGGCGCATCAGTCCGGAACTGCGCGACTGCTAAGGTCGCAGGTTCGAATTCTGCCTCAGGCATGGATGTGTGGATGTCTTTAGGTTGGTTAGGTTTAAGTAGTCCTAAGTTCTAAGGGACTGATGACCTCAGAAGTTAAGTCACAGTGATCAGAGCCATTTGAACAATTTAAAATATGTAGTTACCGTACATGTGATTACAGTGGCGCCAGATTGCCAGTCTTTAACGTCCACTTACTGCCCTAAATATGCGCAGAACGAAATTTTCTGAGAAGCATTTTTATATTGCTAATATGTGAGGAATCGCGCTGCGAAGTCCGAGTGCGTGAATTTTTCTTCGTCCTGTATAGTGGGCGTCAGCGAAGTGCAATGGGAAGAGGAAAGCATTTCTGGTCAGATGAGTATAAGGTAATATCAGCAGTAGCGGAAAATGGTATAACGCGACTAGGATTCGTTGTGAATAAGAAGGTAGGATGGTGAGCGAGTTACTGTGAACGGTTCAGTGACAGGGTTGTTCTCATCAGAATCGACAGCAAACCATCACCGACAATGATATTTCAGGTATACACGCCGACATCGCAAGCAGAACATGACGAGATAGGGAAAGTGGACGAGGTCACTGAACCGGTAATCAGTACATAAAGAGCGATGAAAATCTAATAGTCATGGGGGATTGGAATGCGGTTGTAGGAGGAGGAGTAGAAGAAAGGGTTACGGCAGAACATGAGCTTACTAGCAGGGGTGAGAGAGGAGAGAGACTAACTGAGTTCTGCAGTAAATTTCAGACGGTAATAGTGAATATTCTGTTCAAGAATCACAAGAGGAGGAGATATATGTGGAAAAGTCTGGGAGATACGGGAAGATTTCAGTACGATTACATCATGGGCAGACAGAGGCTTCGAAATCAGATACTGGATTGTAAGGCGCACCCAGGAGCAGATACAGACTCAGATCACAAAGCAGTAGAGATGAAGAGTAGCCTGAACTTTAACAGACTATTCAGGAAGAATCAATGCGCAAAAAAGTAGGGTCCGGAAGTACTGAGGAATGAAGAGATATGCCCAAAGTTCTCTGGGGCTATAGATATTGTGATAATGAACAGCTCAGTAGGCAGTTCAGTTGAGGAGGAATCGAGATCTCTTAAAAGAGCAGTCACAGAAGAAACCGTTGGTAACAGAAAGAAAACCTCAGTTGATCGACGAAAGAAGGAAGTAAAAAAATGTTCAGGGAAATTCGGGAATGAAATAAACAGGAAGCGCAGGCCAAATGGCTGCATGAAAAATGTGAAAAAATCGAAAAAGAAATGATAGTCAGAAGGATGGACTCAGCATATACAAACGTTAAAACTACCTTCGGTGAAAATAAAAACAACAGCGGTAACGTTAAGAGTCCAATGGGAGTTCTGCTGTGAATTTTAGAGGAGAGAGCGGATAGGCGGGAAGAGTACATTAGGGGCCTCAGTGAGGGGGAAGGACGATTCTGGTGATGTGATAGAAAAAGAAACAGGATTCGACAGGGAAGGGATAGGGTATCCAGTATTGGAATCAGACTGTAAAAGAGCTTTGGAAGACTTCAAATCAAATAGGGCAGAAGGTACAGACAAAATTCCATCGGAATTTCTAAGATCATTGGTGGAAGTCTCACCAAAACAACTATTAATGTTGGGGCATAGAACGTATGAGGCTAGCGATATAACTCAGACATTCTGGAAAACATAATCCACACAGTCCCCAAGATAACAAGAACCGTGTGGATCAATTATCATAGAATCGGCTTAAAAGAACATTCATCCAAGTTGCTGAGACTAATAATATATAGAAGAATGGGAAAGAAAATTGAGGGTCTGTTAGATGAGGATCAGTTTGGTTTTAGGGAAAGTAAAGGCACCAGACAGGCAGTTCCTAACGATGCGGTTGATAATGGAAGCAAGACTGAAGAAAAATCGAGACACGTTCATAGGATTTGTCGCCCAGGAGAAAGTGTTCGGCAAAGTAAAATGGTGCAATATATTAGAAATCCTAAGAAAAATACGGAAAGACGGGTAACATAAAATATTTACATCAACCAAGAGGAAACAATACGAGTGGAAGACCAAGAACGAAATTCTCGGATTAAAAAGGGCGTAAGACAGGGATGCAGCCTTTTGCACTACTGTTCACTCTGTACATCGAAGAAGCAATGATGGAAATTAAAGAAAGATTCAAGAGTGGAATTAAAATTCAAGGTGAAAGGATGTCAACAATACGATTCGGTGATGACATTGCTATCCTGCTTGAAAGTGAAGAAGAGTTACATGATCTACTGAACGAAATGAACAGTCTAATGAGTACAGAATATGAACTGAGAGTAAATCGAAGAAAGACGAAAGCAATGAGAAGTAGCAGGAATGTGAACAGCGAGAAACTTAAAATCAGGATTGATGGTCATGAAGTAGATGAAGTGATTCTGCAACCTAAGCAGCAAAATAAACAATGACGGACAGAGCGAGGAAGACATCAAAAGCAGACTAGCACTGGCAAAAAGGACATTCGTGGCCAAGAGATGTCTGCTAGTATCAAACATAGGCCTTAATTTGGAGAAGAAATTTCTGAGAATGTATGTCTGGAGAACAGCATTGTATGGTAGTGAAACATGGGCTGTGGGAAAACCGGAAAAGAAGAGCATCGAAGCATTTGAGATGTGGTGCTACAGACAGATGTTGAAAATTAGGTGGACTGATAAGGTAAGGAATGAGGGGATTCTGCGCAGAATCGGAGGGGAAGGGAATATGTGGAAAACACTGACAAGGAGAAAGGACAGGATGATAGGAGATCTGTTAAAACATGAGGGAACGACTTCCATGATAGTGGAGCGAGATGTAGAGGGCAAAAACTGTAAAGGATGACAGAGATTGGAATACATCCAGCAAATAATTGAGGACGTAGGTTGCAAGTGCTACTTTGAGGCGAGAAGGTTAGCACAGGAGAGATTTCGTGATGGGCCACATCAAACTAATCAGCAGTCAGAAGACTGTGTAAGATGTCGTGGTCTCCTGGCCTTCATTGCTTACATATTCCGCCCTCACAATCATATTCCGTGTTGTGGCTTGGCAAGACAACCAAGCCACTATGAGGATGCCGAAAGGCACGCGTTTAAGCTCACGCAGGCTGGCGTGAGGTCTGGAACAGGTAAAGTAATTGAGACTAGCAAATAAAGTATGTAGCTGCTGGAATACTTAACTTTAATCCATAATTGGTGAACATCGGTCTGACGGTACATGCATCACAAGATAAATAGCAAATGATAATGGCGCCTTGCTAGGTCGTAGCAAATGACGTAGCTGAAGGCTATGCTAACTATCGTCTTGGCAATTGAGAGCTTAATTTGTCAGTGAACCATCGCTAGCAAAGTTGGCTGTACAACTGGGGCGAGTGCTAGGACGTCTCTCTAGACCTGCCGTGTGGCGACGCTCGGTCTGCAATCACTGATAGTGGCGACACGCGGGTCCGACATATACTACCGGACCGCGGCCGATTTAAAGGCTACCACCTAGCAAGTGTGGTGTCTGGCGGTGACACCACATTCCGCACATCAAGATGTTTCATTCGAACCCAAACTCGATAAGATAAAGTCAGTGTTGTATGAATTAATGTAAAGAATATGCAAATAACAAGTAAATCGCAAATGCGCACCGAGATTGAAATACTCGAGGCTGGCGTACACACACACACATTAAAGACACGATGGTCAAAAAAGCTTTTAGTTTGGGAGAGGCAAACTGCACGCCAGGAGACCGGTCCCTTCAGAGGACGAGTCAACCTATCTACGTCGGCCGGTGACCGCCCGTAGAGCAGACAGCGTTTGCCCAAGTGAAAGGTAGAACGACTCCATGTTCGGCTTAAAAGCAAACTCCGCTACATTGTTTGGGAGCGCCCAGCCTATGCATTCTTTACAAACATAGCTCGCAGTTTCAGAGATTTTCACAGGGAGACAGCAAACGTCAAACGCCGATGCTACAGATTTTGGGATTGGTCGCCTTAAACGAAACGTCATTCTCCCGTTTTAGAAGAGCAATGCTGATTTCAGATGATATTCCTGACGTCTTGAGCTGAAGGAGTAGTGGAAGAGACCGAGAGATATACCCCTTCACGTCTGGCATGGAGAGGGGCGGTTCCGTTGTCGCTGTTGGAGCGAGAACACATAACGAGAGCGTGTGCGCTCGTATGTGTACTCAAAGAGCGAGGAACAAGTCTCTCCTCAGTACTTCACTGGGAGAGCACCTCTGTCGAGAGCGAATAGGAGTGTGACTCTATACTGAGTCCTTGCGATTAAGCGTTGTTCACTGTGTTGGCAGCCACACTTATTGTGCGGTGTGAACGGACAGAGTTATAGTTACACGCCTGCGAGCGAATTTTTGAGTGGCATCGTGGTGGACTGGTTATCTGACCAGTGTACCACGCCAATAGTTAGACTGGGGGCGAATAGGAGTCCTTGACTTCATCATGGCGTAGGGAGAGTTTGATTGTCGAAGGTCAATCCAGATAGAAGGAGAGTTATCTTATTTGTCAACAGGGAGTGGTGCAGACAGCAGTCATCGCAGCTTATGGTATTGTGTGCTGCAGCTCTTGTGAGCCCCATATTTCCTCCACAACAGTACACTTCACTGCATTTCACACGCGACAGCCATGACCATGCCCAACAACATTCTAACGAATAATTATTCAAATTGAGTAGGCGCAGCTTTCAGCCATTCTGCCAAGTCAATAACAATCTTAAACTTTGTATAGAAATTTCATTAGCGAATCCTATCCTTAAGAGGTAACTTCACATCCCGAAAAGAACCTGGAATTAACTAGTTCAGTTCATAACTAAAAGCGCCATTGTGATTTCTCAGAATTTTTGCAAAATAAATAATAATTTTCGTTAGTTTCATGGTTTTCTTACACTAGCTAGGACTGCTCCAGTACCTAAGTATCCCACTAGTTATGTAAGAAATTTTGTGAATTTTTGTGTCATTTCCTTACAGCGGACGACTCCAAAAGATGTTTATTGCTGAAAGTTTTTCAGGCATTTCTCTTTGGAACATTAGGAGCGGCTGTCTGACTTCTGTAGTAGTGTGGGGGTGGAAACTGCAACTTGCAGGAGCCACAGGGTAAAGGGTACATCTCAGATCAATCCGTTGCTCAGAATGACAGATTAGCACCCACACGTCACCACAGAGCTGATGAAAAAAAACTGAGTTACCCCAGAAAATTACTCCATAAGACATTATTGAGTGGAAATATGCAAAATATATTAGTAGGTTAATTGATTTGGTTCCAAGAATAGCAATTATGCGAACAGCAAAACTAGGTGAACGCAACTGCTTGAGAAGCTAAATAACATGCTTCATTCAGTTAAAGTTGTCATCAAAATATACACAAAGAAATTGGAGTTTACTATTTGCTGTGCTACATCAGTTTTTGGAATTACTCTATTTGTTGTATAGAACTGAATATACTGTGTTTTCTCAAAATTATGGGACCGCCCATTTTCAGAGAACCACTTAATAATACGTTGAAAACATCATTAACAGTCTGTTATGTGGCTATGTACTATCAGCAGAACCTTGTCTTAGGTCAAATTGCGCCATAAATTTCTTTGTTGCTTAATTTTGTTCAGTACTCCCGCATTACTTATTCGATCTAGCCACCTAATCTTCAGCATTCTTGTGAATCACCATACTCTAAAACCTTCTATTCTTTTTCCGTGTGAACTGTCTTTCGTCCATGTTTGGCTACTGCTACAAACAGCAATTTTTTTTGTGACCTTGCAAGCACTTCCAGCGGCTTGATCAATACATAGCATTTAAATTATTTATGTTACGCAATAAATCAGCAAGCGAATGCCGTGGGAGCACTACTTCACGGGGAACACGGTTCGTAGCAAACTTAGCACTTGTATAAGACGCAGAGAGAGAGAGATAATTGGTTTAGGCAACGTTGACGGCTAGAGCCGACCTAGCGTCACAAATCGCGTGCTGAGTCCTTTACACTGAAATCTCCTCCGCGACAGTTACCCAACGCTGGTTAGACGTGACATACCTTGAGTGTGAGGCAGTTTCTCTGGCGAATGGGTTATCGGTAGATACTGAGAGCTCAGAAGTAGAGCCCTAAACATCTGACGTCGGTCCGCTGTAGAATTCTGAAGGCGGAAATCTCCTCTTCAGGAACCAACATACGTTCCGGGAATAACTATGTTGTGAAACCTAACTCGCTCTGTTCATTTAGTAAAAGCGAAAGCGCCGCGGAGATCCTCAGCCACATCCAGTGGCAGTCGCTGGAACTCGGTGATGTTCCTGGAAGAGACACGGGATATGTCGCTTGCACCTACGTATGCCTCGCGGAAAGACCATGAAGATAAAATCATGGAGGTTCGAGCTCACGCGTAGGCTTACGAGCTATCGGTTCTCCCGCAAAACCTTCGCGACAGTAAAAGGAAGGAAGGGAGCTGACACTGGTACAGAAAGTACCCTCCGCCACACACCGTGAGGTGGCTTGCCGATTATAGATGTAGATGCAGACAGCTGATCGGCTCTGATTCAGGACGAGATAATGAGAGGGCTGAAATACATTCTACGGAGAGGAAACAAAAAAGACGCATTACAAAGAAATTTTCCGAATGGGACAGAAATTACAGAAATCGGTATATGTGATGTGCATGTACAGTCAAACAAATAAGTACAATTTCGAAAAAAACTGGTTGGTTTATCCAAGAGAAGTCCGCGGCTCGTGGTCTCGCGGTAGTGTTCTCGCTTCCCGAGTACGGGGTCCCGGGTTCGATTCCCGTCGGGGTCAGGGATTTTTCTTGCCTCGAGATGACTGGGTGTTGTTGTGTCGTCATCATCATCATCATTCATCCCCATTACGGTCGGAGGAAGACAATGGCAAACCACCTCCACTAGGACCTTGCCTAATAAGGCGGCGCTGGTCTCCCGCGTCGCTCCCCTACGCTCTGTAAAGAAGTTTGGGACTCATCATCATTATCCAAGAGAAAGAGCTTCACAAATTGATCAAGTGAATCTACATCTACCTCTACATCTACATCCATACTCCGGAAGCCACCTGACGGTGTGTGGCGGAGAGTACTTTGAGTACCTCTATCGGTTCTCCCTTCTATTCTAGTCTCGCATTGTTCGTGGAAAGAAAGATTGTCGGTATGCCTCTGTGTGGGCTCTAATCTCTCTGATTTTATGCTCATGGTCTCTTCACGAGATGTACGTAGGAGGGACCAATATACTGCTTGACTCCTCGGTGAAGGTTATTTTCTCGAAACTTCAACAAAAGCCCGTACCGAGCTACTGAGCGTCTCTGTTGCAGAGTCTTCCACTGGAGTTTATCTATCATCTCCGTAAAGCTTTCGCGATTACTGAATGATCCTGTAACAAAGCGCGCTGCTCCCCGTTGGATCTTCTCTATCTCTTCTATCAACCTTATCTGGTACGGATCCCACACTGGTGAGCAGTATTCAAGCAGTGGGCGAACAAGTGTACTGTAACCTACTTACATTGTTTTCGGACTGGATTTCCTTGGGATTCTTCCAATGAATCTCACTCTGGCATCTGCTTTACCGACGATTAATTTTATATGGTCATTCCATTTGAAATGCGTACTCCCAGATAATTTATGGAATTAACTGCTTCCAGTTGCTGACCTGCTATATTGTAGCTCAATGATAAAGGATCTTTGTTTCTTTGCATTCGCAGCACATTACACTTGTCTACACTGTGATTTAATTGCCATTCCCTGCAGCATGCGTCAATTCGTTGCAGATCCTCCTGCATTTCAGTACAATTTTCCATTGTTACAAACTATCGTTATACTACAGCCATATCCGCAAAAAGCCTCAGTGAACTTTCGATGTTATCCACAAGGTCGTTTATATACAGGGTGTTACAAAAAGGTACGGCCAAACTTTCAGGAAACATTCCTCATACACAAATAAAGAAAATATGTTATGTGGACATGTGTCCGGAAGCGCTTACTTTCCATGTTAGAGCTCATTTTATTACTTCTCTTCAAATCACATTAATCATGGAATGGAAAACACAGCAACAGAACGTACCAGCGTGACTTCAAACACTTTGTTACAGAAAATGTTCAAAATGTCCTCCGTCAGCGAGGATACATGCATCCACCCTCCGTCGCATGGAATCCCTGATGCGCTGATGCAGCCCAGGAGAATGGAGTATTGTATTACAGCCGTCCACAATACGAGCACGAAGAGTCTCTAAATTTGGTACCGGGGTTGCGTAGACAAGAGCTTTCAAATGCCCCCATAAATGAAAGTCAAGAGGGTTGAGGTCAGGAGAGCGTGGAGGCCATGGAATTGGTCCGCCTCTAGCAATTCATCGGTCACCGAATCTGTTGTTGAGAAGCGTACGAACACTTCGACTGAAATGTGCAGGAGCTGCATCGTGCATGAACCACATGTTGTGTCGTACTTGTAAACGCACATGTTCTAGCATCACAAGTAGAGTATCCCGTATGAAATCATGATAACTTGCTCCATTGAGCGTAGGTGGAAGAACGAAACTAAAATGAGCTCTAACATGGAAATTAAGCGTTTCCGGACACATGTCCACATAACATCTTTTCTTTATTTGTGTGTGAGGAATGTTTCCTGAAAGTTTGGCCGTACCTTTTTGTAACACCCTGTATATTGTGAATAGCAACGGTCCTACGACACTCCCCTGCTGCACACCTGAAATCACTCTTACTTTGGAAGTCTGCTCTCCATTGAGAATGGCATGATGAGTTCTGTTATCTAGGAACGCTTCAATCTAATGACTCAATTGGTCTGATAGTCCATATGCTCTTACTTTGTTAATTAAACTACTGTGGGGAACTGTATCAAACGCCTTGCGGAAGTCAAGAAACACGGCATCTACCTGGGAACCCGTGTCTATGGGCCTCTGAGCCTCTTGGGCGAATAGCGCGAGCTGGGTTTCACACGATCATCTTTTTCGAAACCTATTCTGATTCCAACAGAATAGATTTCTAGTCTCCAGAAAAGTCATTATACTCGAAAATAATACGTGTTCCAAAATTCTACAACTGATCGACGTTAGAGATATGGGTCTATAGTTCTGCACATCTGTTCGACGGCCCTTCTTGAAAACGGGGATGACCTGAGCCCTTTTCCAGTCTTTTGGAACGTTACGCTCTTCTAGAGACCTACGGTACACCGCTGCTAGAAGGGGGGCACGTTCCTTGGCGTAGTGTGTGTAAAATCGAACTGGTATCCCATCAGGTCCAGCGGCCTTTCCTCTTCTGAGCAATTTTAATTGTTTTTCTATCCCTCTGACATCTATTTCGATATCTACCATTTGGTCATCTGTGTGACAATCTAGAGACGAACTACAGTACAGTCTTCCTCTGTGAAACAGCTTTGGGAAAAGAATAACGTGTTGGTCCAACGCTGGAACTTAACGAACCGGTTGTTCGACTTTGCATCGATTGATAGAGTTGTTGGATGTCCTTCTAAGGAACATCGCGCCAAATTCTGTCCGACTGGCGCGTTACACCGTCAAAAAATCTAGAGCTGGCTCGGGGAAATGGCAATAGTGTTTCAAACGTTCTCAACAGGGAAGAGAGCCGGCGACCTTCCTGCGTTTGGCAAGCACGAAAATAAGCAGTAGAAACCCTGGACGTCTGCGGGCTTCCATTATCTTGCTGAAATGTAAGCCGATGACGGATTGCCATGAAGAGCAACAAAACCGGGCCTAGAATATTGTCCACGTACCATTGCGTTTCAAAGGTGCTGCGGATGACGACCAAAGGGATCTTGCCAGGAAAAGAAATTTCACTCCAGACCATCAATCCTGATTGTCAGGCCGTGTCGTTGGTCACGGCTACGTCGGCACCCCACCGCTGTCCAGTGCGTCTCCAGACAAGCCTTCGCTGGTCATTGGGGCTCTTATTGAAGCGGAACTCATCAATGAAGAGAGGTCAGTGACATTCCAGGCCGAAGACGTGTCTGGAGACACCCCGAACTGTGGTGGGATACCAACTTGACTGTCGCCCGCCATACGGCCGAACTAGACAATCCATGCGTAGGCTGCTTAACACCAAAACACAAACGCCTGCTTCTGGAGTGGTTACGTTACCGGGAAACACGGACTGCTGAAGAATGCCGTCTCATTGTGTTCCACTATCCAGATGTATGTATGTATGTATCCAGAGCAAGATGTATGAGACAGGCGAAATACCCTCAGACTTCAAGAAGGATATAATAATTCCAGTCCCAAAGAAAGCAGGTGTTGACAGATGTGAAAATTACCGAACTATCAGCTTAATAAGCCACGGCTGCAAAATACTAACCCGAATTATTTACAGACGAATGGAAAAACTGGTAGAAGCCGACCTCGGGGAAGATCAGTTTGGATTCCGTAGAAATGTTGGAACACGTGAGACAATACTGACCCTACGACGTATATTAGAAAATAGATTAAGGAAAGGCAAACCTACGTTTCTAGCATTTGTAGACTTAGAGAAAGCTTTTGACAATGTTGACTGGAATACTCTCTTTCAAATTATGAAGGTGTCAGGGGTAAAATACAGGGAGCGAAAGGCTATTTACAATTTGTACAGAAACCAGATGGCAGTTAGAGGCGAGGGGCGTGAAAGGGAAGCAGTGGTTGCGAAGGCAGCGAGACAGGGTTGTAGCCTCTCCCCGATGTTATTCAATCTGTATACTGAGCAAGCAGTAAACGGAACAAAAGAAAAATTCGGAGTAAGAATTGAAATTCATGGAGAAGAAATAAAAGCTTTGAGGTTCGCCGATGACATTGTAATTCTGTCAGAGACAGCAAAGGACTTGGAAGAGCAGCTGAACGGAATGGACAGTGTCTGGAAAGGAGGATATTAGATGAACATCAAAAAAAGCACAACGAGGATAATGGAATGTAGTCGAATGAAATCTGGTGATGCTGCGGGAATTAGATTAGGAAATGAGACGCTTAAAGTAGTAAATGAGTTTTACTATTTGGGGAGCCAAATAACTGATGATGGTCGACGTAGAGAGGATATAAAATGTAGACTGGCAATGGTAAGGAAAGCGTTTCTGAAGAAGAGAAATTTGTTAACATGGAGTATCGATTTAAGTATCAGGAAGTCGTTTCTGAAAGTATTTGTATGGAGTGTAGCCATGTATGGAAGTGAAACGTGGACGGTAAATAGTTTAGACCAGAAGAGAATAGAAGCTTTTGAAATGTGGTGCTACAGAAGAATGCTGAAGATTAGATGGGTAGTTCACATAACTAATGAGGAGGTATCGAACAGAATTGGAAAGAAGAGAAATTTGTGGCACAACTTGACTAGAAGAAGGGATCGGTTGGTAGGGCATATTTTGAGGCATCACGGGATCACCAATTTAGTATTGGAGGGCAGCGTGGGGGTAAAAATCGTAGAGGGAGACCAAGAGATGAATACACTAAGCAGATTCAGAAGGATGTAGGTTGTAGTAGGTACTGGGAGATGAAGAAGTTTGCACGGGATAGAGTAGCATGGAGAGCTCCATCAAACCAGTCTCTGGGCTGAAGACCACAACAACATCCAGATGATGAGAGTTCTCATGTATGGTGGCGAACTTAGAGAATTCTCATTTTTGCATTGTTTTGGGACTTCAGGTCGCAGCCGACTGAGGGAGCTTTGACGGCACGATTCTAAGTCTCGGAAACCTGAATCGTCATGCGTTACCTGTCATACGACGGTATCATGATTCTATTTTTCAACAGGATAATTCTCATTCATTTATTACAGTGTTCATTAGAACTGTCAGCGCGGTGTTGAGGTATGTCCGTGAACAGCAAGATCCCCACATCCGTCATCGACAGAACGTGTGTGGGACCAGCACGGACTCAACTGCGTCCAATCTCCAGTATCCAGGATATCAAGGACCCATTTCAACAGCTGTGGCCAGCTTCCGTCAGGAGAACGTACAACGTCTTTATGACACCCTTCCCGAGCGAAACAATGCATGCGTCAAGGCCAGAGACGGTGCAACGTCATGCTGATTTTTCGGGTCATACTTCCAAGTGAAACACCCCCGTTTTGTCCTACATTGGGTTTTGTGTGATTTACCGAAGCCACCAAACAGTTAATTATTATGATTATATGACCGTGTGCTTAATGGATAAAAGGCTACCGGTTTTTCTGCTGTTGTTTCGGGGGTATTTCAACCGAGTGCGGCTGTTCTGAGACGGAATAGTTATTGATTGAGAGTTTGTCTGTTATGAAAGACCATAAAAGTTGCGATATACAAACCGATACGTATTTTCTACTAACACACAAATCCTGAGGCAGTTGCTACCTTCGCCTTACACGTTTAATTACGGTTATATCTTTTTATTGGTTGCTGATTTTAAGTACTTCGTCACACGCAATGATGATAGTTAACATACACAACAATCCTCACTAAAATCCATGGTTGTTGCTGGCCGACGTGGTTGACGTGAAACACGTAATTCGGCACTTGTCACTTTTGGTTTCATATCACTCGCGAATCGGTATCGATGAGGGTCCACCCCACGACGATCAGGGGGACGCGCTCATTTGTCATACTACGGTGAATTTACCGCCGTCTACTACTCACTCGACCACCATTCTTGCCCGTCTCTCCAGTACTGCGATCTTTATCACTATTCAATCTAATTGTCCGTGTTGATGACTATTGATATTCTTCTCTGTTGGTCCATCATGGACAGGGACATCGGCTGGTTAAGTAATTGTCAATGTCAATAAAATTCATCAAACAGCCGTGTAACTCAAGATATTATTTTATTTTATTGTGAGGGCCACCAGTTTCAACATTTCATTATGCCATCTTCAAGCCCATACACATCTATCCAAATAAACGAACATGTCGTATACAGCCATCAATCCCTGGATATCGTCAGTTCAATCGTTGCACTATTGCTTCATTCGAAGACGTGATAAGATTAATGGCTCTATACGACATGTTCGTTTATTTGGATAGATGCGTATGGACCTGAAGATAGCAAAATGAAATGCTGAAACTGGCAGCCTTCACAATAAAAGAAAACAATATCTTAAATTACAGGGCTGTTTGATTAATTTTATTGACGTTGACGATTTATATTACTAGTTTCTTTAAATAAAATTATTAATAGCAGTCAACGTGGACAACTATCCTGAATACTATACCTTATCCTGCTGTTAATTGCGCTCAACGTCGTCAGAAGGCTTGAAATTCGTCTTTCCGCATTGTTCTCGGAAGTTTTTTACTCAGTTAACATGCAGTAGTGGGATTAAAACTGCACAGTTTTTCTTTGCGACAAGTCAGTGTTAGGAGCCACAGCAAAGCCTAAGGGGATGGGGCAGTTGCACCTCGTACATAAAACGAGGGTGAAGAGGGTTGTAGCTCATCTGTGACCAGGGGTGGAGGTTTTTTTTGTGTGGGCGACAGCTTTACGACCCCTGGCAGTAGCGAGAACTCGGAAGCTGTAGCTGATTACGGCGAAGCGCGTTCTCGTCAGCAAACTAAAACTGGTTCTTGAATCTGGCACAATACCGTAACCAAAACGAAGTCGCACTGCTATGCTATTCTTTTTCTCAGAAGTTATCAAATACGGCGTGGCATGAGCGTCACTCGGACAGACAGTCATTGGCGGAAAATCTGAAGTTTAGGTTGAGCTGTGTAGGTCAAACGATGTTATCAGTATCAGTTATATTTGGTTGGCGCTAATTTTGTGTGGTTTTTATCAAGTTACCTTCCATTAGGGATGTGGCATGCACTTAACGACTGTGATACGACCTTTAAAATGATGGAGCACAGCAATCAGTCGTTCTTTCCTTTCACACCTTATTAACGCAAATCTAAATTTCGACTAGTAACCAGCCATTATCAATGCAGTATTCCAGAGTTTTAATACATGTCCTAATACGTCAGTCGCCTGTTGTTCGGGCTCCTGTCACAGTTCATTCATTGCGTTGTTTTGTTTTGCATCTTCGAAACCAAACGTTGTCTCATGTTCCTGTGGCTCTTTCGTTTTGTATAATTTAGTATTTCTGTGATTTCGTGGCTGTTGTTTTAGATTTTAGTTTGTTCCTGCCCCAAACGCCGAATCTACCGCGGTTGTCCGGTTAGTGTAAAAATACGTATATTATTGAGATTTGTCCGATTCTGTATTCGGTATTTACATTTCTGCGTCATGGGAGCAGGTGATCTCATTCGTCGCGATTTTGAAATCATGTATGTGTCGCTTTTCGGGGCTTGTTATGACTTCACTGTGCGGTGTTAACACCTCGCTTGCTTCTGCCAACAAATACGACCCAGCGGAAAGTAACTTTATACCAGGAGGCACTGGGAGCATCTGACGGGACCCTGCTCACAGGTATCAATCAAGCAGTCTAAAAATTGATTAATCGAATATAACAATGGGGATGTATCTGAATAGTAGGGCAGTAGCACAATCGTAACAACGCCAGGAGCCCAGATTTGATTCCCTACTTTTGATATATCCTGCATTCTAGATTCGCAGGGCAACAGAAAACGAATATGAAGCACTGAAAGCGGGAAGAAAGAGTGCACTTGTGTTCAGTATCAAGTTCGTGTAACGTAGTAAATTATTAAGATTTGTCATCTTGTACTGAAAGCATAGCTTGCCATGGAGTCGGGAGGACAGCAGTTCTCACGCTGGCACAGCTGACGTTGGCTACTGGGTCGAAGGAGCCGTGTTCTCGACTAAAGCAGCGTGCACTACGTTACACATACTCTCTATGAATCTGAAGAAGTTACAAACTACGGCGTGCTCACACTTTATTCAACTCGTAAACGTCACTACAGGTATTCGGATTTAGGTTATGACATGTTAGATATGTTTGCCATCATCGGTGATGATGTGGCGCCGACGAATAGTGAAATTGTGCATGACCCGCTGAAGTGTCGGAACATCGATGCTGTCGATGACTTGCTGAATGGCTGCTTTCAACTCAACAATGGTTTTGGAGTTATTGCTGTACACTTTGTCTTTAATGTAACCGCACAAAAAGGAATCGCATGTGTTTAGATATGGACAAAGGATGGGGCCCCTCCACGCCCACACCAACGTGGTGACCAAACCAAAAGTTCTACTGTTACCTCCGTATAACACGTTAGTTTTTGAATCAGGAGTCACAGGATGCGGGCTGTGACGTTATCCACGCGTCTGGGTAAGATTACTCATTAACATGGTCCATCAGGAGATAGAAAGTGGACGAAAGCGATCGAAGGGTAGCGGTTGTAAGGGCACAGGAAAAAAGTGCCAAGGCAAGCGCCGAGGGAAAACAACCTTAGCGACAGTATGACGCGTAGTAAGGGCAGTAGCGGCTTGCTATCTGCGACAGTGCATGCAAGGTGTGGTTATAATACATCTACATCTACATGACTACTCTGCAATTCACATTTAAGTGCTTGGCAGAGGGTTCATCGAACCACAATCATACTATCTCCCTACCATTCCACTCCCGAACAGCGCGCGGGAAAAACGAACACCTAAACCTTTCTGTTCGAGCTCTGATTTCTCTTATTTTATTTTGATGATCATTCCTACTTATGTAGGTTGGGCTCAACAAAATATTTTCGCATTCAGAAGAGAAAGTTGATGACTGAAGTTTCGTAAATAGATCCCGCCGCGACGAAAAACGTCTTTGCTTTAATGACTTCCATCGCAACTCGCGTATCATATCTGCCACACTCTCTCCCCTATTACGTGATAATACAAAAGGAGCTGCCCTGTTTTGCACCCTTTCGATGTCCTCCGTCAATCCCACCTGGTAACGATCCCACACCGCGCAGCAATATTCTAACACAGGACGAACGAGTGTAGTGTAAGCTGTCTCTTTAGTGGACTTGTTGCATCTTCTAAGTGTCCTGCCAATGAAACGCAACCTTTGGCTCGCCTTCCCCACAATATTATCTATGTGGTCTTTCCAACTGAAACTGTTCGTAATTTTAACACCCAGGTAGTTAGTTGAATTGACAGCCTTGAGAATTGTACTATTTATCGAGTAATCGAATTCCAACGGATTTCTTTTGGAACTCATGTGGATCACCTCACACTTTTCGTTATTTAGCGTCAACTGACACCTGCCACACCATACAGCTATCTTTTCTAAATCGCTTTGCAACTGGTACTGGTCTTCGGATGACCTTACTAGACGGTAAATTACAGCATCATCTGCGAACAACCTAAGAGAACTGCTCAGATTGTCACCCAGGTCATTTATATAGATCAGGAACAGCAGAGGTCCCAGGACGCTTCCCTGGGGAACACCTGATATCACTTCAGTTTTACTCGATGATTTGGCGTCTATTACTACGAACTGCGACCTTTCTGACAGGAAATCACGAATCCAGTAGCACAACTGAGACGATACCCCATAGGCCCGCAGCTTGATTAGAAGTCGCTTGTGAGCAACGGCGTCAAAAGATTTCCGGAAATCTAGAAATACAGAATCAACTTGAGATCCCCTGTCGATAGCGGCCATTACTTCGTGCGAATGAAGAGCTAGCTGTGTTGCACAAGAACGATGTTTTCTGAAACCATGCTGATTACGTATCAATAGATCGTTCCCTTCGAGGTGATTCATAATGTTTGAATACAGTATATGCTCCAAAACCCTTCTGGAAACCGACGTCAATGATATAGGTCTGTAGTTCGATGGATTACTCCTACTACCCTTCTTAAACACCGGTGCGACCTGCGCAATTTTCCAATCTGTAGGTACAGATCTATCGGTGAGCGAGAAGTTGTATATGATTGCTAAGTAGGGAGCTATTGTATCAGCGTAATCTGAAAGGAACCTAATCGGTATACAATCTGGACGTGAAGACTTGCCCTTATCAAGCGATTTGAGTTGCTTCGCAATGCATAAGGTATCTACTTCTAAGAAACTCATGCTAGCAGCTGATCGTGTTTCAAATTCTGGAATATTCCATTCGTCTTCCCTGGTGAAGGAATTTTGGAAAACTACGTTCAAGAGCTCCCGTACGATCAGTGAAGTTCTAACCAAAAACACAATAAGTTGAGACAAAATATTAAAAGGACAGTTCAAAATTCTCTGAATTTCACGGTTGTAGATGTGTTAAAGCAATAGAATAGTTGCTATATGTTGCTTATACAGTGATTACTCTCTATTGCAATCCTTCAGCAGTTTACCATGGGGATGCAACACTTATCCCATATCAATTATTGCTAATACGTAAAGTTTATAATTCTCTAGAGATCTTTCTGTTGTCAAAACACAACCAGTTTTCCTTGTAATACAGGTAGCTGTCGACATCTGAAAGTAATGGATCAGTACAACTATTTTCAAAAATTTAGTAAAGTTTTATACCGTTTTTATTTACTCATTTATTGCCTCTTTAGACCAACCAGATTAGGCGCTTAAAGTCCTCTCTTACATCGGACCAGGAGCAACATATACATCAAAAGATTATCGAATTCTCTTCGTACTTCTGGTTCAGCTATGTCCATATGAATAATTATTTTGAGAACAGTTACAATTACCAACATAAATAACTGTGAATAAAAATAATGTGATAATACTAACTGGCATTAATAAAAATGATAGCAAACGACTTTAACAATAAAAAGTATTGATTACTTTAGCTCATTTTAAGCCATAATTCATGAGATCAGAAGGAGAAAATGAAAGAGGAGAAGACTCAAGTGACAATGACAGTATCTGTTAAGAAAGAACAAAGTTTCAATAGAGGATGCTATAGATGAGAGGGAGCGAAAAGTTGTCTGGCAGAGAGCTGAGTAGGGGAGCTGCAGATAGCTATATGGAAGAGATAGATATTGTGATGAAAGTGGATAATTAGCGCCTTTTAATGTTCGAAAAAAATGTAGTTTGATATTTTGAGAGAGATAGTTCTAAATCGAGTTCCTGTGACAGAAAACGTATTTTAGTAGATGGCCGTTTTATGTAGTGGCATCGAGAAGATTGTGATTTGTTGAGAATGAGTATTTGTACTGTGCTGTCCAGACAGCAGTGTAATAATTGAAGATAAGTAATAGGGCTTGCAGTGATTGAGGAGACGATGGAGCAATCACAGAGTAAGATAGCCTCTACGCTTATCAGCACTTAGCCAAGATAATTGTTCGTAATCAGGAGCGATATAGATGAAGTAGCGAACGTCACAAAGTTATCACAAACAAGATTTTGTCCCTAGTTACAGCTGGCGTGAGCCCTGTTAGAAAAGTCCTTGAGGAATACGAGCACCATAATGAGAAAAGGGACACGTCATTTACAAACACATTGAGGTGACGGAAGTCGTGGGATAGTTATATGTACACATACAGATGGCGTTAGTACCATGTAGACAAGGTCCAAAAGGTCAGTCCCTTGGCGGAGCTCTCATTTCTACTCGAGTGATTCACGTGAAAAGGTTTTGGATGTCATTATGATCGCACCACGGGGCTTAACGGGCTTTGAACGCGGATTGGTAGCTGGCGCTAGACGCATGGCACACTTCCATTTCGGGAATCGTTAGGGAATTCAATAGTACGAGGGCTACAGTATCAAGTGTGTGGCTAGAATACCAAATTTCATGCATTACCTCTTACTACGGATAACGCAGAAGGCGACAGCATTCACTTAACGACCGAGAGCAGCGGCGTTTGCGTAGAGTTGTCAGTGCTAACAGACAAGCAACAACGCGTGAAATAACGGCAGAAATCAATGTGAGACGTATGACGGACGTATCCGTGAGGACAGTGCGGCGAAATTTGCCGTTAATTGGCTATGGGAGCAGAAGACCGAAGTGGGTGCCATTGCTAACACCACGACTTCGCCTGCAGCGCCTCTCCTGGGGTCGTGACTACAGGGTGGTCCATTGATCGTGACCGGGCCAAATATCTCACGAAATAAGCGTCAAACGAAAAAACTACAAACAACGAAACTCGCCTAGCTTGAAGGGGGAAACCAGATGGCGCTATGGTTGGCCCGCCAGATGGCGCGGCCATACGTCAAACGGATATCAGCTGCGTTTTATAAAATAGGAACCCCCACTTTTATTACATATCCGTGTAGTATGCAAAGAAATAAGAATGTTTTAGTTGGACCACTGTTTTCGCTTTGTGATAGATGGCGCTGTAATAGTCACAAACATATGGCTCACAATTTTAGACGAACAGTTGGTAACAGGTAGGTTTTTTAAATTAAAATACAGAACGTAGGTACGTTTGAACATTTTATTTCCGTTGTTCCAATGTGATACATGTACCTTTGTGAACTTATCATTCCTGAGAACGTATGCTGTTACAGCGTGATTACCTGTAATTACCACATTTATGCAATAAATTCTCAAAATGATGTCCGTCAACCTCAATGCATTTGGCATTACGTGCAACGACATTCCTCTCAACAGCGAGTAGTTCGCCTTCCGTAATGTTCGCACGTGCATTGATAATGCGCTGACGCAAGTTGTCAGGCGTTATCGGTGGATCACGATAGCAAATATCCTTCAACTTCCCCTACAGAAAGAAATCCAGGGACGTCAGATCCTGTGAACGTGCGGCCCACGGTATGGTGCTTCGACGACCAACCCACCAGTCATGAAATATGCTATTCAACACCGCTTCAACCGCACACGAGCTATGTCCCGGACATCCATCATGTTGGAAGTACATCGCCATTCTGTCATGCAGTGAAACATCTTGTAGTAACATCGGTAGAACATTACGTAGGAAATCAGCATACATTGCACCATTTAGATTGCCAACCATAAAATGGGGGCGAATTGTCCTTCCTCCCATAATGCCGCATCATACATTAACCCGCCAAGGTCGCTGATGTCCCACTTGTCGCAGCCATCGTGGATTTTCCGTTGTCCAGTAGTGCACATTATGCCGGTTTACGTTACCGCTGTTAGTGAATGACGCTTCGTCGCTAAATAGAACGCGTGCAAAAAATCTGTCATCGTCCCGTAATTTCTCTCCTGCCCAGTGGCAGAACTGTACACGACGTTCAAAGTCGTCGCCATGCAATTCCTGGTGCATGGAAATATGGTACGGGTGCAATCGATGTTGATGTAGCATTCTCAACACCGACGTTATTGAGATTCCCGATTCTCGCGCAATTTGTCTGCTACTGATGTGCGGATTAGCCACGACTGCAGCTAAAACACCTACTTGGGCATCATCATTTGTTGCAGGTCGTGGTTGACGTTTCACATGTGGCTGAACACTTCCTGTTTCCTTAAATAACGTAACTATCCGGCGAACGGTCCGGACATTTGGACGATGTCGTCCAGGATACTGAACAGCATACATAGCACACGCCCGTTGGGCATTTTGATCACAATAGACATACATCAACATAATATCGACCGTTTCCGCAATTGGTAAACGGTACATTTTAACACGAGTAATGTATCACGAAGCAAATACCGTCTACGCTGGCGGAATGTTACGTGATACCACGTACTTATAAGTTTGTGTCTATTACAGCGCCATCTATCACAAAGCGATAAAGGTGGTCCAACTAAAACATTCATATTTCTCTACGTACTACACGAATATGTAATAAAAAAAACGCAGTTGATATCCGTTTGACCTATGGCAGCGCCATCTAGCGGGCCAACCATAGCGCCATCTGGTTTCCCCCTTCAAGCTAGACGAGTTTCGTTGTGTGTAGTTTTTTCGTTTGATGCTTATTTCGTGAGATATTTGGTCCGGTCACTATCAATGGACCACCCTGTATATCGGTTGGGCCCTACACGACTGGAAAACCGTGGCCTGATCAGATGAGTCCCGATTTCGGGTTGGTAAGAGTTGATGGCAGGGCACGAGTATGGCGCAGGCCTCACTAAACCATGGACCCAAGTTGTCAACAAGGCACTGTGCAAGCTGTTGATGACTCCATACTGCTGTGGGCTGTTTTCATGTGGTATGGACTGGATCCTCTAGCGCAACTGAACCGATCATTGGCTGGAAATGGTTGTGTTCGGGTACCTGGAGACCATTTACAGTGCCTCATGGACTATTTTCCAAAACAGTGATGGAATTTTAATGCATGGCAATTCACCATGTCACCGGGCCACAATTTTTGGCGATTGACTCGAAGAACATTTTGGACATTTCGAGTGAATGATCTGGCCATCCAGATCGCCCGACCTGAATCCCATCGAACATTCGTGGCGCACTTCGAGAGGTCAGTTCGTGCACAAAATCCTGCACTGGCAATGCTTTCCCAGTTATGCATGGCTCAGTATTTCTGCAGTGGACTTCTAGCGACTTGTTGAGTCCATGCCACCTCGAGCTGCTGCACTACGCCGGGAAAAAGAGGTCCGACATGACATTAGGAGATATCCCATGATTTTTATCCGCTCAGTGTAATGAGAAACGTAATAAACCCGGCATTGGTACTTGTGGGAACGACCTAGATTTTTTTTTCAATCATTTGGTGGGATGATACCACAATTCAAGCAGTTAGAAGAAAAAATGGAGCATGGAGAAAGAGGTGGAAAATTAAACATGACTATGACCATAAAAGATACATAGAGGAAAACGAGAAATGCAAAGAAATAGTGGAAACAGCAAATAAAAAGAAAAGGCATGGGAAGAGTTTACAAAAAACTTGAAGAAGATGTGAAGAGGAATAAGAAAAGTTCTATAAAATGATGAAAAATAAAAGGAAGGCTTCTGAACTACCAGTAAAGATGGAAACAGAGGACGGTACCGTGATTGAAGATCCAGGGAATATAAAACATCTCTGGAAAGAACATTTTAAGGAACTTTTAAACGCTGAGGAGCAGGTATATGGTGAAACAACAAATAATGGCGAAATTGAGAGAAGTTGGGAAGCAGAATTAGGACAAATTACAATATCTATGAAGAAGGTGAGTGGGGGGAAAGCCCCAGCACCTGATGAAGTATCAGTGGACATGATAAGAGCAGCAGGTCCAGTGGTAATACAGTGGCTGTATAGAGTACTAACAAGTGTGTGGAGAAATAGTACAATACCTGACGATTGGAGAAGAGGAGACATTGTTCCCATCTTCAAAAAAGGCAATACAAGACTTTGTAAAAACTACAGAGGAATAACCCTTATGAGTCATACAGCCAAGATTTTTGAAAGAACTTTACTAAATTGAGTAAGTGAAAAGATAGAAAAGGATCAGAGTGAAGAACAGCATGGGTTTAGGAAAGGAAGAAGTGCGATCGACCTGATGTTTTCTATCTGTCAACTGATGGCAAAAAGTTGGGAGTGTAACAAAAGGGCGATAATGGTTTTTATAGACATAGAAAAGGCATATGACTCAGTTATCAGGGAAAGACTCTGGGAAGAAATGAAGAAGATAGATGTAGAAGATGGATACATTAATGTAATAAAGACAATGTACAGAGGACACAATTGTAGAATTAGAACACAACTGGGGAACTCTGAATACTTCGAAATAAGACATGGACATATTCTATCTCCTGCACTTTTTAATGTTGTGATGGAGGGAATGAATAGGGCAGTTAAAGATATAGTAAAAGAAAAAGACAAAAAGATTATTGTTGCAGATGGTTTCGTAATATGGGGTGATAAAGAGGTAGATGTACAGTTACAACTTGTTGCATGGAAGGAAATAATGAAAAGGTATGGATTAAAAATAAATAAACATAAGAGTAAAGTAATGGTGTTTGGAAGAGAGAAAGGGATCAACGGAAATATTACCTTGAAAGGAGAACCCCTCAAAGTGGTAGAAAGTTTCACTTATTTAGGGAGTGAAATATCTAGGGATGGAAGAATAACCAAAGAAATTAATAGGATGTTACAGAAGGGAGGCAATTTCTACCAAACAATAAAACACCTGATTTGGAATAAGGAAGTTTCAGAAAAAGCAAAACTCCTTATGTATAAGAATCATTACTTCCCTTTTGTCACCTATGGTGGAGAATCATGGACAATGACAGAAAGGGACTGGAGCAGACTGCAAGCAGGGGAAATGAGATTTCTCAGAGCAGTTAAGGGAAAAACAAGAATGGACAGAGGAAGGAATGTACAGATTAGAAAGGACCTTAACAAGAAAGTATGAGAGACGAAATTGAAAAACCGAGATTAAGATGGTATGTGCACGTTAAGAGGATGCATGGGCAGAGGCTCCCCAAAACTGTGGAAGAACTAAAGATGGATGGGAAAAGACCTAGATGGCGCCCAAGAACACGGTGGAAAATGGGAGTGAGAATATCTGGGCAAAGGAGAGGAGTGACCTGGCAGCAAGTGGAGGAAGAGAAGTGGTGGGAGGACCGAGCCAAATGGAGAGGACTCGTCAGCACCCAAACCTGGCAGTAGCTGTAGCGGGATCCGGATATAGACAGATAGACTAGGAACGGCGCACTTCTGCTAGAAGAAGTTCTTTTGCGAACCCTGTGTAGTATCGGGTTGGTATCCCGTCACGTCCAATAGCCTTTCCCCTGCTGAACGACTTCTATCCCTCTGTCACTTATTTCGACATCTGTCATTTTGTTGTTCGTGCGGAGATTTAAAGGAGGAACTACAGTGTGATCTTCTTGTGTAAACAGTTTTGAAAACAGGCCTTTAATGTTATCAGATGAATGCAGTAGGGCATGGTTGCCGAGTAAATCATTAACAACTGCAATAGCAGAAATTATGTGCATATCTCGCATACCATACTTTGATCTTATGGTACACTGAACAAGGAACATGAACTCGTAACACGATAAGCGTAAAAAATAAACTGATCACACCATCAACACTAAATTGGCGGTTGAGAATACGTTGTACTACCGGCAAGAGCACAACACGCAGTTCAGGTATGAAAAGGAAGGTTGAGATACGATAGTAGGTAGCATTTATTAACTACGTGATACAGTTTGGAGAAATCACTACTAGCGTGCTACTTGGGCAGTGAAGCACACGAAACAAAAGTACTACACATATACAAGAGGAACGAAAACTCTTAATTACCGCATAGCGCAGCCAAAATGACTTAGGGCCATGTGCGTCAGTGCAAAAAGAAGGTGGAACAAAAAGAGGCAATTAAATCGTTAATTTACACTACTGGCCATTAAAATTGCTACACCAAGAAGAAATGCGGATGATAAACGGGTATTCATTGGATGGATATATTATACTAGAACTGACGTGTGATTACATTTTCACGCAATTTGGATGCATAGATCGTGAGAAATCAGTACTCAGAACAACCACCTCTGGCCGTAATAACGGCCTTGATACGGCTGGGCATTCAGTCAAACAGAGCTTGGATGGCGTGTACACGTACAGGTGCCCATGCAGCTTCAACACGATACCACAGTTCGTCAAGAGTAGTGACAGGCGTATTGTGACGAGCCAGTTGCTCGGCCACCATTGACCAGACGTTTTCAATTGGTGAGAGATCTGGAGAATGTGCTGGCCAGGGCAGTAGTCGGAACATTTTCTGTACCCAGAAAGGCCCGTACAGGACCTGCAACATGCGGCCGTACATTATCCTACTGAAATGTAGGGTTTCGCAGGGATCGAATGAAGGGTAGAGCCACGGGTCATAACACATCTGAAATGTAACGTCCACTGTTCAAAGTGCCGTCAATGCGAACAAGATGTCACCGAGACGTGTAACCAATGGTACCCCATACCATCACGCCGGGTGATACGCCAGTATGGCGATGACGAATACACGTTTCCAATGTGCGTTCACCGTGATGTCTCCAAACACGGATGCGACCATCACGATGCTGTAAACAGAACCTGGATTTACCCGAAAAAAATGACGTTTTGCCATTCGTGCATCCATGTTCGTCGTTGAGTACACCATCACAGGCGCTCTTGTCTGTGATGCAGCGTCAAGGGTAACCGCAGCCATGGTCTCCGAGCTGATAGTCCATGCTGCTGCAAAAGTCGTCGAACTGTTGGTGCAGATGGTTGTTGTCTTGCAAACGTCCCCATCTGTTGACTCGGGGATCGAGACGTGGCTGCACGTTCCGTTACAGCCATGCGGATAAGATGCCTGTCATCTCGACTGCTAGTGATACGAGGCCGTTGGGATCCAGCACGGCGTTCCGTATTACCCTCCGGAACTCACCGATTCAATATTCTGATAACAGTCATTGGATCTCGACCATAGCGAGCAACAATGTCGCGATACGATAAACCGCAATCGCGATAGGCTACAATCCGACCTTTATCAAAGTCGGAAACGTGATGGTACGCATTTCTCCTCCTTACACGAGGCATCACAACAACGTTTCAGCAGGCAACGCCGGTCAACTGCTGTTTGTGTATGAGAAATCGGTTGGAAACTTTCCTCATGCCAGCACGTTGTAGGTGTCGCCACCGTCGCCAACCTTGTGTGAATGCTCTGAAAAGCTAATGATTTGCATATCACAGCATCTTTTTCCTGTCGGTCGAATTTCGCGTCTGTAGCACGTCATCTTCGTGGTGTAGCAATTTTAATGGCCAGTAGTGTATAAGGAAACGATAAACAAACACTTCGGCGACATTTTAAAGGGTGAAATAATCACTATGAAAACGCTTACGCATCTTATAGCACAACTGAAATGACCTACAGTCCCCCTGGTTAGTATACATGGTGTTTCCGTAAGAGCGTGGAAAAATGTAACAGGACGTCGAGGACGAGGACAAACACACAGTATTGTCTGCACTGCTACAGCAATTGCAGAAATAGCAGGTCACTGGTGGTATTCCCAATTTATGGGACCTGATGGCATTCTACTATTCTGTACCTCCACAGCAGCAGCCGACGTTGTCGGCATTACCATAGCTGACCAAGCCACCGGCAAGCCCCTCATGAGTACAGCTGTTTGCCAGCACTTATGACAGCGTGTGGATCCAAATGTGTAAATGTTGGCCTAGACTTTGACTTTGACATGGTAATAAAGTCGAAAAAGGCATAACAAGTTGGTGCTATAGCTCATGGTATGAGTGCGATTATCTTTGTAGCGTGATGGAATATATAGAGAGAAAGATAACAGACGAGTGTAAGCCATCTGATAGAGAGATTGACAATTGTATGTTTGGCGGTAAGGTGTCCATAGTAGGTACGTATGGTGAGGTAACGACAGAATTAACTTCTCGTAAATAAAAAATGGGAGTTGCCTCACTTTCAACTACCTAGTTTTAACTGCTTTACAATTTCACCCAGCTACCCGTTCCCTGACTTAATTCCACATACACTCCTGGAAATTGAAATAAGAACACCGTGAATTCATTGTCCCAGGAAGGGGAAACTTTATTGACACATTCCTCGGGTCAGATACATCACATGATCACACTGACAGAACCACAGGCACATAGACACAGGCAACAGAGCATGCACAATGTCGGCACTAGTACAGTGTATATCCACCTTTCGCAGCAATGCAGGCTGCTATTCTCCCATGGAGACGATCGTAGAGATGCTGGATGTAGTCCTGTGGAACGGCTTGCCATGCCATTTCCACCTGGCGCCTCAGTTGGACCAGCGTTCGTGCTGGACGTGCAGACCGCGTGAGACGACGCTACATCCAGTCCCAAACATGCTCAATGGGGGACAGATCCGGAGATCTTGCTGGCCAGGGTAGTTGACTTACACCTTCTAGAGCACGTTGGGTGGCACGGGATACATGCGGACGTGCATTGTCCTGTTGGAACAGCAAGTTCCCTTGCCGGTCTAGGAATGGTAGAACGATGGGTTCGATGACGGTTTGGATGTACCGTGCACTATTCAGTGTCCCCTCGACGATCACCAGTGGTGTACGGCCAGTGTAGGAGATCGCTCCCCACACCATGATGCCGGGTGTTGGCCCTGTGTGCCTCGGTCGTATGCAGTCCTGATTGTGGCGCTCACCTGCACGGCACCAAACACGCATACGACCATCATTGGTACCAAGGCAGAAGTGACTCTCATCGCTGAAGACGACACGTCTCCATTCGTCCCTCCATTCACGCCTGTCGCGACACCACTGGAGGCGGGCTGCACGATGTTGGGGCGTGAGCAGAAGACGGCCTAACGGTGTGCGGGACCGTAGCCCAGCTTCATGGAGACGGTTGCGAATGGTCCTCGCCGATACCCCAGGAGCAACAGTGTCCCTAATTTGCTGGGAAGTGGCGGTGCGGTCCCCTACGGCACTGCGTAGGATCCTACAGTCTTGGCGTGCATCCGTGCGTCGCTGCGGTCCGGTCCCAGGTCGACGGGCACGTGCACCTTCCGCCGACCACTGGTTCTAAGTTGTAGGGGACTGATGACCTCAGATGTTAAGTCCCATAGTGCTCAGAGCCATTAATTGAAACCGTCAGCTGCTGACAGGTGTTGTTGATATACCTCGATGAGGACAGCTGAAAATGTGTGCCCTACCGGGACTCGAACCCGGGATCTCCTGCTTACATGGCAGATGCTCTACCCATCTGAGCCACCGAGGACACAGATGAATAGAGCGAGTGCAGGGACTTATCCTTTCACGCTTCCCGTGAGACCCACATTCCCAGCTGTCCACAATCTACATACGCAATGTACCCATCTGTGTCCTTGGTGGCTCAGATGAATAGAGCGTCTGCAATGTAAGCAGGCGATCCCGGGTTCGAGTCCCGGTCGGGGCACACATTTTCAGCTGTCCCAATCGAGGTATATCAACAACACCTGTCGGCATCTGAGGGTTTCAATTAATCGTCATTTATTCTAGAGAAGCTGCATTTTCTGGTACTTCCGCCAACTAGATGGGTAATGTATGTATGTGACAGAGGCCTTGGCCTTGTCACATAGGAGTGGTTGTGGCAGCGAAGGCAGTATTGCAGTCACATGGAGGGTTGTAACCTTGAATATGAGTCACAAAGCTGTGTAACCTGACACAGATGGGTGGTCGAGCGGTTCTAGGCGCTTCAGTCCGGAACCACGCGGTCGCAGGTTCGAATTATGCCTCGGCCATGGATGTGGGTGATGTCCTTAGGTTAGTTAGGTTTAAGTAGTCTAGGGGACTGATGACCTCAGATGTTAAGTCCCATAGTGCTTAGAGCCATTGGAAACAGATGCCCTTGTGAGATGCCTGGGCAGGCCTGAGGTGAGAAGAGGAGAAGAGGTGCTATTGCCCAATTACCTCATGTGTAATCAGATCACCCCCTGAGGTCAAGTGTAACCTAACACTAGAAGTGATGTCACCAGTGACCTTGAAACTGGACTTGTACCCACTGTGCATAACCACCATCTTTAATCATGTTATCTGTCCCTTTAAATCACACCTCTTTAAATTGCGTCCCCTTAAATCAAATGATTTTATATCAAGTCTCTTTAAATCTAGAATATGTCCTGCATAACTAGTTAAAGGAAGTATTATTGTGGAATTATTTGTGAAGAATTTAGTGTTTATCATCAGGTACAGATCGCTATTGCAGCACATAGCAAATTTTATATGTGAGAGGGTTAAAATTTCTTCTATTGGGAGAAACCATGGACTGTTTCATGTGAAGTAATGCAAGAACGAAAGCTAATAGTGGGAGATTTTAGGTAATGAACTGATCTATGTGGTTAAGTGGAAAGTGCTTCAGAAGCTGTTGATAGTGTCAGGCTTAAAAATGGTATTGCAATCCAGTGAAAACACAACACGAAACAGTAAAATTGCAATGAAGCTCATATGCTGCCGAGATATTAGGGAGATCGAAGTTCTGAGATGTAGAATTTAAGTGTTGGTCCTGCTGTGGTGGCTGAGGTGAGAGAAGTGACCAGGGCTTTCATGGCTGGCCACACACTTATCAGCAATTACTGAAATGTACAATAGCGGTATTTGCAACATGAAAGATGGCTGCCTTCAAATATTTCATAATTCCGTAATATTTCGTTGTGTAATTGTAGGGCTGATCCAAACGTATAAACACACCCATGGCACTGAGGTACATTAATTAAGACTTTAACACTAGAATTATCATAGAAACTATAGAAGTTATGTGATCACAGTAAATGAATGCCCCCACATTAATCACTGAAAATTATTAACTATTGGACAATTTATACGATCGTAACCAACAAGGTGTTGGACAGTAGCCTAGCATTGCAGCTATCATGACAGAGAGCCAGACGTTTGTACGGATTTTATTTGTTGCATTATTATGTAGTTTACATATTTTTCTCTGTTAAAATGTGTCGGATCATCATATTGTTATGGCACTGATTAGTAATGGATAGGAAATTAGAAATTTTTACTGAAACTCATTTACATTGCCATGGACAAAATCAAGTCATGCTAGAGACAGAATTGGAAGCAGGAAGCAAGCCGGTATCTCATAAGCGGTTCAAGTCGCTGACACATTATGTCACCATCTGCCGAGTGAGGATACACATTCAGCAGAAAGGAGACCACATCAGAAAATCAAAGGAAGTGAGAGAAGCATATTCGTTGGCTCATTTAGTAAGAAACTGTCTCTTTCACAAGACCACATAGCAAGGAACTGCAGTAGTTAAGTGAACACAGCGGAATGAGGAGGACACAGGCAGTCATTACAAAGTGAGCCTTCCATTATAGCCTCGTGTTAGCCCCCTTTAAATGCCTCAGCTTATAACACTACAACTGGATTTACGTAGCGTGTACAATCAAATACCAAATTTGATTTACTACGTACTATGCCCCAACAGAATAAATAGTCCTCTCGAAAAGCCACGTATAACACTTCCGTCCACTACTGCCATACCATAACCTTAAAGTTGGAGGCAGATCGTAATATGGAACTATCTAGTTAAATCAATTATGATATAAACCAACACAGCAGTGTTACCCTCTGAAAGGAATTTTGTTGTGTTGACCGTGATGTACCTAACGGAGGTGGCTTATCGGAAGCGGAAGTCAGAATTACGTAAATAAACAGTAATAAACAATATTTTACCTATCTACATGGTTCAAAGAATAAAGAAAACAGTCGCCAGCCTAATTAGGCATGAGAATGAGTAGCATTCTTGTCCAAGAAACTGAAAATAAGTAACTTCAATGGGCAAACACAGGCTATACTTTGTTACACGAAAGTGCAGTCAACTCTGGTACCTGCATATGTTCACGTTAAGGTTGGAGCTGACAGAGCAGAACAAACTATTTACATAAATATAACAGATAACGACACACACTATTACCTTCAGGTCTTAGTCAAAATGAATGGTCTCAATAACATTACTATTAATATTTACTATAAAATTATAAATTGGGCATAGGTTCAATATTATTTTTTAAACATATTCCTATCTGACATGAAATATGGTTCACAGTAAAATAAGTTATTGTGCATAGATTAAGTCTCTCACTACTAAACACCTTTCTACTTGGAATGAAAATTAAATGGAGTTCACTAACAAATTACTTCTCGCTGTCCTTTGAATAAAGAAGTTACTGTTTTCATAGATAGTGGTCTTTATATTAATCATTATCTGGCATGAGCACAATAGACAAACTATGGACACTGTTACACCATTAACATGCCCTTTTAATACACAAGAGGAACCCAATATTGTACAGAATTTGACTTGAATAGCAAGAGTAATTGAAACTTTCTATAATTAAGTAACTTTGTGCATTTGAACTACTTTCAATGGGGGGGGGGGGCTTAATCTTCACCACTGTAGAAGAGCAAACTATACACGTTCATTACATTAATGAAACCAGCACTTAGCAAACATGAACATATAACTCTCAACAGTTGCAGTTCTGAACTTTTACTACAGTGAAACACAAAACTGAGATATTTGTAAGATCCTTTCAACAAACAATATTAATTTTAACACACTCTATTGCCATATTAATTTTAATATGCCTTCAATAAAGGACACTCGGCAAACACTTTAGCGTGGGAGGGACCCTAAGTGGATATGTGCCTAAGGATAAATCACAGTAGGTACAAGAGTTCAGTCAAATTTTATCTTATATCTGGGTACACTATAACATCCTACGAGTTGATCCTTCACTTCCCTTTACAGTGATTGCGCAATGCGGTGGTGACTGCATGTTGGTAGGTGGATTTGCAGGTAGAATTGTTGGACTCTGTCATTTCTTGGTGGCGATGATAGAAACCAATTCCAGAACAGTTGCAGCTCTTTATCCATCCATCCGAGGCATTGGAAAGCGTCAGGAAAAGCCTCTCTCGGAATCAGCACAATACACAACTTTTACATGAGCAGTTGATAGTATGGTAGCTCGTCCCCGACTGACTCTTTGTTCCACCTTTCTATCCATGCCCACCACATTTTGCGCGAGCTACTAATTCCGTTCCGTAGGGGAACCACACCACCTTTTACATGCAAAATAACTCAGAACCCTAAGTGAAGGTCAGCAGTTTACAAAACAGCAACCAAACATATTAAATAAAACAGAACATTTGCATATATTGACATTTCTACAAAACATTATTCACACAGAAATTACAATTATGTATAGTAAGTTTTGTTCCTTCCAAATGAGACAAAGAATTTAAATGATAGATACACTACATTGCATAGAATCAAACCATGACATCAAAGTTTTTACAAAGGAAAAAAAGGGAACACTGTTGTGTTGTGAATGCACTCAAAATATTTACAGAAACTCAACGTTTTGACATTAAACGTCAAACAAAAGGCAAAATAAATCAGTACAGCATTAGATCTATGGTGTTGCAAGCTCTCATCACGAGTTGATCGTTGGGATAAGTGACATTCACAGTAATAGCACTGGATACCAGGATACTGTAGTAATTCTATGTCCTAGAAGCTCCAGCACAGTATATGAACTAACCAACAGTGTACTTGCTATTCTTCACTTTGTGAACCTCATGCTGCTCGCTGCTATCATTTGCTGACGGGGCAACTAACTGACTTTCAACAACACCACGTTCCATGGTTCCTCCAGCTCTGAACTTCAGTGCAGAAGCCAGCAACAAGGTCCCTTGGGCTCCATGTTCCTGTTCAACGCTGAGGCACTTCCAGGTGCTGGACGCTACCAGTCAGTAGGCAGGAGATCAACAGGCCACACGACTACTGCAGACACAGCTGCATCCTGGATGGGTCGTCAAGGGTAATCGTAGAATTCAGAATGGGACCGAGTGCGCTCCAGCAGCCAGCACGAGACCACTTCCTGCTGGGCAACGGCCGCGCCTGCTAGCCGGCAACCCACTGCGCTGCCAGATTAACCAACACCTTGCTCTGCCAAGCAGATGCTGAGCTGACTGGACAGATGTTAACTAGGATCCTATAAGCAGCTGAATGAAGCAACAACTGGGGCTGGTACAGAGGAAGAACATTGAGAATAAATGATTAAACGCTACTCATGTTTTACTAGTATCAAAAACACTTCACAAGTTCGCAACAGCTACCCTGACTTCATGCAGAAGTATCGCCATTCAGCCCCTTTCTAATATTTTGCACAGTTACACGACAAACGAATGCAGTCTGGCATTTCTCATACATTTCGGTATGTAACCACATTACATATGTCTAGATTATTAATTTGGCCAGTATTAAAAACGCTAGTAGCATAGAAATGATAAACTGATCGGAAGATTTGAAACCATCACTAGACTGAGCATAAAAAGACGCATCAACTGAGCAGGGCAAGTCTATTATTTCACAGGTTTTAACGAGTATTGTTTGTTATAGTGCGGCAGAATGTTGGCATTTGGGCTGCAAGCGACGGCTGCGGTGGCCGAGTGGTTCTAGGCGCTTCAGTCCGGAACCACGCGACTGCTACGGTCGCAGGTTCGAATCCTGCCTTGGGCATGGATGTGTGTGATGTCCTTAGGTTAGTTAGGTTTAAGTAGTTCTAAGTTCTAGGGGACTAATGAACTCAGATATTAAGGCCCCCGTGGTGCTCAGAGCCATGTGAACCTTTTTTTTTTTTTTTGGGTGGTATGCGCCCACACGAATATCCTAAAATTCGCTGTTACTTAAATTCTGCGCTAAGCGAACTGTGACTCAGTGAGTTAGAGATACTTCAGCAGTTCGGCATCATGACAGAATGTGCACTGTAGAACTTTAACGTTATTTACTTGGCGTTCTGGGACTATTTGTGCCTAGTTCAAAGCATGGAACGATGACTAAATGGAAACTGGGTAATCTACTACTATTCTAAATATTTGTTCACGCAATCTTAACTGCAATTGAATATCTTGTTGATTTATTTATTATTAAAATAAAATTATTGCAGGACCACCATTTCTACAGTTTCATTGAAACGATTACCTGAATAAATTGTCGGCTTGTTCAGCTTAAATTTGATGGTGTTGTTTACATCAGTTTATCGGCATATTAAAATCCTTCTTGTTATTTTATTATTATTATTTCATGACATTGCAACTTGTTATTATTATTAAAAATTCGCGTGTTACCAGTGCCTATATTCCTTGACCATATTTTTTCAGCTGTCTTAGCGAACGGGCGCAATGCAGACCCTACGACTATATTGAGTCACAATATCAAACGAAGGGCTTATTTCAATAGTGGTACAAGTCCATTACGTCCACTTTTCTGCCTATAATGCTTCTGAAATTAATGATCCAAACAAACAGAAAGAAAGGTTCACCTCTAGCAAGAAGCCATATGCTTGAATATTTCTGGTATCTCAACTGCAGTTTTTTCAGCGCTCGTTTAACTTTAGGACTCTGTATCTCACAATGAACAAAAATGGGCTTCTACCACTATTGAAATAAGCCCTTCAAATAAAGCCATAAATCGCCTAACTGTATCTATGCTGAACCTCGTCCCAGAGAATACTTATTAGAAAGCGATAAGTACCGGTAAGTCGCAAAATGAATATTCAAACAATGAAAATTATGCGAGAATCATTGCAAAATAAATGAAAAAGCATGCGAAACTGCCAGATGACGAAAGAAGTCACTGGTTCTGAACCTGCAATGAACGTCTGTCTATTAGCGTCCTATTTCAAGTCGTGAATGACGGAACGGGCTTAAGGAGATGGGAAGTAGTGTTGACGCATTTCAGTCTGCCGTGAAGATCGGTATTACACTGCGATTTAACCAGTAATTAGGAATTTAAACACATTTTTTAGACGGTGCAGTATGGCACAGAGAAAATGTCTACCAGACTCTTTGCATTGGAGGGCCAGAGAGCCGGCCGCGGCGGCCGAGCGGTTCTAGGCGCTTCGGTACGGAACCGCGCGACTGCTATGGTCGCAGGTTCGAATCCTGCCTCGGGCATGGATGTGTGTGATGTGCTTATGTTAGTTAGGTTTAAGTAGTTCTAAGTTCTAGGGGACTGATGACCTCAGATGTTAAGTCCAAAGTGCTCAGAGCCATTTGAACCATTTTTGAGGGCCATAGATAGAAAGGAAGCAGGACAGTCGCAAACTGATGTGGTCCGATGGCTTAATGTGAATTGTTCTGCTGTTTCTCGGATGTGGCGACAGTTTATAGAGACCGGAGCTGTATCCCGAAGACCAGACAGGGCCGACCACGTATGACTTCAGAGGAGAGTACTGTTATTTGGTTATAAGGAACGACAATACCGCCTTAGTACTGCACGGCAACTGGCGTCTGAGCCAGCAGCAACCACTGGACTTATTCTATCGAGGCAAACGGTGTACAGAAAGCTTTAACAGAGTGGCCTTTATTGTTGGATACCTCCTGTCTGCTTACCTCTGGCGTATCTTCACACAAGGGGATGTCTAGAGTGGAGTGAGCCTAGACGGTCGAACAGTGGGCCAATGTTGTTCTCACAGATGACTCCCAATTTAGTCTAGAGGGTGATTCCCGACGGCTTCGCTTCTGGAGGGAACATGGAACACAATTCCGGAACCCATAGATTGTGGGAAGATGGTTCAAATGGCTCTGAGCACTATGCGACTTAACTTCTGAGGTCATCAGTCGCCTAGAACTTAGAACTAATTAAACCTAACTAACCTAAGGACATCACACACATCCATGCCCGAGGCAGGATTCGAACCTGCGACCGTAGCGGTCGCTCGGTTCCAGACTGTAGCGCCCAGAACCGCACGGCCACTCCGGCCGGCGATTGTGGGAAGAGACCGATATCGAGGAGTATCCCTAATGGTGCGGGAGGGGATTATGTTGACCACTTGAACACCTCTTCATGAAATTGTACGGTTGAATCGGCGAGGTTTAACTGTTGTCAGGCTTCGTGACGAGACCTTGGGACCTCATGTGCAGTTGTTGCGAGGTGCTGTGGGCCCATACTTTTTGTTGATGGACGATAATGCTCGACCTCATAGAGCACGGGTGGCTGATGTTTTCTTGGAAACGGAAGATATTGCACGCGTGGCGTCGTCTGTTCACTCATCTTATTTCAGTCTCACAGAGCATGTCTGGGATGCACTAAGGAGACGGATTACATCAAGTCAGCATCCACCAACCACTGTGCACGACTTGCGAACAGCTCTGCATGAGGAATGGGCGTTATTGCCCCAACATGAGACATTCACAGTACGCCCCGTCGTTGTCAGGCCTATATTAGTGCCAGAGGTAGTCACACCCCATATTGAGCACATCAACCAGTTGTCAGAATGTATGTGCAAATCCTTTAAGATGGATAAAATGAAGAACATTTTTGTCTACCGGTATGCATGTTGCAGTTATTTACGTTCTGCATTCTTTACTTTGTTTCTACTTTACTATCAACTGTTTATACTGTTTTGTGGCAAAATAAACACAACCTTGCAAAATTTCCGTTTATTTCTTTGATTTTGGACACCAGTGTACATCTAGTGTCTGTGAAGTGCAATGTCCTGAAAGTCGAGGACCTATGTCCGAAAGAGCATTAGGAATGAGGTAGAAAGCAAAAATGGTGAGTAATGACTGTAATTTAAAACTATTTACTAATTGTAATGTAAAACACGAGAATTGCTTACGATCTTAACAGAATGATTTGTAAGAAAAACCAAATTGTTACAATGACTACTGAAGTAGCTTTAAAATAAAACGAAACGCACGTGCTCCAAATCATACTTTTATTGCAGGCCCAGAAGTCAGAATATAACCTAGGCTACTAAAATATAATTGAATGAATGATTATTGAAGAAACACTGAAGACAAAGTTCTGTGTATCCTGGATCTAAAACATTCTGTAGGATAAACTCTTGCACAACTGATGCTGCACTCAAAATTACATAAGTGTAACGTCTGTACTCGTGTCTACGCTTTTGTAGCACAACTTGATGTTATCAGCTTTCAGGCTTTAAATATTCTACATTTTTTGTTTATTTTCTTGTCTCATTTGTCCTCGGCTGCTGGTTTCATCAAAGCTAGTTTTCATAGAGTAAGTGTGGAGTTCAGACTATAGCGAGCAGTGCAGCATATTGCTGTTAATGAACAGGAATTAATTAACGCCATCAATTTGTGCTGTGTTGGAGCGATAAAAAGAGCATCCAGATATGATATTAATCAGAAACATAATTCCGTCACAACAGTTCTCCTCTCATTATGCAGAACCAAGCGACAATTAATATGCTCTGGAACACGCTACATGCAGTAAACTAATGATGGGAAACAACCCTTTTTTACTCTTTTAGATGCTTTCTGCATTTTCGTCTATTTATAAAGTAACGTACAGTTATTTGATGACTGACGTGATTGTAACCAATTTCGACGACGTCAAGCAGCGACGCGCTGTGTTTACTTTCGTCTACAGAATAAAACGTCTACTCACCTTTCGATGATCTTTTGCAGCCCATGACTTTCCTGTTAAAAAAAGAACAGAATTCCTCGGCTAGAGAATCTGTAGCGGAAACTAGCCGCACTAAACTTATCTAACGGTTCCGGGTTTTACTAGTCACTGTTTGAAAGTAAATCGTTGTATGAAAATCCCCATATGTTGTCAGTTCATGGATGCAAACTAACTGCGCAGTGCAACCGGTGGTTGCTGAGGCTCATATGGATGACTTTGTGTTGACCTGACCTGCTGGTGCATCAAGGATACTTTCCGTTGTCCAACTTTCTACTAACTAACTGTCCGTGCTACGCACTTTCTGGTTTTAACTATGAAGGTTGTGCTTTCTACATTCTTCGCAAAGTTGTACATTAGGTTTTAATTTTATGTGCATTTGATGATTTAGATATAAGACACGAAATTGGTAGTACCCTAATAAAAATTGGGTCAAGATATAGCTGTTTGCAGAGTTCTTTCTACACTACTTGCCATTAAAATTGCTACACCAATCAGAAATGCAGATGATAAACGGGTACTCATTGGACAAATACGAGGGTTATTCCAAAAGTAAGGTCCGATAGATTGCCAAATTGAAACCACAGTGAACATCAGAAATGTTTTACTTGTAACAATTAGCTACACCTTTCAGCTACTTCTCTACGTAGTCGCCGTTCTGACTTAGACTTTTGTCATAGCGTTGTACCAACTTTTCAATAGCCTCATCATAGAAGGCAGCCGCCAGTGCTTTCCGCCAATTCTCCACGCTGGCCTACACCTCGTTGTCTGTGTCAAAATGTTGTCTTCAAAGACAGCGGTTCATGTGACCAGAGATGAAACTCAGGGGGAGACAATTGCGGACTGTATTGTGGGTAATCTAACATTTCCATTTGAAAACGATGCAGGAGCATCTTCATTGCCCCTGCAGAATGCGGCTGAGAATTGTCGTGAAGACGAAACAGCACGACAGTTATGTAATGTTGGCTGCATAGCTTCAGGCGAAATTTCTCACCAGGCCCTCGTACTTGGCGGCAGACACTATTTTCTAGACATCTTTACGCACTCACTGCGAGCTCAGAAATGAGAAGAGCAACGTGATGCTAACTGGGGTTATACTAGAGACACTACCCAACACATCTGTGCAAAGCTTTATCGGATTTTCATAGTCGTTTCCATTTCGCGACCGATCGGACCTTACTTTTGGAATAACCCTCGTATATTATACTAGAACTGACATGTGATTACATTTTCACGCAATTTGGGTGCATAGATCCTGAGAAATCAGTACCCAGAACAACCACCTCTGGCCGTAATAACGGCCTCGATACGCCTGGGCATTGAGTCAAACAGAGATTGGATGGCGTGTACAGGTACAGAGTTGCCCATGCAGCTTCAACACGATACCACAGTTCAGCAAGAGTAGTGACTGGCGTATTGTGACGAGCCAGTTGCTCGGCCACTATTGACCAGACGTTTTCAAATCGCGAGAGATCTGGAGAATGTGCTGGCCAGGGCAGCAGTCGAACATTTTCTGTATCCATAAAGGCCCGTACAGGACCTGCAACATGCGGTCGTGCACTATCCTGCTGAAATATAGGGTTTCGCAGGGATCGAATGAAGGGTAGAGCCACGGGTCATAACACATCTGAAATGTAACGTCCACTGTTCAAAGTGTCGTCAATGCGAACAAGAGGTGACCGAGATGTGTAACCAATGGCATCCCATACCATCACTCCGGGTGAATACACGCTTCCAATGTGCGTTCACCGCGATGTCGCCAAACACGGATGCGACCATCATGATGCTGTAAACAGAACCTACATTCATCCGAAAAAATGAGGTTCTGCCATTCGTGCACCCAGGTTCGTCGTTGAGTACACCATCGCAGGCGCTCCTGTCTGTGATGCAGCGTCAAGGGTAACCGTAGCCATGGTCTACGAGCTGATAGTCCATGTTTTACAAACGTCGTCGAACTGTTCATGCACATGGTTGTTGTCTTGTAAACGTCCCCATCTGTTGACTCAGGGATCGAGACGTGGCTGCACGATCCATTACAGCCATGCGGGTAAGATGCCTGTAATCTCGACTGCTAGTGATACGAGGCCGTTGGGATCCAGCACGGCGTTCCGTATTTCCCTCCTGAACCCACCGATTCCATATCCTGCTAACAGTCATTGGATCTCGACCAACGCGAGCAGTAATGTCGCGATACGATAAACCGCAATCGCGATAGGCTACAATCCGACCTTTATCAAAGTCGGAAACGTGATGGTACGTATTTCTCCTCCTTACAAGAGGCATCACAACAACGTTTTGGAAACTTTCCTCATGTCAGCACTTTGTATAGTGTATATAATGCGGATGCCCCGACTACAGAGTCGTTTGTGTATCACACTGACGGGAAAAAGTTCCAACACGAAGAAATAATTAATGCAGAGTAATAAAATTTAGGGAATACATTGGCCTAGGCAACATATTTACGTGACTACAGTTGCAAGATCACTGGTTAATGCAAGCGAGATAAAAATGTGAAATGGTGATACACTAATAACCCGTGTAAGTGCCATATTGTTGAATATAATCATGCAGACGTGCTTCCAGTGTGTCGCACAGGTGCCAGATGTCAGTTTGTGGGATGGAGTTCTGTGTTTGTTCACTTGGTTGGTCAGTACAGTGACAGTTAATGATGGTTGTGGGCGACGCTGGAATTGTCGTCCGATGATGTCCCTCATGTGCTCGGCAACATGTCCGGACGAGACTGTCGGAGACAGCTACTGCCGAAGCCCCCTCAATGCATCACGTAGTACGTGAACGCCAACGACGACGAAGGTCATTGATCAGGGAAATAATCTCTGAAACTGGCCAGCAAGTTGTGAGTCAACGTGACATTGCGCAGGTGTTTACCGACTACTTCCGCCAGTTATATGGACCTGTACAAGTGAACCACGAGACACTAAGTGATGTCATCTACGAAATGGCAGATAGAGGACCAGCACTGGATGCAGAGACTTTGAATCTTACCGCGCCTTTGCATACCTCGTGGGATAGACGTGGATTCAGATGTATAACAAAACTCCGGTTACCGCAGACTGAGATACCTGTAGAATTCACGGAGGGTATCACCATCCCTATACCCAAACCACGCGGTGGCAGAAGGCCAGGAGATTATAGACCACTAACTCTCTGGAACTGCTACTCCAAGATTTTCGCGCGCATCCTTGGGGCTCGCCTGAAGTCTTCAGTTCCTGATAGACTCCTCACAGATCGAACATGCCTCGGCGGTAAGAGTAATGTCCACACGGCGCTTTACCGAGATATCGTCGCACTAGCAGCGGCGTGCCGACTGCGCGGGGTACTAGTTTCTATTGACTTCGTTCACGCATTCGACAGGGTGGATCATATCTTTTTGCACGCCGTGGTGGGCAGTTTGGGAATCCTACAGGCCTTCATTGTAGTGATCATGCGACTGTTACACGGCGTGAGTGAATGGGCGGGGCACTGACTACCTTGTCATTTCACCGTCAGTTCGTCAAGGTTGCCCGCTTTCGATATTTTTTTGTATGCGATGGCATTGGAACTCTGTCAATATGGTCTCCGAAGACGGCTGGAGGGAGTGCCGTTGCCACAGCTGACCTTTCATAGCCGCGCTTATGCTGACGATGTGATGCTGCTGGCACGGACAGGCGACGATGTACGTACGGCGTTGGCATGGATACAGCCATACGGGGTGGCGGCGGGGAGCGTGCCTAATCTACAGAAGTCACGCTGCATGAATGTCGGTCGAGGATTACGACCGAGGGAGGAAGGCCCGCTCATGTTAGTTAACACCATAAAATGCTTAGGTGTCGCGTTCCACTCAGATGTGCAGCGGACTGCAGCGGATAACTACCGATGCATACTGAAGCTGATGCGGACAATGGTACTGTTGCAGAAATTAAGAACGTTGGATATGATTCAGTGGGTGGCCTATGTTAACGAGTACCTAGCACCGAGACTCACTCACGTAGCGCATGTCCTGCTTTTAACGCGCACAATGGCAACGCGGATACAAGCAACTTTCGGAACTTACGTGAGTGTGGGACAACTGTTTAAGAACCAATACACAACGCTTTCGCTACCATCTGGAGAGGGTGGACTTGGTCTATATGAAAAGGCACGGACGTTATTCTTCAGTACGGTTTCTCGATAGTGGCGCGGTCAATTTCGCAGTATCTCGGGTGCTTTGGCCGATGCACTGGCGCCCACTTCAGTGGTGCCCCCAGCCCATGTGGGCCATATTTTACCGAATTTGGAGCTTAGCTACGTCAGAGAAGCCATCCTAACAACACGACTACCGACTACGCGAGATGTGTGCCAAATATTACTGCGCCGGTGCCCCAGGAATACCCTGGAAAAGAAGTACCCAGATAAGAACTGGCGACGGATATGGCGCATTATAGGGAACGTTTACCTTCCAACGTCGGTACGCTCAGCATGGTATGTGGTGATAAATAGGAAGTTCGCAACGAACCAACTGCGGCATACGATTCATTTCGCAGACACTCCATTATGTTTAAGCTGTGCCACAGTGGACACTGATGAACATCGTTTAGCATGTAATGGAGCGCCTCCGGTGTGGCACTTGGCACGACAGATATTGGCGTTCTTGTTACGCACCGCCCCTCACATAATTTCATCGGACGCACTCCGTTTCCCCCAAAAATCTTATTTTCCGGTCCATAAAACAAATGCAGTGATATGGGTACGGGGAATGGTTGTGGGCTACGTCTATAACGAATCGGAAAAGGACAAAATGGATTTTTGCTATTTTCTCCTGGATGGACACGGGAAGCTGCAACAGTATAAGAAATATAGGCAAGACTTCGCTAATTATTTGCGGTGGACATTTACCGACCCGCCGGCCAGATGGAGAGTAACAGGTGAGAAATGAGATAGACGAAGTAAGCCGGACAGACATCGATCACACTTAACGGAACCTTAGCTATTTTCGAGAAGACGACCCAGTCTTACGCCAACGTCTGGAGAACGAGTCGATAGATGGCACCAATTAACAAATTTGACATTAGCAACGATGTCATCAAACCGGTTGTAACTGGTCCTGTGCTTGTATTCACACTGAGTAACTACTTACTTAAATACTTCATCGACTCTAATACTTCGTCACAGTTATACAGAGGCTGTTTCTCCAGCAAATTTTAACTTTTCTCCGTACGGAGGGCCGCAGCTCAGCCTTCATGTCCTGAACCAAGTCACAGATTCTTCCTCTATTTTTTTGTTTGTTTGTCTGTTAAGAAGATAGGTATTTCAAAATGACCCTTCCATGTGTATGATACTGTGTATTACCTGTTTCGATTCTAGCATTGCGATATGGACTTTTTATGCAGAAACAATCCAGGAGTGGAGAGTTCTTCAGCTAGTAATAGAGATCTACATAATGAGTTACAAAGAGAGAGAGAGAGAGAGAGAGAGAGAGAGAGAGAGAGAGAGAGAGATAACAATTAAATTGTTTCCAAGAGACATTTCCTCCGTCCGTTCCTTGGAGCTTCTATGGCGTTGCGCGAAATCATACTCGCGACAGCGGCCAGAATCATCGCACACGCGACGACGTGCGACCGCACCGTTGATTGAATCGGATACGTTGATTGGCGGACCCTACTTAATTCACTGCACTGCCACACGTGTAAAATCAGTCTAAATAAGGGTCGATAGCCTCGCTATGACCGGCTTTGACTAACGATAATCAAAGCCCTTGTAGCGTCTCCTGGCCAATCGTCATAAAAAGAGTGTGACAGAATTTTTTCCGTGTGTGTAAGACGAGTTAACATGTATCGATATAGTGCCAAGCACACGGCGAAAGAGAAATAATTTAAACACCAATGAACATGACCAAGTGAAGCAATAAAGCAAGACCGTGTAAACATTTCACGAATATATTGTGTGTATATGTAGAACATTCATAATTATTTGAAGTTTTATGCATTTTTTAACTTTGAATCCATGACATATTATTATCTTTGATAATCGTATTCTTGTTAAATGAATTAGTGATTATGATCTGTGCCTCAGATAAAAAGGACAATTCAGTACATGTTTAAATAGTAAAAAGCATTGTAATAATTTCTCTGTTCTCTCTGGGTTTCGTTACGAGTGACACTCGTGTGTTAAGCAAATGTATGCGCTGGCCGTGAGTCTTTTGTTCATGAAGCTTGAGACCCGCCATTAGGCGAGTTGTTGTAAAAAAGTGTGTAAAATTAATGCATTTTTGTTTGAATATATAGAGTTTCAGCAAATGTGGTTTTAAAATAATTTGTAAAGTTGCCAGCCATTCGTCCCGTAAATAATTTAGACATTTTCAGCATTTAATTTAGCGGAAGCCGCTGTACCAACCTGCGAGGGCAACGGCCGCAGACGCGGCACATTTAAAAAATATTTATTTCAGGCAACGCAGTCGTCTCGCCGGTAAAGCGAGGTAACATAACAATGTTTAACATTTTCTTACAGCTTCCAGCAGTGCCGGCAGACTATATTATATTATTCAGTGCATTTCTGTTTGATTTGGAAGGTACTGTGCGACATGTTCTATGCAATCACAAAAATATAACGAATAACTGTGTTATGACTTTATCATTTTCACATTTTGTGCCAAGGCCTGGTCTGTAAAACTAAAGCAATATTTTACATTTTTTCCCTGAGATTAAGAGAACGCGGGCTAGCCGTGCGCCTGTTCTAATTAACAGTATTCAAAAATCCACTGCATAACGTAACCAACATTCAGTGCTGTGACGATCATTTGAATTTCATTACTGACTTTTCTGAATATGAGGCAAGATAGTGAGTTCAGATAAAGTTTTCTTTCTTTCTTGATTACGTTACAGTAGCAAGTGAATGTTTCCTACATGATCATCCAGAGCAGATGTGGAAAAGCATTAATTTGATCCACGGTGTGCCACATTTATGATAAAAATGTTTATTCCCTCTCCGACTCCATGCCTGAACTTAACATATGTGTGCTAGTGTGACTCATACAGCCAAAGTGAAATATTTAGTCACCATTGCTCACAGTTACTTGCTTTTATGAAGAAAGAATTACCAAGTAAAGACAGTGTAATAACATTTAATCAAAACCATAGCAACTTGTTACAAATAATTTTGTGTACTGCCATCAGCTCTCAGTTTCAGTTTTATATCAGTCTGAACATTGCAAATCCAAACTTTAATATCGTAAAGCAAAGTTACTAGTTACCATGTACCAACTTACTTGCTGCTACACGTATATAATCATATCCAAATAAATAAAATCACAAGCCGAATAAAATTAACTCCAGTAGTAAAAAAGTGAGAGGAGGAGTAAGGGAGACGGAATTCCCTGCAGCAATCCAACCACTTTCAGAAAGATTCCGAAACCCGACCGCTAGGTGAATGCACTGATGTGCAAACCTTAAGGACAGAAGTAACTTTTGCGTGATGTGTTACTGCCAAGGATCATATCTCGATGAAACATGGACCATAGGCGGAAAGGACTGCCAGTGTAGTACAGAAGCTAACTGAAGGAAATACTCCGTGAGAACATCAGAAACGACACTGTTATTCAAAGACAGTAACTGCACTGCTGAAATGACTGCGATTCATGATGGTGGCCTGGGCTTTACAAGAGGAGGTACATGGATCTTAATACGGTGTGTGATTATCACTGACGGTAGTCTACGCTCTGCAGAATGTTCCCATGCTGGCCAGAAGGTGGGTAAGGAGTTCTTGTGGCTTGGGGTTCCATTCCTCACCAGCTCCGTTGACAACTACTGCCACATGTGAACGTGCTGCATGCAGCATGCCTCCCCAACGCATCCGAAACGTGCTCGATGGGGTTTAAGTCGGAGTAACGATTTGGGGGTCAGTATGCCTATGCAACATTACGGCTTCCCACAACATAGCAGCTGGTCCACCAAAACCATCGCGTTCGGCAATATTCCTGGGTACGTTACGTTTTCCCACCTCTCGCCATGTAACTTGTGGTTTACCAACACAACCATCAACGGTCGTCTATCCAGCAGTCGTCACCATGCTGGTGGAGGAGTGGAACGCCCTTCCAGAAGAATTGCTAACCAGCCTTGTGGCCAGCACTGGAACATTTTGCAGAGCATGCGTTGCCGTCCATACCGATCACATAGGCTATTAATATCTACATCTACATCTACATGGATATTCTGCAGACCGCATTTAAATGCCTGGCAGAAGGTATCATCGTACCACCTTCACAATTCTCTATTATTCCAATCTCGTGTAGCGTGCGAGCTCTGATTTCCCTTATTCTATTATGATGATCGTTACTCCCTGTGTGTGTCAGCATCAATAAAACATTTTCGCATTCGGAGGAGAAAGTTGGTGGCTGAAATTTCGTGAGAAGATTCCGACGCAACGAAAAACGCCTTTGTGTAGTGAAGTCCACCGAAAATCCTGTATTATTTCAGTGACATTCTCTCCCCTGTTTCGCGATAATACAAAACGTGCTGCTCTTCTTTGAAAGTTTTCGATGTACTCCGTCAATCCTATCTGGTAAGGCTCCCACACCGAGCAGCAGTGTTGTAAAAGAGGGCGGACAAGCGTAGTTTAGGCAGTCTCCTAAGAAGAACTGTTACGTTTACTTAGTGTCCTGCCAATAAAACGCAGTCTTTGGTTAGCCTTCCCTACAACATTTTCTATGTGTTCCTTCCAATTTAAGTTGTCCGTAATTGTAATTTCTAGGTATTTAATTGAATTTACGGCTTTTAGATTTGACTGATTTATCATGTAACCGAAGTTTAACAGATTAGTTTTAGCACTCTAGTGGATGACCCGATACTTTTCGTTATTTAGGGTCAATTGCCAATTTTAACAGCACACAGATATATTTTCTAAATCGATTTGCAATTTGATTAAATGTTCGGACGACTTTACTAGTCGATAAACAACAGCGTCATCTGCAAACAACTTAAGACGGCTGCTCAGATTGTCTCCCAGATGGTTTTTACAGATAAGGAACAGCAAAGGGCCGATAACACCTCCTTGAGGAATGTCAGAAATCACTTACATTTTACTCGATGACTTTTCGTCAGTTACTACGAACTGTGACCTCTCTGACAGGAAATCACAGATACAGTCACATAATGGAGACGATATTCCATAACCACGCAATTTCACTACGAGCGGCTTGTGTGGTACAGTGTCAAAAGCCTTCTGGAAATCCAGAAATACGGAATCGATCTGAAATCCCTTGTCAATAGCACTCAGCACTTCATGTGAATAAAGAGCTAGTTGTGTTTCACAAGAACGATGTTTTCTAAACCCATGTTGACTGTGTGTCAATAGACCGTTTTCTTCGAGGTAATTCATTACGTTCGAAGACAATATATGTTCTAAAATCCTGCTGCATATCGACGTTAACGATATGGACCTGTTATTTAGTGGATTACTCCTACTACCTTTCTTGAATATTGGTGTGACCTGTGAAACTTTCCAGTCTTTGGTACGGATCTCTTGTCGAGCGAACGGTTGTATATGATTGTTAAGTATGGAGCTATTGAATCACCTCATTCTGAAAGGAACCAAACTGATATACAATCTGGACCGGAAGACTTGTTTTCGTTAAGTGACTTAAGTTTCTTCATCACTCTGATGATATCTACTTCTACGTTAATCATGTTCTTGATTCGACTTCCGAAATATTTACTTCGTCTTCTTTTGTGAAGGCATTTCGGAAGGCTGCGTTTAGTTACTCTGCTTTGGCAGCTCTGTCTTCGGTAGTATCTCCATTACTATCGCGCAAGGAAGGCATTGATTGTGTCTTGCCGCTAGCATACTTCACATGCGCCCAGAATCGCTTTGGATTTTCTGCCAGATTTCGAGACAAAGTTTCGTTGTGGTAACTATTATAAGCATCTCGAATTGAAGTTCGCGCTCGAGCTTCTTTAAAAGAACGCCTATCATGGAGATTTTGCTTATGTTTAAATTTGGCATGTTTATTTCGTTGTTTCTGCAACAGTGTTCTGACCCATTTTGTGAACCGAGGAGGATCAGCTCCGTCGTTTCTTATTAGGCATAAATCTCTCAGTTGGTTCCGATACTATTTCTTTGAAGTCAACACACATTTGGTCTGCTCTTAGAACCATTTCCCGCCTTCTATACTGTCGAGGAGATAATCATGAATCGCTGTGACATCATTGTAATGATTGTGTTTGAATAAAACTCTCATTTCCGTTCGTCTAGTTAGTATTTTTTTCTGTTACACTATGCTATGCTGTAGAAGTTCTTTTTGTGCATTTTCCACATGTCATCGAGTTATTTTACTTGTGAGCGACACGTAATGCGAAAAATTTCTTTCGTCCTTACTTTTAGCACTCCAGCTTATCTTGCGGGACATAATTGCCTTACAGTAGGACTGTTGTCCAGAAACTACGCTACTGGCCATTAAAATTGCTACACCACGAAGATGACGTGTTACAGACGCGAAATTTAACCGACAGGAAGAAGATGCTATAATATGCAAATGATACAGCATCTCAGAGAATTCACACAACGTTGGAGCCGGTGGCGACACCTACAACGTGCTGACATGAGGAAAGTTTCCAACCGATTTCTCATACACAAACATCAGTTGACAGGCGTTGCCTGGTGAAACGTTGTTGTGATGCCTCATGGAAGGAGGAGAAATGCGTACCATCACGTTTCCAACTTTGATAAAGGTCGGATTGTAGCCTATCGCGATTGCGGTTTATCGTATCGCGACATTGCTGCTCGCGTTGGTCGAGATCCAATGACTGTTAGCAGAATATGGAATCAGTGGGTTCAGGAGAGTTATACGGAACGCCGTGCTGGATCCCAACGGCCTCGTATCACTAGCAGTCGAGATGACAGGCATCTTATCCACATGGCTGTAACGGCTCGTGCAGCCACGTCTCGGTCCCGGAGTCAACAGATGGGGACGTTTGCAAGACAACAACCATCTGCACGAACAGTTCGACGACGTTTGCAGCAGCGTGGACTATCAGCTATGAGACCATGGGTGCGGTTACCCTTGACGCTGCATCACAGGAGCGCCTACGATGGTGTACTCAACGACGAATGGCAAAACGTCATTTTTTCCGGTGAATCCAGGTTCTGTTTACAGCATCGTGATGGTCGCATCCGTGTTTGGCGTCATCGCGGTGAACGCACATTGGAAGCGTGTATTCGTCATTGCCATACTGGCGTATCGCCCGGCGTAATGGTATGGGGTGCCATTGGTTACATGTCTCGGTCACCTCTTGTTCTCATTGACGGCACTTTGAACAGTGGACGCTACATTTCAGATGTGTTACGACCCGTGGCTCTACCCTTCATTCGATCCCTGCGAACCCCTACATTTCAGCAGGATAATGCACGACCGCATGCTGCAGCTCCTGTACGGGCCTTTCTGGATGCAGAAAATGTTCGACTGCTGTCCAGGCCAGCACATTCTCCAGATCTCTCACCAATTGAAAAATTCTGGTCAATGGTGGCCGAGCAATTGGCTCGTCACAATACGCCACTCACTACTTTTGATAAACTGTGGTATCGTGTTGAAGCTGCATGGGCAGCTGTACCTGTGCACTTCATCTAAGCTCTGTTTGACTCAATGCGCAGGCATGCAAGGCCGTTATTACGGCCAGAGGTGGTTCTTGGTACTGATTTCTCAGGATCTATGCACCCAAATTGCGTGAAAATGTAATCACATGTCAGTTCTAGTATAATATATTTGTCCAATGAATACCCGTTTATCATCTGCTTTTCTTCTTGTTGTAGCATTTTTAATGGCCAGTAGTGTAAGTTCCGCTCATTCACGAAATGGAAACCACAGTGAAAATCTGATGAAGCTTTGCGCAGGTGTGTTGGACAGTGTCTCTAATGTGCCACTTGATGACAGCAGGTCGCTGTTTTCAGTTCTGGGCGCGCAGTGAGCACGTAAAGATGCCTGCAGAATAGTTTCTCCCGCCAAGTGTGAAGTGCCTGCAGAGAGGTTTGGTCTCATTTCCTACAACACCACATAACGCATCTATCGAGTTTCTTCTTCTTCGTGACAAATCTCGGTCGCACACTACAGGGGTAACAAAGACGCTTCTGCTGCGTTCTCGATGGCAAGTGTTTGATCACCCATCATACAGCCTGGGCTTGGCTGCCTCTGATTTTCGACTCTGCTCACATGAAACGCAGGCTATAAGGACAGCATTTTGGCTCAGACAACGAGTTGCAGACAAGCGTAGAGAAATGGCGTAAAGCACAGGCGGCTGTCATCTATGACGAAGGTATTAGAAAATTGTCCAAACCGGAGCGGCGACTATATAGAGAAGCAGCTGGAACGTGTAGCGATTTGTAGCAGATAAAACGTATCTGATATTTACTGTGGTTTCCATTTTGCGACCGATCGGAACTTCCTTTTTGAACACCATTGGGATTTCAGTTTCGCGGGCGTCACCTCGTTGCTGTTAGCCCGCCAAGCTTTGCTGCCGGAAAGGTTGCCTACGCTGAAACTCTATCACGGTATAACTTTACTTGACGAATCCTGCTTGATATAACAAAAATTCTAGCGAAATTGTTGACTGAAATTTAAACTAAATTAGTTTAGTGATATCAATTGCTTTGTTTACAGCACTTATTAACAAAAAACACCGGGCAATGTTACCGCTATTACACTGAAGAGCCAAAGTAACTGGGACACCTGTCTAATATCGTGTAGGGCCTCGCGAGCACGCAGAAATCTTGTGTGTGTGTGTTTCAGAGCGACTTATTGTTCGTTACTGTTCACAACACACACACACACACACACACACACACACACACACACACACACACAAGAAGTTCTTGTCATTGTCTGGACAGTTACAGCTAGGTATGGAGGTAAGTTAAGTTCTGAAAATTATTATTTTTTTTCTGTAATACCTGTGACGTGAGACAAATCACACTTTGAAGTAGTAAATTACAGCTGCAAGTGCAAATTAATTCTGAAATAGTGTTTGCGTAAACTGCGATTCATTAAATATTTGTGTACCTTCGCCGGCCGGAGTGGCCGAGCGGTTCTAGGCGCTACAGTCAGGAACCGCGCGACCGCTACGGTCGCAGATTCGAATCCTGCCTCGGGCATGGATGTGTGTGATATCCTTACTAGTGGCGTAATTTGTCTACCTAGAAAACATGATGTAGTTTTGAAATCGGTCTGCCACGACAGCTGCATCAGTTACAACGAGTCTTTATGCATCTGAATACCTAGATGATCGCGGTGTGTATGTGAGCGCTCAGTACGACGAAACTTTGTAATGCTTGTATATACTTTTGTCATTTTGCTATCCATACCTTTGTATATTTTCTGTCATTTGTATTTCGGTTTCGTGACTATCTGATGATGGGTATTTCCCGAAACGCGTCAAATAAAGTCAATGGTGTTTTCTAACTAGTGGCATTTCATTTAGCGACCAGCGATTTTGCAGTAATATTAATCTGGAGTACGTCGCATTCTTCCCGCGTGACTGTATGCCACAATTACAAATAATGTTTTTGTCCATACAGATGCTACTTTGCGTCGTTATGCTATCAGTAAGATATGAAGTTTAAAATAATTACCCTCATATTCAACAGTAATACGTATTTATTAATGTTATGATATGGTTCAAATGGCTCTAAGCACTATGGGACTTAACATCTGAGGTCATCAGTCCCCTAGACTTAGAACTACTTAAACCTAACATAAGGACATCACACACGCCCATGCCCGAGGCAGGATTCGAACCTGCGACCGTAGCAGCAGCGCGGTTCCGGACTGAAGCGCCTAGAACCGCCCGACCACAGCGGCCGGCATTTAGTGTTACGTCTGCTTTCAATATTTCCTATCTTATGTACGAGATAATTCGAGTTTTTATGCAAGGAATGTAATTCCAGCCTGTAATTTAAAATTCTGTAATGCTCACAAAGAATTTTCTATAGTCGGCCGGAGTGGCCGAGCGGTTCTACGCACTACAGTCTGGAACCGAGTGACCGCTACGGTCGCAGGTTCGAATCCTGCCTCGGACATGGACGTGTGTGATGTCCTTAGGTTAGTTAGGTTTAAGCAGTTCTAAGTTCTAGGGGACTGATGACCTCAGAAGTCCCACAGTGCTCAGAGCTATTTGAGCCAATTTTCTATAACAGGTAGATAGCGCTTACTGCCATAGACACTATGTTTTTAAGAACCACTCGAGGCGTTATTTAGATATTAATTTTTAAAGGTAGTTTTTTATGTAAAATGTTGAACATTAAGTAACTTAAATTATACTTCGAAGCGAAGGCACATCTTCACCAATGCTCTTGTCTAAAATTCGTCTTTGAAGCCATTACATTGGCTTCTGTCATTGGTTGGGTTCAGCTTGTTATTATATTTACCTTCATTTGATAGTTTCGCTATTCAGTCAAGTCAGCCATGGCGGATACTCTTTCAAGTCCACGCTAAGGGCCGAATTTTTCCCGCTACGCTGCCTGAGCCTCTAGCTAGCTGACCTGCGCCCTAGATTTCTCGTACTCAGAGCTCTGTTAACTGCTGCAGCTCAAAGGGCGCCGCCACGTACTGGCGACACAGCAAGGCTAGCGCGGCGCAGCTCCGTCTCGACAGCTGTCAAAACACGCGCTCTTGTCTGTCACAAACACACTCACCGATTCGGCTGCTAGCGTTACAACAGTATGCGTGCTCACGGCCGTGTCTGTTTTTAAAGTTTGTCGTGTCGTCTCCTTGCGACCCTGTTAAATGTGGTTACAATCGCAACCGCTGTTTGACGTGGGTCTCTTCTTGCCTGTTGTACAGTGCTGCGGTCACCTGCTGCTGCTGTAGTTGACCATATCCTCTACTTCGGTCAGCAGAGCCTGTGATTCCGAACGCTGCCCATGCACCGTGATACAGTTCTGTGAGTAATACCTGTCGTGGACTGGGAGCATCCACTTTGGTGAAAATCTCGCAGCTGCTGAAAAAGTCTAATATAGGTGTCGTGGTAGGACGGATGCGTGGGCTCCAGGGCAGCGCACACACAATGAAAATAACACAGAATATTGACTAGTAAAAGTGCCGAAACGCCTGAACTAGCAGGACAGAGCGAATTAAGTTGTGGAAAGGGGCCAAAAAAGGGTTACTGTCAGTTGCACTCAACATACAAACTTTATTTATCAACACACAGTATTACAACAAGGATGAAAAACACTCAGAACTTAAATCGACCTGCTTTGATTAACTTTAGATCGGCTGAAGGCCACACTCAAAATCCAAGACACAAGGCCTAAGCAAGAAATTGAGATACAAGGTTCTTCTGGAGGTTTCACTCAAGAATATTTTCTAAATCTTCAGTCTAAACAGGCTGAAGGCCTTAGCAATTTAATTTTAATGGAACTTGGTTGGAGATCGCATATTAAGCAATAAGAAGAGTTTCAATCAAATGGCAGAAGGCCTTATCTTAAAACATTTCATGCAAAATTCGGCTGAAGGCCCCATACAAAAGTATAGCACTCTTATGCCCTAAGGGCAAGACAAGAACATTAATTTAAGAGATATTAAAACTCAGCTGAAGGCCGCACATTAGCAAATAAGTTACAGCTCAAGCCCTAGAAAGAAGAGTTTCAATTTTAAAAGGGAGAAGGCCGTATCTTAAATAATTTCGTATAAAATTTGGCTGAAGGTCCTATAAAGAATAAGAATCTCATGCCGTAAGGGCAAGACAAGAACATTAATTTAAGAGGTATTAATACTCGGCTGAAGGCCACATATCATCAAAATATGTTTAACAGCTGATTGCCTAGAAAAAGAGTTTCAATTTAAAAGGCAGAAGTTCTTATCTTAAAACATCTCATGTAAGATTCGGCTGAAGGCCCCATATAAAAGAATAACAATCTCAGGCCTTAAGGGGCAACACATAAACATTAATTTAAGTGATACTGATACTAGGCTATAAGACACACACCAACCGAATAATTAAAACCCAAACAGGGAAATTACTATCCAACACACAAGGAAAGGCGCTCAGAAGTTTCGTAGGGTCGGCCTGCAATTGTAACTCTAACGCCCGTTTAGGTGAGACAGGCAGCCTGTCCAACGACTTCTCAATCTGAAGGCAATCCAACCAACAGACAGCCGACCGACCAATCAACAAAATCAGTTCCACTCCACGCAACCAACAAAACGACTACAAGATTTCAATACAACGACACACAGAATATTGGCGCCCACAACGGCCAACAACACCTCAGCTGTCAAACTACATGCTGCACTGGACAGCAACGACACAACGAGGAAAATATACTGCTGAAAATTACGTCGACGACCAGGGCAGGTAACCGGAACGTCAACAGCCACAAGGCAGAAGATACCTCCGGTCAACTTCAATAACAGGGAATAAATTAAGTTAAACTCCACATGAAGACAGCTGGAATCTTAGCCGACTTGAATACACACATGTTATTGCTTGCGGGAATGTCCCAAAAGCGACAACCAGGATCAAACGAAGAAATGCAAACAGTTGAGGCTCGATAGTAGGTTAATTGACACTCAACTTTCATGTCCAAGATCGGTGGCCGACGGACTTCATAGCACCCGCAAGATGCACCTCACAAGCCAACCGCGCGTGGACACCACCAGCGGTCCCGTCCAGAGCACACGCGACGGAGACTTCCTCGCTGCTCCACGCCAACCGACCGACTGCCCAGGCCTGGAAACGTTGAAAGGATCAAATATACGTCGGCCGATGAGACGACCAACCGAATGACCAACCAACGGTCATCCCGCTCCTACCTCCCTCCGTTGGACAGTTCAAGTGTGTCACCAGCGGTCGTCGAGCACTGGCTGTCCGCGCCCCATTGGCGCTCCGTCCCCGACTTCACTGCTGCTGCGACCCGACTGCACTCCTGGACCGTCTCCGACTGACTGCCAGACACACGACGACCCAGAAATACTATCGGTCGCTTCGCAGATGGTACGACAGTGCACTTATCGATACAGCTGCTGCTGCTCACGGACAAGTAAGGCAGGAAGTTAGTGACGACAGTAAATGGAATAAGAAAACGATGCGGCTGTACCCTAATAGAAGATGACGATCAATACATGGCATGAACGCGAGCTGTGCACGGCTTAATATCACTCAACTTTGGTAACGCTATATGTACTGCGTTGACTACAGTTCCAGAAATACAAACTAAATATACTTTCTGAACTAAAGTCGGAGGAAATGTTTCGAATCGATACACCATTCGAAGAACAGACCCAAACTAACAGTATTCACAAGGGGAAGCCAGGATCACGGATTTGCTTAAAACTTTGTGCAACTTCAGTAGGCTGTCAAAACAAGATAATGTGTGCAAGTAGCAAGGCGGACTGCTCTGTCTATTCCGAGAAAACCGCAATAAAAGTTTTACGTGTCTGTTGTGTAACTGATGTATCTGAGCGCAGGTGGTAGATGTTAGAGTTCATGGTGGCCAAGTTGTTAGCGTTCGAGCTTTGTAAGACAAATGTATATGACGCAACGCTTCGACTCCCGCTGAAACCTTCATTCTTTGCAGTACAAGTGTAAATTCTGTGATATGGAAAAAAATATTGCACCTGCGCTATTCGTTCTTGCTTCATTAGCAACGTCGCATCCCTACGCTGGTTCACTGCCAAATGGGGCCTGCCTCTCTTTCTGCAGCTCGAAGCTTCGAATGGCAAAGCAGTTCCGGGTACCTTACCAGACTGCGTGCATAGCCCTCATCTCGTGGTCGTCCGGTAGCGTTCTCGCTTCCCACGCACGGGTTCCCGGGTTCGATTCCCGGCGGGGTCAGGGATTTTCTCTGCCTCGTGATGGCTGGGTGTTGTGTGCTGTCCTTGGGTTAGTTAGGTTTAAGTAGTTCTAAGTTCTAGGGGACTGATGACCATAGATGTTAAGTCCCATAGTGCTCAGAGCCATTTGAACCATTTTTGAACTGCGTGCATAAGGGATTTCGCAAATCACGACAGACATACATTTTCGGGAAAACTCTAAGCGTTCCTTCATTTACTTGTCGATAGTTACAACTATGTTTGTTCTGCTAATTAAATTTAATTAAAAATAGTATGTAGTCGAATAATATGAAATTCACTAAAAATTCATGCAATATATGTGTTTTTTTAATTATATTACCTCTCAAATGTCTATACATTAAATAATATGACTAGTGATGAAACAAATATAGATTAGAAGTTAGACATCAGCGGGAGTCGAACCGTCGTTTCATACACGTGCGTCTTAGAACGCTCGAACGCTGACCACTTGACCGTCATGAACTCTAACGTCCGGCTCTTACACACAGATCGTACATCAGTTACATAACAGACGCGTAAAACTTCTGTTGCAATTTTCTCGGAATTGCCAAAATACTGCACCTTACTACTTACACATTATGTCTTTTTAATGGCCTACTAAAGGTATACAAAGTTTGAAGTAAATCTATGATCCCAACGTCGTGGCCTCCCTCTTGTCAGTTAAATCTCTAGGCAAGCGGTCTCTGTCCATACACTATAACTCTATCCGCTATTTTATTTCTACTGAAGACTAACCACTGTCTATTTGTCGGCCACTGTTCCTATTTCACTCGACAACTTCAAGACTTGAAGACATGGAGAACGTTCTCCAGGAACTCCCTAGAAAGACTCGGACTGACTTACAACTTGCAGCTGACAAGTTCCGCTTGAGCACGGTTACTAAGCGCGCTTCTCTCCTTTTTGATGGCGCTGCCGCTCCAGGCAGGGGGGGATTCTCACGGGCAATGTGATTGGTTTGCGAGCAGCGATATTCCTGTTGCGGGCAGGCGTCTATACGTCTGGTACCGACTGTCGCAAACTCTTCTAGTTTGGTATCTCGATACATCACAGTATCAAACTCCTGGACTATACTTGTCACACTTCGTCCTTATTACAGTTTTCCGATGATTCTTCCCCATGTGAAGCCATCCATATGTCTTCGGGCAATGTTACAGTGAAGAACACAACCACAGTATACCGTAACTGCTCTCTTATTTACACGCACTGTGGGTTCACTTACCGTCAACCCTCTCGTGTTGTTTCGGGGCCAGCCCCTTTTGGCGCTATAGTCACCCTGACTTCACGTCACGTGCCGTACAGTTTTCCGTGTACAACTGGGAGAGGTCTGGCAATATACGCCAGCACTTGCATTCATTTCCACGGGTTTGTTACTACGTTATGTTACTTTATCTATACCGTCCTGAAGGTTTGCAGACCAGTGTACTAGAAGAGATGTAGTTTCACGTAATTACTTATTATACAACTCAATTTCTCGTCATTTGGATTTGAGAGCGTATTAGTTCACGTGTGCTTAACACATTCCTATTGTGAATGTACAGTAAGGGAAAGCTTTGTCTGGTACTGCCATTCTCAAAGCGTATGCCGTTTCACTGCATTTTGTAATTGGTGACATAGTTTCGAATTAATTCTTAATTCTCGCTGGATAACCAATTAAATTTTTTGCGTAGCGTTCATTCCCCCGGGTTCTATGAAATCCACACGAGCGCGTGCGCTCTGAACAGATTCGCTATTCTTCTCAATATAATTTGTGTAGCGCTGTCCAAATAACGGTATCTGTTTCATTCAGCTAGTTACGTAATCCTCTGTATTGAAGAGATCTGTGATCGGTTCCGATATTTTACACTTTAATTGACCAATTTCACGGACGCGTGCTGTGGATATACGTCGACATTCAGTAGCTGCGCATTTTATTTGATTTAAAATGGAATTAAGGATTCTCCCTAATGTTATACAGCGTGTGTGCTGACATTCTAAAGAAATTCATAGTAATTTTTCTTATGTTTACAACTTATATTTGTACGTTATTTAACGCAAAAAACATTTTGAAAATTTAAATTCCTATCGTTACGATTTCATTTGTCGTGCGCGTAATGCCTTAGAAGAAAGTTGTACCTTGTAACGGGACATCCTCCTCTAGCATTACTTTTCCTCAACAGTAGTTATCGATACCAGCATTACTTTTCGAATTTTGGAAAGGTCAGTATAATCTCAGTTGCTTTACTGTAAACTTCCATATGTTTTTATACACAGTATGTTATATTTCAAACTAAAATTTACGAAGAGGAATTACTGTAAAAATATTATAGTTTCGATGTTATAACCGGTAAGTACTAGTTCTGAATGTGTAGTTAAAGTTATTTGTTTCAGAAACATTTGAAATTACGAATTATTTGAACACTTAAAATTTCCATTATTAATCACGCAATCCTGTACTGTTTACAAAGTTCATTTCTGGATTCATTTACGAAATAATAGTAGAAATTAATAATGTAACGAAAACTAGTAGGAATTCATTTGTTAAGAAAAATTTTAAACCCTTTGGAATATTATATCCGTAGAGTGGGAGAGTTGTCAGCTTGCCTCTGATGTGATCGGACGTATTCTTGTATAATATGTGCGAACAATGTAATATAGGCTTTGCTAGTGTGAAAAGTCAGACTACTGTTTGGAATATTAAACTGTGAGAAAATCAGTGGAAAAGATTGTTACGTGAAAAATTCCGCAACAACAATATTCCAATTTACTTAGTTCAAGCAAACAGTGAGTACCTAATATTAGACTTCTAACTTCAAGAATCAGATCCACAGACAAGAAGAACTGGAGCCATCTCAACATGACAAACTACGTAAACCTGAAAGTTTATTGTAATCTTCGCTCCTCTCAAATCTTCATAAAAGACTTTGCTTATTAATTACTTAGACTGGGCATTGTTTAATGTGGACAATAGACGGAAGAAGGAATGAGGGGGGAGCTTACAACGTGAAAAGAAAGTTTCATAGAACAGTGCAGAATTCTACTGAATTTTTCTTCGATATTGCGATTGTCGTTTTGAGCTTCGTTTCGGATGGCTAAAGGTTTGTGTATGAATGAAATTATCAGATACGTAGATGAAAGGATGTGTTTATTCACGCAAAGAAACAAGTTCGTTCTCCGCTCGGATACATTAGAATTGACCATTAGTGACTCGTGTACAATGTTTTAGCTCAGAGTAATAAGTATAAAATAACACTATGTTTGAGATTCATAGTTTTGAGAGAGCTTTTGACTCAGTTTCAACAAAATGTGTACCAACATCACTTGAGAAACAAGTAATTATTTTCACGTACAGTAACGTGTCGTGGATTACATTAAAATTGTCAAAGATTCAGAAATGAGGTCAATATTCAACCACAAAAGCCTTTCATCATTTGGCTGCCAACAATAAAAAATGTCTGTCAGGCACCAAACCGTATGTTAAATTAGTCTTGTGGAAAACTCCTATCCCGCAGCCGAATGCTTAAACACTGGTACGTGTGTACTATGATAAAAAATATATTTTTTGTTGTTTAATCTGTGTTTTACTTGTAAGATGAGTAATGAATAAGGCAAAGTTCAGGTTTTTTGATCTTAGTCATTGCGCTTCTTGGTATTCTCAAAATGGCTGACATGCAACAATACGCACAAAATAATCACGTACACACGGGCTAACTATCTCTACACCATGTCGATAAAAATCGGTCAAATGAACTACGCAACGTGTAAATAACTTGCAGGTAACTTGTACAATTGTACGATTGTCTAACATGACCCTTCTAAGAAAATTATTTAAAAAAACTCATTATAAATTGTTGACGGTATACAGCAGCCAGCAAGAAATTGATTTTAGGTAACATTATTAAAAAAATACCGTAACTGTTACGAATTTTTCACAGTTCATCATGAGACGGTTTGTTTCAGGCTTTCGTCAAAACAAATTTTACATTGGTTTCCCGTGAGTTGCCCTAGGATAAACGATAATTCACAGCTATAAACGTGTAACGAAAATGGTTGCGCTACATATCTGTGTTGGAATGCAACTTACGTGAAATGTCCATCTGGCGCATTTGTTTTCGGAGTTTTCTTGCAATGAAAAACATTCTCAACGATGTTTGTATTTTCACTGTTACAAATGATGCACTGCGTTGAAAACCACTTTAGTTGTTTCACAGATAAATTTTCTATGTGCACCACACATTTTCATTTGCAGCATACGAAGACAAATATGCAGCTTACAAAGTGCATGAGTGTCAATATACAGCGATATGGCATTTTTTGGAGAAAAAGAGTAAATTATTATTATATTGTATTGAAAAAGTGTTTCGCATTAAATCATGGACAGTAAATGCAGACACTGAAAATTCCTTTGTGATCTGTCGAAAGTGGTTTACAATGCAGTGCAACGTTTGTGACTTTGAAATTACAAACATACTTGAGAATGTATTTCGTTGCAAGAAAAATGCAAGAACAAATGCGCCAGAGGAACATGTCACGTAACTCGTATTCCGACACAAATATGTGGCGCAGTCATTTCGGTTACACGTTTGTAATTGTGAATTATTGTTTTCCCTAGCGCAACTCGCATGAAACCAACGCATTATTTCTTTTTATGAAAGCAAGGAAAAAAAACCGTCTGATGATGTATTGTGACGAATTCGAAACCGGTAACGCTGCTTTTTGACTGCAGTAAACTAAAGCCAATTTCCGGATGGTTGCTGTACATCATCAACAGTTTATACAGTTTCCATTCTGGAAACATCCCCCAGGCTGTGGCTAAGCCATGTCTCCGCTATATCCTTTCTTTCAGGAGTGCTAGTTCTGCAAGGTTCGCAGGAGAGCTTCTGTAAAGTTTGAAAGGTAGGAGACGAGGTACTTGCAGAAGTAAAGCTGTAGGTACCGCGCGTGAGTCGTGCTTCGGTAGCTCAGTCGGTAGAGCACTTGCCCGCGAAAGGCAAAGGTCCCGAGTTCGAGTCTCGGTCTAGCACACAGTTTTAATCTGCCAGGAAGTTTCAGTTTATACAGTCACGGTCTCCAACCATGTCTTTGACACAATTGCAAAAAAGAAAAAAAGCGTGGTTCCTCTTCGTGTGAGTATTTCAACTTAGCAAAAAAGGGCTATTGGAATCTTGAACTACGGCATGGAGTCGTAAAAAAAGGAAAAGGGCTTTTTGTACCATTAACCTTCCATCGACCATCAGTCTGGTTTGATTCGGTCGTCACAAATTCCTATCTTATGCCAACCTCTTAATTTCAGAGTTGCATTTACACCTTTTATCCTCAATTATTTGCTGGATGTATTCCAATCTCTGTCTTCCTCTACACTTTTTACTCTCTACAGCTCCTTCTGGTACCCTGGAAGTTGTTCCCTGATGTATTTTCCACATGTTCTATAACTCTATCGCTTCTTCTTGTCAGTATTTTCCATATGTTCCTTCCTTCTCCAGTTGTGTGGGAAACCTCCACACTATCTTATCTTATCAGTCCACCTAATTGTCAAAATTCATGTATAGCACCAGATTTCAAGTGCTTCGATACTCTTCATTTCTGATTTCCTCAAACCTTTGATTCACTTCATCACAATATCATGCTAAAAACATTCGTTCTTAGAAATTTGTACTTAAAATTAAGGCCAATGTTTCGAGCTTGTTAACTTTTTTTTGACAAGTAATGTTCTCTTTGTCTGTGTTAGCCTACGTTTTATGTCGTCCTTCATTCGTACATCATGTGTTATTTTGTTTGCAAGGTATCAGAACTCCTTCTCTTCGCCTACTTTGTGGTTCCCAATTTCGATGTTAAGTTTATTGCTAATTTTGTCCGTGCCGAGGGATTCCATTCCAACCCACATCCTGGACGAGAAAACTTTTTGCGACGTCTCTTAATGTGCGGCACTTGGGCAATGCGTAGCTCTATTTCGAATTGTGGCTCGATGTAGTCATAGGGTCGAACCGCACTCGTCAGATTTCATGCAAAGCCGCTACACAGAAATAGTTAAACCTGTGAACGTGCACTCTAATTATCTGATCGTTGGCATGTAATGCGAATTTTTGAGTAAAACAAGGTCTAATAAAATTTAGTAATTATGATAATTGATAAAAATGATTTGATTCTGATGAGTAACTGACGTGGACAACAAAAGAACTGATTTATTCAGTCAATCAAAGACAGTCAATCAAATATGGAAATTGTTAACAAATGGTGGTCCGGCAATAAATTACACTGACCAACAGCGTAAATGTAAATGGGATGAGATAAATGGTTGTCAACCATAACGACCACGCTGATAATGAAAATGACAATGAAGAATTCGAATTAGCTCTCGTTTCGAAGCTAACAGTGGGTGCATTTATTTATAATCATATTTCATTAGCATTCACTGTCAGGCCCATATCATATGGGCTTCGTTATCCTGTTGGTGGTAGACAGAGTGATGAAGTTTCAGGAAACAATAGCTGTGTGTATTTTGTCGCTATTTTTTAGCGCGGGCTCGTAGCGGGTAGGGGAAGGGGAAGCGGAAGAGCAAGGGAGGAGCGGAGATTGTTTCATTTAAGCGTAGTTCCAGTCTGTTAGAAGTTGAGTTCTGTCCGTGTGCTGGAAGAATATGTTACTGAAGTCTAGTTAGTGCGTGTGGTCATTGTAATTCCTGTGATTCAATATGCTTCGCAAATATGTAAACAGTGCTGACAAGTTTTGCTACCTTTGTGGACAGGCTACGTTGAAATCGTATAGCAAGACAATAACGCCGTATGTTAGGAAGGCGTACAGACTATACTTCGGGTGTGAAATCGCGGATCAAGACAAGCCCTGGGCTTCTCACGTGTTTTGCACATTTGTATCTCGAGTCTTAATTCGCGGTTCAATCGTAAAAGATCTTCCATGGGCTTTGCTATACTCGTGATCTGGCAATAACCATTAAGCCATGTGAATGATAGTTACTTTTGTATGACAACTTCATTAACACGCAATATTTCCAAAAAGAAGAAGAGTATCTTGACATATCCTAACATACCGTCGGACACGGAGACTCACTGTCTGTTTTTGTCCCACCTGATTACGATAGTAACGAGGGTGGTAATGAAACTAGTGTTGTACCATCAACATCGAAACCCAGTTCTTCGAAACATCCCGATTTTCTATGTAACTATGAGTGTGCAGAGAGTCACAAAATAACAAAGTGCAAACTTAAGGATCTAGTGAGATATTTGGGATTGCCGAAGGGTAAAGCTGAACTGTTGGCGTCAAGACTAGAGCAGTGGAATTGTATTGATAAGACGGTAAATATGACTGCGTTTTGTAACCGCCTTATGCCATTCATTCCGTTTTTCGAAAGTGAAAAGAACTTGTCATTTTGTAGTGATTTACAGCAACTAATGGCACCTACGGGCATTGACCATAAAAGTGATCAGCGGAGGTTGTTCATCGACTCCTCCAAAATAAGTCTCAAGTGTGTGCTACTGTTTGATGGCAACGTGTTACCATCAATTCCGACTGGGTTGCACCTTTCATGAAATAAACGTATGCTAACATGAAACAATGCTTATTGCGATTGCACTATGGCAAGTTTAAATGGGAGATTTCCGGGGATCTGAAAGTCTCAGAGGCATATTACTTGGGCTTCAACATGGCTAATCCAAATTCTGTTGCTTCCTGTGTCCATGGGGTAGCTGAGCTAAAGCACTTCATTATAAAAAGAAAGATTGGCCAAAGTGTCAGTCACTTCAACCAGCACTCGTCGAATCTAAGAAAATAATTCTCCCTATTCTTCATATCATACTGAGCCTAATGAAAAACTTCGTTAAGGCCGTGGACAAAACAGGGCAAACATTTGTCTATTTGTGAGAGAAATTTCCGCCTCCTAGCGAGGCGAAAATAAGAGGGGATTTTCGTGGGTCCCTACATACACAAACTGCACAAAGATGAGCATTTCAACAAGATTCTGACAGATGATGAAAAGTTAGCTTGGGATGCCTTTGTTCAAGTGGCAACAATCCTTCTGGGAAATAAGAGGGCAGAAAGCTATAAGGATCTTGTGGCATATGTTCTGCACTACTGCATTCGACTGGGATGCAACATGTCCTTAAAGTTACATCTCCTAGAGTTCCACTTGGAAAATGGCTCTGAGCACTATGGGACTTAACATCTGAGGTCATCAGTCCCCTACTTAAACATAACTAACCTAAGGACATCACACACATCCATGCCCGAGCAGGATTCGAACCTGCGACAGTAGCAGAAGCACGGTTTCGGACTGACGCGCCTAGAACCGCTCGGCCACAGCGGCCGGCTCCACTTGGACTTTTTTCCTGACGACTGAGGTGCTGTAACTGACGAGTACGGAGAACGCTTCCCACCAGGAAATTTCGGACACGGAAAGGAGATATCAAGAAACTGAAATGTTTCAATGTTAATCGATTGCTGCTCGATATTAATCAAGGGATCAGCAGCATAAAACTGCAAACGCCAGGCACAGTGGGTGCGCCTTCAATGACCATCCACCGAGGGATGATTCCGAGGTATATATATGCATAAGCTTATACAGGCAATAACGTGAAGTTATCATAACTTCAAAACGAGAGATAATTTTGAATTTCATTAACATTTTGGTTATCAGCACACCAGAAAACATGAAGATCAGCAGTTTTTATGCCAGTTAAAGGATAAAAATAAAATTTTGTTGCTTAGTACTGTTAAATGATGAAATGCAATAAGAATATTTTCCAGATGCAGTTAAGCTTGCGTATTTGCTTAATTAGAATAGCAGCAGAATTCCCAAATGGTATCTAAACATCACTGGCACGCAGAAGACAGAGTTCCATTCCGTTAACTAAACATCTACATCTACATAATACTCCGGAAGCCACTTAAAGGTGTGTGGCGGGGGTACTTTTTGTACCACTGAGCCCTCCAACCCTGTTACACTCGCGAATAGCGCGTCGGAAGAATGATTGCCGGTAAGCCTCTGCATTGGCTCTAATTTCTCGAGGTTTCTCCTCGAGGTTGGTTAGTTGATTTGGGGGAAGGAACCAAACAGAGAAGTCATCGGTCCCATCGGCTTAGGGAAGTACGGGGAAGGAAGTCGGCCATGCCCCGTCAAAGGAACTATCCCGGCATTTGCCTGAAGCGACTTAGGGAAATCACGGAAAATCTAAACCAGGATGGCCGGACGCGGGTTTGAACGTTGTCCTCTCGAATGCGATCTTCTCGAGGTCATTAGGCGAGACTTACGTGGGGGAAGTAATATGTTGTCCCACTCTTCCCCAGGGGTACTCTCTCTAAATTTCAATAGTAAATTTCTCCGTGATGCACAATGCCTCTACTGTAACGTGTGCCAGTGGAACTTTCTGGCAGATTAAAACTGTGTGCCGGACCGAGACTCGAACTCGGGACCTTTGCCTTTCGCGGGCAAGTGCTCTACCAACTGAGCTACCCAAGCACGTCAAGGCAAAGGTCCCGAGTTCGAGTCTCGGTCCGGCACACAGTTTTAATCTGCCAGAAAGTTTCATAGCAGCGCACACTCCGCTGCAGAGTGAAAATCTCATTCTGTGCCAATGGAGTCTGTTGAGCATCCCCGCATCGCTCTCGCGCCGGATAAAGGATTCCGTGACGAAACGTGCCGCTCTTCATTGGATCTTCTCTATTTCTTCTACCAGTCCTACCTTGTAGGTATCCCAGATAGATGAACAATACACAAGAATCGGTCAAACAAGTACCTTGTAAGCCACTTCCTTTGCGGATGAGTTACATTTTCTTAAGATCCTTCGCATGAATCTGAGTCTGGCAACTGCTCTTCCCACTATTTTTTTATGTGGTCATTTCACTTCGCTCTGGATAGCTACTCCTAGATATTTTACGTCAGATACTCTGTTCAGCGGTTTGTCATCAGTAGTGTAGCTATACAGTAGTGGATTTCTTTTCCTATGTATGCGCAATATATTACATTTCTTTATGTTGAGGATCAACTGCCAGAGCCTGCACCATGCATCAATTCTCTGGAGGTCATTGTGCACATCGTTACCATCTTGTGATGTTGCTACTTCGTTATAGACAACTGCGTCATCTGTGAACAGCTGTAAAGAACATCCGACACTTTCTACCAATCATTGTTTTTGTCTTTAAAAATGGATTGCTAAATTTAAAATACCGGCAGTGAAATGTTCTACGTTTACTATAAATAATTTTGTGTGTGTGTGTGTTTTTTTTCCTTGAAAAATGGACCTCCAAGTTTAAAACATAGGCAGTGAAGAGCTTCTATGTTTATTCTAAATTCTGTGTGAGCCATCATGTCTTGATTAATGGACTGCTTTATAGTCAAAGCAGCCACGAATATCTTTATTAACAAAAACTCAGCTACTTGGTACCTATGAAGATTTAATCATGTATTAACAAAGTAATACATCTATGTAAGGCGTCCTTTTAATAACTGTGATTGTCGAAAACAGTATATACTATACGTATGTAGAGATATTCAATGTAAATTTCTCTTTTAGTATAGTATGATGTGTTTGTATGTGTCCTTATCCTTCGTATCCAGTGTTACCCAATTTCCTTTGTAATACAGGTGTTTTTCTATAAATGATAATTATTTTGATAGATGTAAATAATATGTTGCTTATGTGAAAGGTATGCGAAAATTATTCCATGTTCTCTATTGAGATTTATGTAATTTACATGTTGAGTTAATGTGTTTGTAATGTATTTTTTATGCCATACTCTAGTTGCATTTTGGTGTTTTGTTCTATGCCCAACACTATTTACGTGTCATAGATGTTTCATTGACATGTCCTTGACGGGAAACATCAATGAACCACGCGGCATTTATAACATCAATAATCGATATATTTATGTATATTCCGTATAAGGTCTCTACTGACATTTACACTAGTGTATTTGTATAGTCAAGATCTTTGGTTATGTAAGCATGTAATATTTATGTTAATGACTTTGGTGTTTTACAAAATTATATTGTAACTGTACCTTTGGTTTTATATGTAATACTCTGTGAATGTAATAATTTGTAAAAATTCTGTATATTTTACTGGTCTGTAAGTAGGATAACTAAAAGTAAAACATGTAGTAAAGCCCTGTCACTATGGAAGTAATTTGGCGGGACTGGAAAAAGTGGACTTGACGTGCAAGGCACTTGATTCCTTGTGGAGAGTGGCCATTCGAGTTATGACTGTGATACTGAGTGGTCACGGTAGCCTTGTTCAACTACAGTGTTTAATTTGGATGTATAAATTGAGACAAGAAGGGCTTGCGAGCATGTAAATTAGCCGCGGATGGAATGTAAAGTCGCCTATCTACCATGGTATCGTTACTGGCCCTGTTTAGTTAAATTTACGAATTCAAGAAGAGTTATAATCGGGGGCGGCTAACATCAAGAACCATGGTTGCTTTACAGCCAGTTTTATAGCCACTGGAATTCGCCACAAGGGCAACCACCTACGGTGGAACTGTTATCTAAATATGTACATCCATTGGATCAGGTATGAAGTATTGAACAATAATTATTTGTGGAACATCTAACTACCCTGTGCACACCCGTGATTATCCCCAGTCACATTCTTAGAAAGGGTCATTTCCAAATGAATTAATTCCAAGTATCCTGTTTTTATTAAACCGAAAATTTTGGGAGTAAAACATTTTGCAGTGTTTATTAACTTGTGGCGTATGAAATTTAGTTAGTTTTCTGTACAGTAGTAAATGATTTACTCCACATAATTTTACATCTTAAAAGTTTCCTAGAGTGTGTTCATAAGGAAAGCTTTTCATTGAATAAGAGGCTGCCATTAAAATAATCAACGACAAAAATGTAAAGTGCGTGTAGCTGTCTTTAAGTAAAAGTTATGAAAAGGCAGCAGTATTATTTCACTTTGAACAGGTTTGTAAACTTGTAATTGTTTGTTTTTGTGTATGTTATTTTAATGTAGTTTTTCAAATCGTTTAGTGATTTACAAAGCCAGTGTGACTTTGAGACTATTTCGAAAGCCCTGTTGTTAACTGTTGTACTAATTTTGCGTTATTCATTATACTTTAAGTTTGACCACAAGTATTTGCCATTTTCCTAATTTTGTGTGTCACCATTTACAGTTGATTATGGCTCTTCGAACCATTCCAGTGAAAGGGAACCCATGAGCTACTCAACTTCTGTGATAAATAAAAGCAAAGGCTCCTTCTGAACAAGTGTAGGAATCAGTACAATCATTTATTCTGCACCAAAACTTTTCTGATAAATAATAACTGCGCTGCCCATTTGCATAGAGTAACTTAATGTGCAAATTTTTGAAGTCAGTAGTAATCAGCATTGTTTCAGATCATGATATTTTTGTTATAGTTAATTAAAATGGTAGGAGTTCATGCTACTGTCAGTCAGAGATTGTTAGTAGGTTCATATGTGCTTCTGCATTTGTTCATTATACTGCGTTTTTGCCAGTAGTAAGAGTTATTGTGAGACTGTGTGTACTGCTGCATTTATCAGCCATTCCATGTTCTGCGTAAGGGTTAGCTTCTGTGTTTTTTGCTAGGGCAAGTTACTGTATAATACTGTGAGTAACTGTCGTAGAACAGATTACTTAGGGTATCATGTAAGGTTAGTTTTCTTAGGTGAAGTTTATTTCCGGTTTGCCATAAAACTTGATACCACATTGCCTAACTAGGCTGGCGACCGCATATGCAGGGTGGTCCATTGATAGTGACCGGGCCAAATATCTCGCGAAATAAGCATCAAACGAAAAAACTACAAAGAACGAAACTCGTCTAGCTTAAAGGCGGAAACCAGATGGCGCTATGGTTGGCCCGCTAGATGGCGCTGCCATAGGTCAAAAGGATATCAACTGCGTTTTTTTAAAAATAGGAACCCACATTTTTTATTACATATTCGTGTAGTACGTAAAGAATTATGAATGTTTTAGTTGGACCACTTTTTTCGCTTTGTGATAGATGGCGCTGTAGTAGTCACAAACGTATAAGTACGTGGTGTCACGTAACATTCTGCCAGTGCGAGCGGTATTTGCTTCGTGATACATTACCCGTGTTAAAATGGGCCATTTACCAATTGCGGAAAAGGTCGATATCGTGTTGATGTATGGCTATTGTAATCAAAATGCCCAACGGGCGTGTGCTATGTATGCTGCTCGGTATCCTGGACGGCATCATCTAAGTGTCCGGACTTTTCGCCGGATAGTTGCGTAATTTAAGGAAACAGGAAGTGTTCAGCCACATGTGAAACGTCAGCCACGACCTGCAACAAATGATGATGCCCAAGTAGGCGTTTCAGCTGCTGTCACGGCTAATCCGCACATCAGTAGCAGACAAATTGCTCGAGAATCGGGGATCTCAAAAACGTCGGGGATGAGAATGGTACATCAACATCGATTGCACCCGTACTATATCTCTATGCACCAGGAATTGCATGGCGACGACTTCGAACGTCGCGTACAGTTCTGCCACTGGGCTCAAGAGAAATTAGGGGGCGATGACAGATTTTTTCCGCGCGCTCTATTTAGTGACGAAGCGTCATTCACCAACAGCGGTAACGTAAATCGGCATGATATGCACTATTGGGCAACGGAAAATCTACGATGGCTGCTACAAGTCGAACATCAGTGACAATGGCTGGTTAATGTATGGTGCGGCATTATGGGAGGAAGGATAATTGGCCCCCATTTTATCGATGGAAATCTAAATGGTGCAATGTATGCTGATTTCCTACGTAATGTTCTACCGATGTTACTACAAGATGTTTCACTGCATGATAGAATGGCGATGTACTTCCAACATGATGGATGTCCGGCACATAGCTCGCGTGCGGTTGAATCGGTATTGAATAGCATATTTCATGACAGCTGGATTGGTCGTCGAAGCATCATACCATGGGCCGCATGTTAACCGGATCTGACGTCGCAGGATTTCTTTCTGTGGGGAAAGTTGAAGGATATTTGCTATCGTGATCCACCGTCAACGCCTGACAACATGCGGCAGCGCATTGTCAGTGCATGTGCGAACATTACGGAAGGCGAACTACTCGCTGTTGAGAGGAATGTCGTTACACGTATTGCCAAATGTATTGAGGTTGACGGACATCATTTTGAGCATTTATTGCATTAATGTGGTATTTAAAGGTGATCACGATGTAACAGCATGCGTTCTCAGAAACGATAAGTTCAAAAAGGTACATGTATCACATTGGAACAACCGAAATAAAATGTTCAACCGTACCTCCGTTCTGTATTTTAATTTAAAAAACCTACCTGTTACCAACTGTTGGTCTAAAATTGTGAGCCACATGTTTGTGACTATTACAGTGCCATCTATCACAAAGCGAAAAAAGTGGTCCAACCAAAACATTCGTATTTCTATACGTACTACACGAATATGCAATAAAAATGGGGGTTCCTATTTAAAAAAACGCAGCTGATATCCATTTGACCTATGGCAGCGCCATCTAGCGGGCCAACCACGGCGCCATCTGGTTTCCCCCTTCAAGCTAGACAAGTTTCGTTGTTTGTAGTTCTTTCGTTTGACGCTTATTTCGTGAGATATTTGGCCCGGTCACGATCAATGGACCACCCTGTGTATGTAATTACGCTTTACTGTCGCACTATTAGAACGTCAATTCAAAACCCGTTTGCTTTCCTGTTGTTACTGTTTTACTTACTTCACGATTACCAAATTATAGTCCGATTCCTTTTTCCTAGGTACAGTCACTGTCAGGCTAAATCCTTCACAAAAGGTTAACGTTATCGACCATTACCAATTTGGTAAGGGTCGGTAGTGTTACATAGTTCCGTATAGCGGATCGATGCGTAGTTAACACTAACACATACCAGAAAACAGCATTTACACTACCTGTCGAGCACTAGCTCTTTCTGCAGCAGTAGTACACACTTTCATACACACAACCACACGGACACCCAAGCGCACAATCCCGTGGCCACGGTGAGACTAAGATTAATTACAACGTTACAATGCCCGTGTTCTGAAGAAGTCGGGCATGCGCACTTGTCCGAAGGAACATCGCATCGTTCTTCTTAACAACACAGGCACCGCAATATCGTATTTATCTGCCGATACTGGGCAACGACTTTCAATTAAAATGTCCTCATTTGCATGGTAATTACAGTACGTGTGTACGAATACAGGTTGTGACGCAGGAACGACGACGTATGCAAGTTCTGCTCTCACCGTGAGTCTTGCACGGATAACCAGAGTGGTTAAGGCGAGCGCTCGTGTGAAGCGGGAAGTCCTAGTTTGGGTCTCGGTGCGGCACAAATTGCCATTGTCGTTATCCCTATATGGCGATGATGGTTGTCCGTATTCCTTTATAAGATTAATTAGTCTTGCCGTGGCCACAGGAGTGTCCAATTGGTTGTCTGCGTGATTGTGTGTGTGAATGTGTGTACTATTGCTGGAAAAAGAGCTAGTGCTCGAAATGTGTACTTCGTTCATTATAAGAATAAACCTGAGGTAATCGAATACAAACGCGATGACTGGTCAGCAGCCGTCGCTCTGTTGCACTGGTGTTGTTCCGCTCTTGGTAGTAGGTCCAACTTATGTATTAGATATTTATTACTATGTCACTGTAAATGAAACTTTAAGACATTCTGATTTATTTTTATTTAAAAAATCGCGTACAGTCACATTCTCTGTAAGCGCTTCTTGTGCTCATTGTATCACTGTTCATACGTACCGTTAAACTGGATGACACTGCTTCCTGCTTCGTGGTGAAAAACGAGTTAGGAACACAGTTCATGGCGAGAAGCAAGTTGTTGTTAATGTTTTTCATAAGGTTACGGAAAGAAAATCAGCTTTGACGTTTTCCGAGAATACCTTATGTAATAAGTATGAGTAGTTTTTTAGTTACATGCGTGGCGCAAACGGTTACGTCAACTGATAATCGAATACTAGCGGGCGGTGTTTCGAAATCTGTTGTTGTCTACAACTTTTTGTTCGGTTTGAATACCTAATAATTTAAATATGAAATTCATCAAATATATGGTAATTAACTCATACTTAACCATCATTTTTTCAAGAAAAATGCACGTCTTCTAGTTTCTAATTACATATCGCACGCAAAATTTTGGTTTTCATTGCAAATACACATTCTTATTTATCGATATTTTATAAAAGATTGTTGAAGTTATGAAAACATTAAAGAACCCAATTTTCTGGAGGAAACTGAAAAAGTCAAATACTCGTTGTTTGAATACGCCCATTGTTTTGTAGGACCGATGTGATCTCACACGAGCCAGAGTCATACGCGTCGTAGAAAGGTGAAAAACATTAATTTTCACAGTGTCGAGCACACTGTACAAATGCTGCATTTTTACAGTTGTCACCTTAACGCGGCAATCTGAACACAATAGAGTTGATCTGGAGCCATGTTAAGGGATTTGTCGCGAGAAGTAAGATATTTAAGCTGCTGAACGTACTGTAACTTACGTAACAAAGCTATGTGAACGTCACTGCCGAATAATAGCGAAACGCATAACAACACGTCATAAAAGAGAAGATTGAAATGTGGATTTTTTTGGTGGCTTGGGATTCAATTACTGATCGTCTCGTTATCGACGTAGCAATACCGAATTATATTCCTAGGAGTGCGATATGGAATAAGAGATTACCAGGCGACTGAGTGTAATACCTTCAGTGGCTTCAATATTTAAATACACGGTGAAATCCCAGCAGTGCGCTTTTACGCCGCACATAGGTCATGCAGAAAAATTAACCTTGTTAAAGTCAGGAATTTTCATCACTCTTGTTTTTTAATTACAACACTATGTTAGCTAAGATCGAGAGCATGCTGTGTTCTCCATCGGATCGCTTAAGAAGCGCACCGCCTGAGTTTTACCATATATTGTTTCCTACTGTTTAACAATTAAACGAAATTCAAAGCTATACTGTTCTCTGCTCGTCTCTGTTTACGTAATTACTGCAACTGTACACGTCACTGCAGGTTACTTGGATCACACGCCTGGCCGGTGCTGTCACAGCTAAATACGCCGGTAAAGCTGTTGACGCGTATTATCGCTGAGTCGATGTACGCCTAACGCACAGCATAAAATGTGTCGTCATTATCGTACTTGACTGTACTCGAGACAGCTTGGCTCCCGCTCCAATTGCAACGAAATCCGATGATGTTCCAGCAAACACGAAAGAATACGTAGTGTAATGTTCACATGAGGTTTATTCTTATGATGAACGGAGTACAGTGTGAATGCTGTTTTCTGTCATGTTACTGTGCTCCACGCATCTATCCGCTATAAGTGAGTGGTCGCCTTTACCTATATGGCATTTCCTGAAATCTGTAACTGTGCCGATGTGATTGCTTGATATTTTTTAAGTCAGCAGCGTCTGCTTGAAAGCAGGGCTAACAGCAGAATGTATCAGTAATCCAGAACGATATTTTCACTCTGCAGTGGAGTGTGCGCTGATGGGTAATGTTTTAACAATATCAGGATAACAATTTACATTACTTTATTTCAGTATAGTTAAAGTGTTCCACAAATACATCGCGTAAATCCATGCCCTACGTGGTGTAACGCTGTTTGAAAGCCTAAAGGAAGGAAGGAAGATCGGTGTTCGACATCCAGTCGGCGATGACGTCACTATAAATCGTTTCAAGGATGGGGAAGAAAATCGGTATTAGCCTCTCAAAGGAACGATCCCAGTATTTGCCCGGAGCGCTGTTGAGAAGTCACGGGAGACCTAAATCAGGACGGCCAGAGGCGGATTTGAACCATGGCCCTCCTACTGTGGGTCCAGTGTGGTGGTTACTGCCTTAGCCACATCGCTCGGTCAGAGTCCTGGGGCAGCATCTGCTAATAACAGTACATAACTCTTACCACCCAACATTTTCTTTTTTTTTTGTTTTTGCGCACCTTGACACAATGTTCTCATCCTTCCCTTCTCCTGGAAACACTAGCTGTTTCAATCGGCAACGACGCTCCGTAGATTTAACAGTGACGAGCATTAACAACTGTCTCATTACAGGCACAACTAGTGTACATTTCAGGGAAGTGACAACCAAGCACCTTCCTCGGCGAGTGTCTATTTTCGAACTCGAAACAGTAAAAGGTCCCTTCTGTACAACTACTAGCTGTGTCACTGTAAAAGTTTGGCGTTCTCAGTTTATTAAATTTCACGTTCAAACTTCTACTCTGCCCCAACGCTGTTAGATAATTTCACAAATAGCAACACTTACCATGCAGACTTCAGTGATAAAATTCCACGTTAAACTGCGCACACAACTAGATATTACTGTGAGCGAAGAGTAAACAATAGTGTTACGAAATATTTTTGTAGCAAACTTTTTTCTCCAGGCAGTGACAGCTGTCAGCAAGCACAGCGCAGTGAAAAGGTCATGCGGATCAAACATTCAGAGCACAATTATTAGTCTCTGACGTTTCTGACAGATGTCACCATTTCGGGCAATGTTGGAGTAAAATAGCCAGCAACGTGTGCGTCTAACACACCGATGAACACTTTCAACCACGGACCTCTTCTGCACCCTGTCACGTAGAGACGTTATTGCTAGTAACAAACAAACAACCATCTGCTGCCATTCTATTTCATATGCTAGTTTGGAAGGTCAAGCCCGATCCATCTTCAGCAAAGGAAACACACACACAAACACACAAATTTATACATCCAATCAAGCAAGCCCATCTCAAGCACACAAGAACGCTATCACTGGCACCTCTGACTGGAATCAAATATGGAATTAGGTAGAATGCAAATGTCAGCCGAGAGAGAATACAGTGACGTACATAGTTTGGCTTTATGTTGCGATAACGTAGCCTGAATCTACGAAAGAAAATAGAAAGAAAATTTAAACAACAACGTCCACAGAGCTTAAAATAAAACAACACGTAGTAGAATTTAACTTATATAAATATGACTACCAAATACCTTACATATAACCACCACATATAATATCCATGAATTACTAATGCAGCTCAAATAGACAGGAACAAAACAACCCACCCAGAATAAATACAGCATAAACAATTGTACCAACATAAGTTAGCGAAGTTGATACCGATAAATTCTTTAAATAAAATAGGTCTTAACTCGTATCTAAAACAATATAACATACTTAGTTTAAAGAACGCTACAGCACAGCAGACAGCTGCACATAACTGTTGATACATTGTACACAGTAGGTTGAGTTTATTAGTCAAACAAGTGCTGACGACAACTCATTAATTCGATTTTGCCCATGAATTTTGCAGGAGCAAACAACAGACAACCAGTGCTGTCTTCCAATAAATCCAAGCTATGTCCTCCTTGCTCATATACACAGAAGTGCCAAAGAAACTGTTATAGCCACGCGTATCCAAATACAGAGCTATGTAAACAGGCAGAACACGGCGCTGCGGTCTGTAACGCCCATATAAGACAAGTGTCTGGCGACGTTGTTACATTGGTCACTGCTGCTACAATGGCAGGTTATCAAGATGTGAGTGAGTTTGAACGTGGCGTTACCATCTGATAGTCTGAGTACGAGCGATGCGACACAGCATCTTCGAGATAGGGATGAAGTCGTGATTTTCTCGTACGACCATTTCACGAGTGTACCGTGAATATCAGGAATCCACTAAAACATCAAATCTCCGATTTCGTTGCGGCCGGAAAAAGATCCTGCAAGAATTGGACAAACAACGACTGAAGAGAATCGTTCAGCGTAACAATAGTGCAACCCTTCCGCGAATTTCTGCAGATTTCAATGCAGGGCCACCAAGTGTCAGTATGTGAACCATTCAACGAAACATCATCCATATGGGTTTTCGGAGCTGAAGGCCCTCTTGTGTCCCATTGACGGCTGCACTACGCAAAGCTTTACGCCTCGCCTGGGCCCGTCAACATCGACATTGGGTTGTTGATGACTGGAAACATGTTGCCTGGTCGGACGAGTCTCGTTTCAAATTGTATAGAGAGGATGGACGTGTATGGGTATGGAGGCAAACTCGTGAATCCATGGACCTGCTTGTCAGCAGGGGACTGTTCAAGCTGGCGGAGGCTCTGTAGTGGTGTGGGGCGTCTTCAGTTGGAATGATATGGGACCTATGATACGTCTAGGTATGAGTGATGTGACACGTACGTAAGCATCCTGTCTGACCACATGCATCTTTTCGTGTCCATAGTGCATTCCGACGGACTTGGATAATTCCAACAGGACAATGCGACACCCCACACGTCAAGAATTGATACAGAATGGCTTCAGGGACATTCCTTTGAGTTTAAACACTTCAGCTGGCCACCAAACTCCTCAGACATGAACATAATTCAAAAATCTGGGATTCCTTCCAACGTGCTGTTCAGAAGAGATCTCCAACCCATCGTTCTCTTACAGATTTATGGACAGCGCTGCAAAATTCATGGTGTCAGTTCCCTGCAGCACTACTTCAGACGTTAGTCGAGTTCGTTGCACTTCGTGTTGCGGCACTTACGCGTGCTCGCGGGAGCCCTATACGATATTAGGCGGGTGTACCAGTTTCTCTGGCTCTTCAGAGCAGGTGGGTAGAATAGACAGTCACACACCTGCTCGGAGTCATATACCACTTCGGCAAATGCTCAAAGCATTCGTGTGTCATATGAGTGACAGCACCTCCTTGGATAGCCATCCTGCATTTAACTGCGAATGAGTTCCTGGGCCACGCCACTTAAATTGGAGTGGTGGAGAGTAGGTGTGCCCCATGGTGGGACATGAAGTAAGTTTAGCTATAAAACCTAAGAAATTATGCAGTGCAATCGAGCTCATAGCGCACCACCGGATGGTGAATACTTATCTTGTGGGCGCTAGTTGTGCAAGGGTTGCAGGTCCTTGGTTCCATTACGTACTTGACATGATCTTAACTTTTCAAATAAGAAACAGAACCTTTGAGCAATGTACACTACTGGCCATTAAAATTGCTACACCACGAAGATGACGTGCTACAGATGCGAAATTTAACCGACAGGAAGAAGATGCTGTGATATGCAAATGATTAGCTTTTCAGAGCATTCACACAAGGTTGGAGCCGATGGCGACACCTACAACGTGCTGACATGAGGAAAGTTTCTAACCGATTTCTCATTCACAAACAGTAGTTGACCGGCGTTGCCTGGTGAAACGTTGCTGTGATGCCTCGTGTAAGGAGGAGAAATGCATACCATCACGTTTCCGACTTTCATAGAGGTCGGATTGTAGCCTATCGCGATTGCGGTTTATCGTATCGCGACATTCCTGCTCGCGTTGGTCGAGATCCAATGACTGGTAGCAGAATATGGAATCGGTGGGTTCAGGAGGTTAATACGGAACGCCGTGCTAGATCCCAACGGCCTCGTATCACTAGCAGTTGAGATGACAGGCATCTTATCCGCATGGCTGTAACGGATCGTGCAGCCACGTCTCGATCCCTGGGTCAACAGATGGGGACGTTTGCAAGACAACAACCATCTGCACGAACAGTTCGACGAGGTTTGCAGCAGCATGGACTATCAGCTCGGATGCCACGGCTGCGGTTACCCTTGACACTGCATCACAGACAGGAGCGCCTGCGTTGGTGTACTCAACAACGAACCTGGGTGCACAAATGGCAAAACGTCATTTTCTTCGGGTGAATCCAGGTTCTGTTTACAGCATCATGATGGTCGCATCCGTGTTTGGCGACATCGCGATGAACGCACATTGGAAGCGTGTATTTGTCATCGCCACACTGGCTTATCATCCGGCCTGATGGTATGGCGCGCCATTGGTTACACGTCTCGGTCACCTCTTGTTCGCATTGACGGCACTTTGAACAGTGGACGTTACAATTCAGATGTGTTACGACCCGTGGCTCTACCCTTCATTCGATCCCTGCGAAACCCTACATTTCAGCAGGATAATGCATGACCGCATGTTGCAGGTCCTGTACGGACGTTTCTGGATACAGAAAATTTTCGACTGCTGTCCTGACCAGCACATTCTCCAGATCTCTCACCAAGTGAAAATGGTGGCCGAGCAACTGGCTCGTCACAATACGCCAGTCACTACTCTTGATGAACTGTGGTATCGTGTTGAAGCTGCATGGGCAGCTGTACCTGTACACGCCACCCAAGCTCTGTTTGACTCAATGCCCAGGCGTATCAAGGCCGTTAATACGGCCAGAGGTGGTTGCTCTGGGTACTGATTTCTCAGGATATATGCACCCAAATTGCGTGAAAACGTAAGCACATGTCAGTTCTAGTACAATATATTTGTCCAATGAGTACCCATTTATTATCTTTATTTCTTCTTGGTGTAGCAATTTTAATGGCCGATAGTGTATGTTTATTTTTGTTCGGTGCAAACACAGTAACATGATTACAACACACTGAGATATCTCGATGTCTCAGTGTTGTCACCTTCGCGCTAGGTAAAAACAGTACAGCGCCGTCTTGAACACATGTGTATGCTTGCTGCATTCGCCCATAGTGTGCCAAAATCGTCCCGACAGCTGTTTCTGTTGCTAAAGATTCCAGTTTCAGCTGAGGCTGCTGCTTATAGTCTTGGCACGTGTGTCAGCGTCTTAGATGCATAAAATAGAGGGTGTTCAGTGCCGTCATCATTCCCATGTGTCAGCACTGCTCCAACGCCATACTGAGAGGCATCTGTGGCCAGAAGTAGTGGATGTAATGGTGAAAACGGTGTGTGATTGTGGGCCGAGCCCTTTTTAAATGCGAGAAGGCACGCTCGCAGGCAGCTGTCCACCTGTATTGAACATCTTCTATCTGCAACTGAGTTAGTGGTTGCATGGCAAGGGCCTCTTGTGAAGGCACTTTCAAAATTAATTCATCTTCCACAAGATGGTTTGCAGTTTTGGTAAGTTCGATGGGAGGGAAGGGAGTCAATAGGTACTGCATTGCGACCCCTGGGCTTTATCCATTCTTCGCTTAGTAAGTGCCTGAGGTACTCCATATGCTCCTGGAAAAATGGCATTTGTCTAAGCAGCACATCAGTCCTGCATGAATTTTGTAGAATGCAAAGGTGGAACAGGTGTTCCTGAAGCGTAGCTTCTGTGACAGTTAAGCCACCCAGATAGTGTAAGCGGGGATGGGCATGGTTCAGGGTGTCTCTGGAAGTTACAAGAGTGGAAGAGATCCCAAAAGCTGGGCACCTGTGTTTGTACAGTCACCAATATTAAGATGGCTTGCAGAGTATAGATGTGGAATGGGCGACCATGTGCTTAGGACATCATGTTGTGCCAATAATGTCACATTCTGTTCTTGGTAACAAAGCTAGCACCACTCTGATGCATTGGATAGCTGGACAGAGATGATGTTTGCTCCTTCTTGTGGAAATGGTGATATCTGTTGGCTTCAGGCAGTGGGCAGGTGGACTTCACTGTGAGTTGAGTTTGCTGTTTCTGACTGCGGCGCGCTGGCGCCAACGTACGTCCGCAGTAGAGGCAACACAGTGTTCTACTGGTAAAGTTGCAGGCTTGGTGTTTGGAATGTGTGGCTCATTTATGTTGTGTAGACTGTGAGTACTGGGAAGTAAGAGGAGAATTCAATAAATAATGGAACACATTTTTTTTCTCAGCCAGTTTTGGTTAAAAAACGTGGAATTTGTTGTGGGACATCGTGGAATACTTCCGCTTCAGCCCCGTTAGTTTTATGAAGCTCCGATAGGTGGCGACACTATATACATCAATCAAACTGGTGTGTGTAACGGAGTAGAGAACTGGTCACTAAGTTTCTTCTGTCGGAAAACCAGAGTGTCGCAGATATTCATAAGACCTTGCAGAATGTCTACGGAGACCTGGCAGTGAACAAAAGCAAGGTGAGTCGCTGAGCGAGGCGTCTGTCATCATCGCAAAAAGGTCGCACAGACCTGTCCCATCTCCCGTATACTGCCAGGCCTCACGCAGTTGGAACTCTTGTACTGTTGGAACGTGCGGACACTATCATTTGAGGTGATCGACGGGTCACAATTAAATGCATCGCTGCTCAACTGGACTTCTCTGTTGGTAGTGCTGACACACTCGTCAACCAGTTGGAGCACTCAAAGGTGTGAGCCTGCTGGGTTCCTTACCGCCAAGCAGAAGAGCATACAGAGCAACGAAGGAGCATCTATGCAGAAGTTCTTGCGCGTTATGAGGATAATCGTGACAACTTTTGCCGAATATTGTCACAGTCGATCAGTTCGAACTGGAAACAAAACGGCAATCCATGGAGAGGCGCCACACTACCTCTCTTTCGAAGGAAAAGTTGAAAGTAGCACCCTCAGCCCGCAAAGTCATGGCGGCGGTTTTCTGGGACTCCATTTGATGTCCTCCCTCATGGTGTAACGATCAACTCGGAAGTGTACTGTGCTACCCTCATGAAACTGAAGAAATGACTGCAACATGTTCGTCGCCACAAAAATGCAAACGAACTACGTCTTCTCCATGACAACGCAAGGCCTCACAGAAATCTGCGCATCCGAGAGGACCTCACAGGACTTGATTGAACTGTTCTTCCTCATCCATCCTACAGCCCGGATCTCGCATCTTTTGACTTCCATCTGTTTGGCCTTATGAAGGATACACTCTGGGGGTCAGTATGTGGATGATGGGGAGGTTATTGATTCAGAAAGACAGTGGCTCCGTATTTGACCACTAGACTGGTACTATGCGGGCATAATGACCTTCCCAGTGCGGTGGCGTAAACCCTTCGCTTTGAACGGAGATTATGTTGAAAAATATGGTTTTGTAGCCAAAAGAATGGGAAATAATACGGTGTACTGGAATCCTGAATAAAACCAATCTGATTTAAGAACAAAATGTGTTGCATTACTTTCTGAACGCCCCTCGTAATTGTGTTTACCACGTGGCTACAGAAGTAGTGCTTCTATCAGGTACTATGAGCTGGTATTTTGATAAGTCTGCCCTCACATAGGTGCAGTGGTTGCTGTTTTGGTTCCATGGAAACTGGAATAACTTGTTTTGATGAACTCTCCAGGTTACATGCCGCAGATCGCCTTGTATGTTTGATCAATTATTGTTTAAATCTATTTGGACTGATGTTGTAACATGCTGTTGTGTCTTCTGACTAATGCTCAATTGTTCCAGGCGAACATTTTAGTGGTTAATGATGGTCTAAACTGTACATGCTGATGTTTGCCAGTCCACATGGTTTTGAGCACTGTTGCTCACGATCCAAACGCAGAACAAAACATTTTCATTAAAAAGACAAATTTTTTAAGTTATTTTTAAAACTGGGAATTTCTACAAAGTTTGAGTTACTGTCATTAAGCTGTATGCTTTTTTAAATGGTATGTTAAGCACGGGCTTTCTCTCTGTATTTAGTGTTCAACCCTGAGGTTGGCCTGCAGCAGTACACCATTCCCCTCTTCTGTCCGCCTTCCTCTGCATTCCCGCGAATGTAGTGCATCCTACATCTTACATAATCTGCAGCAAGTATGACACACTTAGTCCTCTCCAGCAATTCTGCCCCTGGATAGCTCGTTCTGCTATAGTTTCAATGATGTTATTGTGTCCTAGAATCTGTCCTGCGAGTTTTTCTTCTCTTATTTGGATGTGTCTCCGTAGAGTTCTGGTTTCCTGTACCGTTCTCAGCACCTCTTCATTGGTAACTCTCTTTCCAGACGATTTACATCCTTCTGTAGCACCAAATCTCCAGACGGCTATCTTCTCTGTTTTCCTACTGTCCAAGTTTGATACCTGTGTAGGGGCACACTGCAAAAAAATGCTTTAATGATCCATTTACTTATTTCCAGACAGATGTTCTTACTGGTGAGTAAATTCTTCCTCGAACAAAATGCAGTTTTAGCCTGCTGTACTCTGCCTACAATTTCTTTCTGGCTTCTGCTATCCCCTGGGATCCTGCTTCCCAAATACGGTAAACTCCTCTATCATTTCTAGTGCCTTTCTTACAGTTCTTAATTTTAAAGGTTGATAGTCCCTCTTCAGCACTGCATGCCATTACTTTAGTTTTCGCTTGCTTATTCTCGTGTCATACTGGCTGGAGAAAATCCTTTTCATTGTGCTGAATACCTTCTCTAGATCGTCTTTCGACTCCGTGATCACAGTAAAATGATCTGCATAACGTAGCGTGTCCTCCTTCTGTCCATTATTTTTCAACTAAACCTCAGCAGTTTCACGAACTTGGTCTGTGGCTTCCTGGCTGTAAGCAGTGAATGAATATAATAGCAGAAAGAGCACTTCCTTGTCTCAAGCCTTTTCTGATTTTTGTTTCCTGTTCGTGATGAAAAATCCTATCACAGCCACTTCGCTCTTATATAAGCTGTGTATCAGACGCATGTCTTTGTATTTTTGACATGCTTTCTTCAATACTCTGAACATATCTTGCCGGGTAACGCTATAAAATGTCTTTTACAGATCCACGAAGGCAATATAAGTTGATTTATTTTTCTATATTTGCTTTTCGATAACAAGCCTCAGCACCAGAATCGCTTTTCTTGTGCTTAATCCTCTCTCGAAGCCACAATCATCTTCCCTTAGTTTACCCTCCAAGTTCTCTTCAGTTCTGCTGGGAATTACGTTTATCAGAACTTCAGATGCATTCGATATTAGGCCTAGGATTTATTCGTTTGTTAATGGTTTTATATTCTTAGCCGTAGAACACTAAAGGGGCGAAAATGTTACATTCCTACTAAACAATCGTAAGTTATGCTACTCCAAATTCATTCAAAGGAAGCCTTAATTTATAGGTTTTGCATTAGTTAACTACAATTATTGGATTTCCAAATATATGTTACATACCAAACTAAGTAGAAAATATCCTGTTTGATTCCCTACTGCAATCCTAAATCGTACGAGGGTTGAGTAATCTAGGATTAAGCGGTGGCGTCATTTTGCTTGTCATCTCTGTTTCTGTACAGTTGTTCATTCCATTAATCTTGTCTCTGATTACTTGAGTTCAAGTGAAAGGTTCAAAATGGCTCTGAGCACTATGCGACTTAACTTCTGAGGTCATCAGTCGCCTAGAACTGAGAACTAATTAAACCTAACTAACCTAAGGACATTACACACATCCATGCCCGAAGCAGGATTCGAACCTGCGACCGTAGCGGTGACGCGGTTCCAGACTGAAGCGCCTAGAACCGCACGGCCACACCTGCCGGCCCAAGTGAAAGGTGTTTGTTGTAATGCTCTATGGGACGATCCAAAGTGTTTTGTTACATATTTATTTCTAGATGGTGATTTGATATATTTAAAAAATTTGTTATTGGTAAACCAGCTTGAAAAGATTGTAGCCCCCCAACATATCATACACACTGTTGCGGCCACATGTAGCAAGCGTTGCTTCACGCAATGGAGAATGTTAAAACAGTGGTATGCCGGCGATCGAGGCGTTGCGAAGTAAGCAGGCACAGATAGCTTTGCTGACAGCAGCAGTCTACCAACAGACTGACGCAAGGACGCACACAGACTGAGCGCAGAGCGAAGCCTGGAGAGTGCTGAATAAGGTGAAGTGAGGCCAGCACGCTAAGTTACGCTGCAATGTACTGCGGGAATAATAACAAAAAGCTACCACCGAGGGTAAAAAACGTCCTCCTGCCGGATATAAAAAGTGGAGCGCAGGTAGCAACAGACAGAAGCCATTAGGAAGCAATTCGGATCTGAGGACGGGCGTGGTCCGTGTCCGAATGTTCAATCTTCATAGGTGACGGTTCCTGAAGTCTGTTCCAGCTCACAGGAATGATCCGTTCGCCGCCAGATGTCAACTTCAGCTCTGAGGGTCGACCCGAGTTCGGTCGGCACCATGGCTGACTAACTGCAGCGAGAACATTCAGCAGGACCGGCCGCAACGCCGACTTGGTCACAGGCGCCGCCGGGGACTGACGCCCGGACTTCACAGCAACCTGGTCCCATGGCGTGTGGTCCGTCCATGTCGGGACCTCGCGGACATCGCGACTGACAGCTTCCCAGCCGCCGGTGCAGCAGGCGTCGGCAGCTGGCCTCACGGCATCCTGGCTTCAGTGGAGCACTGGTGGCCTGAGGCTCCGAGTGCGATCAGCAGCGCGCTTTGCGCGCGTTGTCGGAGAATCTACACAGGAGCAGCCAGGCAGAGGGATTCGCAGGGCTGGGCAGCGACGACGAGGGATAAATTGTAAATAAAGTTTAATAAATAATTGTAAAACTCCACGCCGTCTCAGTCTTTGGCGTAACAACACACATTCTGTAATAAATGTACGACACTTACTGTGAAATTCAGTTTTAATTTCACAATTTACATAAAGGCCTTGTATCCCCTAATTGGAAAAGAAATAGTCGTGTAGGTATCTTGTATGAACTTGGATAGATGAATGAAAATAATAAAAACAAAATAAAATGAATAAAAACAGTAACTGTGTTTCGAACATGGGTCGCAAAATTAAGAAATTGCGATGCCAGCCACTCAGCCACCATTCCAAATGGGTAGATCGCGCGGTAAAATGTATTTAAAGTACCTCGAAAATACAACGGGAACTTTGCCTGCCGTTTTGTTTTCAGAAACGGTCGTGTATCTGCGGATAAGCCGACATTTTGAGCCCTCTTCCACTGTGCGAAGTTTCTGGGAAATCTGTTTATGGCACTTGCCGTGTTCTACTCGTAAGCAGTATTGGAAAACACATTTTTTTTTCAATACAGACCGTAAGAGCAACGCAACGGATGCAGGCGGAAGCAGAGATGTGGGTCAGAGCGATCGACCCTTCCAGCTGATGCTCAGCTAGCGTGTCGGCTGGCGTTTGACCCGCTGCCGGCTAGAAGGGTCATTCTACTGCAAAAGTCGCCGACCCGTAGCCAGCCCTGAACTGGCCGCGGTCTTCCGCCGACCGTGCCAGAACACATCCTAAACGGCAAGCGGCGGCCTCCGTGTCGGAGGGGCGTTAATTCCGGCCGCTCCTTATCGCCAGCGGTAGCGCCTGCGGGTCGCGCAGACAGCGGGGCGCCTCCGCAGCGTCTTGCGGCCGCCCCGGGGAGCTGTTGCCGGCCAATTAAAGGAGAAGCGCCTTACGTAAGGCGCCCGCCGCCCGGCGCCCACCATCACCGCTATTTCCCCCGAGGAGCGGGCGGCGCCGCTGTCCGCGTTGCGCAACAGCTGCTGCACACTGCACACCTGCCCCGGGCGCCGCAGCAACAGCAAGTAGCGCGTGACGTCACGCACCGCTGGGGTCGCGCGTTGCGATGCTATGCGGGCCGGCATCGCGCCCCTTCTGCCGGCGGCGGCGCGGTCAGTTACACTACTGGCCATTAAAATTGCTACACCAAGAAGAAATGCAGATGGTAAACGAGTATTGATTTGACAAATATATTACACTAGAACTGACATGTGATTACATTTTCACGCAATTTGGGTGCATAGATAGTGAGAAATCGGTACCCAGAACAACCACCTCTGGCCGTAATAACGGCCTTGATACGCCTGGTCATTGAGTCAAACAGAGCTTGGATGACGTGCACGGATGCAGCTGCCCATGCAGCTTCAACACGATTCCACAGTTCATCAAGAATAGTGACTGGCGTATTGTGACGAGCCAGTTGCTCGGCCACCACTGACCAGACGTTATCAATTGGTGAGAGATCTGGAGAATGTGCTGGCCAGGGCAGCAGTCGAACATTTTCTGTATCCAGAAAGGCCCGTACAGGACCTGCAACATGCGGTCGTGCATTATCCTGCTGAAATGTAGGGTTTCGCAGGGATCGAATGAAGGGTAGAGCCACGGGTCGTAACACATCTGAAATGTAACGTCCACTGTTCAAAGAGGTGACCGAGATGTGTAACCGGTGACATCCCATACGATCACGCCGGGTGATACGCCAGTATAGCGATGACGAATACACGCTTCCAAAAAATGGTTCAAATGGCTCTGAGCACTATGGGACTTAACATCTATGGTCATCAGTCCCCTAGAACTTAGAACTACTTAAACCTAACTAACCTAAGGACAGCACACAACACCCAGCCATCACGAGGCAGAGAAAATCTCTGACCCCGCCGGGAATCGAACCCGGGAACCCGGGCGTGGGAAGCGAGAACGCTACCACACGACCACGAGATGCGGGCACACGCTTCCAATGTGCGTTCACCGCCATGTCACCAAACACAGATACGACCAACATGATGCTGTAAACAGAAACTGGATTTATCCGAAAAAATGACGTTTTGCCATTCGTGCACCCAGGTTCGTCGTTGAGTACACCATCGCAGGCGCTCCTGTCTGTGATGCAGCGCCGGCCGCGGTGGTCTAGCGGTTCTGGCGCTGCAGTCCGGAACCGCGGGACTGCTACGGTCGCAGGTTCGAATCCTGCCTCGGGCATGGGTGTGTGTGATGTCCTTAGGTTAGTTAGGTTTAAGTAGTTCTAAGTTCTAGGGGACTGATGACCTAAGATGTTAAGTCCCATAGTGCTCAGAGCCATTTGAACCATTTGTGATGCAGCGTCAAGGGTAACCGCAGCCATGGTCTCCGAGCTGATAGTCCATGCTGCTGCAAACGTCGTCGAACTGTTCGTGCAGATGGTTGTTGTCTTGCAAACGTCCCCATCTGTTGACTCAGGGATCGAGATGTGGCTGCACGATCCGTTACAGCCTGGCAGTAAGATGCCTGTCATCTCGACAGCTAGTGATATGAGGCCGTTGGGATCTAGCACGGCGTTCCGTATTACCCTCCTGAATCCACCGATTCCATATTCTTCTAATAGTCATTGGATCTCGACCAACGCGAGCAGCAATGTCGCGATACGATAAACCGCAATCGCGATAGGCTACATTCCGCCCTTTATCAAAGTCTGAAACGTGATGGTACGCATTTCTCCTCCTTACACGAGGCATCACAACAACGTTTCACCAGGCAACGCCGGTCAACTGCTGTTTGTGGATGAGAAATCGGATGGAAACGTTCCTCATGTCAGCACGTTGTAGGTGTCGCCACCGGCGCCAACCTTGTGTGAATGCTCTGAAAAGCTAATCATTGGCATATCACAGCATCTTCTTCCTGTCGGTTAAATTTCGCGTCTGTAGCACGTCATCATCGTGGTGTAGCAATTTTAATGGCTAGTAGTGTATTTTACACGGGGTGTTTCTCACCTACCGGCGATCTTCCAGCCAGAGACGCTTAAGGTGAAACTGGCCGGACTGAATGTATCTAAGGGTTGTCAAAAAATACGTTTGCTGATAAAAACTGAAGCGTCAAAGAAACTGGTATAGACATGCGTATTCAACTACAGAGACGTGTAAACAGGCTGAATACGGAGCTGCGGTCGGCGACGCCTATATAAGACAAGTGTCTGGCGCAGTTGTTAGATCGATTACTGCTGCTAAAATGGCAGGTTATCAAGATTCAAGTGAGTTTGAACGTGGTGTTATAATCGCCGCACGAGTGATGGGACACATCATCTCCGAGGTAGCGAACTACTTGGGCCCTCTACGACAATTTCACGACATCTCCGATGTAGCGATAAAGTGGGGATTTTCCCCGACGACCATTTCACGGGTGTACCGTTCAAAATGGTTCAAATGGCTCTGAGCACTGTGTGACTTAACTTCTGAGGTCACCAGTCCCCTAGAACAACTACTTAAACCTAACTAACCTAAGGACATCACACACATCCATGCCCGAGGCAGGATTCGAACCTGCGACCGTTGCGGTCGCGCGGTTCCAGGCTGTAGCGCCTAGAACCGCTCGGCCACCCCGGCCGGCTATGGGTGTTCCGTGAATATCAGGAATCCAGCAAAACCATTAAATCTCCGACATCGCTGCGGGCGGAAAAAGATCCTGCAAGAATGGGACCAACGACGACTGAACAGAATCGTTCAACGTGACAGAATTGCAACCCTTCCACAAATTGCTTCGGATTTCAATGCAGGGCCGTCAACAAGTGTCAGCGTACGAAAAATTCAACGACGCATCATCGATATGGGCTTTTGGAACCGAAAGTCCACTCGTGTACCCTTGATGACAGCACGACCCAAAGCTTAAGGCCTCCCCTGGGCTCGTCAACGCCAACATCGGACTGTTGATGACTGGAAACATGTTGTCTGGTCGGACGAGTCTCGATTCAAATTGTATCCTAGACGATGGACATGTATGCGTATGGACCCATCCTCATAAATCCACGCGTCCTACGTGTCAGCAGGGGACTATTCTAGCTGTAATGATGTGGGGCGTGTGTAATTGGAGTGATATGGGACCCCTGATAAGTCTGGATACGACTAACGGATAAGACGTACGTAAGCATCTTGTCTGATCACCTGCATCCATTCATGCCCATTGTGCTTTCCGACGGACCTGGTCAATTCCAGCAAGAGTATGCGACACCCCACACTGCCAGAATCGATAAAGAGTGGCTCCAGAAACACTCTTCTGAGCTGAAACACTTCATCTGGCCACCAGAATCCCAGATATTAACACTATTGAGCATATCTGGGATGCTTTGCAACGTGCTGTTCAGAAGAGTTCTCCACCCTTCGTACTCTTACCGATTTATGGACAGCCCTGCAGGATTAATGTGTCAGTTCCCTGCAGCACTACTGGCATTGGTCGAGTCCTTGCCGTGTTACGGCACTTCTGCGTGCTCGCGAGGGTCCTACACGATATCAGGCTGGTGGACCAGTTTCTTTGGCCCTGCAACGTAAGATCGTAGGTTTCCAAGGCCGGGGTTATTTGAGATAAAATAATTTTGTGTACTGGCCCACGTCATTGTAACTACTAAACAAGCTAAATTGCTGGCTTTTCGACCGACTTGCTGCGGTCGTTCTCAGGGGAGTGAAGAGGACCACTGTTTTCGCTTTGTGATAGATGGCGCTGTAATAGTCACAAACGTATAAGTACGTGGTGTCACGTAACATTCTGCCAGTGCGAACGGTATTTGCTTCGTGATACATTACCCGTGTTAAAATGAACCGTTTAGCAATTGCGGAAAAGGTCGATTCGTGTTGATGTATGGCCATTGTGATCAAAATGGCCAACGGGCGTGTGCTATGTATGCTGCTCGGTATCCTGGACGACATCATCCAAGTGTCTGGACCGTTCGCCGGATAGTTACGTTATTCAAGGAAACAGGAAGTCTTCAGCCACATGTGAAACGTCAACCACGAACTGCAATAAATGATGATGCCCTAGTAGGTGTTTTAGCTGCAGTCGTGGCTAATCCGCACATCAGTAGCAGACAAATTGCGCGAGAATCGGGACTCTCAAAAACGTCGGTGTTGAGAATGCTACATGAACATCGATTGCGCCCTTACCATATTTCTATGCACCAGGAATTGCATGGCGACAAATTTGAATGTCGTGTACAATTTTGCCACTGGGCACAAGAGAAATTACGGGACGATGAAAGATTTTTTGCACGCGTTCTATTTAGCGACGAAGCGTCATTCACCAAAAGCGGTAACGTAAACCGGCATAATATGCACTATTGGGCAGCGGAAAATCCACGATGGCTGTGACAAGTGGTGTAAGACGTGTATATTTCTATTGTCTATTGTCAAACCACAATTTATGAAATATGCTTATATTTTATTAATAGGATTAAGTAGGAATAATTAATATTTATCATGTTGGAAATAACTGTTGTAGCAGGGAAAATCTGCACCAAAGTAGTGTTGATATAATTTTAAAAAGGGCGGGAAAACCGGGTACGGATACATTTTAAGAAAAGAGCGGGAAAGACCGCGCACTGATACATTTTGTAATGGTAGCAGGGATTGTCTGCACCAGAAAGCATTGTTGGCAGGAGAGACCTCACTTTAGCGTTCTTAGGAAGTCAGTAGTAAGCGAGAAGTGAAGCGAGTCGGTAGCAGGTCTGAAGTGAGACGTTGAGAGGAGCGGTGTGCCTGCCACCCACTAGCTATGATTTACAAGAGATTATAAACGGATGTACAGAGACATCAGCTAACTATTATAATAAGATGAACTAATATTATTGAATTAATTTTTGGAGAGACTCAAGACTACTGAAGGTATGTTTGCGCATTGCTAGTTGTAAGATTATTGTAAAAAGTAAGTCCCATTTGAACGTTTGTAAAATCATTTCATTACCAACAGTAAATATTTGAAGCGTTTTCAGAATATAATTAATTTTTGCCAGCAGTGTTGCATTACTGATTATAATCCATCCCAAAAACCATCAACATAAAACATTACAAAAATTTTATTGTTGTCAAGAAAAAGTGTAACTATGAATTACGTAACTTCAGCCAAATTAATTAAAGAATAACGTCAGCTTTGGTAATAAATACAGCCACTTATTATGACAGCCCACCAGCAGTTAATAGAGTATAGCAAACCAGAGTAAGTATATTCATGTCGCAGTTCGATGTAGCAGTCAGATGGCGATCCAGTAACAGTAAAAAAAGGTAAGGAACAGTTTTGGGTTATTGCAGATAACGACTGAGGGCCACGACGACGACACATTCTATGTTTCGTCGAAATAATCAGAAAATCACATTTAATAAGCAGCAATTAAATTTGTATGCGAAGATTGAGAAAGAGAATAAACTTCAAAGGGAAGATTTCATTTTTTATTATTAAGCAAGAGATAGAAATCCTAAGGAAAGGTTTCATAGTTTATTGTAAAAGGGAAGGTTGAGTAACAAAAGAGATATAGAGGAGACGGGAAGGTTTCAGTGGAACATCAGCGACCTTGGCGGTTTAATGCATGGTGCAGCATTGTGGGAGGAAGGATAATTGACCCTCATTTTATCAATGGCAGTCTAAATGGTACAATGTATGCTGATTTCCTACGTAATGATGGTGTTGGGTAGTGTTTAACGTCCCGTCGACAACGAGGTCATTAGAGACGGAGCGCAAGCTCGGGTGAGGGAAGGATGCGTAAGGAAATTGGCCGTGCCCTTTCAAAGGAACCATCCCGGCATTTGCCTGAAACGATTTAGGGAAATCACGGAAAACCTAAATCAGGATGGCTGGAGACGGGATCGAACCGTCGTCCTCCCGAATGCGAGTCCAGTGTGCTAACCACTGCGCCACCTCGCTCGGTCCTACGTAATGTTCTACCGATGTTACTACAGGGTGTTTCACTGCATGACAGAGTGGCATGTACTTCCAACATGATGCATGTCCGGCACATAGTTCGCGTGCGGTTGAAGCGGTATTGAATAGCATATTTCATAACAGGTGGATTGGTCGTCGAAGCACCATACCATAGTCCGCACATTCACTGGATCTGACATCCCCGGATTTCTTTCTGTGGGGAAAGTCGAAGGATATTTGCTCTCGTGATCCACCGACAACGCCTGACAACATGCGTCAGCGCATTGTCAGTGCATGTACGAACATTACGGAAGGCGAACTACTCGCTGTTGAGAGGAATGTCGTTACACATATTGCTAAATGCATTGAGTTTGACGAACATCATTTTGAGCATTTATTTCAGTAACGTGGTATTTACAGGCAATCACACTGTAACAGTATGCATTCTCAGAAATGATAAGTTCACAAAGGTGCATGTATCACATTGGAACAACCGAAATAAAATGTTCAAACATACCTGCGTTCTGTATTTTAATTCAAAAAACCTACCTGTTACCAACTGTTCGTCTAAAAGTTTGAGCCATATGTTTGTGACTATTACATCGCCATCTACCACAAAGCAAAAAAGTGGTCCGACTAAAACATTCATATTTCTCTACGTACTACACGAATATGTAATAAAAAATGGGGGTTCCTATTTTAAAAAAAACAGTTGATATTCGTTTGACCTATGGCAGCGCCATCTAGCGGGCCAACCATAGCGCCATCTGGTTTCCCCCTTCAAGCTAGACACGTTTCGTTCTTTGTAGTTTTTTCGTTTGACGCTTATTTCGTGAGATATCTTGCTCGGTCACTGTCAATGGACCACCCTGTGTAAGTAAATATACTACATATAAATGGGAAATAAGAACGAAATTCCGAATGTGAGAAGATGCAAAGGATTCTTCAAGTCAGACATTCACTCGCTACAAGTAAAAATTAGGAAAATCCAAACAAAGAGGAAGACAACACAGAAAAAAATGATATGACCAGACTTACAAGACTTGTAGATAAACGAAGACAAAATTACTGAACAAATTAATCAACGTTCAGCGGAAAGTTGGACTGACTCGCGAAGACAATTCAGAATGCACTGCGTTTGGGGTGAAACGAAAACATAGATCGTGGAAGGCAACCTATGAACAGGTTATCGAATTTAGAATCCAGGCCTTGAAGAAGCTTAGCAGCAACAGAACAAAAGAGACATGGAAAAATTTCTACAAAACCTACAAACAGTCCTCGAAAGCTATTAGAAGAGTGAAAACGACATACGACAAAAATAGGCTGAATGAAATCGAGGAAGACTTCAAGAGAAATAACACGGGAAATATCTGCGGAATTTTCAGGGAAAATAGAAAGGGTTATCAGCCTCCCAATATTTACTTCAAAAGAGTAGACGGAGCTCTGGAAACAAATACTAAAGGAAACTGCAAAATGCTTAAAAATTATTTTGATGAACTTCTCAATAGCGAGAAGCTTACAGAAAAATTACTCTTCACGAAAACAGTACCAAACCCAGATTCAAAGCCTCCTTCAATAACTGAGGTAGAAGACATTTAAAACAACTAAAACACAATAGAGCCGCAAGAGAAGACGGATTGATCTCCTAGATCTGGAAACTCAAAGATCAAGCCATTACAGAGAGAATCCATGAAACTCTTACAGAAGTATGGAATAAAGAAAAATTCCACAGGAATGGAAATGTGCGTTGATTCACCCACTCCACAAAAATGGCAAGACAGACCCTAATAACTACAGAGGTATCTCATTATTACCGGTCACCTACAAAATTCTCTCCAAGGCATTACTTAATGGACTAGAACTAGTAGGTGAAGCAATGAGAGGTGACTACCAAACAGATTTCAGAATAGAAAGGTCTTGTTTTGAACAAATTTGTAACCTGCTAACGTTCCTGAATGTCAGACAGACGGACAACACTATAGTCGCATTCTTGGACTTTAAGAGGGCGTACGACTCCACAGACAGGCAAATCCTATTTGATACATTAGAAGAACGTGGAATAACAGAAAAACTAGGCCACACATACGACATACACTTATAGACGCCACATCCAAAATAAAATTTATGGGAGAAATCTCAGAACCATCCGAATACATACAGTGGTCAAACAAGGAGATGGTCCATCACCGCTTTTATTCATCATTGTCTTGGACAAAATTATCAAACAATGGGAAGTAAAAGTAAAAGTAACTCAGTTAGGAAGAACCTGTGCAATCAAGACGATCATAAAATACCTAGCGTTTGCAGACGACTTGGCAATAGTCAGCAACAATAGACAAGGAGTACAAAAAGCACTGGAATACTTACATGAAATCTCTGCGAAAACAGGTCCATAGGTATCGTATCAGAAGACGCAATACACGGAAAGAAAGAACAACAACAACCAAGCCATGTAACCAAAATACGGAAAGGAGGACAATGGAAATCAGGTGATGCTGAGGGAATTAGGTTAGGAAATGAGACACTTAAAGTAGTAAATGAGTTTTGCTATTTGTGGAGTAAAATAACTGATGATGGTCAAAGTAGACAAAATGTAGTCTGGCAATCGCAAGAAAGGCGTTTCCGAAGAAGAGAAAATTGTTAACATCGAGTGTAGATTTAAGTGTCAGGAAATCTTTCTGAAAGTATTTGTATGGAGTGTAGCCATGCATGAAAGTGAAACATGGACAATAACTAGTTTGGGCAAGAAGAGAATAGAAGCTTTCGAAATGTGGTGCTACAGAAGGATGCTGAAGATTAGATGGGTAGATCGCGTAACTAATGAGGAGATACTGAATAGAACTGGGGAGAAGAGGAATTTGTGGCATAACTTGACTAGAAGAAGAGATCAGTTGGCGGGACACGTTATGAGGCTTCAAGAGATCACCAATTTCGTACTGGAGGGAAGCTTGGAGGGTAAAAATGGTAGAGGGAGACCTAGAGACGAATAGACTTAGCAGATTCGGAAGGATGTGGATTGCAGTAGTTATTCGGAGATGAAGCTTTCACAGGATAGAGTAGCATGGAGATCTGCATCAAATCAGTCTCTGTACTGAGGACAACAACAACAACAAGTAACTTTAAACTTTAAATTGCAAGTGCATTGTTCTTTCAAATCATATCCTGTTGTTGTTGTTGTTGTGGTGGTGGTGGTGGTCCTTCAGTCCTGAGACTAGCTTCTCATCTTACTATATGCTGTACAAGCCTCTTCATTTCTGTATAATTACTGCAACGTATATTCTTCTGAACCTGCTTACTATATTCATTTCTTGGTCTCCCTCTATCACTTTTACGTGCCACTAAATTGATGATCCCTTGAAGTGTCAGAAAGTGACGTATTAACAGATCCCTTTTGACGATATCTTCATGTCTCAGAATGTGTCCTATCATCCGATCCCTTCTTCTAGTCAAGATCTGCCACAAAATTCTTTTCTCCCCAGTCCTGTTCAGCACCTCATTAGTTACGTGCTCTACCTATCTAATCTTGAGCATCTTCTGTAGCACGACATTTCAAAAGCTTCCATTCTCTTCTTGTCTAAACTGTTTATCGTCCATGTTTCCCTTCCATAAATGGCCACACTCCATACAAATACTTTCAGACAGACTTACTAAACTTAATTCTGTATTCGATGATAAGAAATTTCTCTCCTTCAGAAACGCGTTTCTTGGCATTGGCAATCTATGTTTTATATTCTCTCTACTTCGGCCATCATCAGTTATTTTGCTGCCCACATAACAAAACTCGTTACTACTTTAAATGTCTCGTTGCTTAATGTAATTCTCTCAGTGTCACTTAATTGAATTCGACTACATTCCATTATCTTTGTTTTGTTTTGTTGATATTCATCTTCCATTCACCTTTCAAGACGCTGTCCGTTCCGAGGACGTGCTTATAAGTAATGGCTCTGAATTTTTAATGTGAAAACACTAAAAGCCGTTTACATAAAAGTTCTTTACTCTTCAAATGGTTCAAATGGCTCTGAGCACTATGGGACTTAACAGCTATGGTCATCAGTCCCCTAGAACTTAGAACTACTTAAACCTAACTAACCTAAGGACGTCACACAACACCCAGCCATCACGAGGCAGAGAAAATCCCTGACCCCGCCGGGAATCGAACCCGGGAACTTTACTCTTCATGAATATATGTGTTTGCGAGATGAGATTTTTTTTAAAGTAACAACTGCTGACGCTACAATCACTTGATGTTACTTTTTTCGATAACGTGATCCGTAAAGACAGGGAGCGTCAAACTGAAACACGCTCTGACAGCAGAGACTCTGGACCGAAGTTGTCTTTATTGTGTCTCTCTCGCATCGTAGATTTCGAAGAAGGCTTGAACGTTAAGTTCGGTTTTAAGTTGCAAAAAGTGGGAAAGATCAGATGAAATGTTGATATTGGTATATGGTGGTAATGCTGTAGCTCTGGAGACTGTTTAAAAGTGATATGAGCGATTTAAAAGCAGAAAAGAGTCGGTAGAAGACGAGCAACGGTCGGGGCGTCCATTAACCGAAAAAGAAAAAAAAACAGAAGATAAAGTGCAACAAGCGGCAAAAATTGTTTGTTGAAACAGGCGAGTAGATCTTACCGAAGAACTTAGAATCTCCTGCGGTTCCGTGCGAAACATTTTAATCGATAATTTGCAAATGAGACGAACCAGTGCAAAATATGTTCCCAGACTTTTGAGTGACCTATAGAACGAAAACCGTGTTCCAGTTTACACATGGGTGAAGGGTCGTGTTCATTCAGATCCGGACTTCATGCCCGAAACTGTAACTGGAGATTAATGACTCTGACGAAATGTCGGAATTCTCTAAGGAAAACCAGCGAGTCTCTTCACCCATCCCGCGTCCGGTCATCCTGATTTAGGTTTTCCGTGATTTCCCTAAATCGCTCCAGGCAAATGCCAGGATGGTTCCTTTGAATGGGCACGGCCGACTTCCTTCCCTGTCCTTCCCTAACCTGATGAGACCGATGACCTCGCTGTTTGGTCTCTTCCCCCAAACAGTCCAATCCAATCCAATACATTCCTCACCGAAAAGACGCATTTCAGGGAGAATCGAATATCATTGTCATGCTTAGTGTTTTTCCGATATTGAGGACATAGTGCGATGAGAGTTCGCTCCAAGGGGAACAGCTGTAACCACCGCACTCTACAACGGCGTTTTGCAACGTTTGGGAAACGATTATAAAGAAAGAGATGAGAAAAATGGGCCAGTGGTTTCTTTCTTCATCACGACAACGCGTCGTTTCACACCACGCTTTTGATTCGTGAGGGATTTAGGCCGAAAAAAGTGTTCCTGTCTGTTCACATCTGCGTTACTCACCAGGTTTAACACCATGCTTCCAGAGATGGATTTAACGTTGGGGTAAGTGCATTGCTAGCCGAGGACAGCACTTCGAAGGAGATGAAATCACTTCAATGGCAACTTATTACATCGTACCTAATAAAATTATTCACCGTGTGTTTTGGTCACAACCTCGTATTTCTCAGTATAGAGTCCCTCGTGACAAACACAATTCTCCAAACGAGAGACCAGTTTCTATATACCGTAACTATGGAATGTTTGACTTTGTTGAGGGAGCCACCAGCACACCCGTGAGTAAACCACTTCATCGCTATCAGAGGGAAGTCCTCGAAGGCGTTCTTTAAATTTCGGAAACGGATGAAAATCGGTTGAGGTCGTCAGGGCTGTATGGAAGATGATCGACGAACCCAAGGTATAGGATTGTTGCAGATGACGCGGCGCTCATGTGTGGTGTGACGCTGTCATGCAGTATGAGAGGGTGCTCCACGCGTGGACGAATTCTTCTGCGGTGAGAAAATGGATTACAGCACGTTGTTTCTCACGCAGCAAAGTAGTTACGTTAGAGACCGCCATGTTACGCGCTAAAGTTCGGAGCCCTCTAGCGGAAGAGTGTTGCAACTTTCCTCAGAAAAGTGACGAAGTCCACTAAGCGATATGCATAGAATATAGTGCCTGAACCGATATAAAGAACAGAGTAAAAAAATCGGAGGCACTACTTTTCAGCACATCTCCGTAATTCTTTATTTGATGATAATTACTAAATGAAAATGTTGGGATAACTACTTCTATACTTAGAAAATAATGTTAATACTGTGACAATAAATTAAGTCATAATTATGAGGCACTGTGTAGTGTTGTAAACTGTTTCTGAAGGTGTGGAGGGGTTGGGTTGTTTGGGGGAAGTGACCAAACTGCGAGGTCATCGGTCTCATTGGATTAGGGAAGGACGGGAAAGGAAGGCGACCATGTCCTTTCAAAGGAACCATCCCGGCATTTGCCAGGAGCGATTAAGGGAAATCAAGAAAAACTTAAATCAGGATGGCCGGCTGCGGGATTGAACCGTTGTCCTCCCGAATGCGAGTCCAGTGTGCTAACCACTGCGCCCCCTCGCTCGGTGAAGGGGTGGACGTCCAATATTGTATAGCGACCGACATGATAAAGTTTCGACATAAAAGTTTTCTGGGTATGGTACCGCGTCATAATGTAAAAAACTACAGCCGCTTGCGAAAAACAACGTTTCGGCCACGGTTGCAGCGGCCTTCTTCTGGGTATAATGGTGCGTTGTAGCTACGCAGTGGCCCCTATATTTTGTTGTTAATGTTCACTGCGCATGGCATTACGTCATAATTTTAGAAAGGTAGTTAGTTTCATTGGTCACTTAAGGAAGAAGGAGAGGGAACTTTATTTTAATAGGTTATTGCGGTGGAGGGAGAACGTGACCTCTGTTGTCTATTGGCTTTTGTGTTATGTACCATGATTGGCTGCCTCGGCAGTTACTCGCCTTTCGGCAGTTACTTGCCGGTAGCGCTCGTGCCTCGTGTTGACAGTGCGGTCTGTTGGTCTCTGATTGCTGGCAGCCAAGATGGGGCAAGCCTGAGTCCATCCTCCCTGTTCATGTTATTAGGGTGTTTAAGTATTTCGATGGCTTCTCTGATTTTGCGTTTCGTTATAATTGGCTGCTTGGTCAACACACAGGCTTCGCTGAATTTTATTTCTTTTCCGCAGTCTTGCTGATGTTCTGCCACTGCTGATTTGTTGTGTTGTCCTAGACGAATATAGCGCTCGTGTTCCCGAATGCGAGTTGCTATTGGCCAACCAGTCTCGCCGATTTATGTCTCTTCGCATTCGCATTCCACCTTGTAAACGCCTGCAGTGTGTAGTGCATCCACCTTGTCCTTGGTGGAGCCTAGTACGTCCTGGATCCTACGACCACTATAGAAGACAGTCTGCACCCCAACGCGGCGAAGGTGTTTGCCTATTGGTCAGTAACATTTTTCACATAAGGTAAATGCACTGTTGGCTGCAGTTTGTCTATTTCTTGCTTATTTTCTTGTTTGTGTTCGTCGACAAGGTTGTGTTTATCGACTTATGGCTGTAGCCATTGGCTAGAAACGTTGTGCGTAGTCTTTTCAGCTCAGATGTGATGTTTTGAGCATCACTTAGGCGCTGCGCACGGATTGCCAAAGAACAGCTGACATTATGAAGCGGTACCATACCCAGAAAACTTCTATGTCGACTGACTCTGGCCGCGGAAGCCTACGCAATTATATGATACTATTTGTACAATACCGCGTGACTCTTTCGCTAGGTGTGTATGTGCCTTAACGAATTGCCACTCACCTACAGAGGTGGAAGGGGGAATTATTAAAAATGATAAATACAATTTCTCAGCATGGTAAGTAAGTTTCAGGAGCTGAAATAAGGTGCAGTAGGTCGTCACATTCTGGGCTGCTAGCTGCTGCCACGAGACTTCGCATTGTGTCGCCTCACTTACGTCATACAGTGTTGTGTACGAAGTGAATTATGGCTGCAAGTGATGTAAGTGAAAGGTACCCATCTTGTCATATCTATATTTATGTCACAGTTCTCCTTTACTTTGAAACCTGTACCTGCCACGCGGGTCCTGCTATCAAATTAACAGGGTAGTTGAGAAAACGCTGGCACTTTCTCAACCAACACAAAATAAAAGAATCCTCTCCCTGTCGCAGCCACACGGTCATCAACGACGATAAAGTCACAACACTGAAGCAGTAAACATAGGAACTGCTAAGATGCCCAACTTTCCTGCATGAATTATAGTACTGGTATCATGACTGGTGTAAGCTTTGCACATTGCCTGTCATCATCTAAGTCTGCGAATTCGGCAAAAATCAAAAATATTTATAACTTGCATGTACATTATTTATGCTCCACGGGCAAAGACAAAGCGTATTTTGTCACAACTGTGGAGGCGCGTCTCGCATCATGTCCGATCGCTTCAGGCTCTAGGCACGTTCTCCTGGACAATGGTGCGTCAGCCCACTGCCTCCCTTCCTGGGCGACAATGACGTTGCACCATGACCTTCAAGAATTGCTTCTGTTTTTTATATTAAAATATCTTACGTCGACAACTGCAGGTGATACACTCACAGAATGGTATCTGCCAGAATTTTGCCTATCTCTTACTACAATTCGTAACTTTATCATGTCCTAGCTTGCATGGGGGCTTAATTAAATTTATATTTGATTGAAAATACTTTTAATTTTAGTAACTGTCTGTCCGATTACGTAAGTCTCGTAATCGGCTGGCCCTGACTAGTATATTTACGCTATCTGACTGCAAAAAACAATGTAAGAAAATTTCCGTAAACACAGTTAATTAATTAAGACCCCAGCAACTATAAAAATCTACGAAACCAATGAGCACAAGAGTAACTGTTCTGTATGTGGGAGTGTGACTCAACGCCCACATCTGGCACGGTTCTTTTCCAACAAGACAAGAATTTTGATACCAATTATACTGACGTGACAAAAGAAATTTAGAAAAACTATAATTACGCAAGAAAACCAAAATTCACTCTAATACAAGAACACGAGCCAGATGCTTTGTTGACTGAACCTGTAGTGACACATTATTTCAGATACACAACTAATAAAGGAACATTATAAATTTTACCTTCATATATATTGACGAAATGCACTCATTACAATAACATCTGCTATCTCTCCCATCAAATAACTGCATAAAACATGGAACACTCTTTACTACAACATCTTACTCCAACTTCACGACAACCACGAGCTCTTAACACACACTGTCCTCTACGAGCTCTCTGCTAGCACTGACTGCTATGAACTCTCGACAACCACTGACTGCTACGATCTCTAAACATCCACTGACTGCTACGATCTCTAAACAGGCACTGTGGAGGCGGCTTAATAGTACTCTCTGGCGCACTCTCTGGCGCAGTGGCACAGTGTAGCCACCTTTCATATGCCCCTCCTCCACAGGCCAGAATTTGATGGTATTTTTGCCAGCATTGGTGGTGAAAATACCACCAAATTCGTCCACAAAAATACAGACAAAAATAAAAGATAATATTAATACCTAAATATCACATAATTAGTTAAAAATTTTGGCTTTGCACTGACCTTTTACTAACCTAACATATGAAATACAGTAAGCAATACAACTTCTCTTCATATATGACTTTACATAATAGTTTACACAATATACAAAAAATCAGTTTATACAAATGTTCACATAAAATGCTTTCAATGATTAGTTTATACAAAAAAAAGAAAGACACTAACAGGTGACATCTTTTCAGTAGAAGCAGTCCATCAGTGGCACCCAGTAAAGTTTAGCAGGTACACCCAGCAACAAGTGACATTATTTCAGTAGAAGCAGTTCCATCTGTGGCACCCAGTAAAGTTGCAGAGGTACACACAGCAACAAGTCACATTAGTTCAGTAGAAGCAGTTCATCAGTGGCACCCAGCAATGTTGAGTTGGTGCAGACAGCAACAAGTGACTTCATTTCAGTAAAAACAGTTCATCAGTTGCACCCAGCAATGTTGAGTAGGTGCAGACAGCAACAAGTGACTTCATTTCAGTAAAAACAGTTCATCAGTTGCACCCAGCCATGTTGAGTAGGTGCAGACAGCAACAAGTGACTTCATTTCAGTAAAAACAGTCTATCAGTTGCACCCAGCAATGTTGAGAGCAGGTGCAGACACCAACAAGTGATATCATTTCAGTAGGAGTAGTCCATCAGTTGCACCCAGCAATGTTGAGAGCAGGTGCAGACACCAACAAGTGACACCATTTCAGTAGAAGCAGTCCATCAGTGGCACCCAGCAACGTTGAGCAGGTGCAGACAACAACAAGTGACATTATTTCAGTAGAAGTAGTCCATCAGTTGCACCCAGCAATGTTGAGAGCAGGTGCAGACACCAACAAGTGACACCATTTCAGTAGAAGCAGTCCATCAGTTGCACCCAGCAATGTTGAGAGCAGGTGCAGACACCAACAAGTGACACCATTTCAGTAGAAGCAGTCCATTAGTGACATCAGCAATGTTGATCAGGTGCACACAGCAACAGGGGACATCTTTTCAGTAGAAGCAGTCCATCAGAGGCACCCAGCAATGTTGAGAGCAGGTGCAGACACCAACAAGTGATATCATTTCAGTAGGAGTAGTCCATCAGTTGCACCCAGCAATGTTGAGAGCAGGTGCAGACACCAACAAGTGACATCATTTCAGTAGAAGCAGTCCATCAGTTGCACCCAGCAATGTTGAGTGCAGGTGCAGACACCAAAAAGTCACATTTCTCAGCAGAAGCAGTTCCACAAAATTCACTAACACTGATCACACAGTTCATCAGCAGAAATTAAACACGACCAAATGTCACACATCATGTTGAAAAGTGCCGGTAACAGTTCAGAATATTTATCTTCACTAATCAGACAGTTCAGGCATGAACAATAGTTTGAATGCACATACAAATGCTTTTACACTAAACATACAAATCATAACAAACACATAAATGATATCAGATAATTATCCTATTAACTATTACAATACACAAATACCAGTAAACCTATAATATTCATGGGTGTCAGTGCAAGCCACTACAAACAAATAAAATAATATTCAGGAGATAGGTGGTTAGGATTAGTAAAGGAAAACACACAAAACACACTCACTCATCCTTCATCCACATTAAGTACTACTGTGTAATTGAATAGTGTTAACTGTGTAAATGTAATTCTGTCAAAATCTGATGTTCATCATGTGTATCAAGTAGTAGTGGCAGCAATGTATAATAGTCAATAGTAGTTAGTCAACGTCATAGTCATCATGTCAAGACCAATGTTTGCCAAGCCAGATCAAAATGTACTGTTGTTGAACAACTGTCAGTGAACCAAGATATGCAATTACTTCCTCTCTCCAAAAAAAATATATACTGCTTAGTTATTTAACAAAGTGTGTGTATAGACCATCTTCCTTCTATTTTAATGTTCTAGTCTGCTATCTTCATCCTCCTTGTTCCATAAGACCAACAACAAAAAAAAAATATGCTCCTCACTTACTTTGCCTCTTATACACCAAAACTCCAATAATCATCTGCATCACATAATCTCAATACGTCACTAATACCTCTTCAATACGTCTTATCATCAATATCATTTACCTTACCTCTTGTCCACAAAAACTCCAATAATCAACAACTTAATATACTCTCAATACCTCAATAATACGTCGATAAATATAAACCTCAGCACCAATATCATTTCACTTCCAACACAACTCTTTCCTCTAGTCAGTCTCCTCGAACAAGTACAGATAAAATCCTAATGCAACTTCAATTCAGCATCCCATACAATCCGAAGACACATTGTCAACACACAACCTCTGTGTAATCCATCTGACCCAAATTTTCTACTCATTATAAATTATAAGATACATTTTGGTTCCTTGTCCATCATTAAATAAAAGAAATGCATACCTGACCTCTAACAGACTTAGTTCGAATAACTCTCAGTAATTAAGTACGATTACGGAGTGTGAATAATCATAATGTTTCACAGTGTGTACACCACTTCAAGAATTATGGCAGAAGCAAACATGTGGAGTATTTCTTGTGTCAAGTGTCACTTCCTATTTCAATTGCTCACGAAAAATGCAGTGTGATACTGTCAATGGTCTAAACCTAGTTTTGGTCTGTCATGTCGTTAGCTTCCTTCCTATTAGCATACATTTATACAGCTTCCATAAAACCTCCAGCTCATGTGACTTCTATGAAGTTTCTTGTACTAATGTTGTTCGTCGAATTATAGCAGTTCATTTTCTTATCTTAAAAATATAAGGCACTGAGCGTAAGCAAAACAAGCAATAGCGAGTAAATATACCAGTGGAGAACAGAATGTCAACAAGTGGATGCAGCTCAATCCCTACAACGAGGCTCTGCCAAGCGAACGATCTATAATTAATTCAATAGTGTGACCTAAACTCTATGTTTATACACAGTATATCAGCATTTCTATACACCAAATTAAAGAGCAGTTATGGCAACAAAACAGAAATGTGTAAATATGTAATCCATACAAAAAGCAGCAAACATATATCTTACGTAATAAACAGGTCATTAGCATCATATCAGCATAAGCAAATAAATGTTCATGTGTCATCCTAATAAGTAAACATGAAGGCGCAAGCAGATAAATGACAAAGTACAACATACATACATAATCATAGTCAGCACAATTAATCAGATAACAATTATAATTTAAATAAATAAGCACAGCAGGCACATAATAGAAAAATATGACATCAGTGAAAAAGCATAGCAGCCAAGCGATGCATAATATACACAAGTTACAACCCAGTTCATTAATCAATAATTGTCAAAATCAGTAAATGTACACAAGCACGTCGCTTCACAAGTAAATCCATAGAACATAAAATTAGCACAAAGTATGAATCACGTAATCGCGAGCAGCAAATTACGTCTAAAGTACGTACCTATGTGGAAATATGTTACCTGAAAAATAAACTCAATTAATAGTTACCCTTTTTTAGTTAATTAGTTTCTTCTTGGAAATTACATTCTTCCTGAAAATTTCTCGATAGCAGGTCGTCTTAACGTCGGAGACACACAGAGTTTACCTGAAGTTCTTAAATATTTTATAGAACCGTATCCTGCAAAATACTGAATGTTAATAACAGAATTCATCAAGTCACTATAGCTTTATACTGAATTTAGTTGGAGAAATTAAACTGTGTGTTTGTTTACGGCTGTCAGTGCATTCGCACTGAGCGCTCGATCAGCTGTGGGCGCGTGACGTATTTTATACAACCGTATCCTGCAAAATACTGAATGATAATAACACAATTCAACAAATCCTTATAGCTTTATACAGAATTTAGTCGGAGAAATTAGACTGTGTATTTGTTTACGTCTGTCAGTGCATTCGCACTGAGCGCTCGATCAGCTGTAGGCGCGTGACGTAGGAAGTCATTGTTCACGGTCAACGACTGCCTTGTGCGGCGCGCAGACTTGACTGTTGCTTTGAGTATGTGCCGCCGCCAAAACACAGCGCGGTATCCTTGTACTCTCTGCGTGTTTACATGTAGCTGTTAGTTTCTCACAAGTATGTCATTCCACAAAAATTTTAACGTTTGATATATGATGTATTCCTTTAGAGCGTCGTGATTTAAGAGTTTCTACTTCGACAGTGTTATCATGAATAATTTTGCGAATTCTATATGGACCGTTATAAAGCAGAAAAAATTTGCGACACAAGCCTTTTCCTTTGTGAGACAAACGGTGGGACTTAATTAATACCTTTTGACCAACTGAAAAAGTTTTTAAACGACCAGGACGTTTCGCTGATTTCTCTCTTCTCGCAGCCGCAGATGCAATATTTTGTAGAGCCAGGTTAACAACTTCAGAATGCCGCAGTTTCCGTGAAGGCGGAAAAGGAACGATTTCAGAAATGCGATTTGTCGGTGCTTTATTTTTTAATATCAATAGAGGCGGTAAAGAAGTTGAATCATTAGGGAGTTCATTCAGAATGTTTTGAAAAATATGAAGATACTGATCCCAAGTTCTGTGATTCTGATGACAATAAAGACGACACAATTTATTGATTTCCTTCATCCATCTCTCTGAAGCGTTAGATTGAGGGTGAAAAAGTGAAATGAAAATTGGTTTAATTTTACGACGCTGTAGAGTACGAAGCCAAATTTTAGAGCGAAACTGTGATCCATTATCTGATATAACCTTGTCAACATGACCAACTTCTTTAAGAAAATGTTTGATAAAAGCGTTGGATACTGAACGAGCTGTTGCTTTGCGCAAAGGTGTAAAACACACATATTTTGATGTCAGTTCCACTGCTACGAAAATGTACGCAAAACCATTAGTAGAACGAACCACTGGACCAAACAAATCGACTGCAGCCATCTCCTTTAATTTCGCTGGAATGATGGGAAACAACGGTGCTCTGTGAGAAATCGTTGGAGGCTTAGCCATTTGACATAATTTACATTTGGCAAGAACAGATCGAATACGTTTTTCCATATTACTGAAGTAACAATTTTCTCGTAATTTGTGAAAGCATTTTCGGGGACCAAAGTGTGCATAACTGAGATGCGTATACCAAATCAATTTATTGACCCACTCATCAGGAATACAAACTAACCAAACGGAGTTGTCGACCGATCTTCGTTTAAAAAGAATGTCATTGCGAACTAGATAATGCTGTCTAATCGCTACGCTTTCCTTTCTCCTCCACTTCTCTTTAATGTCCTTCCAGATTGGATCCTTATTTTGCTCCTTAGCGATATCCTGGAGCGAAGACGAAATAAAGTTCTCAAACGCAACACCTTGAATATACATCAAACAAAAATTGTTTTCCTTGCAGTCCTCTTCAGCACTTCGTTTCAAACCCATAGGTGCACGTGATAAAGCATCGGCAACAATATTAGAAGAACCCTGTATGTAAACAATACTAAAGTCAAATTCCTGTAGGTACAACGCCCATCGTGACAATCTGCCGTGAGTTAATTTTGTTGACATAAGAAATTCCAGAGCTCGATGATCGGTGTAAACCTTAGTATGTCTGCCAAACAAAAATGTGCGAAATTTTGTAAAAGCCCAAACAACAGCCAAAGCTTCAAGTTCCGTAATCGAATAATTCTTTTCTGATTTAGAGAGAACACGACTTCCAAATGCAATAGTTTTCTGTACTACAACGCCGTTTTCTTCTATCTCTTGAAATAAATGTGCACCTAGGCCTTTGTATGATGAGTCCGTCGCCAAACAAAATTCTTTAGATAAATCCGGATGTGAAAGAAGTGGAGCAGCAACTAAAGCATCACGAAGCTGTTCAAATTCTGACTGAGCTTCCTCATCCCAACACCAATTAGATTTCTTTCCAGATAGTTCACATAAACGAGGTGTGGCCAAATCGTCCAATTTAACAAAGCGTCGCAGAAAATTACAGACACCAAGGAAACTACGAACATCACGTTTTGTAGTAGGAACAGCATAATTACGAATAGCATCTAATTTTTCTGGATCAGGAAGAATACCTTCTGTAGAAATAATGTGGCCGAGAAATTTCACCTGAGAACGACCAAATTCAGATTTTTCCAAGTTTACTGTCATGCCAACTCGTGCAAAAATACGTAATAATGAATCCAAAATTTTGTTGTGCTCACTCCAAGAACGTTTAGCAATAAGAATGTCGTCAACATAAGAAGTAATATTGTCACGAAGATAAACAGGTAAAATTTCATTTAAGCTACGAATGAATGCTGCTGAAGATACAGTAAGTCCAAACGGTAATTTCCGAAATTGGTAACAGCTACCAAAAGCTAAAAAGGCAGTATATTTTCTACAATCAGGGTGGAGTTCTATTTGCCAAAAACTTGCGCGCATGTCAATCGTGGACAAAACTTTAATTCCATGGAAATGTTGAAGAAGTTCATCTAAATTTTGTGGGCGGTCAGTTTCAGGAATAATGATATTGTTTATCTGTCTGGAATCCAGAACCAGACGAATTGATCCATCCTTTTTAAGAACAACGTGTAATGGGCTAGTATAAGGACTGACTGCAGGCTCAATAATGCCCTGATCTAACATGTACTGAAGTTCATTCTTAACCTTGTCTCTGTAAGCCAAAGGAATAGCGTACGTTTTCCCGCGAAATGGTGTGTGTTCTTTTACTTTAAATGAATATTGTAAGCCTTTTATAGTTCCTGTGTGATGACTAAACACTGTAGCATGTGAAGTCAAAATGTGGTGCAGCTCTTCTCTTGCAACGTCATCTGGCACTTCAGCTTTCTTAACTTTTTCATTAATTAATTCTTCGCTATTAATTATATCATCCATCGCGTCTCTGTATCTATTGTCATTATCATGAATAAACACATTGTCGTCATAATGCTCAACGAAAACATCAGAAGTAAGAAACCTTAAACATTTTGCATCTGGTTCAGATCTTGTTAAACACTCGAAAAATTTTAAACATTTCGGCATTCCAGCAACAGTCAAATTTACACTTCCTTCTTTAAAGTTCAAAATTGCCTTATGTGCGTTAAGAAACTCCATACCTAATATAATTTGTGTACTGAGTAATGGAACAATAATAAAATTAGCAGAAAATTCGTATCCTTGACAAATGAAATTTAAATTGGTCTGTTGTTTGACCTCCACACTTTTTCCAGAAATCGCACCTCGAATTGTAGTTTTAGAAATAGGTAACACAGGACAAGCAATAGTTCTTACACATATACGAAAAACTGATTCACTAATGACATTCAATGGGCTCCCAGAATCTAATACTGCAGTGAACGTATTCTTACCCATACATACTTCAATAACAGGATGTAAAAATGCGTCTACATTATTTTCCTTTTCGTCTAACAAAATGTCTCTCATGTCTTCCAGGCGTACGTAGTGTAAAGTCGTAGTGTCATTACTTTCTGAACCGTCTATATTGCTGCCAGAAGCCGAAGCTACAAGTCATTGTCGATTGTTTGCGTCACGTCTTTGATTATTCGCGTCATTTCGCGGATCAATTTCAACGATTTGCACTTGTCTCTCAGAAGTTCTGTCACGTGGAGGATGCCAATTAGGTCCCTCCTGTCTGTCAGATGCAAATTCTTGGCTGTGTCTGTTATTAAAATTTCTGTTTTCCTGTCTGTCTGCATAACTACTCCTTGTGTAATTTCGACTGTCACTTCTGAAATTATTGTTGTATCTACTACCCTGATTGTTTCTGTAGTAAGAATTTCTATTACTGTTTGAATAATTTCTGTCTTGATAATACCGATTACTGTTTCCGTATGATTGATCATTCCGATACGAATTACCGTTGTTATAGTTGTCTGTGTAATTTCTGTTAGAACGTCTGTTATTGTCATAGGGCTGGTATCTATTGTCGTGTCTGTTACGTCTGTCATTCTCAAAATTACCGCTATAACGTCCGTTCCGACCACTATCACTTTTCTCTGAAAATCTATTGTAATTACTGTTACTGAAAAAGTTACAAGAGGTCCCGTCATCGTTGTCATACTCAAGTTCTTGCAACAAAGTCTTAAAAGTCTCAATGTCGTCTTTACATCTTCCAGCTAAAGCAATTTGTCTTATGGATTGCGGCAACTTAGTTAAGCAAATGCGAATTAATTCAGTCGGGCTATAAGGGTTGGACAGGAACTGATTCTTTCGAATCATGTCTTCAAAGTACTCTGCCGGCGTGCGGAACTCAGACTGTTTGAAATTACGCTGCATAATAAGACTGTGTTTGACTCTGTCTTGCGTGTTTTCGGACCAATATGCCGATAGAAATGCATGATAAAAATCATTTAAATTATTGCAATCTCTAATGAGTGCGCGCATCCGCGTCGCCGGTTCGTTTTCTAAATATCCACACATGAATTCTAGTTTGTGACTTAGTGGCCAATTTGGTGGAAGTGCGTACATAAATTGATCTAGCCATGCACATGGATGTATGTCATTCTTAGAATTGCGGAAGATCTTAAATTTCCGGACAGTCAAAAAGTGTTTATAATCAAAGTTTTCGCCTCGTGGCGACAAAGACCTACCGCGTCTGTCCCGGTCCGAATGTCGATTATTGTAAAGTTCGCGCGCCTGGCGCTCTCTTGTTGCATCCCGTAAATGAAACAAATTATTTTCTTCAAACCCTTCTGCTACCTGTGAGTCTAAATTTCTTCTGCTATCTTTTCCTACAATTTCGCCTTCGATCTGCTTGACTTGCTTTCGTAATGCCTCAAATTCCCTTTTCACGCGTTCATTAAATTTTCCCTGATTTTCAACATGTTTATTTATGTTCTGATACTCTTCGGTTTCTGCAAATGGTAATGGAGCTGTATCATCCGAATCTCTGTCCCCATGTAAACTAAGATTTGTCAGTTTATCTGAAATTTCCTCCACTCTTCCCGATAAGTCACCAAATTGTTCTTTCTGTTTATTTACGTCTTCCGTAAGTGTCGCGACTCGGGTTTCAGTATTGTCACATTTGGTAGCTAGCTGTTCATATTGTTGTGTTAGGTTATTTAATCTGTCATTTGGTACGGATCCTTCGATTCTCTCAAATATTTCTTTCTTATCCTTTGCACGTTGTAAATTTAACTCTGAAAAATTCTGTACTATCACGCGATCTCTTTCTTCCTGTTCTCTATCCTGTTCCCTTTGTCTGATTTCTACTGCAATTAATCTATTATTGTGAGAATTCAGAATCGGTTGTACTTCTTCCCTGATTTCTTTCTTTAATTCATCTTTCATATTTTTGAAACATGTCCCTATTCTTGAATCTAACCGTGTTTCCAAAGTTCCCATCTGTGTTTGTAATTCAGATCTAAACCGAGTTTCCATTGTTCCCATCCGTGTTTCCATTGTTCCCATCTGTGTTTTAATTGTTCCCATCTCAGTTTTAATTGTTCCCATCTGTGATCCCAGATTTAATATTGCACTCATCAACTGCCCCATGGTAACTGTTTCAAAATTATTTTCGCCCCTAACATCTCCCACAAAACCAGCTTCCTTCTGCATGGCTGTAAAGCTATCTGTGTTCGATACTATTCCAGAATCTTCTATCGTTACTCTCATATTCTGTGAATTTTCTGATTGAGAAAAATTTTGAAATGGTTCCGGACTATTTTCCCGACTTATTACATTGTTTTCCACTTCATTATCCATCATACTGTTTTCCTCTGTTGGCGAGTTCGCCATGTTAACAATTTCGTTATTCTCACTATTCATCATTTTTGCCTTTTTCATAGACCGCGTAATCATTTACAAAACATAAAAAAAAAAATTCGTCACTGTACGAAAATCCCACACAATGACTCCTTATCTCCAACAATACTATTCACACGAGATGTTTCCTTCAAACACGATTAACGAACAATTGAAATAATTGCACAAAATTGTCAAACGCGTATATAAGGCAATAAAAATTAAATTTTGAAAAATACCATTAAAAGAATGCCAATTACCAAATCTACACACTCAATACAGACTACAATCACTAAACTCAAAATTACTACAACAATACTACAGTCTACAATTTTCACAATCAGAACAATTCCAAGGGACGATCCGAAGCAGCGGTCGCCACGTGCATGGGGGCTTAATTAAATAAATTTGAAAATACTTTTAATTTTATTTTTTTAGTAACTGTATGTCCGATTACGCAAGTCTCGTAATCGGCTGGCCCTGACTAGTATATTTACGCTATCTGACTGCAAAGAACAATGTAAGAAAATTTCCGTAAACACAGTTAATTAATTAAGACCCCAGCAACTATAAAAATCTACGAAACCAATGAGCACAAGAGTAACTGTTCTGTATGTGGGAGTGTGACTCAACGCCCACATCTGGCACGGTTCTTTTCCAACAAGACAAGAATTTTGATACCAATTATACTGACGTGACAAAAGAAATTTAGAAAAACTATAATTACGCAAGAAAACCAAAATTCACTCTAATACAAGAACACGAGCCAGATGCTTTGTTGACTGAACCTGTAGTGACACATTATTTCAGATACACAACTAATAAAGGAACATTATAAATTTTACCTTCATATATATTGACGAAATGCACTCATTACAATAACATCTGCTATCTCTCCCATCAAATAACTGCATAAAACATGGAACACTCTTTACTACAACATCTTACTCCAACTTCACGACAACCACGAGCTCTTAACACACACTGTCCTCTACGAGCTCTCTGCTAGCACTGACTGCTATGAACTCTCGACAACCACTGACTGCTACGATCTCTAAACATCCACTGACTGCTACGATCTCTAAACAGGCACTGTGGAGGCGGCTTAATAGTACTCTTTGGCGCACTCTCTGGCGCAGTGGCACAGTGTAGCCACCTTTCTAGCTTCCCTCTGTGTTTCTGTGACACATTGGGGACTTCCATCGGTCGGAAAGAAAGACTGTCCACTGCCGCAAACTACCAAGTATTTTGGCTTAGGACACAGTTCATGTCCATCTGCCAGCCTTCGAAACTTTCCCAACGCCGTGGCTTCACCGTTTGTAATTTTGTGCATCTGCTGTAACGGATGTACAGGTACGAAATTGGAGGCAACTGAGCCTGGACAATATATTACGCTTTTAACAGATTTGTCTTTGATTAATTTATGTGTGTAACAACTTCATCAGAGTGTTGTTTTCATAGTGCATTCGTTGTAAATCGTAAATTTGTGGTTAGATCTTATGGACCGAACTGCTGATCTCATCGGCTACCCCGCGTGGCTAGCACATTCGTTGTCAGAGTTCATATGCTGGCGTGCAGCGTCCTCACAAGTGTCCCGAAGGTAAGATCAGGTAAGTTTGACAGGTGGGGAAGGTGCAAAGTTACTTCAAAATGCAGAAACAAAAAGGTACGTCTGCTATTCATTATATCCATGCATCCGTGTTAGACTACCACTTCCTGATACGGGCAGTTTAGATCTCGTGCGTTGTTGAATGCAGTTTAAAAAATGGTTCAAATGGCTCTGAGCACTATGGGACTTAACATCTGTGGCCATCAGTCCCCTAGAACTTAGAACTACTTAAACCTAACTAACCTAAGGACATCACACACATCCATACCCGAGGCAGGATTCGAACCTGCGACCGTAGCAGGCCCGCGGTTCCGGACTGAGCGCCTAGAACCGCGAGACCACCGCGGCCGGCCGATTGCAGTTTAGAGCGCCTTTATTTTCTCTCGTAGCAAAACCAATGTGCATTGTTTTCTTTGTCACGAAAAAGGTCAGAGTGACGTCAAGTATGAGAATGATAAGAGAATAGGCTACAAGCACAGTGCACAGCTGGACGCTGTTGGTGGAAAGTTAACAGTTGTTCAAAATACTCTACTGCATCCACGAACCTACTACCTTACGTGTTGCTTACAGATATAAGATATGGGGGCCAACATTTCCTTTCGTTGGGCTGAACTTATAAAACTCGTGCTGTGTGACCGTTTCTCTACTTATTTTCGAGTTACTAAGTTTGTTTACTTTGGGCACTAGAAATTTACATTCTGTATATATTCAAAGTACTAGGGTTCAGTTTGTTACTACCCAGGTGAGTAGTCTACGCTTCATCATACACACACACACACACACACACACACACACACACACACACACACAGCGTCATCGTGCAGGGTCTAATGTGATGGCAGCTGGACAGGTTATATTGCTACCACTCTTGATTTGTGCAGTGTAATAACTCCTACTTTCAATACGTTACCATGGGGTGTAGACGTACATGGTAGGGCAAATAAAAGTAGCCCGGATGACGGTATCCAATTCAACGCAGATGTTTGCGTATGACCAAACTACGTACGAGGGTGGTTTGAAAAGTTCTCGGAACGGAATAGAAAAAGAGTACTTACATCACTGAAACTTTTTTTATTTTTCAGTGTAGTGTCCTTGTAGATTAATGCACTTGGTCCAGCGATGTTCCAGTGCCTTGATCCCATCTCGAAAATGAGTTTCCTCCAGGACTGCAGAAATAGTTGTAAATTCCGGCTATCAATACTTCGTTTTAAGTGGATCTTCGTTCACAAAAAATTTTCAGTTTTGGGAAGAGATGGAAATCTGACGGAGCCGTAGCAGGTAAATAAGGCGCGTGTGGCAACAATTCATACCTTAGTTCGTGTAATTTTGCCATGGCGATGGCGTGCGTTTTTACCCAGCTTCAAGAGTCGCGGCACCCATCTTGCACATAGTTTTTTCATTTCTAATTCTTCAGTTAAAATGTGATATACTGTTTCAAATGACATCTGGCAAGCGTGAGCAATTTCGCGCACTTTCAATCGACGATCCTCCAAGGCCATTTTGTGCGCTCTTGCAATGATTTCTGGAATAGCGACATGTCTTGACCCACCACTGCCTGGTCATCATCTAAGCTCTCCCGATCAAACTTAAATTCATTACTCCGCTTGGCAACAGTTGAATATGAAGGAGCAGAGTCCCCCAGTGTACTCTGTAAATCAGCATGAATGTCCTTTGCTTTCATACCTTTCTTTACGAAGTATTTAATCACTGCTCGAATCTCGATTTTTTTCCCATCTCCGCAAATCATTTCGCGGGAACAACAACAGAGCCACGTCACCGCGCCGGCCGGAGTGGCCGAGCGGCTCTAGGCGCTTCAGTCTGGAACCGCGCGACCACTACGGTCGCAAGTTCGAATCCTGTCTCGGGATGTGTGTGATGTCCTTAGGTTAGTTAGGTTTACGTAGTTCTAAGTTCTTGGGGACTGATGACCACAGCTGTTAAGTCCCATAGTGCTCAGAGCCATTTGAACCATTTTTGAACCACGACACCGTCACAGCTCTCTTCCAAGAGCACTGACGTGTCACGTGTTTATAGGCAACAGTCCAATGATTATCACGTGAACAACTCGTTGCGCTAGCGCTGACCTCTCGTGGTGATTCCGAGAACTTTTCAAACCACCTTCGTATATGCATGCCATGTGATCCACACCGGTTCAGAGCGTAATGCGGGCTGTGTCAGTGTGAGTGGAGCAGTGCAAAGGGGACGATGGTAGTCACACCGGAGCAGCGGGTGTTTGTTGTGGAAAGTTGGCTGACGACAAATTCGTGGAAGCTGAGTGGTCAGTTTTATGATGAGAAGTTTAATGGTGTCAAACAGCCAGCAAATAGTGCCACACAATGTGTAAGTAGGCTGTTTAGGTTGTCTTATTGGTAACGCCACGCAGCGCTCTGTATGAAAATCACTGGCTGTGCTGTGTGCAGTCTGTGGCTAGTTTGCATTGTTGTCTGCCATTGTAGTGTTGGGCAGTTGGCCGTTAACAGCGCGTAGCGTTGGGCAGTTGGAGGTGAGCCGCCAGCAGTGGTGGATGTGGGGAGAGAGATGGCGGAATTTGAGAGCCGATGATCTGGACGTGTGTCCATCAGAGACAGTACATTTGTAAGACTGGATGTCATGAACTGCTATATATATTATGACTTTTGAACACTATACATTGTTTGTTCTCTATCAATACCTTTCATTTGCTAACTATGCCTATCTGTAGTTAGTGCCTTCAGTAGTTTGAATCTTTTATTTAGCTGGCAGTAGTGGCGCTCGCTGTATTGCAGTAGTTCGAGTATCGAACATTTTTGTGAGGTAAGTGATTTGTGAAACTTAAAGGTTAATTTAGTCAGGGGCATTCTTTTGTAGGGATTATTGAAAGTCAGATTCCGTTGCGCTAAAAATATTGTGTGTCAGTTTAAGCACAGTCATGTATAATTTTTCCAAGGGGACGTTTCAAATGCTTAGTCCGAAAATGGCGTCAGACAGATCCGTTTTTTAACAAGTCGAGAAACATTCCGAAACGTGTCCGCACACCAGAAAAACGTGGCTGCAGTTCACCAGAAAATGCTTAAGAGTCCTACGAAATCAGCCCGACGCTTATCGTAAGAGACTAGCACATCACGTCGATCACGCGGACGAATACTCGGCAGTGTGGTCGCTGCCCTAGCTGTCCACCCAGGTCATCTGATTTGTCGGTGTGCGGTTACTTTATGCGGGAACCCCTGTAGCCTGAGGTGTATCGCAGCAACCCACATAGTCCTCAAGACCTGCAGCAGAACATTATGGATGAGACTGCAGAAATTCCAGTAGTGCAGCTTCGATCCGCCTCCAGCAACTTGCTGACCAGGGCCCAAAAGTGCCAAGAGATGAATGGTGGTCTCTTTCAACAGCTGCTGTAGTCAAATTAGTACAGTATTTCCTTTCCTCTGGCTGGCCCCGGTGGCAGAGCGGTTCTACGCCCTTCAGTCCGGATCTGCGCGCCTACTACGGTCGCAGGTTCGAATCCTGCCTCTGGCAGGGATGTGTATGATGTCCTTAGGTTAGTCAGGTTTAAGTAGTTCTAAGTGTAGGGGACTGATAACCTCAGATGTTAAGTTCCATAGTGCTTAGAGCCATTTGAACCATTTGAATTTGAACCTTTCCTCTGTTGTTTCTCTGTACCCTGGAACTCGGTTCTCAGGGCCACTTTTATTTGCCCCACACTGTTTATTACTTGTCGTCGACCACTATAGTCACAACGGTGTTTGCCCTGCGCCCAGGCACGTCGCCCCTTCTGTAGGGTCTCATTTGCTCCTCATGATTTCTCAGCCCATCTACGTTTCATTGGTATGTTTGAAATTTCTTTCCTGGAGGCATACAGTGCCTGATGAAAAGTGTCTGGACACCTATTAGTAGACATAAGTGGGATGTGTCCACCTTCTCACACTTCCAATGAGGTCTCTGATTGTCTACGTAGAAATGGTAGCTCTCTCTTCCTCGAGAACCGAAACTAGAGAAGGTACGGGTGTTGGGCAGTGGAATCTGGAGCGAAGTCGGCGTTCTGACTCATCCCGAAGGTGTTTCAGGCGGTTCAGGGCGGGACTCTTGGTAGGCAGTCCAGTAACGGACTGTTGTTCATAAACCATTGTCTCACATTTGCTGCTTTATGACAGGGTACATTGTAATGCTGATGTAAACGTCGTCTCCAAACTGTGTCCCTACAGCACGTAAAGCACAATGATGTAAAATGGGTTCAAATCTTTTCACATTTAGCTCTTTATTAACTCAAATCACTTAAGAAAGGCAAGTCTTCCGGTCCAGATGGTATACCAGTCAGGTTCTTTTCAGGGTATGCGGACACAATAGCGCCTTTCTTAGCAACCATATACAACCGCTCCCTTGACCGAAGGTCTGTTCCTAAAGACTCAGGTCACACCGATATTCAAGAAAGGAAATAGGAGTAACCCATTGAATTAAAGACCCATATCACTGACCTCAATTTGCAGTAGGATTTTGGAGCATTTATTGTACTCGAACATTATGAATCACCTTGAATAAAAGACTTCTTGATACATAACCAACATGGATTCAGAAAATATCGTTCTTGTGCAGCGCAGCCAGCTCTTTATTCCCATGAAGTAATGAGTACTGTCGACAAGGGTTCTCAGGTCGATTCCATATTCCTAGAGTTCCAGAAGACTTTTGATACCGTACCTCACAAGCGACTGTTAATCAAATTGCGTGCATATGAAGTATCGTCTCAGTTGTGTGACTGGATTCGTCATTTCCTCTCAGAGAGGCCACAGTTCATAGTGATAGACGGTAAATCATCGAGTAGAACAGAAGTGATATCTGGCGTTCCGCAAGGTAGTGTCATAGGCCCTCTACTGTTCCTGATTCATATAAATGATCTAGGTGATAATCTGAGCAGCCCCCTTAGATTGTTTGTAGATGACGCTGAAATTTACCGTCTAGTAAAATCATCAGACGATCAATTCCAATTACAAATTGATCTAGAGAGAATTTCTGTATGGTGAGATAAGTGGCAATTGGCACTAAACAAAGAAAAGTACCAGGTCATCCACATGAGTACTAAAAGAAATCCGATAAATTTTGGGTGTACTATAAATCGCACAAATCTAAGGGCTGTCAATTCGAGTAAATACCTAGGTATTACAATTACGAGCAACTTAAATTGGAAAGAGCACATAGATAATATTGCGGGGAAGGCGAAACAAAGACTGCGGTTTTGTTGGCAGAACACTTGGAAGGTGCGACAAACCCACTAAAGAGACAGCCTACATTACACTTGTCCGTCCTCTGCTGGAATATTGCTGCGCGGTATGGAATCCTTACCAGGTGGGATTGACGGAGGACATCGGAAAAGTGCAAAGAGGGGCAGCTCGTTTCGTGTTATCGCGCAATAGGGGTGAGACTGTCACTAAAATGATACGTGAGTTGGGGTGGCTGTCACTGAAACAAAGGCGGTTTTCTTTGCGGTGAGATCTACACTCCTGGAAATTGAAATAAGAACACCGTGAATTCATTGTCCCAGGAAGGGGAAACTTTATTGACACATTCCTGGGGTCAGATACATCACATGATCACACTGACAGAACCACAGGCACATAGACACAGGCAACAGAGCATGCACAATGTCGGCACTAGTACAGTGTATGTCCACCTTTCGCAGCAATGCAGGCTGCTATTCTCCCATGGAGACGATCGTAGAGATGCTGGATGTAGTCCTGTGGAACGGCTTGCCATGCCATTTCCACCTGGCGCCTCAGTTGGACCAGCGTTCGTGCTGGACGTGCAGACCGCGTGAGACGACGCTTCATCCAGTCCCAAACTTGCTCAATGGGGGACAGATCCGGAGATCTTGCTGGCCAGGGTAGTTGACTTACACCTTCTAGAGCACGTTGGGTGGCACGGGATACATGCGGACGTGCATTGTCCTGTTGGAACAGCAAGTTCCCTTGCCGGTCTAGGAATGGTGGAACGATGGGTTCGATGACGGTTTGGATGTACCGTGCACTATTCAGTGTCCCCTCGACGATCACCAGTGGTGTACGGCCAGTGTAGGAGATCGCTCCCCACACCATGATGCCGGGTGTTGGCCCTGTGTGCCTCGGTCGTATGCAGTCCTGATTGTGGCGCTCACCTGCACGGCGCCAAACACGCATACGACCATCATTGGCACCAAGGCAGAAGCGACTCTCATCGCTGAAGACGACACGTCTCCATTCGTCCCTCCATTCACGCCTGTCGCGACACCACTGGAGGCGGGCTGCACGATGTTGGGGCGTGAGCGGAAGACGGCCTAACGGTGTGCGAGACCGTAGCCCAGCTTCATGGAGACGGTTGCGAATGGTCCTCGCCGATACCCCAGCAGCAACAGTGTCCCTAATTTGCTGGGAAGTGGCGGTGCGGTCCCCTACGGCACTGCGTAGGATCCTACGGTCTTGGCGTGCATCCGTGCGTCGCTGCGGTCCGGTCCCAGGTCGACGGGCACGTGCACCTTCCGCCGACCAGTGGCGACAACATCGATGTACTGTGGAGACCTCACGCCCCACGTGTTGAGCAATTCGGCGGTACGTCCACCCGGCCTCCCGCATGCCCACTATACGCCCTCGCTCAAAGTCCGTCAACTGCACATACGGTTCACGTCCACGCTGTCGCGGCATGCTACCAGTGTTAAAGACTGCGATGGAGCTCCGTATGCCACGGCAAACTGGCTGACACTGACGGCGGCGGTGCACAAATGCTGCGCAGCTAGCGCCATTCGACGGCCAACACCGCGGTTCCTGGTGTGTCCGCTGTGCCGTGCGTGTGATCATTGCTTGTACAGCCCTCTCGCAGTGTCCGGAGCAAGTATGGTGGGTCTGACACACCGGTGTCAATGTGTTCTTTTTTCCATTTCCAGGAGTGTATTTACGAAATTTCAATCACCGACTTTCTCTTCCGAATGCGAAAATATTTTGTTGACACCCACCTACGTAGGGAGAAATGATCCTCATAATACAATAAGAGAAACCAGAGCTCTAACGGAACGATTTAGGTGTCCCTTTTCCTCACGCGCCATTCGAGAGTGGATTGGTAGAGAAGTAATATGAAAATGGTTCGATGAACCCCCTGCCAGGCAGATAAGTGTCAGTTGCAGAGTAACCATGTAGATGTAGATGTAGATGTAGAAGGGAAATGAGGGGTTAATGACCCCAAAAAACATCCCTATACCATAGCTCCCTCTCATCTCTAATTCACTGCTACACATATTGACAGGTAACGTTCTCCAGACATTCGCCAAACACTTACCCTTCCATCGGATTGACAGAGGATATGGTGTGATTCATTCAGCGCTGTTGGGTTGGGCTAGCAGTTGGATGGGTGACCATCCGGGCTGGCGAGCGCTGCTGGCAAACGGGTGCACTGAGCCCTTGTGAGACAAACTGAGGAGCTACTTGATTGAGAAGTAGCGTCTGAGGTTTCGGAAACTGACATTCGGCCAGGAGAGCGGTGTGCTGACCACATGCTCCTCCATATCCGCATCCAGTGACGTCTATGGGTTGAGGATGACGTGGCAGCCGGGCGGTGCCGTTGGACCTTCGTGGCCTGTTCGGGAGGAGTTAAGCTTAGTTTACTGTGTGATTCAACACTCCAAATGATTCGTTATCACTCATCCAATGTCCAGTGGCCTCTCTTGTCTACAATGCGCCAAGCGTCACTCAGCATTGACCACAGAAATCCGTGGCTTACGAGGAACTGCCTAAGCACAGTCATTCCCTAAGCACAGTCAGTGTGTTTCCTGGACTGCTGGTAACACTTCGGAAATCACTAGTGATTCGTTTTCACTGATTTCACGCGACTGTCTACAACCACCCTCTGCAGTGCTCTGCGGTCGCTATCCGTGGATACATGAGGGCTGTCTGTTCTTGCTTTAGCTGTGGCTGGTCTGTTGCAGTGCCTCTGCACACTCATATCAAGAGAAGTCGACTTGGGCAGCTGTATGATTGAAAATTTCCTGATGTATTTGTTACCCAGGTGACTCCCAATAACCAGTCCACGTTCGAAGTCACTCGGCCCTCCGGACCCACCCATTCTGCTGTTACTTCTCCTCTACTGACGACGCAACACTCCCCGCCTCATTTTATGCACTACTGGCCATTAAAATTGATACACCAAGAAGAAATGCAGATGATAAAAGGCTATTCATTGGACAAATATATTATACTAGAACTGACATGTGATTACATTTTCACGCAATTTGGGTGCATAGATCCTGAGAAATCAGTACCTACAACAACCACCTCTGGCCGTAATAACGGCCATGATACGCCTGGGCATCGAGTCAAACAGAGCTTGATGCCCATGCAGCTTCAACACGATACCACAGTTCAGGAAGAGTAGCGACTGGCGTATTGTGACGAGCCAGTTGCGCGGCCACCGTTGACCAGATGTTTTGAATTGGTGAGAGCTCTGGAGAATGTGCTGGCCAGGGCAGCAGTCGAACATTTTCTGTATCCAGAAAGGCCCGTACAGGACCTGCAATATGCGGTCGTGCATTATACTGCTGAAATGTGGGTTTTCGCGGGGATCGAATGAAGGGTAGAAGGGTAGAGCCACGGGTCGTAACACACCTGAAATGTAACGTCCACTGTTCAAAGTGCCATCAATGCGAACAAGAGGTTACCGAGACGTGTAACCAATGGCACCCCATACCATCACGCCGGGTGATAAGCCAGCATGGCGATGACGAATACACGGTTCCAATGTGCGTTCACCGCGATGTCGCCAAACACGGATGCGACCATCATGATGCTGTAAACAGAACCTGGATTCATCCGAAAAAATGACGTTTTGCCATTCGTGCACCCAGGTTCGTCGTTGAATACACCATCGCAGGCGCTCCTGTCTGTTATGCAGCGTCAAGGCTAACCGCAGCCATGATCTCCGAGCTGATAGTCCATACTGCTGCAAACGTGGTCGAACTGTCTGTGCATATGGTTGTTGTCTTGCAAACGTCCCCATCTGTTGACTCAGGGATCCGTTACAGCCATGCGGGTAAGATGCCTGTAATCTCGACTGCTAGTGATACGAGGCCGTTGGGATCCAGCACGGCGTTCCGTATTATCCTCCTGAACCCACCGATTCCATATTCTGCTAACAGTGATAGGATCTCGACCAACGCGAGCAGCAATGTCACGATACGATAAACCGCACTCGCGATAGGCTACAATCCGACCTTTATCAAAGTAGGAAACGTGATGGTACGCATTTCTCCTCCTTACAAGAGGCATCACAACAACGTTTCACCAGGTAACGCCGGTCAACTGCTGTTTGTGTATAAAAAATCGGTTGGAAACTTTCCTCATGTCAGCACGTTGTAGCTGTCACCACCCGCGCCAACCTTGTGTGAATACTCTGAAAAGCTAATCATTTGCATATCGCAACATCTTCTTCCTGTCGGTTAAATTTCGCGTCTGTAGCACGTCGTCTTCGTGGTGTAGCAATTTTAATGGCCAGTAGTGTACTTGCGGACCCGCCTCTCGTGACACTTGGTCATCGTTTCCGCATTACAGATGACGTACAGACTTTGGCCTCGCCTGTATTACGTGTCTTATTTGCCCACATGAGCCGTCAGCCGATTTACGCCTGACTAAAGTGTAGAAGCCATGTCTGTGGTTACGATATTACTACGACTCATCCCATTTCCTCTCGCGCAGCGGGACCGATTAGTAAGACGAGAGCTAGAAACCGATTGGATCCCTTAGTCCTAATGTGTTCCCATCAGGTTCGCTGCAAATGTTTGGTTTTTGGGTAGTACCTGTAGGTTGCAGACAGAGCAAAACTTCTATTTCCTTGTGATACCAAAAATGGCTCTGAGCACTATGTTATTGAACTTCTGAGGTCATCAGTCCCCTAGAACTTAGAACTACTTAAACCTAACTAACCTAAGGACATCACACATATCCATGCCCGAGGCAGGATTCGAACCTGCGACCGTAGCGGACGCGCGAATCCAGACTGTAGCGCCTAGAACCGCTCGGCCACCCCGTCAGGCTCCTTGTGATACCGGTTGGTTTTTGAGTGTCAGGTGTACATCTGCATCTACAGCTATATAGATACTCTGCAAATCACACTTAGGTGCGTGGCAGAGAGTTCATCGAACCACCTTCACAATGAAACTTCCTAACAGATTAGAACTGTGTGCCGGACCGAGACTCGAACTCTGGACCTTTGCCTTTCGCGGGCAGTTTTAATCTGTCAGGAAGTTTCATATCAGCACACACTCCGCTGCAGAGTGAAAATCTCATTCTGGCACTTTCACAATAATTCTCCATTATTCCAATCGACAGAGCGTGGAAAAAACGAACACCTACTTCTTTCCGTGCGAGCTCTGATTTCCCCCATTTTGTCATGGTGATCGTTCCTCCCTATGAAGGTCGGCGTCAACAAAATATTTTCGCATTCGGAGGACACACATTGTGAATGAAATTTCGTCAGAAAATTCCCCGCAAAGAAAACTGCCTTTGTTTTAATTATGTCCACCCCAAATCCTGTATCATTTCAGTGACACTCTCTCCCCTATTTCGCGATAATACAAAACGTGCTGTCTTCTTTGAACTTTCTCAATGTACCCTGTGAATCCTATCTGGCAAGGATCCCACGCCGCGCAGCAGTATTCTAAAAGAGGACGGAAAAACGTAGTGTAGACAGTCTCTGTAGCTTTCGGTTAGCTTTCTATGTGTTCCTTCCAATTTAAGTTCTTCGCATTATTTTGAATGTGAGGGCTTTTGATTTGACTGATTTAACTTGTAACCTAACCTTTTAGCACACATGTGGATGACCTCACACTTTTCGCTATTTAGGGTCAATTGCCAATTTTTACATCATACAGATTTCTTTTTGAATCGTTTTACAGTTCCATTTGATCTTCTGATGTGGTTTACTAGTCGATAAACGACAGCATCATCTGCAAACAACCTGAGACGGCTGCTCACATTGTCTCCCGAATGGTTTATGCAGATAAGGAACAGCAAAAGGCCTATAACACTACCGTGGGGAACGCAAGAAATCACATCTGTATTAAGCGATGACTTTTGTCAATTACGAATAAGCATGGTCTGTGCGTATGAAAATCGTGTATACTTACCACTGTTCACAGGTGTTTATACGGCCAGCTGAATACCCACTGTGTCCTGATTTTGGAGAGCCTTCGTTGCAGGTCCAGGGCAACTTCTAAAAAAGCGATCGACTATCACCAACACTTCACATTTGCAGAACGCCCACCAATTTAAAATAATAGTCACAATTGGAAGCGAGCTACAAAGTCATTTGGAACCGATAATCAAAAGACTCCACACCTTGCCAAGGGTAGAGTTCACTGACATCGTGGACTCAGGAGTAATGTAGTGTTGTTGTAATATAAAAGGGCGTAAGAAAGGGTTGCAGTCTTTCGATCCTACTGCCACACATATACACCGAAGAAGGAGTGATGGAAATAAAAGAAAGGTTGAAGAGTAGGAGTAAAATTCAGAGTGAAAGGATATCAGGTATAATATTCGGTGATGACACTGTTATCAAAAGTGAAAGTGAGCAAGAGTTAAAAGACCTGTTGAATGGACTGGTCTAATTGGTGCACACGATGGATTGAGAGTAAACGGAAGAAAACGAAATTAATGAACGGTAGCAAAAAAGTGACTAACGATCAAGTTAGCAAGTAAAGGTAAAGAGGGCATTCCTCTGCAAAACTAGTCTGCTAATATCAAAAACACCACTTAATTCGAGGGAGAGATTTATGAGAATATACCTTTGGAGCACAGCGTTATGTGGAAGTGAATCTTGCACTGTGGAAAAGCCGCGACAGAAGAGAATCGGAGAATTTAAAATGTAGTGCTATAGGAGGATGCTGAAAATTGGATGGATTGAAAAGTTAAGGAATGTGGAGGTTCTTTCGCAGAACCGGCGAAGAAAGGAATATATGGAAAATACTGGCAAGAAGGGACAGGATGATAAGACATCTGTTAAGACGTCACGTAAAAACCTCCACGGTACTAGAGGGAGCTAGAAAGGGCAAAAACTGTAGCCGGTCGGTTTCTGGAACCGCGCGATCGCTACGGTCACAGGTTTGAATCCTGCTTCGGGCATGGATTTGTGTGATGTCCTTAGGTTAGTTAGGTTTAAGTAGCTCTTAAGTAGTTCTAAGTTCTAGGGGACCGATGACCTCAGATTTTAAGTCACATAGTGCTCAGAGCCATTTGAACAATTTTTTGAAAAACTGTAGGGGAGGACAGAGACTGAAACACATCCATCAAGTAATCCATAACGTAGGGTGCAAGTGTTACGCTGAGACGATGAGGTTAACGCAGGTGAAGAACTTCTGGCGGGCCTCACCAGAGCAGTAAGGGTCTGACGTCCCGTGGACGTCTTGGCAGTGAGAGACGGAACACAAGCTCGGATTGTGTCAGGAATGGGGAAGGAAAGCGGCCATGCCCTTTCAAAGGAACAATCTCAGCATTTGCCTGGAGAGATTTATGGAAAACGTGGAAAACTTAAACCTGGGTCGCCGGACGCAGACTTGAACCGTCGACCTCCTGAATGAGAATCCATTGTGCTAAACACTGCGCCGGATTTGTTGGTTATAAATGGAGGGGCAGTTTTTAAAATTAATTTTTAGGTCGTCATATGGCAGCGAGACAAGTACATATCAGTTTAATCTTTTGGCTCTAAGCATGCCGAAGCTTTGTCACTCTCTGGTTAGTCGTGTCCACGTTTTCAAAACCCGCTTGAAAATGCATTCACTGCCCATGATGTGGCGTTAGTGGAGTCTGGAAGGCAGTGAAAACATAAATAAGCTGACTGGGCAGGATTTTAGTCACTGATACATTGCGGGTCGGTGGACGCGCTATAAGCATCCTGCCCAGTGCAACAGTGTACAAGTTTATTAAATATTGAAGAACACAAGTTTCCTTCCTGGATTTGTATGTTACATACAAATGAAAATTCGTTTGGTACTCTGAGTGCAAACAAGGAAGGTAAATAATGATTAAGTGACCGAAGGCCAAGAAGATCAAAGTTCAAAACCACTTGGAATTTTCTGGAGTTAATGACACATTTAGTCATGGAGACCACTTCAACTTTGTTTCAAGGCATGTCATTTGTTTCGTGCTGTTACTTCTTAACACAACACTACTAACTTTACACACGAATTATTATACAACACGTAGTACATGACATTTGTGAATAATAATAATAATAATTAACACTATTTATGGATTCTTCTGTTACTTCTTGGTAGAACAATTCCATATTTAAGGCTGAATAACAAGTGTCTGGGAGGGACACTGGTTCCTAGGTAACCAAACAATATAGGTGAAGATACAATCACTTGCACAGACTGTTGTGTATCACACTTCTTTCTTAATGGTGAAATTACAGGCAGAGCGGTAACAACGAGGCTGATTGAACACAATCGCAGGTGGAGATTACGTGAGGCTCCACCTTTGCCGAACATGTGCCGAATGAAGAGCACCAATGCCAAATTCAGTCAGAAGTGTTACATGCAGCGAAAAAGGAAGAAAACTAAGTCTATTAGCAGCACTTGAGGTAAACAGACATTTAGCTCAAAATCCCCACCTACTTCTAAATGATCAATTACACCTAAGCACATCCCCACTTTTAAGCTTCCCACGATGCTATCAATCAGCCACATACCCACAAACGGCCGCAATAACACATACTGTTATACAAAACATAACAGAATTTCCTATTCTTTGCCAGACAAACTTCAATGGTGTAGCTTGCAATACTTTAACGTCGTATATTTTAACCATGTATCATGTTTAATATTGCCCCTTGTGTAAATAAGTTATTTAGAATGTAAAACATGTTTGTTTCTCAACATAAGTTACTAGTGCTCAGTTAGATAATTCTCAACCTATGTCAAACCTCAACCTCACAAACTAGCACATCATAACCATATAATTTTTTATAATGTAAGATTATATTTTCTAATTATTGTGTATAACACTGTCCATTGCCTAAAGTTTTGTTTATTGTGCTTAACATTGACTATTGTGTAAAGTACAATTTTGACATTACGAAACAAGTGTGATACACAATACTATGTGCAAGCGATTGTATCTTCGCCTATCATGTTTGGTTACCTAAGAACCAGTGTCCCTCCCAGACGCTAGTCCGTCGTTTCCTGAAGATCGCCTAATAAGCCGAAAACTATTTCGAAATAAACAAAAATCACTGGAATAAACACACTGTTCTTGTTATACAACCTTAGAGAAGCTGGCTACGTTGCACAAAAACTTATACAGTTGGTGAAGAATGACTTTATTAATCACAAAGTATGGATGAAGCGTTTCGAAATTGTTTCCATCTTCAGAAATCCAAGTGAAAAGGTAGCACAAGGACACGGGTGTTACCTGTTATGTGCGTAAAATGAGATGACAGATTAGCGAGTGGAGTGAGTAGTCTGTCATCCCATCTTACGATCATAACAGGTAACACTCATGTCCTTGTGCTACCTTTTCACTTGGATTTCTGAAGACGGAAACAATTCCGAAACGCGTCATCCACACTTTGTGATCAATAACGTCAGCCTTCACCTACTGTATGACTTTTTATGGGAACTAGCCAGCTTCACCACAGATCAACGCATACTTAAGACGATATTTCTGAACAGTTGGTTAGAGCCATAACATGCACCATGCTGCGCGGGGTAGCTGCGCGGTCTGTGACGTCTTGTCACGGTCCGCGCGGCTTCCACCGTCGGAGGTTCGAGTCCTCCCTCGGGCATGGGTGTGCGTGTCGTCCTTAGCGTAAGTTAGTTTAAGTTAGATTAAACAGTGTGTAAGCTTAGGGACCGATGGCCTTAGTAGTTTGGTCCCATAAGACCTTACCACAAATTTGTAAATTTTCCTGTGGCATCGTACATTGTGGCCACCGCCACTCGTTTCCTATAAATCATTTTCGCGAGACATTTGACTAGCTTATTTACAATGACATTATGTGTACAACGACTCACTGTGGGGACCGCTGCTCCACTCCTTTCAGCAATGAGACCGGAGTTTCTGCCTCAAACGTTTCGGCCAATCAGGAGCCAAGGGGTTCGTTGCTACCAAATAATAGTATGCTTCTCTCAGCCAATAGAAATCGACTATGCTGTCCCAAGGTGCGTTGCGACTACGTAACATGCCTTAAAGACACCCCCACCGCGTAAAAATCTCCCACAACAGTAGGACTTGCTATATATTGTACCATATGACTCTTGGATTGACTATAATTTGCCATAAAAGTTGTTTAAAGAAACATGTGGGTTTTCCACCTCGCTGAACTGACGTCATTCTCAAGTATAGAACTGGTGTTACACTTTATTTGCGTGATTCGTCCTGTTGGTGATCAATTTTTTTGTTCGTTATACTTATTTTTACACATTATAGCAGAGATCTTGCTTTCACTGTTTTTCTAAAAGTATGTTCTGATTTATTTTAATTTCTTTTATCGTAATTCCGCGAATTATATAAAGACTTATCGTATGACCACGCAGTTTAACTCAGTTGGACTCGCGGGACCTCATAAATAAATAATTAAGTAAACGCTTTGTCTCTCTTAACATCGATTTCGACGTGATATTTATCTCTAATATTTTGTTGAGTGTAGCAGAATCAGTGTTAGCATGGCATGAATTCCCTCGTTCAAAGAAGACGTTGTTCCAATATTAAGGTTTAGATCTTCAATTTGGCAAAATTTTTGCATTTGAGAAAACAAGTTTCGTAAAACTCACAGATGTATTTAAAAATTTGTTTTAGACATGTTTGTTAGTCTTGTGTATACGAGACTTTACATTTGATAACAGGTATCGCGTGTACGTGCTATTTAACTTGCGACTAACTAGTTAGGTAGATTATCTGTTACACACATGCATACAAATGTGATGCTCGTCTTATTGCGTAAATTACTATGTACCATATCTGAAAGAAGTTTTACATTTCCTGCAATCCTTGAAGGCGGTAGAGAAATGAGGGCACACGTATTACTAAAGTAAGGCACGCCCCCGTCAATTTTGTGGCGTGTACTACTGTACTCGGAGGGACAATGGGGGACACTTACGGTGTAGGCTGGGCTGTCTCAGGATACTGAGTGCACTGTACGTAAGGATGTCGTGCGTTTACATAACTAACCATATGGAATCCATCTGAAGAAGTTGCACGGTAGTCAGTAGAGCGTATCGATACTACAACTTTATAGGACAATGGAACTCGACCTCAAAAATATATTGTATAACTTGAGAAGTGGGACAATTTTATGTGCGCTTAAAACTGAGTACCCTCTCCGGGATGTATTACGGTAAAATGTGAGGAAGCAAGACATATGTTATATAACGGAAGGGGCAATATGTTTCATGCAGGAAGTTTTGTAGTACCGTATTGGATGTATGACTCTGTGTTTCTGATCATCCTAGTTTGAGGAGTTACGTCGATCTTACGTCATCCCAGCTAGCTCTTCGACGTTTACGTAAAAGTGGACGAAAGAGCAATTATCAAAGGCCTCGGGGAAGGGAGAAATGAAATTAAGAGAAATTTTCATGTTAAAAGCATCATCAAATAAAAGCTATTGGCAACTAACAGCAGCTTCCATTTTCAAGACTGGGAAAAATGTTGACATTAAAGGAGTCAGTTCATTTGCAAATATTACGCATTCCGTGGTAGAAAACTTCCTTCCGTTTCAAGGTAAAAGATGGTGAACGACTGATGCAGTATGGCGTAGCCGCCGCTGCGTTGTGACGAAGCTGTGTAAGTCGATGTTTCCTTAGCTGCTTTGCACGAACCCTTGCCTGTTGTCCCTCACTCAGTAACTGCGCGTTCATGCACGATGTGTAACTAATATTAAAAATATAACAGTATTTTACTCACCAGAAAACACTATAACTGAAGAATTAATAAGTCCTGTAAATAGCTCTAATGTATTATGTAGTGTTGGCAGAAGAGCCAACACTGTTTTTCTAGAGGAGGCCGAGATGCACGCGTTTAATTACACGCTGACTGGCGTTAGGTCTGGAACAGGTCAGAGAAATAAGACTAGCAAAACAGGAGGTAACTGGTAGAATACTTAACTTTAATCCACAATTGTAGAACATCTCTCGTTACGGTACATGCTTCATAATATTAATTATCAATTGAATACGGCGCCTTGCTAGGTCGTAGCAAATGTAGCTGAAGGCTATGCTAACTATCGTCTCGGCAAATGAGAGCGTATTTGTCAGTGAACCATTGCTATGAACGTCGGCTGTACAACTGGGGCGAGTGCTAGTAAGTCTCTCTAGACCTGCCGTGTGGTGGCGCTTGGTCTGCTATCACTGACAGTGGCGACACGCGGGTCCGGCGTATACTAATGGACCGCGGCCGATTTAAAGGCTACCACCTAGCAAGTGTGGTGTCTGACGGTGACACCACATATTACACAGCACGTAAATATGCGGAACTCGTAATAGCTACAAACGGTGCGCGGAGCCAACCTCATGTCTCACAACAACAAAAGCAATAGAAAAGGCCAGAAACTGCTTATGGCAGTTTATAGTGCGAATTCCTCCATGTGATTCTAAAATCAGTCATTGTACTGAATGAAACACCGTCCAAAAGAGATCGTGTGTTCGTAGGTGCAGTATCCTCCAGGTAAAGACTCTCCCTTCCTGAGCAAAATGGTTTTTGGATGTCAGTGTGTGTACTGCACCCATCTGACTATCTCGATCCATGGATTTTAGCGTGTCACGTGAGAAAGGGAAGAGATGGATTCCCCGTAACGGACATTTTCGGAAGTTTGTTGGTTGCATGAAGGAGGTATTGTGTTCGAGATACCTTGTTGGTACACATGAGACGCAAGTACTGCCAGTATGTTTCAAAACGCCGCGCACGAAAACGGAATTTTTCCGGGCTCATTGTTGATAGAGAAGTAGGGACAAGAGTTTTCAAATCAAATGGCTCTAAGCACTATGGGACTGTACATCTGAGGTCATCAGTCCCCTAGACATAGAACTACTTAAACCTAACTAACCTAAGGACATCACACACATCCATGCCCGAAGCACTATTCGAACCTGCGACCGTAGCAGCAGCGCGGTTCCGGACTGAAACACCTAGAACCGCTCGGTCACAGCGACCGGCTCAATAGTTTTGAATAGCCTTTGGACTAGGGACTATTTCTATAAGTAACAGAAGGATCGTCTTACTATAACTATCCTACAATATAGAGCCGGCAGCTGTGGCTGATCGGTTCTAGGCGCTTCAGTCCGGAACCGCATTGCTGCTACGGTCGCAGGTTCGAATCCTGCCTCGTGCATGGATGTGTGTGATGTCCTTAGGTTAGTTAGGTTTAAGCAGTTCTAAGTCTAGGGGACTGATGACCTCAGATGTGAAGTCCCATAGTGCTCAGAGCCATTTGAACCATTTGAGCCATACAATACAGAGTCAAAGCTTGAAAATTACTCATTACCTGCAACTTAAGCAAATGGAGCAAATTGGTTGGTTCTTTCCGTTTGATGTGGAGTACGGTGCGCCCTAAGGGGCTTATGAGCGTTCCAGAGAAAAACCGAAAAAAGCGTTTTTCGCCATTTTTTCGCCGACAGCAGCGGATATCTAAATATATATAGGCAGCGAACTGGTCAAATTTTAACGGTGTATTCTTTAGGCCTTTGTCTAGAAGTGCCGTCTTGCCGTTTTCAAAAATCTTTATGCATTGTTGAGAAACACACCAAAAACATGGGTACAAACCGAGCCGCAGATTCCAAGACAGCACGGCAAATGGCTTAAATATTTACGACGTATTCTTAACATCCCGATCTCAAACCACGATGAAAGTTTTCTAGATATCTTCGTACGTATCCGAGATACGTAGGCTCAAAGTTACCATACTTCTATACGCAAAATACGCACGTAAAAGCTGGTCAGAAGCGAAAACAATTTATAAAGTGACGTAGCACTGCGAAATACGCGGTGAAGTGTCTCCGTTATGATCTGGAGGCTTCTGGGAACCCCTTATTGTAGTACTGAAAAGCATGCAAAATTTTTGTGCACGTAAAGTACGATCTGAGATATAAAATCACATTTGCCTTATCTCAGTTTCACGGAAGTAAACTATCAGAATTTTACTGACTCATAAGGTACTTTTCATATGAGTGGCACACCCTGCTGTGGCAGGGAAAAGAAGGGGATCAGCGCAAAAATGCGTAGATCAGAGGACAAAAAGGACCGATATGCTCGTGTTCAAAAGACTCTGATGAAAAGTGGGGTATTAGCTGCCTCATTCTACCATCCGCAGCATCTTTAAAAAAAATTCGAAAATTTTTGATGTAATAAAATATTCACGCTTTGATATGCTGTGAGAGAAGCATTGGGAAAGAGAGAGGAAAGTAATGAATTCTGGAAGATAAGAGACTGTGGTTGTGATATAGAAAGAGGGAAGGAGACAATGGCAGTGTGAGAGAATGAGAGGGATGGAATGGCAGTGGAACGTAGTTGATAGTGACAGAACAGGGGTAGGAAAAAAGTGGAGAGTAATGAAGAGAAGGAGAAAGTGGAAGTGGGCGAGAGCATGTGATAATGAGAGACAGACTATGGCAAAGAGAACGAGTGAGACAGAGATAGTAACAGTGAGAAGATATAGCAGCATAGGAAGGGATGAATGAGACAGTAGCAGTAAGGCAGAGCAAGAGGAAATGACAGCGAGAGGAGGCAACAGTACTAGGAGAGTAAAAAAGAGACTGTGCTTGTGAGACTGAAGACAGCGATAGTTACAGAGGCACAAAGAGATAATGCCAATGAGTTGGTCTGAATGACTGACTGAGAATGGCAGGTGGGATTGGATGGGTTTGAGCGACTTACAGCGATGGACTAGAGGGTGTGACCGGCTTACAACTAAGGGAGCTTGTAAGATTGAGAGACCAGTTGCGTGTTAAAAAGAGCGCGAAATGTTCACATGCCAAAATTTTTGAGAAGATTTTGAAAGGTGCTGAGGAATATATTATGAGGAGCCAGTAGCGCACTTAATAGTCAGGGATTTTTGTTAAGGGAAGTACGTACATCCTATACCTACAGTGTTAAATTTGCAATGTTGATGACCCATTGTCTCAGAGCCGTTGACAGACAGAGGTCTGTAATTTTTTGGAAGTATAGTTTCACTCCTTTTCTGATCACTAAACCAGAATCATGATACACAGACAAATAATTAATTGGTTATGATTTAAAAAAAAATTATGGTCAACTTTTTAAAAAATCCACTTCTGCTTCTCTAAGTAAAAAAGCCTTATAGGTAGAAACGTTTTGGTGGTTCAGCAGCAGCAGAATACTAAGAGGTAACATTGTGTAAAATTAGATATGTGTATCTGTAATAGTTCCTGAGATAATGGGTTAAATATTAAACAAAAGTCATTTTCAGGAAATACAGTTTAAAAGTTTCAATTGATCTTAACTCACATATCGAGGCGTGCTACCTCCTACAAACAGCAAGGCCCATAATCAGCATTATCCGGATCATGTTCCTCATCATCCTGTAAACCTAAAAGCTTCTTTCTTTTCCTGACTCTTGCTTCTTTAGTCATTTCCTCTGCTGCACGCTGGGCTTTCACGATCCTTAGTCGATCCATTCACTGCAGTGCACTTGCAGAGTGTTGGCTCCTTGAGTGATACCAAGTTTCTCTAGAACCCTAATTTTCCCCTTATTACCACCATTAAACGTTATCACAGCGTCACAAACACCCAAGCATAGAGTATTCATTCCTACAAAGACATTTTTTGGTATGCGGGTCCAAATGACATTATTGAAAGACTCATTCGGATTTTGCGTTCGATCATGGAGACATTTGGAAAGGTCAGGATGAGCTAAATCTCTACATATTGGTTTAATAGCTTCCATCACTGCAGATGATTTGCTATTTTTGTGCCTAAATTCTTCCTCTGTACCCCGTGCCTGAGCTTTACGGTACTTGCACTATGAACCAGCACCAGGTGGGCAAGACCATGTAGGCCTATAGTTTTATCATCAGTGAATAATTTGGGGAAGAATGTAGCTCGCACTGCTTTTTTCATCCCTTATAGGTCATGTAGATTGTTTCTTATTGCCATTCCATAATACTGCTGGAGTTCATCAATGTTTTTGTCTGTAAGTCTTCCTTTACCATTTAGAGTCTCCACAAAAAGCATGTTCAATACCACCGTTTCCGTTTACACACTGCATCCAACCTCTTAACACGAACGTTGACAAGGAATAAATAGCTGAATACCACAGCATTCTAGATTGAATGGTTTCAGAGATAGCGATACTTAAGGAAGTCAGTGCAGAATGACTGGATTTTTCTTTTACTCTTGCACCATTAAGTTTGAAATAATAAAAACTACACTTCCAATTTGAAACCTGGTAGTCAAGGGAAGGCTGGATTCGTTTACGATTGCGGACGCGGCCGTAATCAGTTACTATCGGTTGCCTTTTGCAGTTACACACAATTTATTTTAAACCAATAATTCCAGGATCAGCAGTAAATAAAAATAATACACGTTATTAATGAAGGAATAAATAACTGTGTAAATAATAGTGTTTTCAGCGAGTTACAATTTAGCAAATCACCATTAAATACAGATACAGCAGATAATGTTTTAGAAGCAAGCCATTGTGACCTTGGCAGAAAGCCTTACACGCCAGGGATGGCAATAAATTAAGAATTGCTTAAAACTCGCTGCAACTTACAATTACAGGTATTGAAATATTAAAGGCAAGTCACAACAAACACAGCAGAAGGCATCTGACGCCAGGAATGGCCGTAAATAAGGTTTTAAAGGCTTACTGCGTAAATACAAATACCAAATTAGAATTTTAAGGCAAGTGACCAGAATCACGGCTGAAGGCCTTACACGCCAAGAATGGCAATAATATAAAAAATTTAGAAACCTGCTATAAAACAGCAAATACAGTAGCAAAGGTTAATTAAAAAAAAAAAACAAGCAACTGATCATCAAACGGGTGAAATAAGATGATGGTAAAATTTGTAACACAACTCTTAACATCCACTGAGCAGTACACTACTAGATTTATTGCAGAAGTCGACGAGAACTATTAACTAGACATATGTAACCTTTAATGTAGGTATTACAAGGTATTGTATTAAATAATACAATAATAAAACACAAGGACGAGTACATAAGTTCCTTAAAGGGTACTGAGGCAGATTATACCTGCAGAAGGCGTGGACTGAAAGAGCGTTACACTGAACTACTGGCCGTCAGATCTCCTTTTAGAACATACATGTGTTACAAGAACCAAGAGGCCACAGACGGTGCTCCAGGAATCGACTTCTGAGAAGGTCTGGTAACAAACACTTTCGCGAGCAATGAGATAGGCAGCCAAGAGTTGCATTCACTTCACAAGTTGGTAACTCAGACTAGTGGCAGTACAACGAATGACTAATGATAATCTTGCTGAAATACAACGATGGAACAATACGCCAAGCCGGAACCGGCGGTCTGAACTATGTCCCCAGAATGCTCTGTTTAGAGCGCCCAGAACGAGAAAGGAATCACTACCACTAGAGTAGAAGACCCACCAACTGGCCCCCAGGGCAGGTAACTGGGGCGTTAGTGGCCACCAGGGAAAAAAAACTACCGTTGGTTGGTTCAAATGGCTCTGAGCACTATGGGACTTAACATCTGAGGTCATCTGTCCCCCAGAACGTAGAATTACGTAAACCTAACTAACCTAAGGACATCACATATATCCATGCCTGAGGCTGGATTCGAACCTGCGGCCGTAGCGGTCGCGCGGTTCCAAACTGAAGCGCAGAGAACCGCTCGGCCACTGCGGCCGGCTACCGCTGGTTGAACTTATCAACAAATTGTAACAAGTTGAATCCAGTAAAGCAATAATAAGAAGTCGAGGAAAGCTAATCAGATCTCCCTTCCCCAAGCACTCCACTTGCCGCTCTTCGCCTCGGCGACACTACGAGCAGCAACAAAAACCCAAATCACTGGAGAATCGCGAGATATCACAATGGTGGAGGTTTCTCTTCTTTGATGGAAATGCACTCATCTTAAAGCTTGCTGGATCCGGTTTACGACGAGGTCGTGCACCCTCGTGACCACAGCCCTTCCATCCGGCAGTCCACGCGTGCCGCCAGTGGTTCCAGTGTGTTCTGGCTCTGTGCGGACCTGGCTCCTCCTGAATCCCCAACCAACCGAACTCACTCACTCACACGGCCCAGAAAAACCACGACGTCGCCCCAAAGATAGGGCAACAGTTACTACATATCGATAACCGCCGCTGCTACCACTAGCAGACAGGCAACTCTTGTGAAAACGAGTGGCGTCAGTCAACACGAGAAGAAGACAAACAACTGCAACCATTGTTAGACGTCGTGGTCTCCTGACCTTCATTGCTTACATATTACGCCCTCACAATCATATTCCGCACATCAAGACGCTTCTTTCGAACCCGAACTCGGTAAGATAAAGTCAATGTTGTATAAATTCATGTAAACGATATGCAAATAACAAGTGCGCACTGGGGTTGAAATACTTGAGGATGGCATACACACATACATTCCAGACACGATGGTCACAGGAGCTTTTAGTTCGAGAGAGGCAGACCACACACCGGGAGGCCAGTCCCTTCAGAGGACGAGTCAACCTTGGGCGCCTGTGGAGCACACAGCAAGTGCCCAAGTGAAAGGGGGAACGACCCCTGTGTTTGGCTTAAAAACAAATTCCGCTACATTGTGTGGGAGCGTCCAACCTACGCATTCTTTACACATAGCACACAGTTTCAGAGATTTTCACATGGAGACAGCAAACGCCAATACTACAGATTTCCGGATTGGTCGCCTTAAATGAAATGTCATTCTCCCATTTTAGAAGAGCAATGCTGATTGGCGGATGATATTTCTGTCGCCTTGAGCTGAAGGAGTAATGGAAGAGACTGAAAGATATACCCCTTCACGTCTGGTGTGGAGAGGTGTGGAGAGGCTCTTGGAGCAAGGAACAAGTCTCTCCTCAGTACTTCACTGGGAGAGCACCTCTGTCGAGAGCGAATCGAAGTGCGACTCTCTATATTGAGTCCTTGCGATTAAGCGTTGTTCACTGTGTTGACCGCCACACTTATTGTGTGGTGTGAATCGACAGAGCTATAGTTAAACGCCTGAGAGCGAATTTTTGAATGGTATTGCGGTGGACTGGTTATCTGACCGATGTACCAAGCCAACAGTTAGACTAGGGGCGAATAGGAATCCTTGACTTCATCAAGGCGTAGGGAGACTTTGATTGGCGAAGGTCAATCCAGAGAGAACGAGAGTTATCTTATTTGTCAGCAGCGAGCGGCGCAGACAGCAGTCATCGCAGTTTACGGTATTATGCGGTACAGCCCTTGCGAGCCCCATATTTCCTCCACAACAGTGCACTTCACTACATTTCACACGTGACAGCCTCGACCATACCTAGCAACATTCTAAAGGATAATTATTCAAGTCGAGTAGGCGCGCCTCTCCGCCATTCGGCCAAATCAATAACAATCTTTGTATCGAAATTTCATTAGCGAATCCTATCCTTAAGAGGTAACTTCACGTTCCGAAAAGAACCCGGAAATAACTTGTTCAATTCATAACTAAAAGTGCCATTGTGATTTCTCAGAATTTTTGCAAAATAAATAATAATTTTCGTTAGTTTCATGTTTTTCTTACACTAATTAGCACTACTCCAGTACCCAAGTATCCCACTAGTTACGTAAGAAATTTTGTGAATTTTTGTGTCATTTCCTTACAGTGGACGACTCCAGAAGATATTTATTGCTGAAAGTTTTTGAGGCATTTCTCTTTAGAACGTTAGGAGCGTCTGTCTGACTTCTGTAGTAGTGTGGGGGTGGAAATTGCATCTTGCAGGAGCCACAGGGTAAGGGGTACATCTGAGATTAATCCGTTGCACAGAATAACAGAATAGCAGATCAACCCCACGCTCACACAATGTCAACTAAACGATACCATCTGGCCTCCAACAGAGAGCGAAAACCTACAAATAGCACCAACGCTCGCCGCAGCACGGCTCAGAATTGGAATTAATCGACAAATGTTGTATCAAATTATTCAGGAGGAATAAAATATAATTAAGAGATAATAATCGGAAAATGTCACTTTTTGGCCAATTTCACCATACGTACTCCCCTTAAACAGGGGCACATTCGTCTTTTTTGTGCTCCGATAGGAGCATTTTTCCGCCAGCTACGTTGTAAGTGGATTTCAGAGTGATGTTTAAGCGAGTAGGGAACCATTACACGTCATAACTGCTATAGAGCTGCTGTACAAGGCTGCCTGTAGCGGCCGTTATTACGCAGGGCGGCTGGCTGCCCTACCTTTCCCTGTAGGGCCTCAGGGGACTATTTGGAGCCGGCGCTGTTAAGGTCGTACCGTAGGGAGGCCGCTATTTGCTGGCTGGCCGCTTGTATAAGCAATAAACTACCACCCGCAGCACTGGCCGCCATCAAGGGCGGCGAGCGTCGGAGGACGTCGTGATCACCTCGCCAAAATCAAGTGCGACGTCATTATGGCGTGTACCAAGGACGACGGGATCCGTGTACCGACTTTCGTGGTCATCCGAGACGGTAGACTGTGTGACGGTACGTCACATAAATATTGACATTTTTATCTGTTGTTAACCGCAGTTAAAGTATTTTATGAATGTAGTTAGTGTAAAAGATATAGTTAATGTTCTTGAAACAACTGATATGCAGCGATTATTTGAGAGTAGCATCTTTATTTAATGTCTATGAAAATAAAAAAGGATCGAAAGAGACGCGAATGTACGGCCGAGGAGGAAGGACATATTTTATGGGACACACACTGTTTTGTTTCGCTATACGCAAGGCAGCCATTGAGCGTCTGCACATATTTTATGTATTATTCAATAATAAACTTATTATTGTTATCAAAAAATGAATTTCCTTGTAATAGTTGTCACCTCAAATGCTCACAGTGGCTAATTATTTTTAATAAGCATTTTTTCGTTAATTTGCGCTGCGAGAAGCTCATCTTCCGATTCAGCCTCTGGTCGGCCATTACGCGCCGAAGTGTTAATTTATTTTTCAGTGTTAACAGTAACCGTAAATGCGAGAGATTTTGTTGTAAGAGCCTTTTTAAGTTGTAACAGATAATCAATTTACGTTAAAGTTCATTTTTTAAATTATACACATTCAATGAGTTCAGTAAGTTTTATCTTGGCCGCTCCACGGCAACAATCGAAATTATCTCGAGCCTTGCTTTGCAATCGATAAATAGAAATTAACAAAATTACATCCAATTCAGTTAACGGCAACTATATTTTAGTCATCACGTTCAAAATCTAAAGTTGGTACATGAATAACTGAGGCCCTTCAAGAACCCGTTTCGTATTTACTTATGCACGTAAGTAAAAGTGATAAGAAAAGACAATATCCCTGAGAGAAAGAAGCATGTCCTAACAAAAGAAAAATTCATGCTGATAAATAAAAAATAAAAAAAACGAATGGCACAGACGTCACAACTGCTGTAGCCATTTTAGCAGACGAATTAAAGGAACAGCTCGTATCTTCAGTGAGCATAGTCCCTACAAATTTGGAAGCTTTCCTTGGGGAAAGGACCTAAGGATATGCTGTATGAATGGTAATTTAGCAAGTTCGATTGTTATGTAATCGTGGCTCAGTCGGCCAAATGCTTTTGCGTGATGGTAGACCTTCTTTGTTCGAATGTAGTGGGAATCTGATAACCTTTGTTCATAAAATTTCAACACTAACTCCGTGGTGTGGGGTACACATTAAATTGGACGAGGAAAAACTAGAGATACTGTGGAGCGGTTTTTTGTACTAGCGTATTTTTACGTGTCCGACATCTGAAAACAAAACAGATGTGCGACATGTCTGTTTTTCGTGAAAAGTTGAACTAAAAGGAGCTGCATATTAACGCTAATATTCGTTGCACTGCCGATGTAAACAACACTGCATTGCTTAAAATGTCAGATATTTGACTTCCTTTTGAATGTAAGATGAAGGAAAATATTGGTAAAGGATGAGAATTATTGAACTATATGAAAAAAAAACGAAAATTACTTACAAAACTACGGTGTGCACACACTGTATTCAACATGTAAACGTCATTACAGATATTCGGATTTAGCTTATGACATATTCGATATGCCTGCAATCATTGGCGATGGTGTGGCGCAGACGAGTAGCGAAATTCTACACGGCCCGCAGAAGCGTCGGAATATCGATGCTATCGATGACCTCTTGAATGGCTGTTTTCAGCTAAACAATGGTTTTGGAGTTATTACTGTACACCTTATCTTTAACGTACACCCTCAAAAAGGAGTCACATGTGTTCAGATCCGGAGAATGTGGCGGCCAATCGAGGTCCACACCAGTGGCCTCTGGATGCCTCAGAGCCAGAATGCAGTCCCCATAGTGCTCCTCCAGGACATCAAACACTCTCTTGCTTCGATAGGGGTCAAGCTCCGTGTTGTGTGAACCACTTCTTGTCGAAGTCAGAGTCACTTTGGATAATGGCGATGAAATCACTTCCAAAACCTTCACGTACCGCTCGGTAGTCACCGTGCCGTCAAGGAACATCACACCCATCATTCCCGGACTGGACATTGCACAGCATACAGTCACCCGTTCAGGGTGAAGAGACTTCTCGACCGCGAAATTCTGATTCTCAGTCCCCCAAATGCGCCAATTTTGCTTATTGACGAACCCATTCAAGTGAAAGTTGACTTCGTCGCTAAACCAAACCACCCTGTTCATCAATTCTGCGGGAAATAGTGTTTGTGAAACACAACCGCTGTTCCATGGCCCTGGGGCTGGTGGGTTTGAAGTCTGTATGGGAAGAGATGCAGTTCTACGACAGCAATTTGTCGCAGTGTACAGCCTCGTCTGATCGATTTCCTGGGACTGGTTTGAAACGCAGCGCGCATCTTGTCGAAGTTTTCAGGCGTTTAATAGGTTTTGGACAACTAAAATTGCCAACACTGTCACCATGAACACTACCCGTTCTCTCAAACTTGCGAATAAAATTCTTGATTGTTAGCATACTTGGACCGGTTGTCTTCATCTTGAAATCGGTCGCAAACTTCCTCTGAGCCGCAGTCGGGCTGTTATTGCTCGCATAGTAGGCCTTCACAAGCGCTATACGCTCAGGCACTTTGGATCGTGACATTTTCACGTGCAAATGGCCATACTAATGCGCATACTAATTCCCTTGATGCCCCTCGGCCAACCGTCTCGTCGTAAACCGTTCAGGAGTTATGACTGTTTTAATTCATATAGTTCAATAATTGTCACCCTGTACCTATTTTAAAAATAATACAATACATAAATCGGGACAAACTACACATGAAAAGAACTTGGCTACTACACTAACCTACTCCCGTTGGCAAATAAGTACACATTTTTACGAGAAGCGTGTTCCGTGGTGATTACAAATGGCAGCGTCAGAACCAGCACTTACCATTCCTAATGTCGGCCCAAAGTGTAACCTCCTCCTCGCTTATCGACCTTAATGACAGTGAAAAATTAAACCGCGTGTACCTAATGGATATTTGGGAAAAGCAATCGTCACCGAAGTTAATCTGTCGGTAAAGAGGGAGGAAGGGGTTACATCTAAATGAAAGGAAAAATGCAAATGAAACTGGTGGAAATTAATTTTGAATAGGGGTAAAGTTAATAAAGAAAGTAAATGTGCGGCCGTTAAGTTAACAATTAATTGGCGTTAATTAGATATTTGAGATTTGGGGAAAATTACGGTCGCCAGTCCTATGGACAACTACTATAATAACTGAAAAAGAAAGTTTATTGCGCATATAATTAGCACTAAAAGCGTGGCAACTGAAGGTTGACACGGGTTGTGTGAAAACTGAAAGTTTGTCAGAAGTAATAAATTTCGCTACACTCTGACTTAATTTGGCAAAATAATTAATAAAACCGGAAAATTGAAACTTAATTTACTGACCGAAATTAATAGTGAGATTTATTTCTGAAGCACTACGTAATTCAGTAAAATAAGGTTAGTCTTGGGCTATCTCAACAATCATTTCAAAAGCTACTTGAATATACGCAATTTAGAAATAAGAGATTTAACTTTGAACTTGAATTAAATGACTCTGGACAATTAACAATAGTAACATTTAGTACGTACCAAGCTGAGCTGCAGTCACAGGTAAGCTAAAATATGCTAACAAAACTCGCACTCTTAATTTCTGCTTGTGTACTCTAAATATTGTAGCCAGCTATGAATACCTTAACTGAACTTTGAAATTAAAGCAGTGAAATGGAATGACATTACTTTAATGCTGTTGTCTGAATTTCAACGACACTCGGGTTCATTCCGGAAAGGAAGGGACCCTGCTTGGTAATGCAATTGGGACAATGAGCAACAAAGGTTCATGCTACGTTGCTGTAATTTAGTGAGAAAAATTTAACAGTTTGAAAAACTGAGGTCTGCCATACAGTTCTAAAACTTTACGTGCTACCAGTCTTCCTTGTTGGTTGATTGAAGGTTTGAAGTCGTCGATCGAGGAGGTGGCGACAGTCACTCATTGTCGGCCGTCGCTGTTGCAGAAGCTGGATGTTGGAGCGCCTTCTTCCCGACACGGTCTCCAGCGGAAACGGGCTCTTGATGTGTGCCAGCTAACGCTCCCGTCCGCGACACCGTGTCAGAAACTATCATGGCAAGCCGAGCGCAATTACATGCTGCCAAACCCCGGAAGCGCGGCAACTCGCGGGAGCGTCACACAACACACCTGCTCCACTGCACTACTCCAGCCACACTCTGCTCCGCCCGCGCTCCACGAGGCAGATTTAACACTACCAAAGATCCTAAACACTTTGGTTCTCCACACGACCTATCGATGTAATCGTTCGATAGCATAGTTTTCCATAGGCAAGACCCAGCGTAAAAATACAAATAGTATTTACAAAACAAACCAATTATACATCGACATAAATGCATAAATATACAAATATTAAAACAATTACAATATACAAAGACACAGGAACGTCATATCTTCAGGAACAAAATAAGGAAAAAAATTTATAGTACTATAGATGTAAATAGGAGGATATGCATTTCCGGCGTTACAAACTGACCGTTATCTTACACTTCCTCCGTTTTTTTTCCATTCTTCTGTATATTATTCTTGTCAGCAACATGGATGATTAGGTTCCTTCGGGATTCTATGGATCTATCTCCTCCGCTAATCCAACTTGCTGTGGGTCATAGAATCTTAAGCAATACTAAAGAATCGACGGAACAATTGATTTCAAAGCCACTTTTTTTCTCTGTTCTGAGTTATATTTGCTTAAGTATATCTCCGTCCTGGATCTGCTTTTACTAATTCTTTTCTGATGTTGTCATTCCATACAGTTGAACCTGGCAGGCGCTATTACGTGAGATGATTATGGGACACGTGGATTCGCTTTCCATTTCAGCCTCAACCGAGCTACTCCACCCTCTGCCCAAAAAATCTAACTTGCGGTCACCACCACTTTTAACATGTTACAGATGGCTACGAGTATAACAGTAAAAACAATAAAATCTGTAAAATATATTAATACAAAGTAAATTTATTTACATCAGCAATTACACCGCTTTAGCATAATTTCCACGAAATTCCAGTTCAGAGAAGTCCAATATTTGATAAAAAAAGTCCAATAATTTGAGGAGTACGTTTGTCACACAATTGATCGAAAAACTGTAATAGCATCTAATTCTCACAATTACGACGAGATCAAAATTCACGCAATGTGAAATCGATGTGTGTTTCTACCATTATCAGTACCACAGGGTGTTCGGGAATTCCCCTTACAAACTTCTAGGACTTGTAGAGTGGAGTGAGTACACAATATTTTGAATAGGAACCCATGTCCGGAAATGTACGGTTCCCGTTCTACCACAGTTTCAATTGAGATGTTTAACTCATCCACTTCTGCATGAGGAATTGAATTAGTCGTGACGCAGTAGCCTACGATAATTATGTAACAATTCGAAAGTAAACTTGACGAAACAGCCATTCGTCACTTAAGCACATTTGTTTGTATTAACATTTAAACATTACGTGTTTACACTATTCCAAAACAAAAAAGAGCGCAGTATGCTGTACCACAAAACGGTACTGACGTATTACAGCAGCGGCTCGATGTGACGGCAACCAACGTTGTTGCGGAGGTTGTTCCTACGAAGCATTAGGAGTGATTTAAAATGGAATGATCATATAAAGTTGATCGTCGGTAAAGCAGATGCCAGACACAGATTCATTGGAAGAATCCTAAGGAAATGCAATCCGAAAACAAAGGAAGTAGGTTACAGTACGCTTGTTCGCCCACTGCTTGAATACTGCTCAGCGGTGTGGGATCCGCACCAGATAGGGTTGATAGAAGAGATAGAGAAGATCCAACGGAGAGCAGCGCGCTTCGTTACAGGATCATTTAGTAATCGCGAAAGCGTTACGGAAATGATAGATAAACTCCAATGGAAGACTCTGCAGGAGAGACGCTCACTAGCTCGGTACGGGCTTTTGTTAAAGTTTCGAGAACATACCTTCACCGAAGAGTTCAGCAGTATATTGCTCCCTCCTACGTATATCTCGCGAAGAGACCATGAGGATAAAATCAGAGAGATTAGAGCCCACACAGAAGCATACAGACAATCCTTCTTTCCACGAACAATAAGAGACTGGAATAGAAGGGAGAACCGATAGAGGTACTTAGGGTACTCTCCGCCACACACCGTCAGGTGGCTTGCGGAGTATGGATGTAGATGTAGATGTAGATGTAGATGTAGAAGCATGTTGTGGTACACGCTCTCCGTCTCACCTGGTGTCTTTAATTTCTAGTGCATTGGCCAGAACTCGAACCAGCAGATGTTCCTCTGTCTCTGTAGGGGTCTCGTAAATTAAATTTTGCATACGATCCCACAAGAAGTATTCCACAGGAGTTAAATCCGGCGATCACGGCGGCCCAGCTGTTGAACCACCTCGTCCGATCCACCGTTCACCATATCGTCTGTTGGAATGTCTCTGAACCGCACATGAGCAATGAGGTGGTGCACCATTATGCTGAAACCACGTCTCCCGGCGAACAGCTTCCAAGAACGGGTGCAATATGTTTTGTAGGAAGATCAAGCATTCAGGACCAGTTAGCTTGAGTAGAAGCAGGTGTGGTCCAATCACATGACCGTGTGGTATACCTGCCACACGAAAATACCAAACTGGCACTGAAGTCCCTGAAATATGCATAGCACGAAGGTTCTCGCCTTCCCAGACATAGCTGTTACACGAACTAAGAACACAACCCCTAGTGAACTTACATTCCCCTGTGAACAGAACTCGACGTGGAAACAGAGGTGTGTCGATGCAGTAGAGCAGGAAGCACGTGCAGAAGGCAACGCGTTATGTAAGTAGTACGGATGCAGTAGTTGTTCACGCTGAACATCCCGGACGTTACTGTGACTAACACACATTGCGCGTGTAACTGTTAGAGTGCTCGTTGACGGGTTATCTTCAACGCGATGCGCTACAACTTCGTCAAATTCGGGTGTGAGGTGTTGCTGTGGACACCACAGTCCTGTCTCCTCAGGGAGTAGGTAGCTACGTCTCGGAGTCCGCTGCGTAACTAGGGCAAAAACTTTGTGTGATGGCGTTCTACGTTGCAGAAAAAGTTCTTGATACAGCCGCCTAGCAGCTCTTCCGTTACCTCGAGCTTCGCCATACACAAGGAGCATGTCTGTGCTTTCCGAAACGTCTACTAAACCATGTTCACTGTATCGGAGACGCACAGGCATTGAATAGGTTTCGAAGCAGGGCAGACGTTAAGCGAAATCAGGTAACCGTCTGACCCAGTACACGTCATCCTGTTCGCCCTGTCAAATACCAGGAAAAGCAACTCTGAGACTTTTCTCTTTCCTTCAGCAGACGCGGATGCGTTACACATTTGAATCGAAACGGTCCTAGGACGGAAACAGTACGTTTCTGGACATGGGTTTCTATTTAAAATCCTGTGTACTCACTCCCCCCCACTCCCTCACTGTGTCTTTAGAGTCTGTAATATACGAACACCCTGTAGTATCGACGGCAATGACAGAAATATACAAAATAAATTAATAAGTGATGGTACTGTTACACCAGGTACACAAAAAAGGTCAGAACATTGTTGTGGAAGCAACGAAGAAAGCGCGCCAAGCTTAAAAGAAAGCAAAATCTCCAAGTTTGGTGATATTTTACTGAAGTTCGAAATTTACCGCGAATCCAATGCAAGATGCTTTTAGTAGTTTCCACAACGGATCTCTGTCTCGAAATCCGGCCTTAAAACTGAAAGAGAATCTGGCCGTGTGTATAGTACACCAGTGGAGAGATACAATCAATATTTTCACTGCACGATACCAAAGGTAATTCTAACAATGGTAGTGCCACTAAAGCAAAGTTGCTAAACGTGGCTTTTCGAAATTCCTTCACCAATGAAGTCGAAGTAAATATTCCAGAATTCGTGTGAAGAACATTTACTAACGCAAGTAACTTAGAAGTACATATCCTCAGTGCACCGAAACAATTTCAGTGAAGCTAAGTCTTTTGGTGCAAACCGTATGAAACTAGATTTCTTTCGGTTTATGCTGATACAATAGCATCATACTTAGCAGTCATATGCAACCGCTCACTTGGCGAAGACTTACAGACTGGAAAGTTGCACAGGTCACACTAAGCAGGAGTAATCTGATGAATCACAGTCTCTTATCACTAATGCCAACGTGCAAAAGAATTTTGGAACAGATAATTGTATGTCTACGAACATTGCGATTTACGTAGAACATAACGAGCTATTGGCCCATAGCACGGATGCAATAAATGTGATTCTTGTGGAACACTAATAGCTCATAATTCGCAATAAGTAATGAGTTCTATAGGTAGAGGATCTCAAACTGGTTCCATGTTTTTAGATTTGCAGAGGCTTTTGACACCATTTCTCACAAGGTACGTTTCTCACAAGGGACGTTTATCAGACTGCGTACCTTGCCGCTCGGGGTAGCCGCGAAGTCTTGGGCACCTTGCCATGGTTCGAGCGGCTCCCCCCGACGGAGGTTCGAGTCGTCCAATTTAATTTGTTCGTAATTGTAATTCCTAGGCATTTACTTGAATTATGAAAATATTTTATTGTCACCAACCTACTTACGGAGAGATGATGGGAGATGATCAGCGTAGTAAAATAAAGGAAATCAGAGCTCGTACGGAAATACTTAAGTGTCTTTTTGCCATGGGTGTGTGTGTTGTCCTTAGCGTAAGTTAGTTTAAGTTAGATTAAGCAGTGTGTAAGCCTAGGGACCGATGACCTCAGCAGTTTGGTCCCATAGGAACTTACCACCCCAAACTTCATGCCTATGGAGTATTGTATATGTTGTGCGACTAGATTCGTGATTTCCTGTCATAAAGGTCACACTACGCAGTAATCGATGGGAAATCATAGAGTAAAACGGAAGGGATCTCTGGCGTTCCTCAAGGAAATGTTACAAGACCTCTGCTCTTCCTAACCTACATAAACGAATTAGGAGACAATCTGAGCAACCGTCGTAGGTTGTTTGCAGACGGTGTTGTCATTTACTGTGTCCTAAAAACATCAGCTAATTAAATCCAATTGAAAAATGATTTAGACACTGTATCTGTATGGCACGAAAACTGGCAATTGACTCTAAATAATGAAAAATAAGACATAATTCGCATGAGTTCTAAAAGGAATTTCCGTTACACGATAGCTCACACAACTCTAAACGCTGTCAATTCAAGTAAGTACCTAGGAATTACAATTACGAGCAAATTAAATTGGAACGGCCACACAGATAATGTCTTATTGGCAGAACACTTAGTAAATTCAACAGGTCGGCTAAACAGTCTGGCTACACTACGCTTGTCAGCCCTCTTCTGGAGTATTGTTGTGGAATTCTTATTAGGTTAAGCTGACCGAGGCCATTGAAAAGACCAGAGAACGGTAGCTCGTTTTGTATTATCGCAAAATAGGGTAGAGAATGCCACGGATTTGATTGGCAAGATAGGCTGGGAATCATTAAAACAAAGGCGTATTTCGTTGTGGTGAGATATTTTCACGACATTTCGATGAATAACTTTTTACTCTGAATATGAAAACATTTTATTGTCACCAACCTACTTACGGGTAGATGATCAGCGTGGTAAAATAAAGGAAATCAGAGCTCGTACGGAAATACTTAAGTGTCTTTTTGCCATGCGCTGTTCGAGAGTGGAACGGCAGAGAAATAGTCTGAAAGTGTTTCGAAGAACTCTCTGCCAGGCATTTAAGTGTGAATTCCAGGGTAATCGTGTAGTTGTCGATGTACATGTAGATGAAAATTCCATTCTTCCCTTGTTAAAGCCATCCCATAACCTTAAACTGATAAAGACTTGATCGTGGCCGGCCGCGGTGGCCGAGCGGTTCTAGGCGCTTCAGTCCGGAACCGCGCGACTGCGACGGTCGCAGGTTCGAATCCTGCCTCGGGTATGGATGTGTGTGATGTCATTAGGTTAGTTAGGTTTAAATAGTTCTAAGTTCTAGGGGACTGATGACCTCAGATGTTAAGTCCCATAGTGCTCAGAGCCATTTGAACCATTTTGAACTTGATCGTGTGTTTTAAGGTCAACCTTGGTTCACGCTACACAATCAACATTCGGGGGGGGGGGGGGGGGGTGGTGCAGTACCACACTAGGTAAACATATCAGTGCTGTTACCAGATAAAACACAGAGTGTTAATTTCTTCTAGGGTATTTAGGTTATACGAGGGTTGCAACTTTAACAATGGGAACTATTTATTTACAGCTCTTACAAAATAAATACGTGTTTCAAAGTTTTACTGACATTCAAACTATCACCAGCGTTGTGTATAACCCGTTGCCAGCGATGTGAAAGTCGTAGGATGCTTTCAGCAGTGCCAGTTGTGTTGACAGTTCGAGCGGCGCGGTCTATTGACCGACGAATTTGTAGCAGTTCTGAAGCGAATGCCGTGAAGTGCTTCCTTCAGTTTAGAAATCGAGTTGAACTCGCGAGGATTTAAGTCAGGGGAGTACAGTAAGTGATACAGCACTTAGCACCCCCATCAATCAAACAAATCAATAACAGCTTGCACAGTACGTGCTTGAGCATTGTCCTGCAGAATGATGGTCAGGTCCTGCAGAAAGTGTCATCACTTCTGTCTCTAAGCTGGTCGTAGGTTGTGTTCCAAAAATGAACAGCATAGGGACAGAAGTGTTGACACTTTCTGCAGGACCTGACCATCATTTTACAGGACAATGCTCAAGCACTTACTGTGCAAGCAGTTACTGATTTGTTTGACTGATGGGGCTGCTAAGTGCTTTACCACCTACTGCACTCCCCTGAATTAAGTCTTCGTGAGTTCAACTCGATTTCTAAACTGAAGGAAACACTTCACGGCTTCGGTTCAGAACTGCTACAAACTCGTCGAGCAACAGACCGCGCCGCTCGAACTGTCAACACGACTGACACACTAAAAGTATCCCACGACTCCCACGTCGCTGGTAGCGTGTTATACACAATGCTGGTGACTACTCTGGAGGTCAGCAAAACTTTGAAACACGTATTTATTTTTACGAGCTGTAAATAAATAGTTGCCACTATTGAAGTTCCAACCCTCGTAAATTTGTAGAGTGCGATGAGGCTTTTAGAACGAATTACGATTTTTAGTCTACTGATGGCACACGGCATTGAACGTTAATTGCTATTTTTAGTTTCCAGTTATAACTTCCAATTGTGATTTGGTCTCTGAAATCGCATGCAGATTCGATAGCACGACGCAGGTTCCTTAGAACGAAATACGAACTTCTGCAGACAGATGGCACACGGCACTGAATGTTAAATGCAACTTTTAGTTGACACTTGCAAGTTATGGGTGTGACTGATATCGCAGGCAGTCATTGTGAAGCTGTCATTCTCAGAACTGCGACACCACAATCATTGCGATGTGTGACAGGTCGTGATTTCTTGTCCACCTCTATAGCCTAGTGCGAGCATCCGAAGGTGAAGATACCCCTGGGGAGTTGTAAATTGACTGCTGGAGGCGTCTGGTGCGCTGTCTCGAAATCCGGCCTTAAAACTGAAAGAGAATCTGGCCGTGTGTATAGTACACCAGTGGAGAGACACAATCAATATTTTCACTGCACGATACCAAAGGTAATTCTAACAATGGTAGTGCCACTAAGGCAAAGTTGCTAAACGTGGTTTTTCGAAATTCCTTCACCAATGAAGTCGAAGTAAATATTCCAGAATTCGTGTGAAGAACATTTACTAACGCAAGTAACTTAGAAGTACATATCCTCAGTGCACCGAAACAATTTCAGTGAAGCTAAGTCTTTTGGTGCAAACCGTATGAAACTAGATTTCTTTCGGTTTATGCTGATACAATAGCATCATACTTAGCAGTCATATGCAACCGCTCACTTGGCGAAGACTTACAGACTGGAAAGTTGCACAGGTCACACTAAGCAGGAGTAATCTGATGAATCACAGACTCTTATCACTAATGCCAAAGTGCAAAAGAATTTTGGAACAGATAATTGTATGTCTACGAACATTACGATTTACGTAGAACATAACGAGCTATTGACCCATAGCACGGATGCAATAAATGTGATTCTTGTGGAACACTAATAGCTCATAATTCGCAATAAGTAATGGGTTCTATAGGTAGAGGATCTCAAACTGGTTCCATGTTTTTAGATTTCCAGAGGCTTTTGACACCGTTTCTCACAAGGGACGTTTCTCACAAAGGACGTTTATCAGACTGCGTACCTGGCCGCTCGGGGTAGCCGCGAGGTCTTGGGCACCTTGCCGTGGTTCGAGCGGCTCCCCCCGACGGAGGTTCGAGTCGTCCAATGTAATTTGTTCGTAATTGTAATTCCTAGGCATTTACTTGAATTATGAAAATATTTTATTGTCACCAACCTACTTACGGAGAGATGATGGGAGATGATCAGCGTAGTAAAATAAAGGAAATCAGAGCTCGTACGGAAATACTTAAGTGTCTTTTTGCCATGGGTGTGTGTGTTGTCCTTAGCGTAAGTTAGTTTAAGTTAGATTAAGCAGTGTGTAAGCCTAAGGACCGATGACCTCAGCAGTTTGGTCCCATAGGAACTTACCACCCCAAACTTCATGCCTATGGAGTATTGTATATGTTGTGCGACTAGATTCGTGATTTCCTGTCATAAAGGTCACACTACGCAGTAATCGATGGGAAATCATAGAGTAAAACGGAAGGGATCTCTGGCGTTCCTCAAGGAAATGTTACAAGACCTCTGCTCTTCCTAACCTACATAAACGAATTAGGAGACAATCTGAGCAACCGTCGTAGGTTGTTTGCAGACGGTGTTGTCATTTACTGTGTCCTAAAAACATCAGCTAATTAAATCCAATTGAAAAATGATTTAGACACCGTATCTGTATGGCACGAAAACTGGCAATTGACTCTAAATAATGAAAAATAAGACATAATTCGCATGAGTTCTAAAAGGAATTTCCGTTACACGATAGCTCACACAACTCTAAACGCTGTCAATTCAAGTAAATACCTAGGAATTACAATTACGAACAAATTAAATTGGAACAGCCACACAGATAATGTCGCGGAGAAGCCAAACCGGAGACTGCGTCTTATTGGCAGAACTCTTAGAAAATTCAACAGGTCTGCTAAACAGTCTGGCAAAACTTACGCTTGTCAGCCCTCTTCTGGAGTATTGTTGTGGAATTCGTATTAGGTTGGGCTGACCGAGGCCATTGAAAAGACCAGAGAACGGTAGCTCGTTTTGTATTATCGCAAAATAGGGTAGAGAATGCCACGGATTTGATTGGCAAGTTAGGCTGGGAATCATTAAAACAAAGGCGTATTTCGTTGTGGTGAGATCTTTTCACGACATTTCGATGAATAACTTTTAACTCTGAATATGAAAATATTTTATTGTCACCAACCTACTTACGGGTAGATGATGGGAGATGATCAGTGTGGTAAAATAAAGGAAATCAGAGCTCGTACGGAAATACTTAAGTGTCTTTTTGCCATGCGCTGTTCGAGAGTGGAACGGCAGAGAAATAGTCTGAAAGTGTTTCGAAGAACTCTCTGCCAGGCATTTAAGTGTGAATTCCAGGGTAATCGTGTAGTTGTCGATGTACATGTAGATGAAAATTCCATTCTTCCCTTGTTAAAGCCATCCCATAACCTTAAACTGATAAAGACTTGATCGTGGCCGGCCGCGGTGGCCGAGCGGTTCTAGGCGCTTCAGTCCGGAACCGCGCGACTGCGACGGTCGCAGGTTCGAATCCTGCCTCGGTTATGGATGTGTGTGATGTCATTAGGTTAGTTAGGTTTAAGTAGTTCTAAGTTCTAGGGGACTGATGACCTCAGATGTTAAGTCCCATAGTGCTCAGAGCCATTTGAACCATTTTGAACTTGATCGTGTGTTTTAAGGTCAACCTTGGTTCACGCTACACAATCAACATTGGGGGGGGGGGGGGGGGGGGATGGAGTACCACAATCTAGGTAAACATATCAGTGCTGTTACCAGATAAAACACAGCTCTCACAAAATAAATACGTGTTCCAAAGTTTTATTGACATTCAAACTATCACCAGCGTTGTGTATAACCCGTTGGATGTGGAAGTAGTAGGATGCTTTCAGCAGTGCCAGTTGTGTTGACAGTTCGAGCGGCGCGGTCTATTGACCGACGAATTTGTAGTAGTTCTGAAGCGAATGCCTTGAAGTGTTTCCTTCAGTTTAGAAATCGAGTTGAACTCGCGAGGATTTAAGTCAGGGGAGTACAGTAAGTGATACAGCACTTAGCACCCCCATCAATCAAACAAATCAGTAACAGCTTGCACAGTACGTGCTTGAGCATTGTCCTGCAAAATGATGGTCAGGTTCTGCAGAACGTGTCATCACTTCTGTCTCTAAGATGGTCGTAGGTTGTGTTCCAAAAATGAACAGCATAGGGACAGAAGTGATGACACTTTCTGCAGGACCTGACCATCATTTTACAGGACAATGCTCAAGCACGTACTGTGCAAGCTGTCACTGATTTGTTTGACTGATGGGGCTGCTAAGTGCTTTACCACCTACTGCACTCCCCTGAATTAAGTCTTCGTGAGTTCAACTCGATTTCTAAACTGAAGGAAACACTTCACGGCTTCGGTTCAGAACTGCTACAAACTCGTCGAGCAGCAGACCGCGCCGCTCGAACTGCCAACACGACTGACACACTAAAAGTATCCCACGACTCCCACGTCGCTGGTAGCGTGTTATACACAACGCTGGTGATAGTTTGAATGTCAGTAAAACTTTGAAACACGTATTTATTTTTACGAGCTGTAAATAAATAGTTGCCACTATTAAAGTTCCAACCCTCGTATATTTGTAGAGTGCGATGAGGTTTTTAGAACGAATTACGATTTTTAGTCTACTGATGGCACACGGCATTGAACGTTAATTGCTATTTTTAGTTTCCAGTTACAACTTCCAATTGTGATTTGGTCTCTGAAATCGCATGCATATTCGATAGCACGACGCAGGTTTCTTAGAACGAAATACGAATTTCTGCAGACAGATGGCACACGGCACTGAATGTTAAATGCAACTTTTAGTTGACACTTGCAAGTTATGGGTGTGACTGATATCGCAGGCAGTCATTGTGAAGCTGTCATTCTCAGAACTGCGACACCACAATCACTGCGATGTGTGACAGGTCGTGATTTCTTGTCCACCTCTATAGCCTAGTGCGAGCATCCGAAGGTGAAGATACCCCTGGGGAGTTGTAAATTGACTGCTGGAGGCGTCTGGTGCGCGCTAAACGGAGAGCAGTTGTAGAGCATGCAAAGTGGACGGCGCAGTGGTGCGAGTTTCTTTGACTCTACCTGGTGAACGGCGTTTGTTTTCCTCTGATCTGGAGGTCGCTTTAGCGCGTTGCGCTCAGCATGTTTGAAACATTCTCATCTTTGACCTTGGCGCGTCTGTTTGACTGTAGCTGAATTTGCAGGAGGTAGTACGTGATGAGTAGCTACACTCAACAGAACTGAGCTTCGGAATGCTAGCGGTACGTGCGACTATCCTCTATATAAAACACCTTAACTGTTGATAGTTTCTCAGGTGTATCCCCTCTTCTCAGATCTTGCACTTGGATTTCCAGAAGTTGCGCCGAGGGTATTTTTAGTGTTTTGGTCTTGCTTGTAAAAGAGTTTTACACTACTGGCCATTAAAATTGCTACACCAAGAAGAAATGCAGATGATAAATGGGTATTCGTTGGACAAATATATTATACTAGAACTGACATGTGATTACATTTTCACGCAAATTGGGTGCATAGATCCTGAGAAATCAGTACCCAGGACAACCACCTCTGGCCGTAATAACGGCCTTGATACGCCTGGCCATTGAGTCAAACAGAGCTTGGATGGCGTGTACAGGTACAGCTGTCCATACAGCTTCAACACGAGTCCACAGTTCATCAAGAGTAGTGACTGGCGTATTGTGACGAGCCAGTTGCTCGGCCACCATTGACCAGACCTTTTCAATTGGTGAGAGATCTGGAGAATGTGCTGGCCAGGGCAGCAGTCGAACATTTTCTGTATCCAGAAAGGCCCGTACAGGACCTGTAACATGAGGTGGTGCACTATCCTGCTGAAATGTAGGGTTGCGCAGGGATGGAATGAAGGGTAGAGCCACGGGTCGTAACACATCTGAAATATAACGTCCACTGTTCAAAGCGCCGTCAATACGAACAAGAGGTGACCGAGACGTGTAACCAATGGCACCCCATACCATGAAGCCGGGTGATATGCCAGTATGGCGATGACGAATACACGGTTCCAACGTGCGTTCACCGCGATGTCGCCAAACACGGATGAGACCCTCATGATGCTTGAATCATCCGAAAAAATGACGTTTTGCCTTTCGTGCACCCAGGTTCGTCGTCGAGTACACCATCGCAGGCGCTCCTTCCTATGATGCAGCGTCAAGGGTAACCGCAGCCATGGTCTCCGACCTGATAGTCCATGCTGCTGCAAACATCGTCGAACTGTTCGTGCAGATGGTTGTTGTCTTGAAAACGTCCCCGTTTGTTGACTCAGGGATCGAGACGTGGCTCACGATCCGTTACAGCCATGCGGATAAGATGCCTGTCATCTCGACTGCTAGTGATACGAGGCCGTTGGGATCCAGCACGGCGTTCCGTATTAACCTCCTGAACCCACCGATTCCATATTCTGCTAACAGTCATTGGATCTCGACCAACGCGAGCAGCAATGTCGCGATACGATAAACCGCAATCGCGATAGGCTACAATTCGACCTTTATCAAAGTCGGAAACGTGATGGTACGCATTCCTCCTCCTTACACGAGGCATCACAACAACGTTTCACCAGGCAACGCCGGTCAACTGCTGTTTGTGTATGAGAACTCGGTTGGAAACTTTCCTCATGTCAGCACGTTGTAGGTGTCGCCACCGGCGCCAACCTTGTGTGAATGCTCTGAAAAGCTAATCATTTGCATATCACAGCTTGTTTTTCCTGTCGCTTAAATTTCGCGTCTGTAGCACGTCATCTTCGTGGTGTAGCAATTTTAATGGCCAGTAGTGTAGATCAGTACTGGCAGGTGGCACGACTCCGGACTGGTTACTGTGATTACGAACAGCACCAACGCCAGCCATGTAAGTAAACAATTCTCCACGTGAAAATGTTGGTGTGAACCATCGAAACGCTTAGTGTGCGAAATAAAGGAGTGCTTGACGCAGAATCTGCTTCATTTATATTGATCAACAGTTACAGCCCTCATAATACCGTCCCTTGTGGACGAAATATTCAATGATGAGTTACAAAGAAAAATTAAACCACTTGACGGAAACAGACTATATGAAACGATAAATGTTACTAAATTAGGAGAAACAAAGCAGAAAGATAAGAAAGGAAATATCTGCAGCTTTTCTTTTACTGCCGAAGCGAAGTGTGACGTATAAAGTATGGTTTGTGTTGTTGCTTTTCCAGGTGGGAGGACATCGGGTCTGTCTCGCTTGAAGCAGCATCCAAAATTATGCTGCCTTACCCTACCAAATGAAATGCATCGTGAATGATCCTCTGTCTAGCACTACTTGTTACATGTTTTAAGTGCTTATGTAGGGCATACCAGTTATACTGTTGTGTTTCTATATACAGACTTACCTCTACATATATACAGGAAAGAAAAATCTTACTGGAATGAATTTTATCATCATACCGACAACGTTATTTGTGTCACACCAGTGCACCATTTTACTGGTTTTTAATTGCGGCGGAGTAAAGTAATTACAGCAGCAGTGTCAGTTTAAACTTGGCAGTGCGCGACGTTTTGCCAGGCAAGCTCCCCACTGAGGACTGTCACCTCCTCCGGAGATGAAATTCCAGCTCTAATTGGAATCCGGCACTAAGTCTGAATATGTTAGCACCTGCGGCTGTGGTAAGGAATCCCAGAAATTGTCTTTGGCACTGGCTGCGGTCTAGTATTACCATGGAGGTTGTAATATTCCATCCCAATTACTATGCAACAAAGTCAAATATGAAAGAAAGCAAGTACGTTTTAGGTATAAAGATCCATTATTGTATCACTACTATATTATCATTGGGAAGAAATAATTACAAACAAAATATGTCGTACTTACCTTTCTATCATATTTCCTTCTCGTTGTCTACGGTCTGATTTGTGACGTGATGACGGAAACACATTGCTTTTTTAATCATTTATTGACATCAGATTAGCTATTCAACTCACAATTTCTGCAGAGAAGTGAGACAAAATTTTTGATAATAAAGCCGTATAGATTGCTTTATTTACAACGTCGTTTCGTCCACTGCCATCATCAGATAAAAACTTTTTTTTTTGAGTCATCAGTCTCCTGCACCAACCTCTTCATCCCAGAATAGCACTTGCAACATACGTCCCCAATTATCTGTTGGATGTATTCCAGTCTCCGTCTACAGGTTTTGCTCTCTACAGCTTCCTCTAGTACAATGGAAGTCATTCCCTGATGTCTTAACAGATGTCGTATCATCCTGTCCCTTCTCTTCGTCAGTGTTTTCCACATATTCCCTTCCTCTCTGATTCTGCGCAGAACCTCCTCATTCCTTACCCTGTCAGTTCACTTAATTTTCAACATTCGTACGTAGCAGCACATCTAAAATGCTTCGATTCTCTTCTGTTCACGTTTCCCCATAGACCATTTTTCACTAGCATACAATGCTGAAACATAGAATTTGTTAAATATCATTCAGTGTCAGTATCAATAAAATCTGTGGTTACTCGGGGCAAAGTATTCACAATGATCGTGGACTCACGCAGAAAATTTGTTTCCTTTAAAAATTAGTGATACAAAAGACAAACATCTTCAGAAGAGGGGCATGGTATCCTTCAAATAGTCAGTCACAGACTGACTGACATACTATCTTCGCAGCTCAAAAGTTAAACACACCCTCCCAGAATTCGCTCGCAACGTCCATATTTATGATCTTAATTTTGTATTTCCAGAGAGAATTTTCTCGAGACGGAAAGTTTTTAATGTCAGTATGTTCATAAGTAGCACATTAATTTTGATAGAATTATATATTTTTAGAAATCTGAGAAGTAGTGTCACAAGAATACACACTGCGCAACACAATTGAAGGGTCAGTTTTTTTTATAAACGCCACTACTGTCTCCCACTGCAACTCACAATTTCGAGATTTGGCTTGATGGTGCCTAAAACTTTCTTCTGCAATGGTGTAAAAGCGTGGCGCCCTCCTACGTAAACCTCTGGTTCGGCGTCGCTTCAAACAGCGAGATTTCGAAACATGCAGAAAAAGGCCAGAGCACAGAAGTTCAGATGAGGTGTAAGGTAGGTTAATGAGCGTCAGGTACGTTAATGATGCCACACCACATTTCATCAAAATTGTGCCCGACGCGACCGTGGAACGTTGTCACACACACCCTTAACCACATCACACCACTTCCCTTGACGCCTCTGCAATGGTTAAAATCACTTGTGTCCTTGTGGATTGCTGAAGAAAACATTTCAGACACACCACCGCTCAGAATCGTCAGAGAAACCACTCGTTCCCATGGGGTGTTGATTCCCATACATTTCACTGTCGAAAACGACAATTCGGAATGTGATGATTATCAGAACGATGTTATTGACAACGTTCTTCTCTGCTGGCACTCCCGGGCGACTCAACCCCTCTCTGGCGGCACTGTGGGCTGTAGCCCCACTGAGCGAGATCTGACCTCTTCATCATGGAACGCGACCGCAATTTTTGTTTTGATTCGAAGCAGCTAAGGTTCAAATGGTTCAAATGGCTCTGAGCACTATGGGACTTAACATCTGTGGTCATCAGTCCCCTAGAACGAAGCAGCTAAGGTGTTTATGCTTTTTCCGCACCCCTGTTTCGCGCTCTCCTACGGCGAGAGAGTGCAACATTGACAAGTACATGACTAAAAGAGAAAAGGGTCATTCTAAGACTCCCCAGTTGGACAACACCAGCAGTGCCATCTGCACACAATTTATGGGCATTTGAAAAATGTACCTGTATGGAGACATGCATTCACCGGTGACTGTGTCCCGATGGCGTAGGCAATCCTATCGACAGAACCTCAGCTGAATGTCGTTGCATTAGCGCCTGCTGGCTGCATGCGAAATATTTGGCGTGTCAAAAGTGTTGCCTGTCCCGTCGGTGTGTAGTCATCAGTGAATGCGTCGCTCTGTACAGGGACATTAGTATAGTGATCAAGAAAGGTATGTCGGTGGCATTGAGGGTGCTGCCGAATTGGGGGGGGGGGGGGGTCTTTGAAGGATCCCTTGCCGTTTTATTCATGTATATGTCATTGTCGCACTCCCCCATTATCATGCCACTGGAGGGAACGAAGCAGAAGGGTTGAAAAAGCAAAAACACCCTTGCTGCGTAGGATTAGTTCATATTTCGTCGAATTTTTTTGAACGGTTGTAATGTCTCTTGCAGCGGTCTCTCCGCGATATTTTCAGAAATTTTATAAATTATATAACTCAGTACATATCTCGAAATATCTCTTCTTATCTTACCGATTCCTAAACTTTAATATACGATGATTATCAATGCAAAGTAGTTTCAAGCCCTATTATTCCTTGGAGCGTCCATTTACTCCATGGAATAGCTTCTCTGCTACCTATGTTTTCTCTTATGAAAAGAATGATTCAGATCTTGTCGATTAGCCGTGAAAGAACGAAGATGTATATGTATGTATTGTTGAGCTAGTCGTCATCTTGATGAGATTCTGTATGAGAAGGAACTTAATACATGAACTAAACTAAAAGTAAGTGTTTTCGCGTATTGTTTAACTCATTATTATTGACAGTGTCTGCTTACTACGCTGTGTTGCACGGGATCAGTGGGGAACGTCTGATTTACCCTGGACGAACCTGCCGTTTTGTACGCTCAAGATATCCAGTTTATAACTTCAAATAAATAGGCTAACACGGTCTTACCAGCAGATCTCCGGTCTTCCCCATGTGATCACCGAAAGTTAATAATTATTACAAATGTTTTTAGGAGATCGACTGACAATTTTCGTCGCACAGAGACTTCGAAATTGATTCACTGCCTTATGGAATTTAAGTTAAGCTCAATTTAATCCGGATAGAACAGTATTGAACTGTGTGAATGTGATAAGCCTGCTTTGTGAATGAAAATTCCCTTAATATACGCATGTTTTTCACTATCCTGAACAGTGAAGCTAAATCAGGCCGGTGTGAGAGAGGTTTTTAAATTTTAGATCCTACAAAAATATTAAACGGTCCATAGTAGTTCCAGCCTGTATACCAGAACAAAAATTGCAGTGACGCTGCGTTACAAAGGGGTCAGGTCTCGTTAGATGTGGTAGCAGCCATACGATGTCGTCAGAGAAGCGTTGAATCGTCGGAGGAGTATCAGCAGTGTCTAAGGTTGCAAAGAACATCCTCCTGCAGCTCACTGGTCGGTGAACTGTCGGTGTCGACCGTGAAATGTTTCTGAATGAACGCCCCAAGAGAAGGGGTGGTTTCGTTACACCCTCTATGCCACCTCCTGAGGGCTTTGCGTGTCGATTTTGAGTGGTGGTATGTCTGAAATGTTTTGCCCGGCCACTCATAGGAAACCTCGTAATTTCACTTCTGGGTGTCGCGGTTCTGACGTCCAACGCAGAGTCGTCTGGAGAAGGGGTGAGATGTGGGCGGGTACAGGGCAGGGGGACGACGATCTACTCTTCGTGTGTCGTGTCCACGGTAGTGTTGCGTAGAAGTATGGTGAAATTTGTTGCCAATGAGACGTCATTAACCTACCTTCCAGATCACGTGAACTTCTGAACTCTGGCCATTTTTCCACTTGGATTGACACCTTGCTGTTCGAAGCGCAGGGCGCCACACTTTTCTCCATTACAGAAAAAGATTGTAGGCACCTTCGACTCGAATTTCGAGCTTGTGCGTCGTGATAGGAGAAATTGACAGGGTTTCATATGAGTGGGGCACTGGTGTATTGATTAATCCAGTGTTACGCAATTTTACAAAAAATATTGTAGAACCGAAATTTTTTATGACTAATAAATTTTCAAAGAAGTTATTTTTGGGAAAAGAGAACTGACCGTTGAAAACTGGATAAATGGAGATTACAATTGAAACCTATCCAGGCTAATAATGGAAATAAATTTCATCTTTAATTATTTTAATTGTTACTTTTAATATATTTAATTTTGTGAGTTATCAGCTTAATTGTTGATTTATTATTATTTATTTTCCTTTACCCTTAGCTTGTTTTGCTTCTTGTTTATCTGAAACTAACCGAACTTCTTTTGATTTTGATGGAGGATTTCGGATGGTGTATACTTTGTAGGCATCGAAATGTTATCATATATCTTTAAACGAAATGTTTTTAAAAAGGTAGGTACACCGTTACAAAGAGGTGATTAATAACTAGATACTGAATATTACTAACGTGAAACACCTTTAATGAAATTTCTGCAACTTCTGTAACACACTGATTTCACACTACGTTTTTAACAGACCGTATGAAAGCAATATGGAGTGTTATTTACATCGTTAGTTCCTCCTTTTGTTATTAATTCCTTGTTTTAAAATAAATTAAGTGATAACGGATCTTTATTTCTATGCGTTAAACGCACAAGTTGTACTTGACTGTAGCTCAAAAGAATGTGATCAACTGTATTGCATAATTCAGATATGATGATGTCGAGAGCTTTCATAAACATTGGTATGGACTTTTACAGTAATGGATATTTACCTAATCACAAGGTACTTTTGACGCACAAACAATGCAGTTTAGGTACACACATAGTGATGCTGCATACGAATACAAGAGGTTTCAAAAAGGTTCACTTGATTTCGGAAGATCATATCTTCTCCGTGAATCAAGATAGGAATGTGAGGTACAACTTACACATGGAAACCGGACGTTTACCTTGGCTTCGATTTGTAAGTTGTTGGTTCATACCTTTGCTGGAAGCGTTCTACCTGGTGCAGTCGTCTCAATGGTTCGTTCATTACGAAATGAGCGTCGTGTTGTGGCGGCGGTAATTCAGCAAACAAGTAGGGTTTTGCGCTCTCTGTTTCAGCAGCTATAGTTCACACAGAAACGTACGGTGCGGTTTTCGTCGAGAGTACGACTGTGTACCAGCGCTTGATGGTAGCGACAAACAATGCCTAGATGTCATTCTAGGAGGGGGGGGGGGGGGGGGGGGAGAGGGAGAGATTTCTTAAAGCGTTAAGATTCAGTAATAAGGCTACGTTTTATTTAAGCGGAAAACTGAACCACTACACTGTAAGGGTATGGGGAATATTGCAGTCGCGTACAATATAGCACAACACGAGAGAGACTTCCAAACCTTCAAGTGTTTTACGGTGTTCCCGCAATTTTTTGCGGAAAACGTGGTTACGGAAGACATATAACTAGATATGATGCAGAGCTGGGATTTTCGACAGTTGTGCTAAAATTGCGAAAATATTTTCCCACATACGGCCGCACCAGCACCTTCATGTAAGAGCATATCGTAACAATGAGATATTTCAACAATGACTCGATCGTAAGAGGCGTAAGGACATCGCAGTACACCATTGACCTGCATGATCGCCAGATACCAAGGTATGTTATTTTTGTTGTTGTTGTGATTTGTGGAAGACTCTTTCTATGTGCCACCTGTTCCAACTGCTTTCGGCCAAATGCGATGCCGCAAAGCAACATTACTGACTAGACTAAGCTCCCTACAAACTCGCAAAAGTATGGGACGGTCGTCTAGATATTAGTCGTGCATGTGGCAAAATGCATATTGTGCATTTGTGAAAGGTATATAGTAGTGTCGCGGAATAGTAAAGAGTTGGAAACGTGGAATATTGTCAAAGTTTCGTTGCCTATGCCGAGAGCCAGAGGCAGTAGGTTAGCCAAGAGGTAGGACGATAGCTCATATGTCGGAATGTGTCGTCACGCAGGGGCAATGGGCTGATTACACACAACAGGCGAGAGAGAATCACTTAGCACGCGGGTTTGTGTTAGACGGAGACTTTCGTAGAGTGCAAGACAGAGGTATAGCGTCAGCTGTACTGCATTTCACAACTTCGCGTAAGTCTGTCGTAACAACACGTAACTCCGTCGCAAGAACACCTAAGGGGCGAGTACGACAGATAAATCAGCAGTATAAGTGGAACGAATGCGTTCATTACAAACGAGCATGACGTCAGGAAGTCGCTCGTGCTTCCTTTAAATACGCCAGCTTTGATAGCAGCAAGGCACTCGCAGTAAGACTTGCAGTTAAATGTGTACTGGGTCGCTGCGTAGCGCTCAGCTCGGTGATCGACATGTTAATCTTTATTAAGTAGATGTTGCAGTAAGGGCGGCCCATCCAGCAGCAGACGTGAGGGGACAGTACCAGCTCTGGTTCTCTCTGCTGCCGCTGTCACTCATCAACTCAGGATTAGCAGACATCGCGGCAGACTCGCTCGCCGCCAGTGCTGACCACATCAGTGAGCCGTCGTCGAGATTGGGTTTGGCCTAGGCCCTGTGCATCCGCCGTCACAACCAGGTGAGCTGACGACGCTGGGGGACTGCAGCCCGTTCCGCCCGTCCACCGCGGCGGAGCCACCAGGAGGAGCAGGGAAGAAGATGGGGTAGGATAGAGTACACTCCGCACTACGAGAACGCCTCTCGTACCGACAGCACCGGGACTCCAACCCGGAGCCTCCTACGCGCAGTGGCTTGCTGTCCGCAGCCGAGCCGGCTGGCCAGCTGGGCGCCACCAGCCACGCGCGGCCGAAGTACGAAGTAAGGACATTCCTCCGCTACGTCACAACATGCGGCGCTGCGCTAGTAAGACTGTGCGGCCCGGAGCTGGTGTCATCGCTACGAGTCAGCGAGGACTCGGGGAAGGTCGTTGATATCACCAAGCTCAGCCAGCCTGTGTTACACGGGCCACATTGCACTCGGCAGGGAATAAAGGTGTTAAGAATTAATAATGTTTCTTTGGAGTTTCTGACGCGTCCGCAGTCATTTCCTAGCATCCTGACAACTGGAGAGGTCACCACTCGGCCATCCAGTCCACCGTAGGCGACCAGGACCACCGGAGCGCCTACAATATCAAACATTGATCCTACATCTACTTAAAAAAGTATCCTACGATTGTGTACGCATGGATGTAAAAGATATACCTTCGTAAAATCGAATGGTTGCTTCGAAAATACGCTCTGTAGTATTATCATTGTATCGCTGTCTTCATTGATGTAGAAGATATCGCCTTCGAAATCGGATGAGTCTTCTTGAAACACCTTGCATATATATATATATATATATATATATATATATATATATATATATATATATATATATATATACGCTATTGTTCTTCGTGTCCTGTAACCTTCTTGCAGTCTTGTGAAACCCCATATTTTCTGGCGGATATTTTTGCTGTGGTCATCCACTGCACCACAGGGTGGTCCATTGATAGTGACTGGGCCAAATATCTGATGAGATAAGCATCAAATGAAAAAACTACAAAGAACGAAACTCGTCTAGCTTGAAGGGGAAAACCAGATGGCGCTATGGTTGGCTCGCTAGGTGGCGCTGCCATAGGTCAGACGGATATCAACTGCGTTTTTTTTTAAAAAAATAGGAACCCCCATTTTTTATTACATATTCGTGTAGTACGTAAATAAATATGAATGTTTTAGTTGGACCAGTTTTTCGCTTTGTGATAGATGGCGTTGTAACAGTCACAAACGTATAAGTATGTGGTATCACGTGACATTCCGCCAGTGTGAATGGTATTACCTTTGTGATACATTACCTGTGTTAAAATGGACCGTTTACCAATAGGTCAATTTCGTGCTGATGTACGGCTATTGTGATCAAAACGCCCAACGGGCGTGTGCTATGTATACTGCTCGGTATCCTGGACGACATCATCCAAGTGTCCGGATCGTTCGGCGGATAGTTAAGTTATTTAAGGAAACAGGAAGTGTTCAGCCACATGTGAAACGTCAACCACGACCTGCAACAAATGATGATGCCCAAGTAGGTGTTTTAGCTGCTGTCGCGGTTAATCCGCACCTCAGTAGCAGACAAACTGCGCGAAAAATCGGGAACCTAAAAAACGCCGGTGTCGAGAATTAGCTACATGAACATCGACTGCACCCGTACCATATTTCTATGCACCAGGAATTGCATGGCGACGACTCTGAACGTCGTGTACAGTTCTGCCACTGGGCACAAGAGAAATTACGGGATGATGACAGATTTTTTGTGCGCGTTCTATTTAGGGACGAAGCGTCATTCACCAACAGCGGTAATGTAAACCGGCATAATATGCACTATTGGGTAACGGAAAATCCTCGATGGCTGCGACAAGTGGAACATCAGCGACCTTGGCGGGTTAATGTATGGTGCGGCATTATGATGGATGTCCGGCGCACAGCTCGCGTGCGGTTGAAGCGGAATTGAATAGTATATTTCATGACAGATGGATTGGCCGTCGAAGCACCATACCATGGCCCGCACGTTCACCGGATCTGACGTCCCCGGATTTCTTTCTGTGGGGAAAGTTGAAGCATATTTGCTATCGTGATCCACCGACAACGCCTGACAACATTTTCAACGCATTGTCAATGCATGTGCGAACATTACGGAAGGCGAACTACTCGCTGTTGAGGGGAATGTCGTTACTCATATTGCCAAATGCATTGAGGTTGACGGACATCATTTTGAGCATTTATTGCATTAATGTGGTGTTTAAAGGTAATCACGCTGTAACAGCATGCGTTCTCAGAAATGGTAAGTTCACGAAGGTATATGTATCACATTGGAACAACCGAAATAAAATGTTCAAACGTGCCTACGTTCTGTATTTTAAGTTAAGAAACCTATCTGTTACGAACTTTTCGTATAAAATTGTGAGTCATATGTTTGTGACTATTACAGCGCCATCTATCACAAAGCGAAAACAGTGGTCTAACTAAAACATTCGTATTTCTTCACGTACTACACGAATATCTAATAAAAAATATGGGTTCCTATTTTAAAAAACGCAGTTGATATCCGTTTTACCTATGGCAGCGCCATCTAGCGGGCCAGCCATAGCGCCATCTGGTTTCCCGCTTCAAGCTAGACAAGTTTTGTTCTTTGTAGTTTTTTCGTTTGACGCTTATTTCGTGAGATATTTGGTCTGTTCACGATCAATGGACCACCCTGTATATAGCAGCAGATGGCCACAGCAAAAATATCCGCCAGATAATATAGGGTTTCACAAGACTGCACGAAGGTTACAGGACACACAGAACAGTGGCACATACCAGTGGACAGAGCATGTCTACAAGTGTCTGCGGCGTAGTTCCAGACGTGTAAGAACATGCAGAGAAATCATCCACTCCGTATCGTCGCATAGAATCATCAGTTAACGCATGCAGATAGGCATGTCAACGGATTTCCAAAGGGGGCTGCTGTCGCAGCAACAGCAGTGACCTGAAGGAACTGTTCTCACCTGATATATTGCCGACAATGACGTTTGCGCCGTTACAAACAGGCAGCGTCAACATGGAAAAAATTTAACTGTTAACACGAGCAAGGTTGGGCCTAGTTATTCTTTCAAAGTAAAATTTTTACGCCTAAACCTGAGGAACTTTAGTATTCGTAAGGCAAATATACACTTTTTAACTTTAGACAACACGGTCAGATTTCGCAACGGAACGTGTTCTCTCTGTTTACTATTCCTCATCGAAGTCCGGCAGCTATACCCCATATCCAGTAATCAAAGCGTCGCTTATGCACTTCATTCTGTATTGAACTTTTCTGGCTGCGAGCATGTAAATTTAATTTTCTTTGTAGTTTTTTCGTTTGGCGCTTATTTCGTGAGATATTTGGCCTGTTCACGATCAATGGACCACCCTGTATATAGCAGCAGATGACCACAGCAAAAATATCCACCAGAAAAATATAGAGTTTCACAAGACTGCACGAAGGTTACAGGACACACAGAAAGTAAACTGTCAAGAACTTTAAACCAAACCAAAACTGCATGAATTAACGTAACACAAAAACTGAATCGGGTGCAACACTGTTGATTTGAAATTGGCCTTGGTGATAAAATAAAACTCGATCGGTTTGAAAATAATGAACCATGTGATTAATGAACGCTATCACTGACATAATAAAATTTCTTACCTTTATCTGCGCAATGGTAATGCTCTTCGCACTGTTCCCTTTAGTACTTTAAATTGTATAGTTAGTAAACTATTGTGCACGGCTGTTGCTTAGCATATATTTTAATTAAATCGAGTATGACAGAGACAACAACTGCTTAAGAAAAACATTTAATCAAAAACGACATGTATCTGGCAACTGCCGGCCGGTGTAGCCGAGCGGTTCTTGGCGCTACAGTCTGGAACCGCGCGACCGCTACGGTCGCAGGTTCGAATCGTGCTTCGGGCATGGATGTGTGTGCTGTCCTTAGGTTAGTTAGGTTTAAGTAGTTCTAAGTCCTAGGGGACTGATGACCTCAGAAGTTAAGTCCCACAGTGCTCAGAGCCATTTGAACTATATCTGGCAACTGGTATTGACTTGGGGTAAGTAACAATATGGCACTAACTTTAAAACTTGTATTTTGACTCTTCGAAAATTAATAATGCTCACAATTAAAAAACTCAATAAACTGATTCTACATTAACAACTAGCTTTACAAAATCATTGGATATGAGTACTGTACATTGTCTCAATCATCACTTATGAATATGTGCATTGCATTAGGAACAAAACAACTTCCTTTACCTTAATTATTTTCAAGTTCTGTTGAGATTCCTTTTACAGTTAGCAAACATCATAGTATCTTACAAATAAAAAAAAATCATTACTGCCCTTAGCGAGTAAGTAAATATCCAGCACATATCAGATACAACACGTCTTTATACTTGAGAACCCTCCATACGACTCTCCATCTAAATTTACTCTAACACATCATCCATAACGCTGTTGACCAGCGATGCTATTACACTATCGATACTCTGGTTGTTTTTAAGTTGGCCATACACCGCTTTGATTACTCCAGGGGCAGTTTCTGCACATGGGCTATCGTCTGTATTCGTCACCCTTGTAGCACGGATAGTTGGAAAATGGACACAGGTGACGGAAACTAGTCAAATAAAAAATAGATACTTCTGAGTTCACTTAAGACGAAGTTAAAACCATTAATTTCAATTACAAGACTAGTTGCAGACCGATTTTCCACCTGTAGCATGCTGCAAGTTCGCAAACAAAACTTTTGAAATGAAGCATGAGCGCCTTACTCTTTCTGGAATAGGTGTGTCCACCGAAGCCCATATGGTAGAACTTTCCCAGTGTCCTGACCAGAGATTCCACAAGGAAGATCGCACTTATTACGTTATTGCATGACCCAACTCTGAATGCTGTTCTCTGCTAAGGGCGAAGAAAATTGTTTCCCTCACGTTCCCCTCTCTTGTCACGTCTGGGTTATTGTCTTTAATTAGTTTTCATACTACTTCTCCCACTTATTACAAAACCAATCAAATGTTTTGTTTAGCAAAACTAATTCCTTCATCTAGCCTTCAAAACTCATCTCTTGTTTTCCAGTTAGGATCAAAGTCGAAGTTGTTCTGTGGAGTACGGAATGCTGCTTGGCCACGAAGATTCCTCGTAAGCACAACTCATAGCCACTTATAGTCGTTAAAATGTTTTTGCCTATTGTGATGTGATCGACTTTCTTAGAGCAACCCGAACTTTCGTCCCTATCTGAGTACCACATGCGGTATACCTTGGCGGCACAGTGACCAGCCATACAGGTATGTATTGCGAGTTGCCGCACATAGGGACACTTCCTGTGGAGCTCACAAGGGGAGGGTATGGAAAGTGGGTCAGCGATTTTGAGCAATTTTTGAAGAGACCTTCTATACTGAAAATAAAGAGACACGTGTTTCGGCTTTTTGCTAGACACTCCCTAGTTTTTCAAAAAGTCGAGGACAGTGATATACATCGAGATATCGTCTGAAGTTAATAATTTTGGAGCTTTAACGTTTTTGTTTTTTTAATGTTGTAACTTAGGTTCCTATCTTTCAACGTGTCTAGCAGAGCAAAGTCGGCTGTCGAGCGGTCGAGGCATTGCAATACCGAACTGCTGGTCTATATTCGATTCTTGGTCGCGGCTTTTTTTCAATTCAAAATTTTTTCTATATATCTCATAATATTCTGATAATCTAAATACCTTACTTTCCTTTTTGGTAATAAAACATCATTGGGTGTGAAGAATAAGCAAGTAAGTAAATTTTGGAACCTAAGTAAATCTAACGCACTGACAGTCATTTTCATCATGACACATCGTACAAATATACACCTAAAGTATATTATTGCGTAATGCTAACTGATCGTCTGTTCGTGATCGTTTTCCTGATCTCTGGGGTAAAACTTATCAACACAGGTAGGAAATCTCGTCGCATTGACATCTATTCCAGTACAGTGTTCGTGGAAAGCAATCTGATTCGTGTTGCTAAAAGCAGATCTATCAGATAGCAATTTGGATGCTTACCTGGCGTATAAACATCTTGAAAGACAGGCATGGACAACTGGTTACGGACCAACGCTCTGTCTTGTAATTCTCTGTTCTGCTGTAATGTACCACAATTTTGAAGTAATGTGATGAAATTCTTTGTTATTGTTGTTGTTGCTGTTGTGGTCTTCAGTCCTGAGACTGGTTTGATGCAGCTCTCCATGCAACTCTATCCTGTGCAAGCTTCTTCATTTCCTAGTACCTACTTCAACCTACATCCTTCTGAATCTGCTTGGTGTATTCATCTCTTGGTCTCCCTCTACGATTTTTACCCCCCACGCTGCCCTCCAATACTAAATTGGTGATCCCTTGATGCCTCAGAACATGTCCTACCAATCGATCCCTTCTTCTAGTCAAGTTGTGGCACAAACTCCTCTTCTCCCCAATTCTGTTCAGTACCGCCTCATTAGTTATGTGATCTACCCATCCAATCTTCAACATTCTTCTGTAGCACCACATTTCGAAAGTTTCTATTCTCTTCTTGTCCAAACTATTTATCGTCCATGTTTCACTTCCATACATGACTACACTCCATACAAATACTTTCAGAAATGACTTCCAGACGCTTAAATCTATAGTCGATGTTAACAAATTTCTCTTCTTCAGAAACGTTTTCCTTGCGGTTGCCAGTCTACATTTTATATCCTCTCTACTTCGACCATCATCAGTTATTTTGCTCCCCAAATAGCAAAACTCCTTTACTACTGTAAGTGTCTCATTTCCTAATCTAATACCCTCAGCATCTCCCGACTTAGTTCGACTACATTCCATTATCCTCGTTTTGCTTTTGTTGATGTTCGTCTTATATCCTCCTTTCAAGACACTATCCATTCCGTTCAACTGCTCTTCCAAGTCCTTTGCTGTCTCTGACAGAATTACAATGTCATCGGCGAACCTCAAGGTTTTTATTTCTTCTCCATGGATTTTAATACCTACTCCAAATTTTTCTTTTGTTTCCTTCACTGCTTGCTCAATATACAGATTGACTAACATCGGGGAGAGGCTACAGCCCTGTCTCACTCCCTGCCCAACCACTGCTTCCCTTTCATGACCCTCAACTCTTATAACTGCCATTTGGTTTCTGTACAAATTGTAAATAGCCTTTCGCTCCCTGTAATTTACCCCTGCCACCTTCAGAATCTGAAAGAGAGTATTCCAGTCAACATTGTCAAAAGCTTTCTCTAAGTCTACAAATGCTAGAAACGTATGTTTGCCTTTCTTTAATCCAGCTTCCAAGATAAGTCGTAGGGTCAGTATTGCCTCACGTGTTCCAATATTTCTACGGAATCCAAACTCATCTTCCCCGAGGTCGGCTTCTACTAGTTTTTCCATTCGCCTGTAAAGAATTCGCGTTAGTATTTTGCAGCCATGGCTTATTAAACTGATAGTTCGGTAATTTTCACATCTGTCAACACCTGCTTTCTTTGGGATTGGAATTATTATATTCTTCTCGAAGTCTGAGGGTATTTCGCCTGTCTCATACATCTTGCCCACCACATGGTAGAGTTTTGTCAGGACTGGCTCTCCCAAGGCCGTCAGTAGTTCTAATGGAATGTTGTCTACTCCCGGGGCCTTGTTTCGACTCAGGTCTTTCAGTGCTCTGTCAAACTTTTCACGCAGTATCGTATCTCCCATTTCATCTTCATCTACATCCTCTTCCATTTCCATAATATTGTCCTCAAGTACATCGCCCTTGAATAGACCCTCTATATATTCCTTCCACCTTTCTGGTTTCCCTTCTTTGCTTTACCTGTCCCAAAAAGTAAACGTCACACGGTTGACAGAGAAAGGTACGTTTTGGTGGTGTAACTTCCACGGTGCAGGTCGGCTGGGCATTATCATCTACGAAAGTCCTAACGTAGAGCGCCATGAATCACGTTGAATATATCGAATGAAATAAGGCCACAACCAAGAACAGAACAAAGACTGCATTTTGGTAGTTTAATGCGTAGACTGCCGACCTCGCTCTGGTAGACATGTAGAATGACGGGAAACCAAGCTACAAAATAAACACACAAACAACGTTAATAGTTCGAACAATTATTAACTACGGATTCACATTGTATGAATAAAAATATTGTTTCAGACGATATTTCTATGTATAGGATTGAAAATACGATTTCCTCGACCTCGATTTTTTCAAAAACTAGTGAGTGCCTAGAAAAAAGACACGTCTCTTTATTTTCAGTGTATAACATCCTTGCAAAACGTGCTCAAATTTGGTTACCCGCATGTCAGATTCTCCCCTTGTCAGACGAAAACTATCATCAGCAACACAAAAACATGCCGGGTTGCTTACAACCGAACCTCCAGAAGCTGCCACGGCACTGTGCGGCGCCAGCTGGCATCACCACAAGCATTGCTGCCACCACAACACTACCTCGCTTCTGCACATGGATCTGCCCGTATACTTCCGCCAGATGAGTATCTAAGTCGCCACTCGACCGTTCTGCAATCAGTTCACACTCCAGGCTTCATGCCGACCGTGCCTCGATCGTTCTTCTGCTTAGTGCACTTTACTCCCGTAGTATACACTGACTGCGCTTAGCGGTCCATCCACTGACACCCCACTCCTTTTCACGTTTGTCAGACACCAGGAAAAACACCCTGTGAGTGCGTTAGTGTCGCTAGAATCAGCGACTGGTGTTAGGAGTGGACCCTTATTCTAGGACAGAGTACATTGGTGTTTAGCTGTAAAATTGGTTTAATCCTATTTTGTTGTTAAAGATGCAAACGAGTTTATATAGATTGCAACATGGCAATTTCAGGGCAGTTGTCAATATAACGCATTACGTCCTGTTTAGCACTGAACACAACTATATCAAATTTAAATAGAAGGTTCTCCACAAGATTTTTCTAACATCTACACAGTGAAGTTGGCCAATATTACGACAAATCATCCGATTCCGGTTCTAAGTCCGGTACTATTTAGGATGACAATCAAGTATACAGAGGATGGTCAGTTTTTGTGACAAGATTACCAATAGATTAATCAGGGTTGATCGAGTTCACAGTGGAAGCAAGCTGGTGAACCAACAAGTATATGCGTCTTCCAGTGGCAATTACTTTTTAGCTGCGATGTGCTGTTGGCTGCATGGCCGCTCTCGCCCTCTGAAAATCCTATAAAAAGCTAATTAAAATTTTTACTGATTTTATCAATTGAAACTGTCCTATATTTCTCATTAGGTGAGAAAAAATGCACTCATCCCTGATCTGGAAAATATGGCGATAGACCCGAGCGTAGATGGAGCAGTGTGTATGCTTCAATGCCCTCATAGTTCTCACAAGAACAATTAACTACATGGCTGTTTCGTTTCTCCACTATCGGAGCTCAATCACTCTTCAGCTCATTTGTAGCTGAATGTCAGCCAAAGTGAACGCAGTATTCACACAAAATCCCTCTTTTGGAGTCGTACAGAGCTGGTTGAGAGGAGAGTCCCCGAAGTTTTCGGAATTGTGTCTTTCGTAGCAAACTGCCCTTCACATGTGTCCTTTCATGCTTCACGTCATGGCTTTTTGAGACCATGGGAGCGTTCCTTTCATCTTGTGGAAACTAAACCCGCCAATCGCAAAGGGCCTACCGTTAAACTGAGTCGAAATATCTCCCCTTTTTACTCCTTCTAAGTTTATTTCAGCCAATCGGACATTTTGTGTCCGCTCCTGACGCCTGAAAGTTACACGCTTACATCACAAGTGCACCACGGGCATTTCACGTGATCAACTGAATCGCTTGTCTGTTTGTATCCATCTGGAAATTCCCCAACGCAGTTTTCTGAGGAATTTCTCTGCCGCAAGCAACGCTGCGCCGCTAGCTGCTCCCCTCGATTTGTCGCCCGGCGCTTTCGTTGTCCCTCTTGCCGCAGATCACCACCCCTGTTAGAAGCCTCCATTGCACGCAGCCCATGACGGCGCAACTCGCATCTGCCCCCAAACTAAAACGTTTGTTCTAGCAGTTTCCTTCACCTTTGGCTCATTGACATGCAGGATTTGGGTTTGGTGTGTTAAGACCATCGAATCGTGTGTCATCCCTTTGCATTACGTACTGTACATTATGATAAGCAAATCTGCTCATTATCGCCGAAGTATGTCAGGTGACGTATCCTTCTACTTGTTACGCCGTATAAAACCTCATGTTCGGTGCGAAATTGACATTCATTCAAGCTGCCACCTTACAATTGGAAGCCCACTCACCATTCCACGGGAATTCACCTCTGAGCTTCCTCCAAACTCACTGCACTCCAGGACACTATCACGATGGGTTTCGTCCGTCCACTAACATCATCATGCAATGTCGGTGATTAGCTGCTAGGACATTCCAGTGCAACGACAGTACTTGCCTGCTAGGACAAATGGGTCAAATGGCTCTGAGCACTACGGGACATAACTGCTGTGGTCATCAGTCCCCTAGAACTTAGAACTACTTAAACCTAACTAACCTAAGGAGATCACGCACATCCATGACCGAGGCAGGATTCGGACCTGCGACCGTAGCGGTCGCGCGGTTCCAGACAGTAGCGCCTAGAACCGCTCGGCCACTCCAGCCGGCATGCTAGGACATTCCGAGGGTTCAGTGACTGATTATACTGACCTGTGTTGTGCCGACCCCATTTCCAGGAACCTGGTTTTGTATTTCCATTATTATTGGCTGCCTAGCCACGTAAATAGGGATGGCGGTTATCGCTGAAACCACCTGTTTTCGGTTGTGTCGCTTTTTCCACGCCAGTTTAACCTGACTCTTAAAACCTCTCTGAATAACCGGTTTTGGAAATAACCAATTTTCGTTTTTTTTCTTATTATTTCCTGTAATAAAGATAGAAATCGAAGAAAGATTAAAAAATTTTGTATCTCTTACTTTCAAGCTACATGGAAACAAAATATCGAATTAAATGAGGAAGTAAAAGTAAACTGTCCATCCACTATTCGCTACTTTTCTCGAAACATTATAAAAGGCTAAATACAACAAAAAATGAACAGTATTCTCCTATTGATTCTAATCTTTTAGAAATGCTGCTCAAATAATCATGTTACAATACGGGCCGGTACCACTATTTGAGCATTACGAATGGTCAATGTTAAAGGGTGAAATCTGAGGTTTAAGAACTTTGCTTTTCGTTTTTATTTATCCGTTTTCAAGCGATGCAAGCAGATAAAGGCATATTATGTAGACACAGGCAGCAGATCAGCTACTTTCTGTTTTTATTGTGTACCATGAACGAATTGTTCTTAAGTTTTTAATTTGTTACTCTTACTATAATCTCCTTCCTCTTTTTTTATTTCACAGAAATGGCAAACAAGCCTTCAATCTTTAAAGCAAATAAAGCATTGTACTTCATTGCTACGTTGCTTCGTAAAAATATTTCCAGGCTAGGTTTGGTGCCATTCTGTAATACAACGGCTGTCCGACAGCGAGAAACTACCATATGGACCAGGTGTGGGCGCCGCGCTGGATCAGCCGAGCGGTCTCAGACGCTGCAGTCATGGACTGTGCGGCTGGTCCCGGCGGAGGTTCGAGTCCTCCCTCGGGCATGGGTGTGTGTGTTTGTCCTTAGGATAATTCAGGTTAAGTAGTGTATAAGCTTAGGGACTGATGACCTTAGCAGTTAAGTCCCATAAGATTTCGCACACATTTGAACATTTTGAACCAGATGTGGGCAAGTCTTGCACACTGTACGTACACGCGTACCTTAAGCCACGACACACGGGAACAGGGACGCTGTTGTCTCAGTAATGCTGTACCAATTCTTATGCAGTTTGTCTGTTGCTTCTTTCTGTTACTGTTGTTATCAAAACAGCACTGATCGCTTTTCCCATTTTCTATAATAACACAATATTTAAAACCAATGCAAATGTTACAAATAAAAATAAATCCTTTTTTTAAAGTAGCTCTGCTGCCATGGCTAATTTATCTTTAGATTTTTTGTTCTGTTGTTAGCAAAAAAGAAAACATACCGGTTATTCAGAATTGAAATACCGGTATCGGTGTTAAGGATCAGTCCTTCCCATCCCTAGGTACAAGTCGCAAGTCGCAGCGTGTTGTTCCCCTCAGTCATGAAGACTACGTCACATACACGTCAGTACTGCAAAAACAACGGTAGGAAGCGACTGGAAGAACATAAGGGTGAAACGTCAGCTTAGAAAAATTTTAAAATGACAGTGCTGGAAAACCTCTTACGTTATTTGATTTTCAAACAGCTGAGCAGAACTGAACGTACTCAGACATTTCTCTCTTCCAGAATGAGATTTTCACTCTGCAGCGGAGTGTGCGCTGATATGAAACTTCCTGGCTGATTAAAGCTGTGTGCCGGACCGAGACTCGAACTCAAGACCTTTGCCTTTCGCGGGCAAGTGCTCTACCAACTGAGCTACCCAAGCACGACTCACGCCGTGTTCTCACAGCTTTACTTCCGCCAGTACCTCGTCTCCTACGTTCCAAACTTTACACAAGCTCTCCTGCGAACCTTGCAGATATTGCGGAGACATGGCTTAGCCACAGCCTGGGTTATGTTTCCAGAATGAGATTTTCACTCTGCAGCGGAGTGTGCGCTGATATGAAACTTCCTGGAAGTTTCCGCAATATCTTCTATTTCAGGAGTGCTAGTTCTGCAAGGTTCGCAGGGGAGCTTCCGTAAAATTTGGAAGGTAGGAGACGAGGTACTGGCAGAAGTAAAGGTGTGAGAACGGGGCGTGAGTCATGCTTGGGCAGCTCAGTTGGTAGAGCACTTGCCCGCGAAAGGCAAAGGTCCTGAGTTCGAGACTTGGTCCGGCACACAGTTTTAATCTGCCAGGAAGTTTCGTTTCTCTCTTTGCTTACTCTGATCAACACTAAACCGACACACAATATTTTTAGCGCAACACAATCTGACTTTCAATAATCCCTGCAAAAGAATGGCCCTGATTAAAAATAACCTATACCTTTCATGAATCACTTACCTCACAAAAATCTTCGTTACTCGAACTACTGCAATGCAGCGAGCGCCAATACTGCCAGCTAAATAAAAGATTCTAATTACTGAAGGCACTAACTACTAATAGGCATAGTTAGCAAATGATAGATTTTGATAGAGAACAAACAATGTATTTACCTTAATAATGTTGAAAAGTAATCATATGTATATCAGTTCATGATATCCAGTATTACAAATTTACTCTTTCTGACGGACACACGTCAGAATATCCGCTCTCAAAACTCCGCCATCTCTCCCCCCACACCCACCACTACTGACGGCTCACCTCCAACTGCGCAACACTACGCGCTTTTCACATCCAACTGCCCAACACTACAATAGCGCATATTCCAACAATGCAAACCAGCCACAGACTGCACACAGCACAGTCAGTGATTTTCATACAGAGCGTTACGTGGCGTTACCAACATAAAAACCTAAACAGCCTACTTACAAGGGGAACTATGGAAGGTGAGACTCGCAGACGACCGTTAGATTCGATTTGCTTGCGTCCTGTCTACCACGAGCGTGTAAGGAGAATACATAGACGTGTAGTGGAGATTACTAAACGCGCCAAAAAATTCCAAAGGATGGAAAAACGGCGTGAAGGGAAATGGTATCTGGATTCTGGTCCTGAAGAAGATGTATACCGGTTTTCCAACGTGGGACGTCAGCGTTAGAGGATGACAGTAACCGGCAAGGGCCAGTTGACCTCAATTTCTGAAAACTTGTGACGTCACTCCCCTGCGCAAGAACACGTGGAAACGAACTTTTACTGCAGTCAGACGAAAGCCAGCATCGGAAACGGACATCCACAGAAGCTACAACACCCTCGAAGATGTCTTACGCAGATGGGGACGAAATGTCTTAAGTAATAGAACCCAGTACGTTGTCCTCGATGGTGAATGTTCATCGGAGGTGACGGTATCATCTGGAGTGCCCCAGGGAAGTGTGATAGGCCCGCTGTACGTCTACATAAATGACCTTTTGGATAGGGTGGATAGCAATGTGCGGCTGTTTGCTGATGATGCTGTGGTGTACGGGAAGGTGTCGTCGTTGAGTGACTGTAGGAGGATACAAGATGACTTGGACAGGATTTGTGATTGGTGTAAAGAATGGCAGATAACTCTAAATATAGATAAATGTAAATTAATGCAGATGAATAGGAAAAAGAATCCTGTAATGTTTGAATACTCCATTAGTAGTGTAGCGCTTGACACAGTCATGTCGATTAAATATTTGGGCTTAACACTGCAGAGCGATATGAAGTGGGACAAGCATGTAATGGCAGTTGTGGGGAAGTCGGTTAGTCGTCTTCGGTTCATTGGCAGAATTTTGGGAAAATGTGGTTCATCTGTAAAGGAGACCGCTTATAAAACACTAATACGACCTTTTCTTGGGTACTGCTCTAGCGTTTGGGATCCCTATCAGGTCGGATTGAGGGAGGACATAGAAGCAATTCAGAGGCGGGCTGCTAGATTTGTTACTGGTAGGTTTGATCATCACGCGAAATGCTTCAGGAACTCGGATGGGAGTCTCTAGAGGAAAGGAGGTGTTATTTTCGTGAATCGCTACTGATGAAATTTAGAGAACCAGCATTTGAGGCTGACTGCAGTACAATTTTACTGCCGCCAACTTATACTTCGCAGAAAGAGCACAAAGATAAGATAAGAGAGATTATGACTCGTACAGAGGCATATAGGCAGTAATTTTTCCCTCGTTCTGTTTGGGAGTGGAACAGGGAGAGAAGATGCTAGTTGTGGTACGAGGTACCCTCCACCACGCACCGTATGGTGGATTGCGGAGTATGTGTATAGATGTAGATGTAGACCACGGAGTGATAGCTCAAAATATTTTAACAAGTGTGAGTCTTCCGGCTGTTGATGTTAACGTTTTACACAATCGAGCTGCCCCGATTCATGCACTGGCGTTCGTTATCGGAGCACAGGACGGAAGAGCTGACATGCCGAGGTCTCCTCCGCAACTGTGTGGGACACAGCTCCAATTACTGAGCCGTGTTAACATGCGACGTATTTGTCGTCGTGGGACACGTCAGACGCGGTTTTCGTGTTAGTTGGTGCACGCTCAGATCAAGCTGACACACCACACTACATGTGTTCATCATCGTGATTTGCGACCGCCGCATGTGTCTGCTGCATCTGGCGCGCAACCCAGACAGTCTGTTTGTGAAAATGGATGCGCTGTAAATTACTATGTTAGCTCTAATGAAATGTAGATTTTTCTCCGTCTGCATATGCCAGCCATGTTCTTCTGTGTTTAGTACATTCAAATATCATGAACACGATATAAGGGCAAGAGAAAAGTTCCGTGTCTAGTCATTAAGGACATCAGTTTTTAAAAATACCTTTACAAATAGTGTGACACATATTTACAGTAACCTTCCGCATAAGATAATAAATTATTTGGTCATTCTGACTTTCTGGTAAGACACTAACGGCGTGCTTATTAGATCACTGCTTCTGTTCAATAGCAGAAGTTTCAAGGTATGTGAAATACGAGGAGTGTGCGATAAGTGATGCAACACTTTTTTTCTCGGACAATTTCGGTTGAAAAAAAATGTGAAATCTGTTGTGGGATATCTTGAATTACTCCTGCTTCAGCCCCTGTAATTTCATAAAATTCCGATTGGTGTCGGCTTTGTACGTAGCCTTCAGAATAGTGTCTGTAACAGAGTTGCGGTCTAAGCAGAAAGCTGTCATTGAGTTTCTTTTGGTGGAAAACCAGAGCGTCACATATATTCATAGCCGCTTGCAGGATGCCCACGGAGACCTGGCAGAGAACAAAAGGACGGCGAACCGTTGGGCGAGGCGTCTGCTATCATCGCAACAAGGTCGCGGAAATCTGTCCGATGTCCCGCTTGCCGGCCGGCCGCGTAAAGCTGTGAATCCTGCAATGTTGGAACGTGCGGACACTCTCATTCAAGGTGATCAATGGATCACAATAAACACCTGACTGCTCAACTGGACGTCTCTTTTGGTAGTACTGACACACTCCGTCCATAAAACTTCATTGGACTGTTCTTCCTCATCCAACCTACAGCCCAGTTCTCTAGCGTTGCGTCTTCCATCTGTTCGGCACAAAGAAGGATGCACTACACGAGAAGCAGTAAGTGGATGATGGGGAGATTTTTGATGCAGCAGGACAGTGGCTCCGATGTCAACCAGTAGAGTGGTACCATGCGGGTATAGTGAATTACCAGTAAGGTGGTGTCAAGCCCGCCAGGTTAGCCGTTCGATCTAACGCACTGCTTGCCAGGCGGGAAGGGATGCCGGTCCCCGGCACGAATCCGTCCGGCGGATTAGTGTCGAGGTCCGGTGTGCAGGCCAGTCTGTGGATGGTTTTTAAGGCGGTTTTCCATCTGCCTCGGTGAATGCGGGCTGGTTCCCCTCGTTCCGTCTCAGTTACAATATGTCGGCGATTGTTACGCAAACACTGTCTCCACGTATGCGTACACCATAATTACTCTACCATACAAACACTGGGGTTAGACACGTCTGGAGTGAGACGTTCCTGGGGGGGGGGGGGGGGGGGAGGCTCTCCACTGGGGGCCGAACGGCACAATAATCCTGAGTTCGGTGTGGGGCGGCGGTAGGGTGAGTGGACTGCTGTAGACTGTTGTGGGGTTGTCAACCACTGAGGGCTATGGCGGGGACAAAGCCTCTCCATCGTTTCTTGGTCCTCAGTTCCATACAATACAATACAATAAAAGGTGGCGTAAGGCCGTCGCACTGGATGGTGATTTTGTTGAAAAATAGGGTTTTGTAGCCGAAAGAGTAGGGAACAATATTGTGTATTGGGCTACTGAATAAAGACTATTTGCTTTCAGAAAAAAATTTGTTGCATCATTTATTGAACGCCGTTCTACAAGAGGCTTGAAAACAGAAAGTGAAAAATGGTGTACTGGAAGTATTGTAACCTCTGTTGCAGATTAAAAAATATTTACAGCAAGATTACTGCTAAATTTTCTCTACCTCACGCAAGGCTAACTCTGTGTGTGTGTGTGTGTGTGTGTGTGTGTGTGTGTGTGTGTGTGTGTGTGTGTTTGTACTGATATTCCTGATAATGTGAGTATGATCATAACCCAATCTGGAAACATTTTTGGATGAATAAATAAATAGATAAATACTGAACTGCGATCGAAACAGACAGTGATTTAAACAGCAGTATTGCAGTTAAATGGTCCTTGTTGCATGTTCCAAGAGACGTTCTTAAAACCGAACAATCTGACCAATAAACCGCGAGTGCTTTTATTAATTTATAAAGTTGAACCTCAGAGAAAACACTTTTATCAGATACCACCATCTCATCAAAAGTAGTCCGATTCCTATTAGTCAACACCTGTCGCCTTTATGACCGCTTCAGCGCTGGTGGGACTCTTTCAGTTAGGTATCTGAATGAGTGTCGTGACGTGGCAGCGCATTCTTCGTCAAGAGCCGACACCAGGAGGAAGTCGTGAAGTTGGGAGTTAGGGTCTGGGGACACGTCGACGTTCTGACTCACTCCAAAGATGTTCCGTTGGTCTGAGGTGTGGACCCTTGGCAGGCCAGTCTATTTCAGGAATGGCATAGTCCACAAACTATTCCTTCAAAGATCCCCAGCTTCATGGCAGAGTTCACTCTTATGCTGATACAACCACAGTCTCCCAACTGTTCCTCTATCGCACGCAGTACACAGTGTCTTAAGATGGGTCCATGTCTCTCCACATTTAGCATTTTTCTTAAATGTAGGAAAGGGATCATCACCATACCATAAGACCACGTCCTCCGTACTTCAGCGTTGCCACTATACATCATGGCAGTCACCGTTCTCGAGAAACCCGCCAAACGTAGACCATTCCATAGGATCGTCGCAGATTATAGTGTGTCATTCGTCACTCTCATTTTTTCCATATCATTTTAGGGCCTATATCTTACTTGGTTCAGTAACTCCTCCATACAAATACGGCTGTAAAGTAGCATTTCCTGTTGACAATAGTTTGAAAAATAATGTTATTCATAATTTGAAATCAGTGCATTCTCCCTTACAAAACTCACGTGTCCAAAAGATTAGCTGTGACACATGCCCAACCTATTACATACGACAGACAGGACGAGAAATTTCTGTTTGATTTAAAGAACATCCCTTAGGAAATAAAGGTACAAATATATATAACTCGTTCTTTGCTGATCATTTATTAATTACATGCCATAAATCTAAAGAAGTTCATGACGTTAGTATCCTGTACACAGAAAGGAAAGGCTTCAGGTGAAACAAAGATTTTCAAACAATCTTAATGTCGGTGTCATTCTGAATGAACAGTTGCAGCCACGTAATAAAAAATTTCTTTAATGGTATAAAAAGCCGCTGCCTAGAAACGCCTAAAACTGACTCCTCATTTTCCTCAGAGTAGTCGCTATCCTCTCTCCTTTTCATGTATTATATTTCAATTCGTTTTCTCATAAGAGCTATAAAATATTTGCTGTTGCATGTCCTGTATACATTTTTATTTTGTATAATACTGACTGTTGCCTTGCGAAATGAACACTTATATGCTATTTAAAAAGATTTTATTGATGTAAGCAGCTGATTTCTTCGATTCTTAATAGATGGCGCGGCGTGTTTCGTGTTCTCGTTGTGGCAACTCCACCCTGTGGGCCTCATGGTCTGAAGCCACATCCAGTGCCTCTTTCCTCTTACAGCTCTTATCGGTGTACAGTGTGGCACTACAATTGTTTGCTGACAAGTACTATTGTTATATGAGGTCCAATACCTATGATTTTTATATTGTTTTAAATATGATTGCAAGAAGTTATTTTATATGACGAGAGCATTTCGCTTGTAAATCTGTTTTCATCTGTCACTACATGTGAATGTAGTCACCTCATAATTTGTTCGGTATAGTAACCGTATATTCTTGGTTTTCCTCTGTATTAATACTTTTGCGATCTTTCATAAGCAACTGTTTTGATTTCTTTGATGAATACACCCATAGTCGGTCTTGAAACCGACAAATAATTAATAAACTTGTAGACCATTCTCAGATATTATTAAACTTAACAGAAATAAGTATCGTCTACTTGCGATCAACATTTAACTTTTATTCATTTTGTGCAACAACGGCATCACAATTAATTACTGATCCAATTCGTCCACCTGAAGACAATAAATTATTCAATTAAATTTTTCGTAATAATCACTCAACAGAGATTACAAGCACAATATGTGAGCGCCTTTTTTATAGAATTATGACATCCGACGAACTGCAGCTGTCGAGAAGACCGTCGGCTCAGATTGGTCTTTTGAGGTATCACACACTCTGCCGGTGACTGGCTGTTACTCGAAACAAAAAAAACAAAGAAAGGGTCTTAACAGACGGGTAGACAGACAGACGAACAAAAATGGCAAAGAAACATTTTTTGTGCGATTTACACTATGTGATCAAAAGTATCCGGACACCTGGCTGAAAATGGCTTACAAGTTCGTGGCGCCCTCCGTCGGTAATGCTGGAATTCAATATGATCGTGCCCCACCCTTAGCCTTGATGACAGCTTCCACTCTCGCAGGCATACGTTCAGTCAGGTGCTGGAAGGTTTCTTGGGGAATTGCAGCCCATTCTTCACGGAGTGCTGCACTGAGGAGAGGCATCGATGTCGGTCGGTCAGGTCTGGCACGAAGTCGGCGTTCCAAAACATCCCAAAAGTGTTCTGTAGGATTCAGGTCAGGACTCTGTGCAGGCCAATCCATTACAGGGATGTTATTGTCATGTGACCATTCCGCCACAGGCCGTGCTTTATCAACAGGTGCTCGATCGTGTTGAAAGATGCAATCGCCGTCCCCAAGTTGCTCTTAAACAGCGGGAAGCAAGATGGTGCTTAAAACATCAATGTAGGCTTGTGCTGTGATAGTGCCACGCAACCAAGGGGTTGCTCCCTCCATGAAAAACATGACCACACGATAACACCACCGCCTCCGAATTTTACTGTTGGCACTACACACGCTGGCAGATGACGTTCACCGGGCATTCGCCATACCCACACACTGCCGTCGGATCGCCACATTGTGTACTGTGACTCGTCAGTCCACACAACGTTTTTCCACTGTTCAATCGTCCAATGTTTACGCTCCTTACACCAAGCGAGTAGTCGTTTGGCGTTTAACGGCGTGATGTGTGGCTTATGAGCAGCCGCTGGAGCATGAAAACAAAGTTTTCTCACCTCCCGCCTAACTGTTGTAGTACTTGCAGTGAATCCTGATATAATTTGAAACTCCTCTGTGATGGTCTGGACAGATGTTTGCCTTTTACACATTGCGACCCTCTTCAACTGTCGGCGGTCTCTGTCAGTCAACAGACGAGGTCGGCTTGTACGCTTTTGTGCTGTACGTGTCCCTTCGCGTTTCCACTTCACTATAACATCGGAAACAGTGGACCTAGGGATGTTTAGGAGTGTGGAAATCTCGCGTACAGACTACGAGCCGAGTGACAACCAATCACCTGGCTACGTTCGAAGTCCGTGAGTTCCGCGGTGCGCCCCATTCTGCTCGCTCAATATGTCTAATGACTACTGAGGACGCTGGTATGGAGTACCTGGCAGTAGATGGCAGCACAATGCATCTAATATGAAAAAGTATGTTTTTGGGAGTGTCCGGATGCTTTTGATCACACATAGTGTAGCAGCAGTGCGAACCCTCTGTCACGTAGTGATGCACTAAGCCCGCCAGGGCAAACCACGTGAATTTGCATACGCTGTAGACACGCTAGCACTCCAGATTATGAAGCAGCTTCTGGATGCGGTACGTCAACAGCTGCGTCGCTAGAGCCCGGTACTAGATAGGCAGCAGCTCGTCTCTCAATGAATGATGACACAAGCTCCTAGCTTCAATAGCGTAAAATCAGCATCTACATACTGTGCGTATCCCGCAAGCTACCGTATGCTTTACGGCGGAGGGTACTCTATACCACTACCACTACTACTACTACTACTACTACTACTGCTTCCATGTTAACACTCGCAGATCGAGCGAGTGACGAACGACTGTCTATACTCTTCCGTATGAGCCCAGAGTTCTCTTACTTTGTCTTCGCAGTCCTTACCCAAAATGCACTTCGACAACAATAGAATCGTTCTGCAGTCAGCGGCAGATACCGGTTCTTTAAATTTTCTCAGCAGTGTTTTGCGAATGGAAACTCTTCTTCACTCCAGGAATTCCCATTTGAGTTGTGTGTCGGCTGAACCTACCGGAAACGAGTTTAGCTGCCTGCCTCTGAACTGCTTCGATGTCTTCCTTTAATCTGACCTCGAGGGAATCGGAAACTCTCTAGCAGTACTCAGGAATGAGTTACACTACTGTCCAACAAGCGGTTTCTTGTGCAGATGAACCACACTTCCGTAAACTTTGTAACCTCCCCACCGAAATTTGAAAGAAAGAAATATGACAATATTTAATTATGAATGCTAATGGACATTGCGCTAAGCGTAACCTGCCCACAATGAAATGTACCGACAATGGCAACAAAAATGTGAAATTCGCAATCTGACTCAAATATAAATTCTTCACAAAAAATTAAAGTCCATTCAGTGATAAGAAAATTCAATTAAACCGAAATATCGGTCTTTGGCCCTGTGCAAAACAATCAGAATTAAAGTCTTACCTCAGAATAACTGGATGTCAAATTTCAGCTCTTATCTTTGCGCACGGCTTGGAGGAACTGCATTGCAAATAATAATATTCCTTTTTTCGGTGATTTTACTGAAATTTTTCTTTAAAAAAAGTGGAGTGAAATGGGAAGTGCAACGAAATCTTTAGTTCAATAAAAAATAAAATTTTTGAAAAAAATGCTTTTGAAATAAAAATTATTATTGGGGCATTTGTTGGAAATTAATTACAATAAATAAATTTTTACATTATCTAATGATTATATTAATTAACAGTATACCTCATTCAGCATCTTGACCAGTGTTGCCGACCGCCTACATCACACAACCGCACTGGGCTGCTACTACTGACCGACCGCTCGCAACTAAACCGAGCTACCGACTGCCACGACTACAGACAGAGTACTGCTCTGCATAGCGACAACTAGCGAACAGCTCGCAACACTCGCGCGGTCAAGCGCAGACCCTCTGGTCAGAGATGCTGCAATGCCTCGCCATCGCTGCTGCGTTACATACGTGTTTCATAACCCTCCACTGGGGGGGGCAAAAATTTGGCAGCGATGGTGAGTCATTTGGACTTGCCAATCGCGGCAAAATTTTTTTCTAATTAATAAACTTCTACAATTTACAGAATATTTAGATGTAGTACATAAAGTAAATGTTGTGCACACGCACTAAGTACAAAATATATCAGACAAAGACAAAATGTGAGTACAAAACATAGTAGCAAATCAGAAAAGTGTATATAAAAATTATTTGACAGAAAACAAAGTGCACAGGCACTGAAAAAATTCTTTAGCATATTCAGAACAAATGAACAGACTGGCAAAAAATATTATGTTGAAAAGTGACATGAGTGCACATGCACTGCAGTTGAGAACATATCAGCAAATGATGAAATGTATATACAATTAGTAACAAATGACATAAGTGCATACGCATTGAAGTATTGAATATACAGAATAGTACAAATCATATTGAAAAATGAGAAAAGTGTACAGGCACTGAAGTTCAATAGAAAACATATTAACGCCTAACATAAGTGCACATGCACTGTAGTTCAGAACATATCATTAAAATAAAAAATGTATACACAATATAAAAGACAAGAGTGTACATATACTGTACTTCAGAACAAATCAAAAAAATGTCTTTAGTATTTTCGCAATAAATAAACATAATGGCAAAAAAATCATGTCCAAAGTGCACACGCACTGAAAAATGTCTTTAGCATTTTCACAACAAATAAACATAATGGCAAACATCATGTCGACCAGTGACATAAGTGTACTCGCACTGGAGTTCAGCGAATCGAAAAAAAAAAATGTATAGCCATGAACATAAATAATGTTAGCAAAAAATGATTTTCACTATGTGACAAGAATTAGGATAGGAAAGGGAAGGATTGCATCATGGTTGTAGCACTTTAGATTGCACACAGCTGTTCTGAAAGTCCATATCTTTCCACAGAAGTACAACACCAAGTGACACAACTTGAAGTTCTTTTCCCATCAGAATTTATCAGTGTAGCCAAGACACTGAATTGTCATAGTAATGTTCCATGTTTTCATTTTGGCAGTACATTAGGTACACCAAACAGTGGGACCATAATAACGTCTTCATCGCTCACGGTGGTGGACAGCATGTCGTGTCAACACCACGCTCTTACAAGGCACACCAACGTAGAATTAGTGCAAAACCAAAGATAGTGCTCCATGATCACTAGGATAAACAGGACAAATGGACATTGCAATAATTCAGGGTAGTCAGCTTATGAGGTGAAGGACATCAAGTCACATAATATTGACAATTAGAGACTTAATTAGCAGTTTGTGGCATTCATAGCCCAGTTATTGAACATTTCTGTACCAAGTATGTAGTATTACAGAAAAATGTTCATTAATTGTTTTACATAGAATCAGTAGTCTTCTTTTCCTAGTTACAAAGTATAGCATAGTTAATTAATCATTTGTCAGTTAATTAATCATTTGTCATTCCAATAGTATTAATCGCTAACCTTCTCCTAATTACAAAGCATTATTAAACAGTAATTAAGATTCATTAGCCTTCTAATTACAAAGCATAGCATCATTTGTCATTTCAATAGTATTAATCATTAGCCTTTTCCTAATTATAAAGCATTATTAAACAGTCACATTCCTTTCCAGTTGCAAAGTATAATTAAGAATCATTAACCTTCTCCTAATTACAGTTAATTAATCATTTGTCGTTAATTAATCATTTGTCATTCCAATAGTAAGAATCATTAGTCTTCTCCTAATTACAAAGCATTATGAAACAGTCACATTCATTTCCAATAACAAAGTATGAACATTGAAAACAAGAGCTAATTAATAGCATAATTAATAACAATTCGTGGAGTGACATTAATTATTGGCACTCAGTGGCCAGCAAGTATTGAATAGAACCAAACATAGTTCATCATTCAGTATTATTCAGATCATTACGAAGTCATTATTAAAAATCAGTTAATTACAGTCATAGTATTAATAATCATGGGCATTATAAGTAGTCTCATTACAATAAACAGTGTTTCTCCTTCAGTAGTATTTAGATCATTACAAAGTCATTATTAAAATCAGTTAATTACAATCATAGCATTAATAATCGTGGGCATTATAAGTAGTCTCATTACAATAAACAGTGTTTCTTCTTCAGTAGTATTTAGATCATTACAAAGTCATTATTAAAATCAGTTAATTAGTCATAGCATTAATAATCATGCGCATTATAAATAGTCTCATTACAATAAACAGTGGCAGTTATTAGCTAGTGACAAAGCATTATTTTATATATATACTTTTTTTTTGTCTCATTAAGAAGTCATTACTGAAGTGACATACTATTCAGAGTTGATCAGTATTATTCAGAATTTTCTCAAACTGGTATCACTACTTGGGACTGGTAATACATTTTTTTTTTGTTAGCAATGCATTGCGTTGGGATCGATAATTAATTGCTGAGGCATAACACTACTTGCTTTTGACCTATTGCTGCAAATGAGGATAGGTAACGTCATTCATCATGAGTCAGCTGTAGCAAGGTTATGGAACAAGGCAGTATATGTGATCACATTTATAAATGATAAACACAAATGGGTAAAAAACAAAAATGCAAGTACTAGAACAGGTATAATAACTAACAACTTTAGTAAGTGTCATGAAAAACTTCTCCTGAAAAAAAAAATACAAAATGGATTATTGACCTGAAAGAAGAAACGCACACTATGCTGAAAAGTAGTGAACTTCGAATTAACAGGTAGTGAAATGTGTATAAAATGTGTTCCATAGCTGTCCTTTCCAAAACTTTCCGTCATCCTACTATGCAATATAACACCTGCTGTCAAAGCAAACTGCAACAAATACTTAAATAACTACGTAGCATAAATACATAACTTCAACATTATCCTCATCTGTAAAGAAAAAACTTCATTATCCATCACTTCATTATCCATATTATCATAACTTCATTATTATCATCACCTGTAAAGAAAAACTTCATTATTCATAACAGCATATCCTTCATCATTATTCATCAGTATTCATTATCATCTGCAAAAAATCACTTCATTACTCATTATATAACTATTCCTTATCACTAGCATATTTCATCACTAAAACTAAGATGTGTAGTTCAGTCTGACAGCCTGCATCAATCACCTTGTATTCTGAAAGAAAAAATTAGTTAAGACTGCTATTCTGTGATGAGTATTGTATATTCTTGTTAATGCCTGCCAATCCTGATCCATTTACTCTTCCTCATAAAGTTATTGCATCTTCTTTCGTTTATTCCGTAGGTGAAATTCCCGTTTCTGTTGAATTTATTTCTTACACGCCTCATTTCTTTCTGAAATTGATGAACAAAGATTAATGTCTTGCATTTAAATCCTATACCCACTAAATAATGACTGGTTTATGGTGACACAATTAAGCATACAGCATAACATGACAGAAAACGTAATATGTCAAAGACATTGACAGTGTTCAGATGCAAAATTGTACACAGAATATCACAATGCAGCAGCAAAAAATGTAAAACAGTCACGATGTTGAGATGTCATAAGGCAAAAAAAAAGTCAAAGTCGACTGGTGTGTGTTATATCTTAACTATTTCACAGTGTATATAAACAAAACTGGAGTATAATCATACACAAAAAAAATGAAAAATGTGCACGGTCTGATGTGTAACGACAAACCTGTTTTTGCTGTCTTCTCCGGCGCTCTGCGGCACGTTTGATGTTGTTCAGCGCAATTTCAATTATTTCGTGGTGTCGTAGGCGACGAATTTTGGGAAATTTTACTTATTCTTTAATTTTGTTTGGTGGTTCAACGTTTTTCAGTATAACAGACGGAGATAGCATAGTGGATTCATTTGGAATGGAATTAATTACATCTTGGAATGAGAGTATGTGTGTATCCCAATCAATATGTCTTTTGTGGCAGTATATTCGGCACAGCTTACCAATTTCTTTCATTAATCTTTCACAGGGGTTCGAAGAAGCGTGGTACTTGGATATATAAATCGGAGAAATGTTTCTGGCTCGTAACATGCGTGTCCATATGGTACTACGAAATTGAGATCCATTGTCAGAAATTACTTTCATTACATGCCCTACATGAAATAGAAAATGTTTTACAAATGCTTTCGAAACAGTTTTAGCAGTAGCTTTGCGTAATGGAGTGAAAGTAACAAATTTTGAAGTGAGTTCAACAGCGACAAAGATGTAGCAAAAACCTCTGTTAGTTCTCGGAATCGGACCAAAAATGTCTACAGCGGCCATGTGTCTTAACTTAACAGGTATAATGGGATATAATGGAGGAATGATTTAGCTTTCTGGCAAATTTTACAAGACGCTAAAACCCGTCGTATACGTTTCTCCATGTTGGCAAAATAACAGTTCTGTCTCAGTATAAGAAAACATTTTCGTGCTCCGTAATGTGCGTAACTTAAATGAGTGTACCAGATTAATTTGTTAACCAGTTCGTCAGGAATGCATAATAACCAATTGTTGCTGTCAGGATGAGAGCGGCGAAACAGAATGTCATTGCGTACAGTGTAGTGGTTCCTAATCGTAACATTATTCTTATCTTGCCAAAGGTGTTTAATTTCTTTCCACACGTTGTCTTTATTTTGTTCTTGCGCTATGTCCTGTAATGACGATGAAATAAAGTTTTCAAATGCAACTTGCTGAATGTACATGACATTGAAATTTGTTTTGCAGAAGTTGGTTGCTACGTCTTGCTGATTGTTGCTCAGAGAACGCGATAGTGCGTCTGCTATAACATTTTGTGTGCCGGGAATATGAACTATTGTAAAATTAAATTCCTGTAAATAAGGTTTCCATCTACTTAACCTGTCGTGTGTGAATTTAGCCGAAAGTAAAAATTGTATAGCTCTATGGTCTGTGTAAACGGTAGTATGTCTGCCATAAAGAAAGTGCCGAAATCTCGTAAAAGCCCATACAACACATAATGTTTCAAGTTCTGTAACGGAGTAATTTCGCTCAGCAGGTGACAGAATGCGGCTTGCAAATGCGATGTTTTTGATTACTATTGAACCATCTTCTTCAATTTCCTGGAAAATATGTACACCTAAAGCGGTGTTAGAACTGTCGGTGGCAATGGAAAAATTTCTAGTAAGATCTGGATGCGATAACAGTGGAGCATTCAACAAAGCATGTTTCAGGTTCATGAATTCAGAGTGTGCTTGCTTATCCCATGACCAAATAGTGTTTTTACCTGTTAATTGGCATAATCTGGGTGTGTCTAAAGCAGAGTGATGAATAAATTTGCGAAAAAAGTTAATTAAGCCCAAAAAACTGCGTAGTTGTTTCTTTGTCGTAGGAACAGTAATGTCACGTAGAGCTTGAAGTTTTTCTGGATCAGGCGCAATGCCTTCTGCTGAAATTACGTGTCCAAGAAATTTTATGGAAGTTTTGCCAAAGTGCGATTTACTAAGATTAACTGTAAGTCCTTGTGCATGAAAAGTTTGTAACAGTTGTTCAAGAATCAGTTAGCTTCTGCGATAAGAATATCGTCTACTTGCGTCGTAATTCTGTCCTTAATGCAAACGTGTGTCGGATGGCGTCAAAATTAATAACATTTTCGTGAACAAAATTCTGCGTGTCAAAAGTAATGTTTGCGCTACTGTAATATGCAATCTGTGCTGTATCTGGTTAAAATCTATCGTACGTGTTATTATTTACGGGAGGATGCTGTCATTCATGATTATTTGTTGTTGCTGCTAATAAGATCGACTGTTATTAAACGTATGTTGGTAACTATGCTCATTATTTTTTTTTTTTTTTTTTTTTTTTTTACGTCTGTCCTGATAGTAATTTCTATACGGCGCATTGCGATACGAGTTGAAATAGTGTGTTGTCTGTACGTGGTTATTTCTTTGCTGCCATGCGTTACTATTTGTTGGAGCTGGGACTATACGTGCACGCGGCGAAATATTAAAGTTTGGTTGACCTTGTAGACTGCATTGTTGGTTACGTATGCTAAGCGGCTGACTTTCATGCTGTTGTGGTGAAAAGGTCTATTGTTACCAAAAAATGCGTTTGCTGTTAATTTTACACATACTGATGATTACGATTTTATCCGTTATTAAAATTACGCTGGTTCTGGAGTGCCTAAAGAATGTTGTCACTTTCAGTAAAACTTTGTCATATCCGGTTTTCACTACTCGTTTCTTAATACTAGGTAGAGCAATAGTTAAAGAGCAGTTTTGATAGATATAAAGGATAGTAGAAGAAAAGGCAGCAGTGCAGAAAACTAAAGATGAAACAGCACTACTACAGCTCGGGGCCCTATGCTCGCTACGGCACATATTCATTACGCACTGAGAATAAATTTTAGTTTTTGCGTTACAGGCAATAGCGGTAAAATTCCAAAAGTAAATCGCTGTATTCTTGCTAATTCCAGTTTCTGCATAATACGTAATGCTGATGAAAATACAATAGCAAATTGTCGCATCAGGTTCAAAGCTAGTTTCTGCATTACAGGTAGTAGCGGTGAATGTACAAAGATAAATTGTCGTATACAGTGCAAAGCGTGTACCTGTACGCTGTCATTATTAAGTTCTTTACATTTTCTTACAAATGCAAACTGCTTATTATCAACATTCTCGTCACTGAATTTGAGAATACGTTCAGGTTTGTGTGTGAATCTGTTCGTCTGTGTCATTTCGTATTTCAAGTTGCGTAGCTTTTCAGATTTTAAGTCGCGTGGCTTTTCGGATTTTAAGTCGCGTAGTTGCTGTAAATTGCTCACATTATACACGCTGCGTGAGTCAGACAAATGTTCGCTAAGTGGCGTCTGCTGTGTTGAGTTATTATTAACTGAAATGTTTTTCATCTCTGTTACTTCTTGTTGTAAATTCGATAACTTTCTACGCAACGTGTTATTAGACGAATCGATCTCATTAATTGTCTGCTGTAAATTTTGAAATTCAGGTGTTTGGTTAAATGAAACCGGTGAAGTATCGTCTGATTTATTGTCATTAGCACTTTCGATAGCATCAATACGACTGGCCAATTCATCATATTTTTCAGTCAGTATTTTTGCCTGATCGTCAGTTTTAGTGTCAGTAGCATTAATCTGTTTTTGCAATTTACGCGTAGTTTCATTCAGTTTTTTAACGTCAGATTTGACGACATCGGAATCCTGTGCTAGTTCTAATTGTTCTAGTCTGTCGGTCACTGTTTGAAAATCGGTTGTGTATGTGTCTGTATTCGACTTAAGATTGGAAATTTTCGTCACGTAATTCTGTGTTCGACTGTTTGATGGAATTAATTTCGTCGGACACTGTAGCAATATTATTGTCTACATAAGTTTTTGCCTTCGCAAACATTTTACGTTTGTCTTCTTGTCTCTGAGTCGTGATTGTTTCCATAACCTGACGTTTGACTTTATTTTGATCCTGAATAAATTTGCGGAAACGCGTATCACTGTTCTGTATGTGCTGATTAAAGCGCTCGTTAATCTGAGTGTTCTGCTGTTCGAATTTCGCGTCGATCTTTTCATCCATTGTGCACGAAAGTTCTGCTGTCATTGCTTTAAACTCGTCGCGTAATTGTGTAGCTTTTTCAGAGCATTGTTTAGCGACTCCGCTAATTTCGTCTCTGAGTGTTTCTGTTGCGGCTGTTTGCATTTCCCTTAATTCTTGCGCAACATACTTAATTTCTTCGCTATTTTTTCGTGAACAAGCCTCAATTTCCGTGCGCAACTGTTCCTTAGTGTCATGACACTGCGCGGCAACGGCTCTAATTTGTTCACTAAGCTGTCTGGAATTGTTGTCTAATTTTTCATTTAACTGTCTGGAATTGTCGTCTAATTTTTCATTTAACTGTCTGGAATTGTCGTCTAATTTTTCATTAAACCGTTTGTTCTGCTCACTAAGTTGTCTAAAATTTTCATCAATTTTATTAAATTTTTTGTCCTGTTCACTAAATTGTTGTTTGAGATTTTCGTTATCTTGTTTGTTATCTTCCCTCTGTTGTCTGACCTGTTCGCTAAGTTGTTTGAAATTGTGTAGCAAAAATGCCATAATTGGATCCGATAAAAAATTAGCATTTCTGTTCTCTGTGCTAATTAATGCTGGATCTGGAATTGTCTCGTTTTCCGTAACCATTTGGTTATTCTGAGATTCACAAAAAGGTCTGCTTATCGAATGTATACTGTGCGTCGCTATTTCAGAATTAGATAGATCCGTCCTACTTTCAGTACATTGACCACTTTCACTCGAAAAATTTGTCTGTACATTATTTGAATTTTCTAAATCGGGTGAGTTAAGCTGGGCAGCGCTCATTACTATAGACCGCTCCGCGTCATCAATTGTCGTCAAATCAACACAAGACACAATCGAGTTCGTTTGTTCATCATTAAGACAAAAGTCATCATTAGTGGTTGGAATACACTGATTGTTAGTGAACGCAGGATTGACATCATTACACTGCGTGTCACAATTACTATCAGTCACGTTGTTTAAGTCGGTAATTTCGTTCATAATACCTCGCGATACACTATTCACAGTCTTTCGCGGCATTTTTACAGTAGTCACAATTATTCACAAAACAAATAAGCACAATGCAAAAGCAACACACAAATACAACAGAGCAAACGAATTGTCGTTGATCTGTGGAAAGAAAGTCACAAGTTAATAAAAGCGTAGCGCCAAATCCTAATTATACTTAAGCAAATAAGAGCAGATATCTGACTGTTTTTCAAAAGACTCTCAACGAAATACGATCCTGGAATGGGTGTCGCCAAGTGTAACCTCCCCACCGAAATTTGAAAGAAAGAAATATGACAATATTTAATTATGAATGCTAATGGACATTGCGCTAAGCGTAACCTGCCCACAATGAAATGTACCGACAATGGCAACAAAAATGTGAAATTCGCAATCTGACTCAAATATAAATTCTTCACAAAAAATTAAAGTCCATTCAGTGATAAGAAAATTCAATTAAACCGAAATATCGGTCTTTGGCCCTGTGCAAAACAATCAGAATTAAAGTCTTACCTCAGAATAACTGGATGTCAAATTTCAGCTCTTATCTTTGCGCACGGCTTGGAGGAACTGCATTGCAAATAATAATATTCCTTTTTTCGGTGATTTTACTGAAATTTTTCTTTAAAAAAAGTGGAGTGAAATGGGAAGTGCAACGAAATCTTTAGTTCAATAAAAAATAAAATTTTTGAAAAAAATGCTTTTGAAATAAAAATTATTATTGGAGCATTTGTTGGAAATTAATTACAATAAATAAATTTTTACATTATCTAATGATTATATTAATTAACAGTATAGCTCATTCAGCATCTTGACCAGTGTTGCCGACCGCCTACATCACACAACCGCACTGGGCTGCTACTACTGACCGACCGCTCGCAACTAAACCGAGCTACCGACTGCCACGACTACAGACAGAGTACTGCTCTGCATAGCGACAACTAGCGAACAGCTCGCAACACTCGCGCGGTCAAGCGCAGACCCTCTGGTCAGAGATGCTGCAATGCCTCGCCATCGCTGCTGCGTTACATACGTGTTTCAACTTCTCCCAATAAACCCAAGTCACGAGCATTCGCCTCCCTACACCCCCCCCCCCACCCCCTTATCTGACCGTTCCATTTCATGTCGCTTTGCAACGTTACGCCCAGATATTTAATAGAAGTAGCTGTATCAAGCAGCTCACAACTAATGCTTTATTCGAACATTACGGGATTGTTTTTCCTACTCGTCTGCGTTAACTTACATGTGTTCCTTTTTTGTCAGAATTTCTTATCGTCCACGTTTCGCTTCCTCACGAGGCTACACTCCAGAAAAATGCCTTAACTTCAGCTGATATTAGATCGTAAAAAATTCGTCTTTTCAGAATTTATTTTCTTACTCTCCCGTCTGCATTTATATCCCCCTCCACTACGGCCATCATGAGTTATTTTGCTGCCCAACAGCAAAACTCGTCTACTACTTTATTCGTATCATTTCCTGAACGTCACTTGACTAATTTTAGTACATTCCATTACCATTCTTTGAATTTTGTTTATGTTCGTCTCATAACCTGTTTTGAAGCCACTATTCATTCCACTGAGCAGCTCTTTCAGGTCCCTTGCCGTCTGTGATAGAATTAAAATGTCATACGTAAAAATCAAGGTATTTATTTCTTCTGCACTTTAATTCTGTGTGTAAGTTCCTCCTTGTTTCCTTTGCAGTTTGCTCATTGTACAGTTTGAATAACGTCGGGGAGAGGTGTCAACAGCCGGCCGGAGTGGGATGGATGTGTGTGACGTCTTTAGGTTAACTAGGTTTAAGTAGTTCTAAGTTCTAGGGGACTGATGACCTCAGAAGTTAAGTCCCATAGTGCTCAGAGCTATTTGAACCATTTAGAGGTGTCAACCCTGCCTCGATCCTTTCTCGACCACTGCCTTCCTTCCGTGTTTTACTTTTATAACTGCCGTCTGAACAGCACAAAATAGCTGGTAAAATTGTTGTTTATTGAAACACAACCTGTTTCACAGACTAAAGCCGTCCACGAGTTACTCGTATAACCTTCCTCGTAACGAGCGAAGTAGAGTGTCACCACTGCCTGATTGTAGGATTAGGTATCAGTAATAAAATTCTGTATTATTCTGAATTTTAGACCGAGCGCTCTTAGACATGAGTATACGACGTCACACTGTTCACATGAATAGATTCCTTTCCGCCAGCCATTCTCTTTGGCGCTCGTGCAGTCCGCTTTTACTTTGCCAAACACCGGGTCGCCCAGACATTACACTGGTAAGTAAGAGTGATTTCAGTTGTGCTGCAGGGGAGGGTCGTAGGACCTTTGCTATTCACAATATTCATAAATGACCTTGTGGATAACATCGGAAGTTCACTGAGGCTTTTTGTGGATGATGCTGTGGTATATCGAGAGGTTGTAACAACGGAAAATTGTACTGAAATGCAGGAAAATCTGCAACGAATTAACGCATGGTGCAGGGAATGGCAATTGAATCTCAATGTAGACAAGTGTAATGTGCTGCGAATACATAGAAAGGAAGATCCTTTATCATTTAGCTACAATATAGCAGGCCAGCAACTGGAAGCAGTTAATTCCATAAATTATCTGGGAGTAGGCATTGGGAGTGATTTAAAATGGAATGATCAAATAAAGTTGATCGTCGGTAAAGCAGATACCAGATTGAGATTCATTGGAAGAATCCTAAGGAAATGCAATCCGAAAACAAAGTAAGAAGGTTACAGTACTCTTGTTCGCCCACTGCTTGAATATTGCTCACCAGTGTGGGATCCGCACCAGGTAGGGTTGATAGAAGAGATAGAGAAGATCCAACGGAGAGCAGCGCGCTTCGTTACAGGATCATTCGGTAATCGCGACAGCGTTACGGAGCTGATAGATAAACTCCAGTGGAAGACTTTGCAGGAGAGACGCTCAGTAGCTCGGAACGGGCTGTTGTTGAAGTTTCGAGGACATACCTTCACCGAGGAGTCAAGCAGTATATTGCTCCCTCCTGCGTATATCTCGCGAAGAGACCATGAGGATAAAATCAGAGAGATTAGAGCCCACACAGAGGCATACCGACAGTCTTTTTTTCCACGAACAATACGAGACTGGAATAGAAGGGAGAACCGATAGAGGTGGTCAAAGTACCCTCCGCCACACACCGTATGGATATAGATGTAGATGTAAGACGTTGCCACCACAGTAATCTGCATTGTGCTGCGACCATTATGTTAGCAGTGAGCATTTTTTATCGCCAACACGGCTCTTTTTAAAAATCTTTAGCGTCGTCTCACTATAATTTTTGTTTTTTGTTTTTAGATATAGGCAGATTTTAAAACATGGCTCTGTAACCGCAAGTTTCACCTATCAGCAATTCACTTAATAGTAAATTTTCCTAGGGCAATGGTATCGCCATGACCTTTTAACGATGTGGGTATATTTTGGACATTCCTTAACTAATTTCAATATCCACAAAATATGTATCACTGTACTTTGCTCTTTACCGTGTAGTTTGCACCTGATGATGTGGCTTTAGGCAGCGAAACCGGTTGTGTTTCCGTAAATAACAATTTTACCAGCTATTAGCGGAATTCTTCCCAACAATGCCCACAATAGAAATTAGACTGCTTAAAATAGTTTTGTACCAGATCGATATCTGCAAACATTTGTGGGCGTTTAGGAAAGCAGGCAACAACAGATGAAAACAGCTCGCACAGACTAGTAATAGAGCCGTAGGGAAACACAGGTCTTGATATCCATCGCTGCGTTCCTAAGGGATGCTGCTGTTAGATACAGTTTTCAAGCTAGAAAGTCTTTTTTAAACAATAACTTCCTTCAGGAGGTGTAGTCCACCTGCAAAGGAGTAGCTTTGAAAAGCGTAGTTCGACCAGAACTTGAATATTGCTAGAGGGTGTTGGGTATGTACCAGACAGGATTGATAGAGGGAATAAAGAAGATCCAAAGAAGAGCACCACGTTACGCTACAGGCTTTTCTTTTTTTTTTTGAGTCATTAGTCTTGTGATTGGTTTGATGCGTCCCGCCGCGAATTCCTCTCATGTACCAACTTCTTCATCTCAGAGTACGACCTACGTCCTCAATTATTTCAAGGGTGTATTACAATCTCTGTCTTCCTCTACAGTTTTTGTCCTCTACAGCTACCTCTAGTAGCAAGGAAGTCAGTCCCTGATGTCTTAACAGCTGTCCTGTCGTCCTGTCCCTTTTTCCTTGTCAGTGTTTTCCGCATATCCCTTTCCACTCCGATTCTGCGCAGAACCTCTTCATTCATGACCTTTTCATGTCTCATCTGCGCAACTGCCGTCTGTGCCCGTCATCATGCAGCGAAGAAGAGTTGATGCTGTCCAGTTCTAACGCCTTGGACGTTGCCCGTTTCCGGGCACTTAAGTGTATTTCTGAACGTTCATTTATGTACGATTTCTTCTAACTGTATGCTAACTGTAATGCTTTGAACGCAGCTCACTTTTGGGCAAAAGCAAGTTAATTATAGATATCTTTGTCCTTTTTCGTGTTTACTGCCCATTGTTCAAAATGGCTCTCAGTACTATGGGACTTAACATCTGAGGTCATCGGTCCCCTAGACTTAGAACTACTTAAACCTAACTAATCTAAGGACGCCACACACATCCATGTCCAAGGCAGGATTCGAACCTGTGACCGTAGCAGCAGCGCGGCTCCAGACTGAAGCGCCTAGAACCGCTCGGCCACAGCGAACGGGTAATGCCCATTGTCTCTTTACATGTTTTATAACTATTAATTTCTGTTAATTCCCTTGTAATTGATGCCTTTGACACGAATAAAAAAACCTTATCAGTCCATAATTTTCAACTTTCGTCTGTAGCACCACATCTCAAATGCTTCGATTATCTTCTGTTCCGGCTTTCCCACAGTGCATGTTTCACTAGCATACAATGCTGCGCTCCTAGCGCACATTCTCGGAAATTTCCCCCTCAAATTAAGGCCTATGTTTGATACTATTAGACTTCTCTTGGCCGAGAATTCCCATTCTGCCAGTGCTAGTCTGCTTTTGATGTCCTCCTTGCTCCGCCCGTCGTTAGCTATTTTGCTGCCTACGTAGCAGAATTTCTTAACTTCATCTACAGGGCTATTACAAATGATTGAAGCGATTTCATAAATTCACTGTAGCTCCATTCATTGACATATGGTCACGACGCACTACAGATACGTAGAAAAACTCATAAAGTTTTGTTCGGCTGAAGCCGCACTTCAGGTTTCTGCCGCCAGAGCGCTCGAGAGCGCAGTGAGACAAAATGGCGACAGGAGCCGAGAAAGCGTATGTCGTGCTTGAAATGCACTCACATCAGTCAGTCATAACAGTACAACGACACTTCAGGACGAAGTTCAACAAAGATCCACCAACTGCTAACTCCATTCGGCGATGGTATGAGCAGTTTAAAGCTTCTGGATGCCTCTGTAAGGGGAAATCAACGGGTCGGCCTGCAGTGAGCGAAGAAACGGTTGAACGCGTGCGGGCAAGTTTCACGCGTAGCCCGCGGAAGTCGACGAATAAAGCAAGCAGGGAGCTAAACGTATCACAGCCGACGGTTTGGAAAATCTTAAGGAAAAGGCTAAAGCAGAAGCCTTACCGTTTACAACTGCTACAAGCCCTGACACCCGATGACAAAGTCAAACGCTTTGAATTTTCGGCGCGGTTGCAGCAGCTCATGGAAGAGGATGCGTTCAGTGCGAAACTTGCTTTCAGTGATGAAGCAACATTTTTTCTCAATGGTGAAGTGGACAGACACAATGTGCGAATCTGGGCTGTAGAGAATCCTCACACATTCGTGCAGCAAATTCGCAATTAACCAAAAGTTAACGTGTTTTGTGCAATCTCACGGTTTAAAGTTTACGGCCCCTTTTTCTTCTGTGAAAAAAACGTTACAGGACACGTGTATCTGGACATGCTGGAAAATTGGCTCATGCCACAACTGGAGACCGACAGCGCCGACTTCATCTTTCAACAGGATGGTGCTCCACCGCACTTCCGTCATGATGTTCGGCATTTCTTAAACAGGAGATTGGAAAACCGATGGATCGGTCGTGGTGGAGATCATGATCAGCAATTCATGTCATGGCCTCCACGCTCTCCCGACTTAACCCCATGCGATTTCTTTCTGTGGGGTTATGTGAAAGATTCAGTGTTTAAACCTCATCTACCAAGAAACGTGCCAGAACTGCGAGCTCGCATCAACGATGCTTTCGAACTTATTGATGGGGACATGCTGCGCCGAGTGTGGGAGGAACTTGATTATCGGCTTGATGTCTGCCGAATCACTAAAGGGGCACATATCGAACATTTGTGAATGCCTAAAAAAACTTTTTGAGTTTTTGTATGTGTGTGCAAAGCATTGTGAAAATATCTCAAATAATAAAGTTATTGTAGAGCTGTGAAATCGCTTCAATCATTTGTAATAACCCTGTACTTGGTGACCATCAATCCTAATGTTAAGTTTCTCACTGTTATCATTTACGCTACATCTCATTACTTCGTCTTTCTTCGATTTACTCTCAATCCATATTCTGTACTCATTAGGTTTATTTAGTAAGCATGAAAGCGTCATTGAGGTGCTCATCCAACTCAAGTAGCAGACGCTACAAGAGAGGCGTTTTGCATCATGGCGTACTTTTCTACTACATTTTCCGAGACCGTACGTTTCTAGTCAAACAACATGTAGCTTCCTTCCACACACATCTGATGGAAATACCATGCAGGTAAAGTTAGAGAGATTCGAGTCTGTCATGAAAGATTACCGCTAGTTGTCCTTCCCCGCGAACCATTCGTGAATGGAACATTCAGAAATGGAAGTAACAGTGGCGCAATCCTCCAACCAGTCCATACTTTTCAACTTTCGTCTGTAGCACCATATCTCAAATGCTTCGATTATCTTCTGTGGCTTATAGAGCGTAGAAGCACATGTGGAGCAAATTTATAGAACCATTATTCCGATAAGACCAGCTGAATGCTACCGGTACTATCCATACCTGACACAGGGCCCATAACACTACGATTCGTCTATAGCAATGCTGATTTTCACCACTTACACAACACGTGAGTGGAACAGGACAGAAGTTAGCTAATCCTTGTAGGAAATACCGTGCGTCACGCCGTGTAGAGTGGGTGTCGGAGTATGTAGGTCAATATAGATGCTTCTGAAGTCTGCTCGTTAGGTGATAATCCTACGATCGTTCGTGGAAAGCGTTTTCCATGCGACCGCTTGTTTTCCGCGTCGGTGCGTCTTTATACGCGACCAATTAGCGCTGCCCTTTCTGCGTGAGGCCGGCAGGATCTCCAATTAAGCGCCGCCAATGGACTGTGCGGATTTTAATCAAGCTGCTCGCGGTCAGTGTTAAATGTGCTCGAGGCGAGTCGCTAAACGGTCTACATGGGTCCTTAGCAACACGAAAATGTGGCCGCTATGCCACACAGGAAACGCGTAAAAATTACTAAACCTCTGCGAACGTCTGCCACATTTTACTTGAATATGAGATTCGGCAGCAATAAGAAGCGATTAAGTAATAGGCAAGAGCCGCACTGCTTTCTTTGGCGTACCGTTGGTCAGTAGAACTGCAACTCGAGGAACGATAGAAAATAAAGAAATTTTGCTTCTTGTGCGTATGGAGTATAATAGAGAAAATACGTGGTTAAAATTGTATGTGATTTGGATATGCACATGCCCCTAGCTCAGTACTCAGAACTGTCTCTTGTGCCAGTAACCATGGATCTAATTCGGCTAGGTATCGAACCGAATTTATTTTGAATGGTATTCCATGCTGCTTTAAATATACGACAGAATTCATCAATTGTAGTAGCTGACGTGCGCTGGTGTGACACTGTCTTGAAATCGCATTACGAAATTTCTTCTGTGGAGATGAGAGCTGGAGATGGTTCTGTCTTAGGCAACAGCGGATCTGTATTGAGTTAGTTCAGGACAGCATGGGCAGCATGCCATATTGCTTTATTTTGCTGAAATACAGGGTGTTTATAAATGAATATCGGCTTTTTAACGCTTTATAATATTTATTATATTAAACTTACAGTTATAAATGATATGTCAAATGAAAGAGCAACTCTAGCAGTTTTACCAAGAACCTTATAAATGTTCCATGTGAGCACCATTTCTCACACGGCAGACATCAAGTCTATAGCCGAGTTCTTCCCAAACGTTGATAAATGTGTCTCCAGTGATTGTAGCAAAAGCTGCTTCAATCTGGTTTCTTAATTATGAGAGGTCTGCTAATAGCGGAGACACGTACACACGATCCTTGATGAAGCCCCAAAGGAAAAAATCGCACAGCGTTAGGTCGGGTGAATGTGGAGGCCATGCAAAGCAAACACTGTCATTGGGCCCCTTGCGGCCTATCCAGCGCTTGGGTACAGTGAAGTTCAACCAATTGCGTACTTCGCTATGGCAATGAGGTGGCGCACCATTTTGCTGGAAAATGGAGTTCTCTGGCTCATCTTCTTCCAACTGAGGGAAGAGCCACTGCTCTAGTGTATCATGGTAAGAAGTGCCAGTTACAGTAGGTTCACCAAAAAAGAAAGGCCCATAAACTTTCCACTGGGATACGACACAAAAAACAGTCACTTTAGGAGAATCTCGTTGCATTTGTACCATCTCGTGCGGATTTTCTAAGCCCCAGATGCGCACATTGTGAGTGCTAACATGTCAACTAAGGTCAAAGGTGGATTCATCACTGAAGACAACATGATCGAGAAAATATTCATTGTCATGAAACAACATTTCATTTGAGAAGTTGGCACGTAATACTTGATTTGCCGGCTTTAGAGCCTGTAATAACTGTAAACGGTAAGGACGTAGTTGTATGCGTTTTCTTAAAACTTTCCAAACAGTCGACACGGGAACTTGTAATTCACGACTAGGCTTGTGGACTGTTTTTTTTGGGCTACGTTTTTTTTTTTTTTTGGGGGGGGGGGGGGGGGGAGGAGACCAGACAGCGAGGTCATCGGTCTCATTGGATTAGGGAAGGAAGGGGAAAGAAGTCGGCCGTGCCCTTTCAAAGGAACCATCCCGGCATTTGCCTGGAGCGATTTAGGGAAATCACGGAAAACCTAAATCAGGACGGCCGGACGCGGAATTGAACCGTCGTCCTCCCGAATGAGAGTCCAGTGTGCTAGCCACTGCGCCACCTCGTTCGGTTTTGGGCTACGAGTGAACGACTCTCTCACTCGCTCAACAACCTCTTCACTAACTCTTGGTCTTCCTGTGCTCTTCCCTTTACACAGGCAGCCGGTATCTTCAAACTGATGATATCATCTACGAAAGTTATTATCAGTTGGAGGATCACAACCGAACTTCAGCCGCAACGCACGTTGCACAGTAACTACAGATTCGGTCTTTGCAAAATGCAAAACACAAAATGCTTTCTGCTTACTAGTCGCCATCTTCGCTACTAATGCTGTCTATCCGATTTCTGCGGAAACATTGCGCGCTGCGTATGTGCGCTGGTGCCAGACACAGCTGTTTGAGTTGCTCTTTCATTTGACATATCATTTAGAACTGTAAGTTTAATGTAATAAATACTATAAAGCGTTAAAACGCCGATATTCATTTATAAACACCCTGTACTTTGTTATGAGACCTCTAAGATAGCGTCTTGCGTTATTTTGTTGAATTACATTGACGTGTGGACTTCAAAGATACGCTCTTGTGTTATTTTGTTGAAGTACATTGTCACAGAGGCCTTGAAGATATCGTCTTGGTTATTTTGTTGAAATAAATTGTCAGTGAGGCCTGGAAGATAAGGTCATGCATTATTTTATTGAAATACACTGTCACAGAGACCATGAAGATAGGGTCTTATGTATTTTATTGAAGTATAATGTCATGGAGACCTCGTAGATAGCTTGAGTGATGAAGGGTACCTAGCGGCTGGAAGAAAACACAGGTCATTCTTGTTGTTAAGAGGGTTCATGGGACAGATGCTCACAATTAAAGACCTATATTATTGACGTCAATCTGCTGTGAAATTATGGAACATGTTTTATGCTCAAGAATTACGTCGTTTTTGGACAACGAAAATCTCCTCTATAAAAATGAGCATGGATTCCGCAAACAGAGATCCTGAAAAATTCAGCTCGCTCTGTTCCTCTATGAGATCCACAGCATCGTAGATAAAGGCGCTCCGGTAGACGCCGTGTTCCTTGACTTCAGGAAGGCATTTCACACCGTCCCGAACAGCCGTTTAGTGAAAAAAAGCGAGTTTATCGAGTATTGGAGCAGATTTGCAGCTAAATTCAAGACCACGTCGCTTTTAACGGAATAAAATCGACAGATGTAAAGGGAATTTCCAGAGTACCCCAAGGAAGTGTGACAGGACTATCACTGTTCACAATATAGATAAACAATCTAGTAGAACGTGTTGGAAGCTCTGTAAGACTGTCCACAGAAGATGCGGTTGTCTGTAACAAAGTAGCAATGCCAAAAGAGAGTATAGAACTCAAAAAGAGGGTCGTGCATTATTTTGTTAATATACAGCGTCACAGAGACAGAGGAAAAATCCACCGGGCTTAACACATTACAAATATAAAGGCTGATATCCAAATTACGGGCTATTAACCGGAGGTGATCTTCTTGTGTAACTGATGACACCCCATAACACCATGTCAGGTGCTGATTTCGTATGATGACGACGCATGCGGTCTGGTGGAATTCATTCAGCTCGCAGCTTTCGCAGAAGATTACATGCATTATGATGCTATGTGCAGAATTAGGGTGGGTCTGAAATGTCAGCGCTGAGCCAATGCTGTTTCATTGGGCGTATCACTGCCATGTCAAAGGAATCTACAAAAATGACTGCCACGCTGACAGAATGACTGCCACGCTGACAGGGGGTCGTTCTCAGAATTACTGGGGCCTTTGGTACAACACCCTTCCAGACTATACTGACAATAATGGAAATCTGCCCCAGAAATCCTCACTGGCAACTGTCTGATTCTCTGTTTTACACGAAACTCCATAGAGGAAATAAAGTGAGGTGGTGTAGTGGCTAACACACTGGACTCACTTTTGGGAGAACGATGGTTCAAACCCGCGACCGGCCATTCTCATTTAAGTTTTCTGTGATTTCCATGAACTGCACCAAGAAAATGTCAGGATGAGTCCTTTCAAAAGGAATGGCCGATTTTCTTCCCCATCCTTGACACAATCCGAGCTTGTGCTCCATCTATTTCGACCTCGATATCGATGGGACGTTAATCCTAATCTTCCTTCCTTTTTCTTCAGAGAGGATATTACATGTATCTGAGGTATCCAGTCGGGTTGCATCATTTTTGGTCCCAAAATACACGGACAAAATTATTGGCATGATATAGTTCTCATTTTCGTATCCCTGCAGTTCTAATTTTTGCGATCTTGTTGACACATTGAACAACACAAACTAGACAGGTTGTGCTTCATACTTTAAAACGATTTCGAATCAACTAAGAAATATGAACAGGACGCAGTGCATGTCAAACCTTCTCATCTCCAACTCCATCCTTATGTGTAGTAGGGGCATCTTACTGTCGCAATATTTACAAAAAAATAATGAATGATGTGTACACCATGTGTGATTAAAATTGTTCCAAGTGTACCTGATATACACTGCTACCTCACCCTTTTCCACCCTCACCCTGAGCATTAGGAGTGTTAGGTTTGTCTTACTGTCAGAGTCATTTTCCCAGACAGCAAGTGGCAACTACGCCATGTTTGGTGGAAGTTGCATCACGTGCTACAGAAGTCTTTGCGCCCTCCTCTCGAGCCCCTGGGGCGAAACCTCAACGAGATTGTCTTCAATCAGCCTAGCGACGCTATACGTTCTATAGTAATATTGAGCGTCAATGAATATGTTTAGTGATGTAACTTCTCACACTGACTCTCACTCTTAGGTGTGGTACAGCTTTATTATCCCCCAAGTACTTTTATACAATTAATTGCACAAGTAATACAGATAATGAGTCATGTGTGTACAAAATTCAACTGAAATTGTCCCTGATTTTCCAGTGATACTCTTTTATGTCGCCCGTTTTTCATCATCACCGCTATGGGAGGAATGTAATTCTTATCCCTACAGTGCTTCTTTCTAGACAGCAAGTGACACGTGTACCAAGTTTTGTTGAAATCGATCCAGTGGTTCAGGCGCAGATATTGGACGTAAATACATTCAGAAACTTTTATGAGTTTATTCATATCTGTTATTTTCTTAGCAACTGCGGTATATACACTGAGGTGAGAAAACTCATGGGATACCTTCTACAAGTAATGCACCACATTTTATTCTTCAACAGTTCTTTATCGAACATAAGGGGAATTACACACACGAAAGAATTGTGTTTTATCTACACACCCCATTTTTCCACGTAATCTCCATACGGTTCTATGACCTTCCTCCAGCGCGAAACAAGAGCGTGTGTCGGTACCAATCCTTGTTCTGGTGGCGGAACCAGTGCTTCACTGTGTGAACTTCCTTTGCTGATTGACAGATGCAGCGCCAATTGCCGAGTCGTAATGCGTCCGTCCTCGCGAATGACAACTTCAGCTCGCTGCAACATGTCAGGTGTGACAGCCGTTGACGGTCTTCCCGACCGCTACAAATCGTGGAACTCCGCCGAACCTCATTCTGATGACCTCACCTTCCGTGCCGAACGACTAACTGTACTTCTGTCGATAGCAGCTGCTCCATAGACTTTGCACAAGCGTTTGTGAATATTCCCCACAGTTTCTTTCTCTGCAGTGAGAAATTCAATGGCGGCACGTTGCTTGTAACGTACATCCCCTATAGACGCCATTTTGAAACTGTCCTGCAGCTGCGCTATCTGTCGGAAGAGACGGAAACTTGGCGCGCTCACTCAGGAGACTTCAAATAATACGTACGTAACGTTTCGCATTTGTTGCATTGTTTACGGCTGAGAAAAAAAAAAAAGTGCTGTACATTATTTGCTGGGCAACCCTCGTAACATCGTGTCGGATATCGTTTTGCCGCGCGTACTGCAGCAGTTCGACATGACATGGACTCAACAAGCCCTGCAGAAATATTGAGCCTTGCTGTCTCCATAACTACGAAAATATTGCTGCTGCACGAATTTGTGTACGAACAGACTTCTCCATTATGCCCCTTAAATCTTCGATGGGACTTATGTCTGGCGATTTGGGTGGCCAAATCATTCTCTCGTTTTGTCCAGAATATTCTTCAAACCAACTGTGAACAACTGTAGCCCGGTGACATGGAGCATTGTCATCGGTAAAAATTCCATCCTTGGATGGCTCCAAAGGGTCTCCAAGTAACCGAACACAACCATTTGTGATGGTTCGTGCATTGGTTTTTATATATTATGAAAAGTTCATGTTATTGTGCCTGCTTCACAACTGGCAAATTATTTTCTCAGTGACTCAGCTGTGGTGCTTCTCGCAGTTAATTTGCCCGACACGGTGTTTTTATACTAAAAAACGCCACCCCCAAACATATTACACTGTATTGTAAATTAATGTGATGTGTATTAGGCGTACGACTTTTTATATTTCAGGGCTTTAAACTTGTGGTCCGATAAGTACATAAAATTCCAGTTAGTACTCTAAATAACAAACAGAATTACAGGATTTGGTGGACACCATTGCAACTAACGGAAAAAATACGGAATGAAATTTAACACAAATAAAACAAAAGTATTGGCAATAGGAGGAAATAAGGAAATAAAAATTGTGCTGAATGGAGAAACACTAGAATTGGTGCAAAATTTTAAGTATCCTGGAAGCAGGATAGTGACCGACTGGAAGTGCACCACAGAAATTAAAGCAAGGATAGCAATGGCAAAAGAGGCGTTTTATAAGAAAAGGAGAATCTTCTGCAGCGGTCTGGACAGAGAACTCAGAAAGAGATTCATAAAATGTCTTGTATGGAGTGTTCTTCTATATGGCGCTGAAACATGGACTATGAGGAAAAAAGACAGAGAAAGGCTGGAGGCTTTTGAGATCTGGACATGGCGGAAGATGGAAAGAATAAGTTGGATGGACAGAGTAAAAACTGAAGAGGTACTGAGAAGAGTGGGAGAGAAAAGACAGTTACTAGATGTAATAAAGAGAAGAAAAAGAAATTGGTTTCGGCATATATTAAGAAAGAATGACGGACTGATAAAAACAGTTTTAGAAGGTTTGTAGAAGGGAAAAGGAAGCGAGGTAGGAAGAGATTCCAGATATGGATGACATGATGAACGGTACAACGTACAGCAGCCTTAAGAAGGAAGCAATGGATCGCAGAAAATGGAGAGGCAAAGGACCTGCTAATATAGCAGATAACTGATGATGATGATGAAATAACAAACAAATTGAATACTGAAATGTGACGAACAAGGTGTGATATCACACTTATGCGCAACTTTGCCCATTTATTATAATAAATAAACAAAAATCAAATGTAACAGAAACTATAACACACATCATAAAGTGTCTACTAATCACTAACTACTAGAAAATAAATACAATACATTATGTGTTCTTGTTAATGAGTTTGTGTGTTAGAAGACTGGTACAGGAATTATACAGTTAAAGACAACCGCTAATATTGTCTGTATTAATAACTGTCGAGTCTATACGTTCGTTTGTGATCAACTAGACTGCTCAGCTACTGCGAATACACCCTGCTCCACAGCAAGCATGAAACAAAATTTACAAAACAAAGATTACACACTGTACAAGTTGTGAAATACGCAAATTTCCCTCAAAATTTCTGTTGATATTCCTGTACAATGTCGCCATTTTTTTATATGAGGACAGAAAAATAAAGGGAGAGAAATTTAAATTGGGATTTATTCCAGTGAATATAAACTTGAAATGTCAGAGTTGGAATGGATTTTACTTGAATGTTAATAATGTTAAAGTGCTTTACAAAAAAGTTTTCCCCTGTGATTAAGAATGCCTTTTAATGGATCTAAGCTTTCATGAGTGTCCAGTTATGCCTGCGGTTAATAAGTTTACTTGTATGACATAGGCTTCGAACAGTCGACGCAATGCTCAAATGGTAGCGGTACGAAGTTGTAGCCTCCGAACTCCGCACCGCTACTGTTGCACGCCGCTCTGCTGAAAAGCTTATTTAAGTTTATTTCTCGCGTTAGACATGCGCGGTCACCTACACTCGTAGCACACTCTGGGTCGTATGAATGTAGTTGTCTCAGTTTTGGGGGGGAGAAAACATTAGTAAATTATAGTTCCAACGCAAATTTTGCCTATTGCGGCGGAACAGGACCGCGTGCAGCCTTGGGCTAACACTCATACATACATACATTCATTAATCCTTGTTCCATAGATCATGAATACGACATTTCGTAATGATGTGGAATGTGTCACTTTAACATAAGTTTTCTTTACACAAAATAATTAATTAATTTTTCTTACAGATTCTATATCATATCTAAGAAATCATCTATTGAGTAGAAGGAGTTGTCATTCAGAAATTATTTTAATTTGCTTTGAAATGTTGGTTGGCTATCTGTCAGATTTTTAATACGATTTGGCAAATGACCAAAGATCTTTGTGGCAGCATAATTCAACCCTTTTTGTGCCAAAGTGAGATTTAATCCAGAATAGTATTGTAGCTATGCACCACGCTGTTATTTTCGAATTGGGATGGGTTATTAATGACAAATTTCGTAAGTGAATATATGTATTGTGAAGGTACTGTGAATATCCCGCATTCCTTAAATAAATGCCTGCAAGGTGAACTTGGGTAGGCTCCAGCTATTATTCTGATTACACGCTTTTGTACAATGAATACTTTCTCTCTTAATGACGAATTGCCCCAAAATATGATGCCATATGAAAACAGTGAATGAAAATAGTCATAGTAGGCTAATTTACTGATATATTTATCAGCAAAATTTGCATAAGTAGCTGAACCTAATCGTATGTATATGTAAACTTGATGTACAAATTTCCTGAGTTGTTAAAATTACGAAATGTCTCACCTTTGAATAAATATTTTTTATACGATAGTTCTCTTTAACAAAACAACCATTTTCGCATTTCTGTTCACAAGATATTACGTTTCAGCGTTTAAATAACCTTTGTTCACTAACTAGTCCCGTAGTGGCTCCCGTGCAACAGTACAATTAGATCCGCCCCGACCACACATCTTTCTATTCCAGAACTTCAAGCCGTGTCAAGGATGCTAACGTTACATCAGCAAAGAGCAGCATCACCTACACAGAATTTATTCTCGCAGTCTCTTTCACTGCCGCAGATGTGTTAATTCTCAAGGTCACGCATTCCGTGATACTTTGACGCCAAAAGTGTCATACACAGTACATCTCGAAATTAGTACATCACTTGTCTTTAAAGTGAGTTGTGTCATCGTTTTCATCATATATGACTGAATTTTGTGCTCATTTATAGGATTCCATATTGTTGTGGGGAGATGTACGTAAGTACTACAAAAGCAAACGGCCAATAAACGACTAGAGGAGCAGAAGGCCAATTGCAGAAGAGGACAGATTGGCAGATCAGCTGTTGCGGAACATGCTTTGCAGGCTCGGGACCACCACATTCATTTTGACAGGACTCAAGTACTGGCAGCCACAAGCGGATAATGTGAAAGGTTATACAGATAGGCCACAGAGATCGTAAAACACGTCAAGAATTTCAATAGGAAGGAGGAGGACCTGAAATTGAATGACATTTGGATTTCGGTACTTATAACACTATAACGTATTTCACTTTTCCCTAGCAATCGAACCTTTAGTCCTGTCACGGCAAAGGTACATATAACACTAACGTATTTCACTCTAACGTGCTGTGAAACACGCTAATGTTACCCTCTGAGAGGATTTCGAAGACTGATCGTGCGTGTGTCTAATGAACAAAGGCATCGGACTATAATTTCGATCTTGGTGAAATTAACAGAAAAACCAGACCGACATTAATGAAAATGGTAAAATCATGAATGAATGAAAAGAAATGAACGGTCGCCAGCCCAATTAGGCACATTAATTTCGAAATAAAGGTTTACGAAAACTGAATATTAGTTATTCAAGTTAATTTTGTTGAGAACCCGCACTGAAAAGCAAACAGGATACAAATTGACACACTGCACTCTATACTGGGTGCAGCAGCACTTACCAATAACATATACACCAGTAAATTATGGGGAGCAAGATTGTACCAAGCTCATACTAATGACACCCACTCTAAAGAGCATCATTTAATCAAATACTGAGAAGTCACTGCATGAAGTGCAGGGGTAAATTTGGACGTGAGAGGCTTCTATCTTGACAAACATTAGAAACACAAATAAAGATGAATAACATCATAAATACACTATTTAAGCTCCTCTACAAATATCAGTTTTCCTTAGCAACAGTAATAGTTCAATTTTTTCCTAATAGGTGGAGAATATGAAGGGAAACCGTAAACTAGTACAGTTGCAGTAGTCAGCGCTCTTTGATTATTACAGTAGTAAATACTAATTCAAAAAAGCTAATCATTCACTTCACTTGGAGTAGTTCATAAATTACTTAGCAAGGCAATAAAATACGACACTGGGTTTAATTAACTTCAAAAAAGGAACCCTTCATGATAGAAAGCAATACCTCACTATTTTCGAAAATGAGCGTAACTTCACTTCTAACATTACTATCGTAAATCTGTTCATTAAAGATTTGCATTTGCCTTTTAATCACCTGTGAAGCAGGTATCATAGACAATAATATTTACACCATCTGGCACTGTAATCCTACAAAACTATATTTTATTATAAACTAAGGACATTTTAGCAAAAGCCTATCCAACTTCACTTTTGTGGTTTTAGCTTTAACTTTTACCACTCCTTTTACTTTAGACAAAAAATCACTTTTAAACACACGAATGCAAGAATGGTTCATTTAAATCAGGATTCTCGGTTTTAGTAGCACTTATGTGAGAACCCAGAGTAGATTCGTGGTCAGGATTGAAAATATGGTCCCGGACACGAATTCAGGTTTTAGATGGTTATTATTGAAACAACACACAAATTAACTGATCCACGCCCATATACATTACTTAACTGAATGTCTGAAGTTTGCGAAGCAGTGGCGAATTTGGTGGCAGGCGACATGGTGGCTAACAGTACTCACGGCTCTTGATGTACAAATGCTCTATAAAATCTGTTCTTGGCGTTGGATTTTCAACCTATTAGAGCCATTCCATTATGCTGCGAATATCAAATAATATCTAAATCCACATCCGAGGCAAATCCCTTCTACTGCAGCTTCCAATTGGCTCTCTTAGCGCCGTTAAAGTGCATCGTGCTAAGGCTAGCCACACTCTGCGAGTCGTTCACACAAAGGAGTCGCTAAGTTCGACCGCCAAACCCACCTTCTACATTCCACCATGCCATTTCCGTTGCGGAGAGACATCCCTACAGCTTTTACATGTTACAAATACAAGTTCCCTAAGCATGAACCAGCTTTTAAAAAACATTTTCTTTTTAGAACATATTCATATTATAATAATTTACCATTTTAACATATTCTTTTGCTTTTTCCATATATACATTACAAAACTCTAATTTTCTCGCCATAAACCAAGGAGTTTAAACAGCAGAGAGTACACACTTCATAAATTGCAGATGCACAGTTACATAAAATAAATCTACTCCTAATCGATATAAGTGTTACATGCTGAAGAAGATGTGCACCAGTCTTCCACCATGGCCGGCCGGTGTGGCCGAGCGGTTCTAGGCGCTTTAGTCTGGAACCGCGCGACCGCTACGGTCGCAGGTTCGAATCCTGCCTCGGGCATGGATGTGTGTGGTGTCCTTAGGTTAGTTAGGTTTAAGTAGTTCTAAGTTCTAGGGGACTGATGACCTCAGATGTTAAGTCCCACAGTGCTCAGAGCCATTTGAACCAATCTTCCACCATGAGGTGACAGCAAAAGCGTATGACAGCAGTCTACAACGGCCATTTGCGCTCGCGCATTGAAAACATGTGACGTCACGTCACTGAACAGAATCACGCGGAAGCGGAATCTTGTTGTAGTCAGCAGCGAGCTGAATTATTCTCTTTTTTTTTTTTTTTTTTTTTAAAAAGCAAAGTTTTCTCTATTTGTGTGGCACTATTTAGTGGTAACTGAAAAGTAAGTTTTGATAAGAGGAAATTAACTGGAGTACCGTTAATTAAAACAAGCAGCCAAGGAAAGAAAATGATAAGTTCAAATTATCACACGGGACAGGTAAATTTACAACTAAGAGAGAAAAATTAATAATCTAGATTTCTTCTAACCTGCTTTTATGCCATGGGGTGCAGTGACCGCGCACATCGTTTATGGGCTGTATGCCGATCATTAATATTATGCGTTATGCAGAGAAGTGCTGTCTGGAAACTGCGTTTACAGATCGGCTTAACAGGTTTCCGGGACGTACGAGTGACTGCTACAAATTCGAACATCAATGATGTTCGGCAGCGGCCAGCAAACGGTATGTCGAGTCTTGCAGTTCTCCCTGCCAAAACGCATAAAAGCTGGCAGGCAAGGTTAATGCTGTTGAAATGAAACATTGGTAAACAGTAACAGTTATTTATATATTGACGATGCTTTAACATGGATAAATTCTTTACATACCATGAAAATATCTTTCAAATACAACTGCCTGTTGAAACACGTATGTAACGTAGCAGCTATGGCGAGGCATTGCAGCGTCTCTGACCAGAGAGTATGCGCTTGACCGCGCGAGTGTTGCGAGCAGTTTCGCTAGTTGTCGCTATGCAGTCGAGTACTCTGTCAGTAGTCGTTGCAGTCAGTAGCTCTGTTCAGTTGGCGTGCAGTACGCTAGTAGTCGTCATGCAGAGCGGTCGGTCAGTAGTAGCAGCCCAGTGCGGTTGTGTGATGTAGTCTGTCGGCAACACTGGTCAAGATGCTGAATGAGGTATATTATTAATTAAGGTAATCTTCACATAATGTAAAGTTTATTTATTGTAATTAATCTCCAACAAGTGCCCCAATAATAATTTTTATTCCAAAGCAGTTTTTACAAAACAAAATTTATTTAATTGCACATCCCCTTTCATTCTACTTCCGTTAAAGAAAAATTTCAGTTAAATCACAAAAAAAAGGAATATTATTATTTGCAATGCAGTTCCTCCAAGCCGTGCGCGGGAGTAAGAGCAGAAATTTGACTAGCAGTTATAATGAGGTAAGAAATTTAATTCTGATTTTTGCACAGGGCCAAAGACTGATATTTCGGTTTAATTGAATTTTCTTATCACTGAATGGACTTTAATTTTTTGTGAGGAATTTATATTTGAGTCAGATTGCTAATTTTTGTTTAATTGTCATTGTCAGTAGATTTCATTGTGGAAAGGTTACACTTAGCGCAATGTCCATTAGCATTTCTAAATAATTTTGTCATTTCTTTAAAATTATTGTGGGGAGGTTACACTGTTACAAAATCATTCGAGAGAGCGATCATTAAGAGAGAGTGATCGACAAGAACGGAGACATCACTTGAGATACAGATATCGAGAGTGAGCCATCCAGACACCACTCATGTTTAGGTACAAGCAGACGACTGAAGACAACTTTACTGTCATTTTTCCTCAGACTCTTCCTGTTCTGGAAGCCCCTTGCGTGGAAAAATGTTCGAGAGCCTTTGCTGCGCTCTTTTCTGGCACGGCTGATCGCATAAAATTTGACTGTTGACGCTTCCTGCACTGCGTCTGATGCATTATTTGCCAATTAAAAAATACAATTGCTCTCTCACATTTGAGAATGAATTACAGTTTTGCATTATGAAACAGTTTAAAGACAATACAAGGAATTAATGGAAAAACACAACGTCTCTTACGTAGGTTTAGAAAAATAATTTTGCTCTGGGGCTTAAATTTGTTTACACATAAAATTATACGTTCGGAGCCGTGGTGTGAATCGGACATTCAAAGTAGCTACGATCTACATTGACGATGTCCTCCGCAGATGCGGACGAAACGTTGGGTTTTAGGGTGAAATCCATTCGACCACGGCATAATAGCCCGGGACATTTTATTAATTGGACACCTCCGGTCGTGAAAGCTTACATTTTACAAAACTACTCTAGCAGACAACAGATAACGGCTTCCCTTATCAAACTGACACTTACTCATCTTAGTTACATGTACTGCATTAAATAATAGGAAAAGGACACAGGAGGGGCACACGTGCACAAGTACCAGTGTAAATATCGAGGATAAAATGGCTCAACTTACTTCCGAGAGGCTTGCTAAAGATAGCGAGTGGCAATACAAAATAGGAATGACCTACAATAACAAATATATATATAATGTTTACATATATGAATTGGATCTGAAGGAGCCGTCTTAATACACAAATACATATACATGTACATATACGTAAATATAATGATTATATTAAAATGTAGACATGTATGTCACGGTCACAAATACTGTTACGAACTATTTACAGAGATATAGAAGAATCGGTAGAGGCCGACATCTCGTGAGAATATTTTGGGATCTGGTGAATTCTATCAATATGTGAGACAATACTGACCCTACGTCTTGTCTTAGACGATGGATTGAACAAATGCAAACCTATATGTGTAGGACTTGTAGATTTAGAGAAAGCTTTTGACAATGTTGACTCGACTACATTTCTTCAAATTTAAAAGGTATCGGGGATAAAATACAGTGAGTGGAAAGTTATTTACGCTTTGTACAGAGGCCAAACTGGAACTATAAAGGTCGAAAGACGCGAAAGGGAAGCAATAGTTGAGAAGGATTGTAGCCTATCAGTCATTCAGTTTGTACATTAAGCATACAGTTATCTCAAGAGAATTAAAGTTCAGGGAGAAGAAATAAGAACCTTGAAGTTGAGGTTTACTGATGACACTGTAACAGTGTCAGAGACGGAGGAGCACTAGAAAGAGTAGTTGAACGGAAAGCGTAGGATCTTGAAAAGAGGGTATAGGACGAACATCAACAAAATTAAATCAAGGCTAGCGCAACGCCACAGAATTAACTCAGGTGATGCTGAGGGGATTAGGTTACAAAATGAGACACTGAAGAGATAAATGTGTTTTGCTATTCTGGCGGCAAAATAACTGATTATGGCAGAAGTAGAGAGAATAAAAATCGCAGACGAGAAACAGTAATAAATAAATTTCTGAAAAAGAGAACTCTGTTAACATCTAATACAAATTTAAATGTTAGGAAATCTTTTCTGAAGGAATTTATATGTTTTACAATCTTATACGGAAGCAAAAAGTGGACTAAAAGCAGTTGAGACGAGAAGAGAACGGAAGTTTTTGAAATGTGGTGTTGCGGAAGAATACTTAACACTATATGAATAAATGCAATAACTAATGAGGAAATTGGTGGAAAAAAATAATGGCACAACTTGACAAAAAGAGAAAGTCGGTTGATAGGACACATCCCAAGACGTCAAGGGATGGTCAGTTTGATAAGGGAGGTAATTGTGGGGTTTTAAAACTGTAGAGGAAGACTAATGGAAGAATACGGTAAGCATGTTCAAATGTATATATATATGTAAGTTACAGTAGTTATGCAGAGATAAAAAGACTTACACAGAATAGCGTAGCGTGGAGATACGCATCAAACCAGTCTTCAGACTGAATAATACATCATTAGGATGGATCATAAAAACATTTCGTGTACTTTCGTGATCGTATTGCGGAAGCAGAGTACTGATATAAAACGCAGTACTGTCGGATTTATTAGGCTCCTACGCTATCCGAAATGCCGGTAGAACAGACCGGACCTTGTAACTGACAGTTGGGCCCATTGTGCTCACCCGTTCCAGATAACGTGAATGACGGACTCCTATCTGGACCGCTACGTATCACTCGGCCGCCGACAAAGCTTCATATTACGTTCGGTGCCTCAAACATTGAGGTATCATGAATGCCGATATTAGATGTCCAATGACCGTTCGCCGCATTTTCTGCCTCACGTAGAACAGGTACGCGTCGTTGAACAGTGCAACGTACGTGTTCCAGATATTAGCGATACATTATCAGTTGGAATAGTGACTAATGCAATTAGAAAATATTTATTTGCGTTGGTCTATAGTCCAACATTTATTTTGTCATGTGACTAACAGTTTCGGTGCCACGCATCATCATTAGGCCAGTCTATAGCAGAAACATCACGTTGCATAATCTATGTACTCTTTAGGAAACATACATAAAATGTTTTTCGATATGAGAACTAAAAAATAAATTTAGAAAAAACACTATCAAATGGTTTTTGAACGTAAGAAATGAAACAGATTAGAAAAGCATTTGACCAGCGTTCGGATGACGCTCGGAATAATGTACGGCAAATGACACTGCACGGTCTGCATTATAAGCCAGATGAATATCCTCTAGCACTCTTTTAATATTCTAAGTTTCTAAATTAAACATTGAACTATAAATTACCAGTCGGTACCTGACTTGCTATAAATGATTTCGACCATCATTCAAAGGCATGTCAAATGCTTCTCCAATCTATTTTATTTATTATTTTTAGAAAAATCATTTCACGAAATACTTGATCGTTTTTTAAAAATCTATTGTACTTAAATTTTTTACTGACTGTTAAATATCACATCTATCTAACTTTTTATCCTCATAATAGCTAGCCTTTGAAGAGATGAACTTTTTTGACACTTCATTTTACATAGCTACTAGGAGTTCCTGCTAGCTATGTAAATTTCGTGAATCATATAAAATTTCACTCTAATCGTAATTAACTTCTTCATATTTTCCCTGATTACTTTTAAACAATTAACACTTTTTTGGCAAACTAGACTTCACATTGGCCAATTTGATACTCCCATCCATTTCTCACTCTTGGCCTGGCTATCAAAATTGGGACAAGAATTCACTACGTAATTTTGTAAGGAGTGTTGTTTACGTTCTCTTTCAAACATGTGACCATGTGTAAGTTCAAAATGCTACCTCTGGCCGTGAATTTTTACTATCACGTCGAGGACACATTGTAACATAACTGACTTTTTTTTTTGTTATGAGGTACGCTGTAAGTTTAAATTTCATTTTAAAGTATAATGCCGACGTTTCACATTATTTTCGATTTTTTTTAATGGCTTCAAGCTGATTGCATTTGATTGATGACCAGTAACCAAAATTGTGTACATCAAAGAGAATAATTATTTTTGCCTATGTCACCAGGAAACAAACGAAGCTGGCACCGACACATTTCATTGCCATTTGGGAAAGTACTGAATTAGACACACAACATCCGCCGAAGCTAAAAATGACGTACTAAATTAAAACCAATCATTACTAATATTGTGAAGTATTCTAATCATTATTAAAAGTTACTGAAACATAATGTCTGCAGAAAGTATTATTGAAGAGCAGATATTTGTAAGTTCCTGTTTTTATTTGAGGGCCGTTTTGAGTGAGTGATGTCAAGCTAGGCGAAGATATGTATTATTATGGTTCTAATGCACATACAAAAATACATTTATGTAGCAGTAGGTTATGTTTTCCGACTTTCTTAAGCTGTTTTCTAAGCGATTTCTAACCTCAGATTATGAGATTTCATATTTGATATACTTAATGTATTTTCACTATTTGACCGATGGCTGCGAGTAATTAAGGAGTTTGGTCGACTTACCGTTTTTTAAATCACTGACGAGATATTTGTTTTCAGCTTACTAACCTACCATTTGCTTATTCATGATTGATATTTCGCCTTATTTGTTGGACTTGCTACGAAAAGCGAGAATAATCTAACTACATATTTTGTGTATATCCTAAGCAAGTACGTTATAGAGGAGATACATGCCATTCCCATATGACGAAAAAGTACACTGATGGAAAAATAGTTAATATAGAATAATGAAATTTTAACAACACATTTGTCTAGGTAACACATTTAAGTGATTAACTTTGCAAGATCAAAGGTTAATGCAAGCGCGAGATAAGGTACTGCAAATGTCAAATACTGGTATATTAATAACCGGTGTAACTGCTAGGATGTTGAATGCAAACATGAAAACATGAATGCATTGAGTTGTACAGATGTTGGATGTCAGTTTGTGGATTGGAGTTCCATGCCTGTTGCACTTGCTCGGTCAATATAGAAACAGTTGATGCTGTTTATGGATGACGCTGCAACTGTCATCTGATGATGTCCCATATGTGTTCAGTTGGAGACGGTATTGGTGATCGAGCAGGTCAGGGCACTCTGTTGGGTTACAACAGCGACATGTGGATGAGCGTTATCCAGTTGGAAAACACCACATGGGACGCTGTTCGTCAGTGGCAGTACAACAGGTCGAATCACCAGACTGACGTTCAGATTTGCAGTCAGTGTCCGTAGGAGAACCACGTGAGTGTTCCTGCTGTCATACGAAATAGCACAACAGACCTGAACCCCAGGTAGAGATTATGTCTATCTAGCACGTAGGCACGTCGGTTGCAGGCCCTCAACTGGCTGCCTTCTAACCCACAACGGCCATCACTGGCAGCGAGGCAGAACCACCTGCCATCAGTAAACACAGCAGACCTACAGTCTGCCTTCCAATGAGCTCTCCTTTGATACCATTGAACGGTGGTTAGGGATCAGTGGAATACACGTTACAGGGCGTCTGACTCGGAGCCGTCCTTGAAGTAACCGATTTGTAACAGTTCGTTGTGTCACGTTGGTGTCAACTGTTGCAGATGCAGTTCGATGGGCCTGAAGCCCACGGAAAAACACGATGTCTTCCCTCTCGGTAGTGCCACGTGGCCGTCCGGATCCCGGTGTTGTTGCGACCGTACATTCTCGTGGTCACCACCGCCAACAGTCATGTACAGTGGCTACACTCCTGCCAAGTCTTTCTGCAATATGGAGGAAGGAACGTCCAGCTTCTCGTAGCCACATTAAACGACATCGCTCAGACTAAGTGAGGTGTTGATAATGGCATCTACGTCGCCTTAAAGGCTTTCTTTATTAACATTGACTCACCACGTCCAGTATCAAAGGTAACTAACGCTCGCGACCTTTACAGCTTGTATTTAAAGCAAACCCAGTTTGCGTCCTCATACAGACACTACGGGCGTCACTCATATACGACTGGCGCGAAAGATGAACAAATATCATCTTTAAAATGTAGAAAAATGCCTACCAATTTTCGCTTATGTCGCACAACACCTTCTTTATGTCGCGAGTTTTTTCTGTGAGTGTGATTTCTGAGTTTTATCTCCGGCATCTTTTACCACAAAACTGTTATTGCATTGTCAACTCTTTTCTACGTATAATAGTTTGGATGCTGGGGGAACAGAAATTGTTTTGCTGTTGGCAAAAAAATATTTCTAATGAGTTGCAAGAATCTGAAATCACAGAATTTATTAAAGGAGAAGTAATGAAAAACGCAAAACTATTATGAACTTTTACTCAGAATCTGGCTGGTCTAAAACTAAATTAAAATGATGATTGCTGAGTACGCTGGAGCCTGTTCAGCAGTATTCTTGGTTAATATATATATATATATATATATATATATATATATATATATATATATATATTTATTTATTTCTACAAACTGCATTATTGTGACGAGTCACTTCCATCCTAACGAAGACAAAAGGGTAAGCTGTGATTTTTGCTGTCACTGACTTCACACTCTTCTCGTAAGACATTGTAAGAATTTGTAATGAATGCAGAGTAAATGAGATGTACTTATACTGAAACTTCCTCACACATTAAAATTATATCCCTGTCTGTTACTCGATCGTGGGAACTTTACCTTTCGCAGTCAAGTGCTGTACCGACTGAAGAACGACTCACGAGCCCTCGTCCGTGCTTTAAATCCACCAGTACCTCATCTTGTGTCTACCAGACTTCATACAATGTCTCCTGCTTAACTTGTGGGCTCAGCATTCCTGGAAAGAAAGGATATAAGTTTGTAAGGTAGGAAATGAGGTACTGGCGGAAGCAAAGTTGTGAGAAGGGGTCGTGAGTCATGTATGGGAAGTTCAGTCGGTAGAGCACTTGCCACAGAGGGAGAAGGTCCTGGGTTTGCGACCCGGTCCATCACACAGCTATCTATACACTGCAAAACATTGTGAGGTTTACGGCAGACAGTAAGTTTCATTGTACGAGTTATTAGGGGCTTTCTTCCGTTCTATTCGTCTATGGATCGTGCTGAGAACAATTGCTTAAATGTCTCTGTGTGTGCTGTAATCAATCTAACCTTGTCTTCGTGATCCCTGCAGGATTGATACGTAATGAGGTGTAATATATTCCTAGATTCATCACTTAAAGTTGGTTCTAGAAACATTCTAAGTAGATTTCCATGTAGAAAGAAATTTATTATTAATAAGTAATAATATTCTGGCAGAGTGACCTAAGTGAAACCTATCCATTACTGTGTGAGGATGAACTAAGTTGTTGCTGTTTGTTTCTACTAAGGACTGAATAAAAGGATTTCCAGATACCTGAGTGTCAATGTTAAATACAAAATATAGGAATATGTCCCATGGCCTTTAAGATCATCAGAAGCTTTTTGTTATTTAAAAGGAGATTTGCACCATGAAACCGTCGTAAGACGTAATGTCTCTCAGACAAGAATGCCTGATGGCCTTGGAGAATCTACAGCAGGGATTCCCAAAGTGGTCGATATCGACCCCAAGGGGTCGATATCGGTTTCCTAGGGGTCGACATAAACGAAAACTGATTTTGGGGGTCGACGAGGTCTAAAAATCGACCCCTATTAAATTAACACAAGTTCTTATTTAAAACTTTCAAAATAGGTAGGTTCTGTATTGTTTATGTTGTGTTAAGTGTACTACAAGTTCGTACAAGATGAAAAACTCGGCAAGTCTGTGTGGACAAGTATGTGCGAGATAATGAGTTCGAGCGTACGTCTTTCAGGCGCGTTTTGACTTGCTCTCTATTTGACGCTTACGCGATTTAACACGAACGAATTCATGATCAAGTCCAAACATGTTCCTGATATTTTACTATTTATCGAGCTCTGTCTTCTTCTATTGTCCTAAGTCAGAATGAAAAATAACACTCTGTAGCAGCTGTTTTAAGTTAGCGGACCATTATGAATAAGGGGGTTGATCTTAAAAGTAGGTAATTTGGCCATGGGGGTCTGAGGTAACAGTTCATTTTGGAAAAGGGGTCACTTGTCCAAAATAGTTTGGGGATCCCTGTTCTACAGTATGTTCAAATGGCATGGGATTAATGAAACATCGAAATACCGAGCGAGGTGGCGCAGTGGTTAGCACACTGGACTCGCGTTCAGGAGGACGACGGTTCAATCCCGCGTCCGGCCATCCTGATTTAGGTTTTCCGTGATTTCCCTAAATCGCTCCAGGCAAATGCCGGGATGGTTCCTTTGAAAGGACACGGCCGACTTCCTTCCCCATGCTTCCCTAATGCGATGAGACCGATGACCTCGCGGTTTGGTCTCTTCCCCCAAAAACAACCAACCAACCAAACATCGAAATAAAGTCAAGAAGAATTCCATTCCTACATATTTATTTTACAAAGATATATATACCTAGGAGAAACTAAGCTTATTAAACGGCTTCGTTCAAAATAAAATAAATGCACCAAGTTTTAAATTGTTTCCGTTACAAGTAACACACTTATGGTGAGTATGCAGGGTATTGGGACACACAGTATAAAATAGGCGCTAATTTCAGAGATCGCGACCGAATGGACTTTAAATGATGTGACAGCAATAGCTGCGTTACTTATGGTATTAAGGAGAGGTTAGACATACACCAGAATTACTAAATGCACCAGGCAAGTTAACGAGCAACTCATGGTAACACAGGATTTACGGTAACAAATGTTGGGTCCCGAATTTTGAAAAAATTGAAATAAAAAATAAAGAACCATGACTCCGGCTGTGAAACAACCCTAATTTGGTCTCAAAGTTTCTAAAATTCACACGAAACGAACCTCACTTAAATCCAAACATCGTAACGAGAACACTCACCATTCTGGCTGCTGCCTCGGGTTTCGAACGAACACCATCTGCTCTCCATCGATCTCAGAATCAGAGAAAGGAAGACAGGGTGGCTCAAACCTTCTGAGTCAAATTGAAAGAGGTAATAGTGGGTCCACAAATGATTTGTGTTATGGACATTTACAGCTATACGTCCAACGAGACCGACTGTCGTCTCTTTGAACAATTAATATGAATCACGTTGTTGTTATGTGATGAGCCGGCCGTGGTGGCCGAGCGATTCTAGGCGCTTCAATCTGGAACCGCGTGACCGCTACGGTCGCAGATTCGAATCCTGCCTCGGGCATGGATGTGTGTGATGTCCTTAGGTTAGTTGTGTTTAAGTAGTTCTACGTTCTAGGGGACTGATGACCTCGGATGTTAAGTCCCATAGTGCTCAGAGCCTTATGCGATGTATGCTGTGTATGCCCATAACACAATAAATATGCATTTCGGATCATTGGTCCCTTATCTCAATGTAATTGGTTCTGGACTCGCCATCATCCGTTTCAGTTTGACCCAAAAGGTTTGACACATTCTGTGTACATGACGTAACACAACGAAGCATAAGCATTGACTTCGCAACCAAAATCCACACGTGATCACACGAAAGCTAAATCGTACTAAATTCATCTCTCACATTTCACTGTTCTCCTACATTCAGCGATGGAGGTGTGTCAACTGGGGCGATTGTAGGGCAACTCGATCAATAGGCGATTTGGAGGAACATCTGGGAAGGTTTTGTGGCTGCATCTCGCTGTAGATGGATCGTTTGGCCTGTCGCTTCGTACCTCAAGTCATCTCTATGGTCCAGCTCGTACCTTCCGCCACCTAGAAAGTGATAACCATGTGTCGGGATGGAGCGTACGTCAGCAGGCACATACGACACGCCAGCCGCCGTGTTTTCCGATCAGTAGTGGCCATGACGAAGACGTCTTCCCTTTATCAGGTTAGTGTTGTCCACTAATGGCAGAATCTTCATACTGGTACCAGAATTCAGGTAGGGGAGAACTGATCAAAACGACCACGGCGAGCAAAGTGGCTGTAAGTCTATAAGATGCTGGCATGGCGCGGGAAATGCCTTGGCGTATTTTCCCTGGAGCGCCCAGTTACTCCATGATGTCTAACCCGTCTTCTGTGCCGCTCCATGGAGTTATAATAATTTTTTTGGGTTTTAGTTACCCTAATGTAAGGTAAGTTGTCAGTTTGTGTAATTACTGTGGAAAGGGTACTTGCCGGCCTCGGTGGCCAAGCGGTTCTAGGCGCTGCAGTCCGGAACCGCGCGACTGCTACGGTCGCAGGTTCGAATCCTGCCTCGGACATGGATGTGTGTGATGTCCTTAGGTTAGTTAGGCTTAAGTAGTTCTAAGTTCTAGGGGACTGATAACCTCAGATATTAAGTGCTGAGAGCTATTTGAACCAATTCGTCTGGGATAAATAAATTACAGTGTAACAAGAAAAGGCTATGTCTCTAAGCACTATGGGACTTAACATCTGAGGTCTTCAGTCCCATAGACTTAGAACTACTTAAAAATAATGTGATCGTTCCGTTTCACATCCCTACAAATTGTTAAACCATGGTATTTGTATGAGTTGATCGATTCCATCTGTGTCTTTTTGTTATTATACTCTCTGTCTTATACAAGGTGTTATCAGTACAAGTACAAATATTTCTGTTGGTGACTGAGGACAGACTGCTGAACAACATTACATCAGTATTTACGTCATTTCTAGATTTTAAAACTGTAACTATTACAAGCCGCATGTTTTTAGTTTTGGTAGCACCTCCAAGTACATGTGGCAAGAGCGGGCCATTAAGCTTATTTTCCTTTGGGCCGCAGGTCAGGTGCTGAAGTATGTATGCTTGGAAGCAAAAAGGTTACGCTATACTGTCAGATGTAGTCCAGTTAGTGAATCAGCTATGACTGTGGAGAAAACATCAGGTCGTAAAGTTTGTGATGTGTTCTGAGAAGACTGTTCAACGCAGGGAAAAGGCAACCCGCGTGTTGATGCATGTACATATTAAGCTCCCACATACAAAAATACCTGCAGTTATGCCTATATATAAAAGGGCAGTCTATACTGACAGGTATATATATATATATATATATATATATATATATTGAAAGGAGTATACTGGGGCACATTTGTATGTGGCAACTGAATATGATTTTATTAACGATATATCTCTTTGAATGGCTTTATATCACTGACTGCCAGAGGTACTTCTAGTGTTGGAGTAAGAATGCGCTTGGCGCACAGTTGTAGACAGCTGTTGGTGAGCAAAAGACAATGAAGTAGGCAGTTTTTGTGCTGTGCTGTGTGAAGCGACCAAGTGTTAGATTAATGTAGGTATGTCAATATTGCTGAACTTGGAAGCAGAAGTCAAAATGCAAGCAAGGTAAAGATGTTAAATAATTATGTTTTTTGTTTTGCCAGCACGTTAGTAGAGATGAGTTGGCTGAAAATGTGTAATTGTTAAATAAACCCAAAATGTACGTTAACCATTTTGATAAAAAGGCTACTTAGATACTCCGACATCGCTGCGGCCGGAAAAAGGGTCCTGCAAGAACGGGACCAACGACGACTGAAGTGCAACCCTTTCGTAAATTGCTGCAGATTTCAGTGCTGGGCCATCAACAAGTGTCAGCGTGCGAACCAATCAACGAAACATCATGGATATGGGCTTTCGGAGCCGAAGGCTCACTGGTGTGCCCTTGATGACTGCACGACACAAAGTTTTACGCCTCGCCTGGGCCCATCAACACCGACATTGGACTGTTGATAACTGGAAACGTGTTTCCTGGTCGGACGAATTTCGTTTCAAATTGTATCGAGCGGATGGACGTGTACGGGTATGGAGACAACCTCACGAATCCATGGACCCTGTATATCAGCAGAGGCCTGTTCAAGCTGACGGAGGCTCTGTAATGATGTGGGGAGTGTGCAGTTGGACTGATATGGAGCCCCTGATACGTCTAGATACGACACTGACAGGTGACACGTAGGTACGCTTCCTGTCTGATCACCTGCATCCATTCATGTCCATTGTGCATTCCGACGGAATTGGGCAATTTCAGCAGGACAATGCGGCACCCGACACTTCCATAATTGGTTCAGGGTGGCTTTAGGAACACTGTTCTGAGTCTAAACACTTCCGCCACCACCAAGTCAGTTTCCTACAGCACTACTCCAGACATCATTCGAGAGCATGCCGCCTCATGTTGGGGCACTACCGCGTGCTCGCCGGAGCCCTACACTATATTAGCCAGGTGTACCGGTTTCTTTGGCTCTTCAGTGTATATGAGAGGAGTGATCAGGTGGCAACTTATTTAAGTATTTGGTGCATGAGGTGAAGTATAACAAACCACCACGCGGCCCAAGCCAACCTGATACACTTAAATATCCTTCACAGTGATCGCACAACGTCTGATGCTGTTCACGCTCCTTGTATGCAATACCAGGCCTGGTAACAACCCTAAGTACGAACATCACAAGTGCATTCTGCTGGATGTTCTACCTCTCTCAGAGTAGTGTAACTCTAATCATTTACATTCTCGCAGATGCTGTACACGTTAGCAAAGTTACATTGACGTCCAACCATGTCTTCAGTCATGGTGCTTTGTTGCCGTGCACACCATCCTACGAAACACGAACCACAGACACACACACACACACACACACACACACACACACACACACACACATATATATATATATATATATATATATATATAGCGTGATCAAAAAGTCAGCATAAATTTGAAAGTAAACCACAGAATAATGTAGATAGAGAGCCAAAAATTGACACACATGCTTGGAATGACATGGGGTTTTACTAGAACAAAAAAAAAAACAAAGTTCACAAAATGTCCGACGGATGGCGCGTGAAAGATCTTTTGCGCGCGTCGTTTGGTGATGATCGTGTACTCGGCCGCCACTTTCGTCATGCTTGGCCTCTCACGTCCCCAGACCTCAGTCCGTGCGATTATGGTTTTGGGGTCACCCGAAGTCGCAATTGTATCGTGATCGACCGACATCTCTAGGGATGCTGAAAGACAACATCCGATGCCAATGCCTCACCATAACTCCTGACATGCTTTACAGTGCTGTTCACAATATTATACCTCAACTAAACCTATTGTTGAGCAATAACGGTGGACATATTGAGCATTTCCTGTAAAGAACATAATCTTTGCTTTGTCTTACTTTGTTATGCTAATTACTGCTATTCTGATCAGATGAAGCGCCATCTGTCAGACATTTTTTGAACTTTTGTATTTTTTTGGTTCTAATAAAACCCCATGTCATTCCAAGCATGTACGTCAATTTGTACCTCTCTCTCTCTCTCTCTCTCTCTCTCTCTCTCTCTCTCTCTCTCTCTCTCTCTCTCTATATATATATATATATATATATATATATACTTGGAGATTAAAAAGTCAGTATAAATTTGAAAACTGAATAAATCACGGAATAATGTAGATAGAGAGGTACAAATTGACACACATGCTTGGAATGACATGGGGTTTTATTAGAACCAAATATATATATATATATATATATATATATATATATATATATATATATACACTCCTGGAAATTGAAGTAAGAACACCGTGAATTCATTGTCCCAGGAAGGGGAAACTTTATTGACACATTCCTGGGGTCAGATACATCACATGATCACACTGACAGAACCACAGGCACATAGACACAGGCAACAGAGCATGCACAATGTCGGCACTAGTACAGTGTATATCCACCTTTCGCAGCAATGCAGGCTGCTATTCTCCCATGGAGACGATCGTAGAGATGCTGGATGTAGTCCTGTGGAACGGCTTGCCATGCCATTTCCACCTGGCGCCTCAGTTGGACCAGCGTTCGTGCTGGACGTGCAGACCGCGTGAGACGACGCTTCATCCAGTCCCAAACATGCTCAATGGGGGACAGATCCGGAGATCTTGCTGGCCAGGGTAGTTGACTTACACCTTCTAGAGCACGTTGGGTGGCACGGGATACATGCGGACGTGCATTGTCCTGTTGGAACAGCAAGTTCCCTTGCCGGTCTAGGAATGGTAGAACGATGGGTTCGATGACGGTTTAGAGGTACCGTGCACTATTCAGTGTCCCCTCGACGATCACCAGTGGTGTACGGCCAGTGTAGGAGATCGCTCCCCACACCATGATGCCGGGTGTTGGCCCTGTGTGCCATGGTCGAATGCAGTCCTGATTGTGGCGCTCACCTGCACGGCGCCAAACACGCATACGACCATCATTGGCACCAAGGCAGAAGCGACTCTCATCGCTGAAGACGACACGTCTCCATTCGTCCCCCCATTCACGCCTGTCGCGACACCACTGGAGGCGGGCTGCACGATGTTGGGGCGTGAGCGGAAGACGGCCTAACGGTGTGCGGGACCATAGCCCAGCTTCATGGAGACGGTTGCGAATGGTCCTCGCCGATACCCCAGGAGCAACAGTGTCCCTAATTTGCTGGGAAGTGGCGGTGCGGTCCCCTACGGCACTGCGTAGGATCCTACGGTCTTGGCGTGCATCCGTGCGTCGCTGCGGTCCAGTCCCAGGTCGACTGGCACGTGCACCTTCCGCCGACCACTGGCGACAACATCAATGTACTGTGGAGACCTCACGCCCCACGTGTTGAGCAATTCGGCGGTACGTCCACCCGGCCTCCCGCATGCCCACTATACGCCCTCGCTCAAAGTCCGTCAACTGCACATACGGTTCACGTCCACGCTGTCGCGGCATGCTACCAGTGTTAAAGACTGCGATGGAGCTCCGTATGCCACGGCAAACTGGCTGACACTGACGGCGGCGGTGCACAAATGCTGCGCAGCTAGCGCCATTCGACGGTCAACACCGTGGTTCCTGGTGTGTCCGCTGTGCCGTGCGTGTGATCATTGCTTGTACAGCCCTCTCGCAGTGTCCGGAGCAAGTATGGTGGGTCTGACACACCGGTGTCAATGTGTTCTTTTTTCCATTTCCAGGAGTGTATATATATATATATATATATATATATATATATATATGTGTGTGTGAGTGTGTGTGTGTGTGTGTGTCTGTGGTTCGTGTTTCGTTGGATGGTGTGCACCGCAACAAAGCACCATGACACAGTGCTTATGAAGCGCCAACGTGTACAGCATCGTCAACCAAGTCTGAATAACGAAGAGTGGAATGGTGGAGGACATCTCTACGAAGCCGGCCGAAGTGGCCGTGCGGTTAAAGGCGCTGCAGTCTGGAACCGCAAGACCGCTACGGTCGCAGGTTCGAATCCTGCCTCGGGCATGGATGTTTGTGATGTCCTTAGGTTAGTTAGGTTTAACTAGTTCTAAGTTCTAGGGGACTAATGACCTCAGCAGTTGAGTCCCATAGTGCTCAGAGCCATTTGAACCATTTGAACATCTCTACGAAGAACCGGGAATCGGAGGGGAGATAGTCTTCTGCTGAAGATGCCGAAACGCAGTCGAGGCGGAAATGAAAAAAAAAAAACGAAAAAAATGAAAATCAGTCATTTGGAAACTGGAATTCAGAATATGTCACAGAATCTTTACGGGGTGTCAGTTAGGTGATCCATAAAAAAGACACCAACCCTATCTTCTCCCGTTTTAGAAATCAGGCAGATTCCTAATTAACTGTAGAGAGATCTGCTAAAAAAGAACGTCATTCTGTCGAGTTCACTACCGTCGTTGTTATTACAACGTTTATGGACTCCCATGGACATTTTTAGGAAATCCTGTAATCCACCTTTAAAGTGAAACGTGTAAAAAGTTCTACGGAACTAGTAACATGCAGTAAAACGTTACTTTGATTGCATTGTGTTATTAGTTATTAATTTAACTGCTCCGATTCTGAGACCGATCCTATAAAAAACTTACTTCTGATATTATTCTCCACACTGTGTTAAATAAATTTTGCAACATTAAGTAGGTATATTTTCTCACGTTATCAAGTGAATAACGATGTAGATTAGAAGCAAAGTTTCAGCAGGTTTCCTGTTCTTCATCTTTGGCTAAAGACGAAGAGCTGCAAACGTTTGGAAACTTTGCTTCTAAACAGAGCTGTTACTCGCCTGATAACGCCAAATAATTCCATCAGTCTGAGAAAGACTGTATTCTCGTATCCTAACCTACAAATTTGTACCCACATCACGCCAACCGTATTACAGTTATCTTGGTTGCATACGGCGAAATAAAAAAACTACCAGCCTACCTTTGCTTTACATGGCTCGTTTATTTTCCGTGGTCTTTCTTATCTGCCTTGGACGTCTCCTATCTGGACAGCACAGTGGAAATACTCGTTCCCGCCAGAGAAATATAATGTCTCAGTGCACAATGCAGCAGATAAGAAAATATATCTTCTCAGCAGCAAAAAACTGTCTAAGGAACGATCTTCCCTTAACTGCAGGGGAAGGCAGGTAATCCCAGCTTCAGAATACAACTGCTATCCTACGACATAAGTACTTTTTTCCACATTTGGACGATAGCCAACACTACTCTGATTTTACTTCCTTATTTCTACAGTTTTCTCTGGATCTCTCTTCATCTACTTCTAGCTCGCTGTTGATGATGTTTAAACTTCGCATCAGACTTCACTGCGGCGAATTCCATATACAGTTTGTGAAAATTAACAGTTATTTGCACGTATAGTATTTTTATTTCTGTATGAGTTGATATTAATATATTTTTTGTTATTGTTATTTGCCGGCCAGTGTGGCCGTTCGGTTCTAGGCGCTTCAGTCTGGAACCGCGCGACCGCTACGGTCGCAGGTTCGAATCCTGCCTCGGGCATGCATGTGTGTGATGTCCTTAGGTAAGTTAGGTTTAAGTAGTTCTAAGTTCTAGGGGTCTGATGACCTCAGATATTAAGTCCCATAGTGCTCAGAGCCATTTGAACAATTTTTGTTACTGTTATTTGCATTTTCACCATATTACAGGGATGGGTTATGATCTTCATACGATGTCCTCCTTTTCTTCAGCGAAAGACTACATGTTATCTGCTTTAATTGCCTAGCAAGAAGAGGTAGCGGAAATATTTTTATCATGGGAGCAGTGTTGGGAATCAGAGTAATCAGTAATCCTTGGTTCGTTCCCAACGTGGTGGTGTTTTACTTCAGCAAATAGTATAAGTATTGCAACGCCAGGGTTTGCGTTGCATAGCAATGTTTCTATTTTGAAAGCATCAGACTTAGTGAAACGAATTTTGAATAATCGCAGATTCTTTTATTGATCAAGCAGTATACGTTTAAGGCTCCAGCAATTGCGGCCGATCAATGGCATCACAGTATTAGTAGTTCCCAACTTCGTTTTTTGTTCACCGTTATAAGGCTGTCAAAACATCTAAAATCCAGATTAGAACATGGAATAGTGATAATATTACGAAAATATATTTTAATTCATTATGTGATTAAAACTGATATAATAAACATTCATTCAGTAAAAGCTGTGTCCACGTGACACGTATCGGCAACGGCAACGGCCTGTATGTCCACATGTAAAAATTGAGGCCCCTAGAATGAAGGGCATGAAGCTACTAACATGTTCTGCTATTTTAAGTGATTAGTTTTACTGATGTGACAAGCCTTTGATTCCAGAGGCCTTAATTTTTACATATGGACATACAGACCTTTGCCGATACATGTCATGTGCAGACAGCTTTTACAGAATGAACTATTAACCCCTATTAAACCCTATCCAAAAACATATGTATTGATAACGTGAAGTTTGTTCATTCAGCTGAAGAATGCGGACCTAAATCGGTCGAAACCATGGTAAAGATTATTTGAAGACCACCATTTATTGCAACTGGTTGGCTGTCTTTTATACCTGCTGTTCTGTAACTGTTGCTGTAGTGCAGCCGTGTTGAAAATATTATATGATTAACATAAGTTACGTGGAGATTAAATACACTGAAGCGCCAAAGAAACAGCGAAAGGTCTGCGTATTCAAATACAGAGATACGTAAACAGGCAGAATACGGTGCTGCGGTCGGCAACGCCTATGTAAGACAAAAAGTGTCTAGTGGATTTCTTAGATCGATTGTTGTTGTTGTTGTGGTCTTCAGTCCTGAGACTGGTTTGATACAGCTCTCCATGCTACTCTATCCTGTGCAAGCTTCTTCATCTCACAGTACCTACTTCAACCTACATCCTTCTGAATCTGCTTAGTGTATTCATCTCTTGGTCTCCCTCTACGATTTTTATCCTCCACGGTGCCCTCCAATGCTAAATTTGTGATCCCTTGATGCCTCAAAACATGTCCTACCAACCGATCCCTTCTTCTAGTCAAGTTGTGCCACAAACTTCTCTTCTCCCCAATCCTATTCAATACCTCCTCATTAGTTATGTGATCTACCCACCTTATCTTCAGCATTCTTCTGTAGCACCACATTTCGAAAGCTTCTATTCTCTTCTTGTCCTAACTAGTTATCGTCCATGTTTCACTTCCATACATGGCTACACTCCATACAAATACTTTCAGAAACGACTTCCTGACACTTAAATCTATACTCGATGTTAACAAATTTCTCTTCTTGAGAAACGCTTTCCTTGCCATTGCCAGTCTACATTTTATATCCTCTCTACTTCGACCATCATCAGTTATTTTATTCCCTAAATAGCAAAACTCCTTTACTACTTTAAGTGTCTCATTTCCTAATCTAATTCCCTCAGCATCACCCGACTTAATTTGACTACATTCCATTATCCTCGTTTTGCTTTTGTTGATGTTCATCTTATATCCTCCTTTCAAGACACTGTCCATTCCGTTCAACTGCTCTTCCAAGTCCTTTGCTGTATCTGACAGAATTACAAAGTCATCGGCGAACCTCAAAGTTTTTACTTCTTCTCCATGAATTTTAATACCTACTCCGAATTTTTCTTTTGTTTCCTTTACTGCTTGCTAAATATACAGATTGAATAACATCGGGGAAAGGCTACAACCCTGTCTCACTCCTTTCCCAACCACTGCTTCCCTTTCATGCCCCTCGACTCTTATAACTGCCATCTGGTTTCTGTACAAATTGTAAATAGCCTTTCGCTCCCTGTATCGGTTACTGCTGCTATAATGACAGGTTATCAATATCTATGTGAGTTTGAAAGCGGTGTTATAGTCGGCACTCGGGCGATGCGACACGGCTACCGTGAATATCTGGAATCCGGTAAAGTATCAAATCTCCGACATCACTGCGGCCGGAGAAAGATCCTGCAAGAAAGGGACCAACGACGACTGAAGAGAATCGCTCAGCGTGGTAGAAGTGCAACCCCTCCGGAAATTGCTGCAGATATCAATGCTGGGCCATCAACAAGTGTCAGTGTGCAAACCATTCAACGATACATCGTGGATATGAGTTTCGGAGCGGAAATCCCACTTTTCTACCTTTGATGACTGCACAACACAAAGCTTTACGCCTCGCCTGGGCCCTTCAAAAGAAACATTGGACTGTTGATGACTGGAAACATGTTGCCTAGTCGGACGAGATCCATTTAAAATTTTACCGAGTGGATGGACGTGTACGGGTACGGATACAGCCTCATGAATCCATGGAACCTGCATGTCAACAGGGGACTGTTCAAGCTGGTGAAGGCTCGGTAATGGTGTGGGGCGTGTGCAGTTGGACTGATATGGGAACCCTGATACGTCTAGATACGACTCTGACAGGTGGCACGTATGTAAGCATACTGTCTGATCACCTGCATCCATTCATGTCCACTGTGCATTCCGTCGGATTTGGCCAATTCCATCAGGACAACGCGACACCCGACACGTCCAGAATTGGTACAGAGTGGTTCCAGGAAGACTCTCCTGAGTTTAAACACTTCCGCTGCCACAAACTCCCAAGACATTTTTGATCATATCTGGGATGCCTTGCAACGTACTGTTCAGAAGAGATCTCCACCCTGTCGTATTCTTACTGATTTATGGACGGCCCTGCAGGATTCATAGCGTCAGTTCCCTCCAGCACTACTTCAGACGTTAGTGGAGTCCATGCCACGTCATGTTGCGGCACTTAAGGGAAAGAGGCTAGAGAGCCAAATATTCAGGAAGCTGAGCCAGTCACAGCAAATCTCTTAAGAGAAAAACGTAACGAAGAGTTTACATAGAGTTGCTGTTTATTATCACCGCAGATCTTGGGAGGTTGTGAGCTCCCTTTCATACCGTTCTGTTACAAGGCGGACGGCTGGTTTCATGCGGCTCTTCACGGTACTCTATCATGTGCAACCCTCATCGTCTGCAGATAAGTACTGCAACCCTCATTTACTTGAACCTTTTTACTGTAGTTAAGCTTGAGCAATTACATTTGACGTGGCAGCGATTTGCATTTACGCGTTATACGGACGAATCCACTCATCCACGAATAATAAGACTTTCGTATCACTGACGACTTTCGGAAAGTCAGCACTAGGCAGAACTCACCATCTGACATCACTCCCACAAAGACGCGTTTACTGTTGCTAGTGCTGAAATTATATTTTGTATTCTACAACTTTACTTCCACGTCGCAAGGCTCTGCCTCAACTGCATGGAAAAACGAAAATGAATTACGGGCATATTTTTACAATCAAGTTCTACTGCAGCGGTCATAATCACTAGGGCTTGCATGAAAGCTGCTTTGCTGCTATAGCTTTCAACATATCCACCCTCTGATAGATCTTACTCGACTGGGAGAATGATTTTCCAGCCAGTGTTCATATGTATCAGTCGTGGCAGTGCATGCAGCCTTAAAAGAGTAAAAAATGTATTATCATATCTGTTTTTGGGTATATAAGAACAAAATATGCTGAGCACTACAATCAGTTCATCGCAGCCTCTCCTACCGTCACATATATTAGTGAAATGAACAGGGCTATGGTACTTGACGCTAAACCTCTTAAATGCAGAGCTATAATATTAGTTGTTAATTTAAGTGAAAGTATGCTGCAAGTTCTGAACACTGAAATATCCGCCTGTACTTTGAATATATCCGTTAACTCACTGTTAAATATCTACCTGTGCTTTGAACATATTCATTAACTCCGTGCTAAAGGAGAAAGATGACTACCCAACGGTGTTTTCAAGAAATCTACAGACCAGACGCCCAGCAGATTCTGCAACTAATAATTCCTGAATACGTCTCGCTGCTGCAGCTGGAGGACTGCGGCTTCTTTGTTAAGGAAAAGGAAAGTGTGGATGCTCTCTACATCTACCAGCAGCTTAACTCTAAAAACATTTGCGAGGTGCTTCTTGATATTTATAGCAAACCTACAGATAGATGTCGGAGTTTGAATGCAGCTGACTATTATTTGTTTCCATGATACTATTGTTCTATGATATTTACCACAGCTTTCGATGATTACCTCAAGTATTTCAGAGTAATGTACTTACTTCTAAGTGTGTACAGTGTTATAAACATTACGATTTGATGCACAGTGTCAAATTTATGGATGACCACTTACTAAAATATACTGTGAGGGCTGTGAAAACAAACAGATAAAATAATTTTTTCATATGTAATCATGTAGCTTAGGGTAATGGGTCTACTCCTTTCATCATACAAATCTCTTAAGGAACTTTACTCATTGAGCTGAAGGCTTCACATTTTTCTAAACTTTTAACTCACATTTGAATGAAAAGATTGGGAAACAATTTTTAAAAAAATATTGTGATGAAATATGGTATTATTAATTATATATTTTGATACATCAACAGTCATACATTGGGTGTAGTAAACTGTATTGTTTAAAACAATTGACTGTTTGTTTTTTACTTCATCAACAGCTGGGTAGTATTTTTCAAACAATTGTTATTTACATGTCCTTAATTTGGCCTCTATACCGTCCAGACATACAGGAACAATAAAAACTTTGGTATTCCATCTGTAAATTTGGATTGTACGGATTTAATACTTAGCGGGGCGATAGTAGTTGCCTTTGGCACTTGTAAAGGAACTTAATAATTATTTCTTATTGATAAATAGATAGATAGTTATTCGACTTTCATACCAAAGATTAATGTGGAAAGTATTTAACGCAGATGGACAAAATAAGCTTTACGCTCTTCATTTATTAGTTGTAGTATTAGTTATCTTTCGTTGTTCTCCTGTCCTGGTGATAAGACGTGTTGTGTAGTTTTAAAGTGAAATGGTGTTATACAATGAAAGCAATTCATAGTCAATATGATTTTCTGATCTACGATACCACGGATCCCAGCTCCTGTACCTCTGGGAGATTATTATTATTTTAATTTTGTATGGAGAATTTAGATGGAAGGGACGATATTCACGACGGCGCTGATCAACAATAGAGGTACGTGAATGTGTTCATCTCTCTTCCTTCGTGGCCGCCAATGCCAGTTTCGATGTATTTGCCGCGACATTCAGAACCCGCAGTCTTCCTTTTCATTTAATTTATAAGTCCGATAATTTTCCTTCTTAGATGAATAAATGCACTGTAATCACAATTCTTTTTATCTAGGCCACAGGGAATGATAATACTTAGAACGTACGTGCCTCTATCCCGATCGTATGTTTGCATACAACAGAGTGAGTACCAACGGAACTACACTTCTGGAAATTGAAATAAGAACACCGTGAATTCATTGTCCCAGGAAGGGGAAACTTTATTGACACATTCCTGGGGTCAGATACATCACATGATCACACTGACAGAACCACAGGCACATAGACACAGGCAACAGAGCATGCACAATGTCGGCACTAGTACGGTGTATATACACCTTTCGCAGCAATGCAGGCTGCTATTCTCCCATGGAGACGATCGTAGAGATGCTGGATGTAGTCCTGTGGAACGGCTTGCCATGCCATTTCCACCTGGCGCCTCAGTTGGACCAGCGTTCGTGCTGGACGTGCAGACCGCGTGAGACGACGCTTCATCCAGTCCCAAACATGCTCAATGGGGGACAGATCCGGAGATCTTGCTGGCCAGGGTAGTTGACTTACACCTTCTAGAGCACGTTGGGTGGCACGGGATACATGCGGACGTGCATTGTCCTGTTGGAACAGCAAGTTCCCTTGCCGGTCTAGGAATGGTAGAACGATGGGTTCGATGACGGTTTGGATGTACCGTGCACTATTCAGTGTCCCCTCGACGATCACCAGTGGTGTACGGCCAGTGTAGGAGATCGCTCCCCACACCATGATGCCGGGTGTTGGCCCTGTGTGCCTCGGTCGTATGCAGTCCTCATTGTGGCGCTCACCTGCACGGCGCCAAACACGCATACGACCATCATTGGCACCAAGGCAGAAGCGACTCTCATCGCTGAAGACGACACGTCTCCGTTCGTCCCTCCATTCACGCCTGTCGCGACACCACTGGAGGCGGGCTGCACGATGTTGGGGCGTGAGCGGAAGACGGCCTAACGGTGTGCGGGACCGTAGCCCAGCTTCATGGAGACGGTTGCGAATGGTCCTCGCCGATACCCCAGGAGCAACAGTGTCCCTAATTTGCTGCGAAGTGGCGGTGCGGTCCCCTACGGCACTGCGTAGGATCCTACGGTCTTGGCGTGCATCCGTGCGTCGCTGCGGTCCGGTCCCAGGTCGACGGGCACGTGCACCTTCCGCCAACCACTGGCGACAACATCGATGTACTGTGGAGACCTCACGCCCCACGTGTTGAGCAATTCGGCGGTACGTCCACCCGGCCTCCCGCATGCCCACTATACGCCCTCGCTCAAAGTCCGTCAACTGCACATACGGTTCACGTCCACTCTGTCGCGGCATGCTACCAGTGTTAAAGACTGCGATGGAGCTCCGTATGCCACGGCAAACTGGCTGACACTGACGGCGGCGGTGCACAAATGCTGCGCAGCTAGCGCCATTCGACGGCCAACACCGCGGTTCCTGGTGTGTCCGCTGTGCCGTGTGTGTGATCATTGCTTGTACAGCCCTCTCGCAGTGTCCAGAGCAAGTATGGTGGGTCTGACACACCGGTGTCAATGTGTTCTTTTTTCCATTTCCAGGAGTGTATATTTATGACCCATTTCCTTTACAGTATTAATTCTTATTTTGAACCACTCACTCCCAAAATGTACGTGCCCTCTTATTTTTTGGAGTCAGTCGGGCGTATTCTATAATAACGTTACTTGTAATATCCAGTCGCTTATTTTCCACAACTGACCTTTACCTGTGTCGCAACGGCGCTTCACACGAAATACTTATTACGCGACCACCATAACAACTCTCATTTCAAAATTACGACACCGGCTGACTAAGCTTTCAACAATTTAACAGGGCGGTTACACACTGTGTGGACATAAGAACTCATAAACTGTTCTAGATCACTCTCATGTGCACTGCGCTCATACAGACCACGCACACAATTGAATACAGTTTTAAAATATGGTTTCCACCAACTCAGTCTGCCCAGTACAATCCACAATGCACTCCCTAAATCATGTAAGTCCATGAAACTTAAATGACGTAAATAAATGGGAGTCTCCAGATCCTACCTTGAGTGCACCATCCCCATACATTATCTGTAATGGACAGCTTCAAACCAGAGAAATAGATATACACTCCTGGAAATTGAAATAAGAACACCGTGAATTCATTGTCCCAGGAAGGGGAAACTTTATTGACACATTCCTGGGGTCAGATACATCACATGATCACACTGACAGAACCACAGGCACATAGACACAGGCAACAGAGCATGCACAATGTCGGCACTAGTACGGTGTATATACACCTTTCGCAGCAATGCAGGCTGCTATTCTCCCATGGAGACGATCGTAGAGATGCTGGATGTAGTCCTGTGGAACGGCTTGCCATGCCATTTCCACCTGGCGCCTCAGTTGGACCAGCGTTCGTGCTGGACGTGCAGACCGCGTGAGACGACGCTTCATCCAGTCCCAAACATGCTCAATGGGGGACAGATCCGGAGATCTTGCTGGCCAGGGTAGTTGACTTACACCTTCTAGAGCACGTTGGGTGGCACGGGATACATGCGGACGTGCATTGTCCTGCTGGAACAGCAAGTTCCCTTGCCGGTCTAGGAATGGTAGAACGATGGGTTCGATGACGGTTTGGATGTACCGTGCACTATTCAGTGTCCCTTCGACGATCACCAGTGGTGTACGGCCAGTGTAGGAGATCGCTCCCCACACCATGATGCCGGGTGTTGGTCCTGTGTGCCTCGGTCGTATGCAGTCCTGATTGTGGCGCTCACCTGCACGGCGCCAAACACGCATACGACCATCATTGGCACCAAGGCAGAAGCGACTCTCATCGCTGAAGACGACACGTCTCCATTCGTCCCTCCATTCACGCCTGTCGCGACACCACTGGAGGCGGGCTGCACGATGTTGGGGCGTGAGCGGAAGACGGCCTAACGGTGTGCGGGACCGTAGCCCAGCTTCATGGAGACGGTTGCGAATGGTCCTCGCCGATACCCCAGGAGCAACAGTGTCCCTAATTTGCTGCGAAGTGGCGGTGCGGTCCCCTACGGCACTTCGTAGGATCCTACGGTCTTGGCGTGCATCCGTGCGTCGCTGCGGTCCGGTCCCAGGTCGACGGGCACGTGCACCTTCCGCCGACCACTGGCGACAACATCGATGTACTGTGGAGACCTCACGCCCCACGTGTTGAGCAATTCGGCGGTACGTCCACCCGGCCTCCCGCATGCCCACTATACGCCCTCGCTCAAAGTCCGTCAACTGCACATACGGTTCACGTCCACGCTGTCGCGGCATGCTACCAGTGTTAAAGACTGCGATGGAGCTCCGTATGCCACGGCAAACTGGCTGACACTGACGGCGGCGGTGCACAAATGCTGCGCAGCTAGCGCCATTCGACGGCCAACACCGCGGTTCCTGGTGTGTCCGCTGTGCCGTGCGTGTGATCATTGCTTGTACAGCCCTCTCGCAGTGTCCGGAGCAAGTATGGTGGGTCTGACACACCGGTGTCAATGTGTTCTTTTTTCCATTTCCGGGAGTGTATTTAGGAGAACGAAATGGGTAATACTCTGAAGTCATCTGAACATCCATGTACAGCATTGCATGACACAGCTCATCCCATTCTGTCTCCACAAACTGTACTTTAGCAGAATGTTTAACACTATCGATCTGCTTTACTGCATGGCAGCCACTGACTGTTTGAATAGCTGCATCGAAATATTTCTTTCTGCTGGCAGTCAAGTCATATGTGTTTATGAACAACAGTACAATGGAACCACTTAGATGCTGCTGGATGAACGATTGTGTACAAATAACTGCATGCTGCTATTGAGGCTTGATGAACAGATGTGTGTCCTGATCAGCAGGTAGCTGGTAGTCCATGAGGGCGCTGCTACAGCTCGAGGAGTGGATCAGATAATAGATGATCAAACAGTTCTGTGTTTGATCCAACACATCTGCTACTGCTGTATCAAGGGCTGTTGAACTGTTGAAAAGAAGGAAAATATCGTAAGTATTTGTGAAATTAAACACATACATGCAATAAACAATGAGAGAAATTGTTTGATAATATTGCTTACTTTCGAATGTGACACACTTATTCTTTTTATTCTGCCAGAGGTTCGCTGCTGATCATTGCTGACACTTCATGGTGCTGGAACGTCCACTGCAGCGAACACAAATGCCGGATAGCCAGTAGGTCTGGATACTGGGCATGAGTGATGGGGCTAAGTGACTGCAGTACTATCAACTAAAGTCCTTGGGCAAACCTATACCACAATTCATGGAATGGAATCATGCCAATTTTCCGTCGCAATCTTTGATAGTGATGTCATGATTCTTCCATCATGACTTCCTTTCTTAGTGATGTCGTGGTTCTTCCATCTTGGCCTCCTTTTTTAGTGATGTCATAGTCTGCCACCTTGAGGTTCAGGCAACTGACCTGGGGTGGGAGTGTGGAGGGAGGGGTGTCACCTTGCTCCTGACCTTTGTGGGGGTGGGGAGAGGGTAAATGTGAAAGTGACAGCTAATTTCCATAATAATCCCACAAATTTTGCCAGTACATACTCATACATTGCTCCACTACTTACACTGTTACACATGCTACTTCTTTGGGTCATCAAATTTTGTCCACCTTTGCATTCTCCAGGTATGGCATCTGGCTTGTTCCTCTTTTGTCAGACGTACAAACCATTTTGTGACAAGTATTTCCAGAAATATGACAACGCTGTTTTCGAGGTGGAACCTTTCCTGAACAGCCAAAATGCAGACTTCTACACCAAAGGTTTCTGCCTTGTCATGCATTGTGTGGTAAAATGTGTCGCACTGGAGGGTGCGTGTGTAGGTAAAGAGGAAAAGAAACATCAAAGTTTCATGGCTGCGGCTTTGCTTTTTTCGTCGTGTTAACTATAACTTTACGTCCACCCGTCGTGTGTGGTTAACATACATGGATTACCGTCATGTGAGCTACAGTGTGAACAAAATAACTTGCTGCTAGTTGATGCCTCTTGTCTAGGTGTTTAGCTCCTCCAATCAGAGTCCTCAGTGTTACCCACAAATTATATTCTGTTTCCAGTGCAACAAAACAAATACTTGCAGTATTTCCATAGTGCGGTTCACACGAGTCATCAGTTATTGGGTACAATGGCAATAGCGCCTTCAAAGGTCACGAGATGGTAGCTTGTGTAGCAGAGCTGTAGTACCAAGCGGCAGACGTCAAACGACAAGTTCTTTTAGTTTAGCTGTAACCACCACGAAATCTTTGTAACGCCTCGTTAAGCGCTTATTAGTACATCACTTTTTCTTGTGTTGTACCCATATTAGAGATCGTGCCTTTTGAGGCAAATTGCGTTCTAAACACAGTTGAAGCAGCTGAATTTTGGAGTGTAGTTGTTTATTTCATATTCGGAAGATTATATTACGCATTCCGAGTTGATAAACTTTAAAACACGTAATAAATCGATCATAAATTGGCAAGTCTCTCTTTCTCTTTCTCTCTTTCTCTCTCTCTCTCTCTCTCTCTCTCTCTCTCTCTCTCTCGCACACACACACACACACACACACACACACACACACACACACTCATCACACACACACACACACACACACACACACACACACACACACACACACACTAACTCATCACACCCACACCCACACACACACACACACACACACACACACACGCACGCACACACACACATACACTTGTGCACTCACGTTTGTGTGTTTTTGTAAAATTCCATGACACATATCATGTTGTTGTTGTGGTCTTCAGTCCTGAGACTGGTTTGATGCAGCTCTCCATGCTACTCTATCCTGTGCAAGCTTTTTCATCTCCCAGTACCTACTGCAACCTACATCCTTCTGAATCTGCTTAGTGTATTCATCTCTTGGTCTCCCTCTACGATTTTTACCCTCCACGCTGCCCTCCAATACTAAATTGGTGATCCCTTGATGCCTCAGAACATGTCCTACCAACCGATCCCTTCTTCTGGTCAAGTTGTGCCACAAACTTCTCTTCTCCCCAATCCTATTCAATACTTCCTCATTAGTTATGTGATCTACCCATCTAATCTTCAGCATTCTTCTGTAGCACCACATTTCGAAAGCTTCTATTCTCTTCTTGTCCAAACTATTTATCGTCCATGTTTCACTTCCATACATGGCTACACTCCATACGAAAACTTTCAGAAATGACTTCCTGACACTTAAATCAATACTGGATGTTAACAAATTTCTCTTCTTCAGAAACGCTTTCCTTGCCATTGCCAGTCTACATTTTATATCCTCTCTACTTCGACCATCATCAGTTATTTTGCTCCCCAAATAGCAAAACTCCTTTGCTACTTTAAGTGCCTCATTTCCTAATCTAATATCATACCTTGCGAATATGAAGGGAAACTGCACCGAAAACAAGGACAGATATAATTACACGTAAAATTATCGTATCGTTGTTTAGGCTAAATTATTGAAACGTTTTATGATTTCTACAAAAAATTCTGCTGGAGTTAATATTTTTTTTTTGTTTTTTTTTTTTTTTTTATTAGTTCTCCTCCAACTGAGCAAAGCAGAGGCCTACATGGAAATTTCAATTCCTTCACCATGTCTCTTTCTTCCAGCTTGAAATCCTAAAGGTACCACTTTGCTTCTGATAATGCATCTTTCTGTTGATTCTTTTCATTTATAGTTTCTGTTTTATAATTTCTCGGATCCAGTTTGTTAATTTCTTTCCACAAAGATACCTTATTTGTGTTGTCAAGCGTATTGACGTACATCCTGTGCAATAGATCAAAAAATATCTTTTTTGCCTTGTTGTTTCTGGATTTCCAGGCTTCTCTGATTTTTATTCGACCCACAATTTTTCACCCGATTCTCCAATCCAATGTTCAGCAGCAATGCTGAATCTGTGCGTCTATTAGAATACAAAGAGGGTAGTGACACAAGGGACGAGCTCTGCAACAATCTCGACACTTTGAAGTAGCAGAACAAAGAATTAGTTCAAGCAGTTATCACTGCTGTAATAGAAGGGAAACTACTATTATACTATTGTAATCGACAACGCAGTTATGGTGAACGTTTTGTCGGATAAGCTTTTCAATAGAGCAAATGAAGCATGTAAGGTATCCACCTTGTCAGTACAAAATTATAGAATTTCCGGTGCCAAAATGCAGGCACAGATTATGGTGAATTTTCGAAATGGAGCCACAAGGTGAACATTTCTAACTGTGTCTTTGTTCTGGTCTTTAGTTCAGAAACTGATTTGATGCAGCCCTCCATGCTACTCTATCCTGTGCAAGCCTCTTCATCTCCAAGTAACTACTGAAACCTACATCCTTCTGGGTCTGCTTAGTGTACCCATCTTTTGGTCTCCCTCTATGGATTTTACCCTCCATGCTGCCCTACAATACTAAATTGATGGGCCCTTGATGCCTCAGAACATGTCCTAGAAACTTATCCCTTCTTCTAGTCAAGTTGTGCCACAAATTCCTCTTCTCCCCAATTCTATTCAGTACCTACTCATTAGTACGTGATCTGCCCATCTAGTTATCGTCCATGTATCATATCCATACATGGCTACACTCCATACAAATACTTTCAGGAATGACTTTCTGACACTTAAATCTATACTCGATGTTAACAAATTTCTCTTCTTCAAAAACACTTTCCTTGCCATATCCAGTCTACATTTTATACCCTCTCTACTTCGACATCATTAGTTATTTCCCCCCCCCCCCCCCCCCAAATAGCAAAACTCTGCTTCTTGAAGTGTCTCATTTTCTAGTCTAATTCCCTCAGCATCACCTGATTTAATTCGACAACATTTCATTACCCTCATTTTGTTTTTGTTGATCTTCATCTCCATTCCGTTCAACTGCTCTTCTAGGTCCTTTGTTGTCTCTGACAGAATTACAATATCATCGGCAAACCTCAATGTTTTTTATTTCTTCTCCATGGATTTTAATTCCTACTCAGAATTTTTCTTATTGTTTCCTTCATTGCTTGCTCAATACACAGATTGAATAACATCGGGGATAGGCTACAATCCTGTCACACTCCCTTCCCAACCACTGCTTCCCTTTCATGCCACCAAACTCTTATAACTGCCATCTGGTTTCTGTACAAATTGTAAACAGCCTTTTGCTCCCTATATTTGACCCCTGCTAGCTTCAGAACTTGAAAGAGAGTATTCCAGTCAACATTGTCAAAAGCTTTGTCTCAGTCTACAAATGCTAGAAACGTAGATTTGTAGTCATAGGGTCAGTACTGACTCACGTGTTCCAACATCTCTACGGAATCCAAACTGGTCCAACCCGAGATCAGCTCCTACGAGTTTTTCCATTCATCTGTAAACAATTCATGTTAGTATTTTGCAGCCGTGCTTATTAAACTGATAGTTTGGTAATTTTCACATTTCTAATTGTGAAAGCCAGTGATGTAACAAAATAAAAGTGATGTTGTTATTCAATAGAGAAGTTGGAATTTGAGATTTCGCTTACTGTTTTATCAATCACAATTGTGGTAAGAATCATGGATTGACCATTGTCATAAAATATTGTATTGTGAAATGTGAATAGTCTTTACTTGCGATTTCGCGATGCTTGAAGCAGTCACAGCTAGCGTGCTATTGATTAAGAAACTGCATTAGCGTCTTTATAATTACTTCATGATCGTAGATACTGTCATACCCGGTCGTGAAGTTATTGGTATGACAAAACAATTTCCTAAGGGACCAGAAAGTTCTTATGGGCGCAAAAACAACTGTAACATCACACAAAAGGGAAATTCAATATTAAAGCTGATGCAAGAAGACGATCAAACAGTTTTCTTTTTGTCAATGTAACACGCACATTGGACTGCTGATCTTGGTGTCAGTAATCTTGGCAAAATGCATAATTAAAATGTAAATAACACTGAGGAGATGATAGGAATGAGCACTGCTAAATGATTCAATATTTCCAGAACAAATATTTATTATAACTAACACATATATCGTACCTTATGCTTAGTACTACAGCGATGATAGATTTTTATGTCCGTTTCATGTCCATCGAGCGCTCTTTTATATAGCCGTTGTTCTGTTGAGTCGCTCGTGCGTCGTCACGATAAGTTATAACAGTTCTTCTTTTTACACTTCACTCAAACTTAGACGGAACACGTTTTTATTTATTTAGTAAAAAATTTGATCAGACCGTCACAAATCTGCGTCCGTCTTACTTAAGAAAAACAGTACAAGTCTTCAGCGCTCAGGGCTTCATTTGCTCTCCAGCAAGCAAAATAGTGAAGGATCACATATCTATCCGTATTCTTCTGTTTATGTTGCTGCCCAAAGACGACGAATTACATTATTTAGGAAATTCCACCATCGCTATGAGACGCCTTATTATACATTAATCATTCTTTATAAACAAGTATTTGCCTTCTGGCTGAAAGTATTAACTATTTGCCGTTTTAATGAAGCCAAAAATAGCAAATATCACAAGCCTTATCAGTAAACTGCAGAACTAGTATGAATTTTTTGCGTGAAAGGAATGCTAACACAGAGGTTTTATGTGGGAAATGCTATTTGACAGCTGTGGTGAAACTGTAGTTTCAGATTTACTAGGAACTAGGGCCTGGATGACAAATTTTGCCAAGGAGCTTATATGGATCAAGTAGCTGTATACAATTTCTCATCTATCTTATTTTCTATTTGCATGACACCTATTCAGTAAGGATGGTGATGTGCAATACCATTCGACTCTCATTAAGAAAAAGGTGTTCCAATCAAGGTGTCTAAATAAACGATGTCAGGCTGAACTATCCAGTCGGTTACACAGTATGCAGACGTATTCTCTGGTAAATATGGAATCGTTCTTAGTTATGAATATCAAATGGAAGTTGTACCCCTAAGAGGTACTGTTACACCACATAGTTTACCCATGATCAAAGATGGAGGCTGTTAAAAAGGAGATAAAACAATAAAATAAATATTACAATGGGTGATTATAGAGATATCATTGTCGCCATATAGCAGTCCCTTGCTAGCAGTGTCTAAACCAGGTGGCAGTGTCCACCCCATCCTAGATGCTAGGGCACTTAATGAGATCCTAGTCCCATTTTGGACCAGACCAGAAATCTTGGAGGAAAAAATACAGATGTTTAACAGGAAGGCTCTGAAAAATGTACTGCTTTTATCTTTGCCAACAGAAGTAATAAATATCTAGTATTACCCTTTGGGCTGACAGTGAGTTCTGGCGTTTTCATTACAGCTTTGGACACTGTGTTTGGGCCGGAACTATTTGACGGAAGAATCTCATTGTATATTGATTTTCTACACATAGCCAGGCCTATGTGTGAAGGACATCTTGACTGACTGAAATGGTATTGCAGAAGTTAAGAGATTCAGGGATCACTGCAAATTTGCGGAAGTCCAAGGTTTTCAATCATCGTCATTTAAGACTGATTATGCCTTTCAGCGTTCAGTCTGTAGCATAGTCCCCCTTATAAAATTCCTCCATGATCCCCTATTCAGTGCTAACATTGGTGCCTCTTTTGATGTTTAGCCTATTAGTTCAAAATCATTCTTAACCGAATCCAGGTACCTTCTCCTTGGTCTGCCCCGACTCCTCCTACCCTCTACTGAGTCTCTTGGGTAACCTTGCTTCTCCCATGCGTGTAACATGACCCCACCATCTAAGCCTGTTCGCCCTGACTGCTACATCTATAGACTTCATTCCCAGTTTTTCTTTGATTTCCTCATTGTGGACACCCTCCTGCCATTGTTCCCATCTACTAGTACCTGCACTCATCCCAGCTACTTTCATATCCGTAGCCTCAACCTTAATGATAAGGTAGCCTGAATCCACCCAGGTTTCGCTCCCATACAACAAAGTTGGTCGAAAGATTGGACGGTGCACAGATAACTAAGTCTTGGTGCTGACTTCCTTCTTGCAGAAGAGAGTACATCGTAGCTGAGCACTCACTGCATTAACTTTGCTACACCTCGCTTCCAGTTCTTTCACTATGTTGCCATCCTGTGAGAATATGCATCCTAAGTACTTGAAACCGTCCACCTGTTCTCACTTTGTTCCTCCTGTTTGGCACTCAATCCGTTTATATCTCTTTCCCACTGACATTACTTTCGTTTTGGAGATGCTAATCTTCATACCATAGTCCTTACATTTCTGATCTAGCTTTAAAATATTACTTTGCAAACTTTCAATCGAATCGGCCATCACAACTAAGTCATCTGCATATGCAAGACTGCTTATTTTGTGTTCACATATCTTAATCCCACCAAGCCAGTCTATTGTTTTCAACATATGATCCATAAATAATATGAACAACAGTGGAGACAGGTTGAAGCCTTGTCTTACCCCTGAAACTACTCTGAACCATGAACTCAATTTACCGTCAACTCTAACTGCTGCCTGACTATCCATGTAAACACCTTTAATTGCTTGCAAAAGTTTGCCTCCTATTCCATAATCTCGTAGAACAGACAATAACTTCCTCCTAGGAATCCGGTCATATGCCTTTTCTAGATCTATAAAGCGTAGATACAATTCCCTGTTCCACTCGTAACACTTCTCCATTATTTGCCGTAAGCTAAAGATCTGGTCCTGACAGCCTCTAAGAGGCCTAAACCCACACTGATTTTCATCCAATTGGTCCTCAACTAATACTCGCACTTTCCTTTCAACAATACCTGAGAAGATTTTACCCACAACGCTTATTAAAGAGATACCTCTGTAGTTGTTACAATCTTTTCTGTTTCCATGTTTAAAGATTGGTGTGATTACTGCTTTTGTCCAGTCTGATGGAACCTGTCCCGACTCCCAGTCCATTTCAATTATCCTGTGTAGCCATTTAAGACCTGACATTCCACTGTATTTGATGAGTTCCGACTTAATTTCATCCACCCCAGCCGCTTTATTGCACTGCAATCTATTGACCATTTTTTCCACTTCCTCAAATGTGATCCTATTTCCATCATCATTCCTATCCCATTCTACCTCGAAATCTGAAACATTACTGATCGCATTTTCACCTACATTGAGCAACTCTTCAAAATATTCCCTCCATCTGCCCAAGGCATCCACAGGATTCACCAGCAGTTTTCCTGACCTGTCCAAAATACTTGTCATTTCCTTCTTACCACCCTTTCGAAGACTGCTAATTACACTCCAGAATGGTTTTCCAGCAGCTTGACCCACAGTCTCCAACCTGTTTCCAAAGTCTTCCCACGATTTCTTCTTGGATGCTGCAATTACCTGTTTGGCTTTGTTTCTTTCTTCAACATAACTTTCTCTGTCTACCTGGGTTCTGGTATGTAGCCATTTTTGATACGCCTTCTTCCTTTTACAGGCTGCCTTGACTGTGTCATTCCACCAAGCTGTTTGCTTCATTCTACCTTTACACACTACTGTTCCAAGACAATCTTTATCCACTTCTAGTACTGTGTCCCTGTACCTTGTCCATTCCTTTTCCAATGACTGTAATTGACTACATTCAACTAACTGGTACCTTTCTGAGATCATTGTTATGTACTTGTGCCTGATTTCCTTATCCTGAAGTTTCTCCACTCTTATCCTCCTACATATGGACCTGACCCGCAGCACTTTCGGCCTCACAATACCAATTTCACTGCAGATTAAATAGTGACCAGTGTCATCAAAGAATCCCTTCAATACACGTGTGTCCCTCACAGCCTTCCTGAATTCCTGGTCTGTTATTATATAGTCAATGACAGATCTGGTTCCCCTGCCTTCCCAAGTATACCAGTGAATGTTCTTATGTTTAAAAAAGGAGTTTGTGATTACTAAGCCCATACTGGCACAGAAATCCAAGAGTTGTTTCCCGTTGCTTTTGGCCTCCATATCCTCTCCAAATTTACCCATAACCTTTTCATACCCGTCTGTTCGATTTCCAATCCTGGCATTAAAATCACCCATGAGCAGAACACTGTCCTTGTCCTTTACTCTAACAACTACATCGCTGAGTGCGTCATAAAAACTATCCATCTTATCTTGATCTGTCCCTTCACAATGCGAATATACTGACACAATCCTAATTTTCTTGCTAGACACTGTCAAATCTATCCACATCAGTCGTTCGTTTACATACCTTATTGCAACTACGCTGGGTTCCATTTCTTTCTTGATGTAAAGCCCTACACCCCATTGTGTTATTCCTGCGTTGACTCCTGACAGGTATACCTTGTATTCTCCCACTTCTTCTTCTTTCTCACCCCTTACCCGAATGTCACTAACAGCTAAAACGTCCAGCCCCATCTTACTTGCAGCCTCTGCCAGCTCTACCTTCTTCCCAGAGTAGCCCCCATTGATATTAATAGCTCCCCATCTCGTTACCATTTATTTGCCGAGTCGTATCTTAGGAGTCCCTGGTTTGTCAGTTACAGGTGGGACTCCGTCACCTCCAAAGGTCTGAGGCATTTTGCTCTGATTGTTGCCAGCATCATATTTAAAGTACCAGGGAAGCAGGTTGCTAGCCTTACTTGCCTCGAGTCCCATTGAGTTTTACCCTTAACGGTTGACGGACTAACCAGTGGATTTGGTAGTCTTTGCCGTATGCGCACAAGGGTGACCACGACTCAGAATATGTCCGAGATGTCCAGCCTTATTCCAAAGTAACTGGTATCTCGACTGTCGGGACCACTTACTTGGCCACTCATATATTGCCCGTGGTTCATGAATTAGGACATGGCAACAGGAACCCTCACCATGAACCACAAGTTTTTCGGTGGTCAAATTAAATTCCTAGGTCATTTGATTTAACCTACCAGAATAGTACCAAATCCGAGAAAAACTAAATGACATGAAGGATTGTCCACTCTCGACTACTAAAAAACCAATTAAAAAACTTATGTGACTACATTACTTTCTTAGGGATTTCCTGCCAAATCAGCTACTTAACTGAGGTGCATTGTTAAAGTTTTGTAAAAAAGAATATGTCTTGGTTTTGGTCTAATGACTGCCAAGTGGCTTTTGATGCAGTTAAGCATGCTTTAGATACCCCAAAAATTCTACATCACCCAGATACGACTTTTGTATTGAAACTGATGCCTTATGTAAGGGGCTCATTTCTCTTCTGTTTCAAGTAGTAAACGTTGAGGACTAGTTGGACATTCGCATAACAGGTTTTGCCAGTCGTGTATTGATGGAATGTGAAACTACATACCATCCCACTGAACTGGAAGCTTTAGCTGTCGTGTTGGCTTGCAAAAAGTTCCATTATTATGAGTACGGCAAGCGCATCGAGGTATATTGTGATTACCAGGCCCAAAGTTTTCATTGAGTTGTAAAGTTTTACACTCATGGCTCGTGTGTTGGTCCTTATCGTTACAAGAATACGACCTTCAGATAAGTCGTGTTAATGGGAAAGATAATATAATTACAGATGCCCTATCTCGAAAAGATAATGTAACAGCGGATGCCCTATCTCGATTCCCACAAGGGTTATCTGAGTTAAAAAAAATGGTTCAAATGGCTCTGAGCACTTTGGGACTTAACATCTATGGTCATTAGTCCCCTAGAACTACTTAAACCTAACTAACCTAAGAACATCACACAACACGCAGTCATCACGAGGCAGAGAAAATCCCTGACTCCGCCGGGAATCGAACCCGGGAACCCGGGTGCGGGAAGCGAGAACGCTACCACACGACCACGAGCTGCGGACAGGTTATCTGAGTTCTCAGCAGCAGTCGAGCAAGCGTCAGATTTTAAAATTAGTAAAAGATCTTATGCAGAGACAAAGAAAGTAACTATTGCATGTATGTATTTCTATTGACTGTCAAAATAATTTAATGTGGTACACAGACTACACATAGGGGCACCTCAGTGTCACTATATGAGCTAGTTGAAGTGTTTGGCGTTCCTGATTTCCAATATGTGTTGGATGGTGCATCAGCTGTTACGAAAATGTTCTACATGTCAAAAAGCTAAATTGCTAAATAACTGTTATAGGACAGAAATGCAGTCAGTGGTATGTATGAATTGTTTTCAAAATTTGTAGGGTACACGCAGTGTAATCAGCCACTGCCATTCCGATCATAAACGAGCGAGGTCAAGATCTGGTAAACCTGGTCGAGCATTAATTTTACAGCTGTAAAATTAAAATTCTCTTTGCGTGAACAGCAAATCAGACAAATTTTGATATCCAGATTCAATGAATTACTTATACACTACAAATGATAATCATTTAACTAATAAACGTAAAACTACACACAAAAATATACTACAGTTTCAAAGAGAGTATAGCAGTGGAGTGTCACAACACCAGAGTTGTGAAGTCTTCACTTTTACACTGCCTGCTGTGCTGAGGGAATCATGAGGCACAGTCTATCGTTCTTTACGTTTCCTACAAACTGATGTGCTATCCAAATAACGTGACACTATATAATGATTGTTGAGTGGCAAACCATATACAGGATGAAAAGTATTTAAACCGACAAACTCTGGGAGGTTGTACGGGACATCAAAACAAATATTTTTCCCTAATGTCATTTTTTCCTATGAGGATTATTAAAACCATTGGAGGCCATATTAAGCTCTTCAGTTGTTAGAAGCCATATTATGATCTTCAGTTGTTAGAGGTCGTATTACGCTCTTCAGTTGTAGGCAACTGCTGTCCACCAGTGTAGCAGTGCATTGTCTCTGTTTACTAATGGATCCCTACACCTGGAGTGAGTACACTGATATGGTTGGTGCTTACTACAAAGCACACCACAACGGACGAGCTGCACAGCGGGTTTATCAACAACAATGTCCTAATGGCCGTATCCCGCGTCATACGACCTTTGCTGCTGTGTACCAACGTCTGCGTGAGACCGGGTCATTTAGCAGGTTACCTGGACAGGGATGCCGTCGCACGGTAAGAACGCTGCAATTTGAGGAAGCTGCCTTACAGCATGTCGAGCGGGATCCTTCAATCAGCAGTTGTGCAATTGCACGTAACATGGGGACGAATCAGACGAATGTGAGAACAGTCCTTTGAGAGCAGTTGTTGCGTCCATTTCATTTACAGCGTGTCCACAACCTGGAACCAGCTGATTATCCACCCAGAGGACAGTTCTCACAGTGTTACCTGGAACGGTGTGAAATGCATCCTACATTTCCATCTTCTATGTTGTTAACCGATGAATCAACGTTCTGGCGTGATGGGGTCTTCAACATGCACATTTCGCATGTTTGGAGTGAGGATAACCCACATGCCACAGTTACTAGCGCTCATCAAGTACGGTTCTTCGTTAGTGTGTGGGTCAGTGTTGTTGGGGACTGTTTAACTGGGCCGCATCTGCTACCTAAGCCATTAAATGGCAGGCACTATTACAATTTTCTCGCCAGAGCATTGCCAGAATTGCTGGAAGACGTCCCGCTCCCTACAAGACAACACGTGTGGTTCCAACATGACGGGGCGCCGGCACATTTCAGTCATCGTGTGCGTCGTTTCCTGGACCGACGGTTCCCAGAAATGTGGACTGGCAGAGGTGGTCCTGTACCATGGCCTGCTCGATCCCCAGTTATGTCCCCTCTGGACTTTTTTGTGTGGGGAGAGACGCGCAACCTTGTTTACGCAACTCCTGTTGCATCAGAAGAGGATCTGGTTGCTTTGATGTCCCCTACAACCGCCCAGAGCTTGTCGGTTTAAATACTTTTCACCCTGTATATTTAAATTTGAAATCCTGTAGGAGTGTATTCCAGTACGGTCTGTGTGCAATAGGTACACTTAAGTTAAAAATGTCCTTTGCCTCTAGGTATTTGTATGTACATATATAAACACAATAGCTACAAAAGCGAAAGTAACATCCTCTGTTTTCATTAGATGCCACCAATTTGTTTGAACTTGACTCTCTTTTACATTAATCATTTCTTTAATATCTCCTCATATATTGGTTACTAGACTAGAACTACATTGATTATTATGGAAAAAACGAAGACCAACGAATCTTGTTTGATTCATTCTATGTGCTGTACAGAAAAACGAAGTTACTCATTTTAACATCAGTCGATTTTAATATGCATGAACAGTTAAGCATTTTAATGTGTTTGATACAATTGTAATCATAATAACAAACTTTTATTTCGTAACCACATATATTAAGCTAAAAATTGTATCTCCCTGATAGTGTTGTATGAATGTTTCATATACAATGCTGCTTTATGTCACTATGAAAATTCGACAGACCTGTCCTGGAGTATGCTGACACACACACACTCAAGATCTTGACATCGACTACCACCGCCAGATTGCGCAAGACCCACTTCGTCTCGTCAACAGTAATCAATAAATTGTTTCAATATACTTTCAGACAACACCCTTTTGAAAAAAAAAACCTACTGAACATGGTGTCTGAATTCAGTTTCATGACCTTTTCGTTTCATGACCTTGTAAGTATAAATTAGCATGAGAACTTACCAGAATTCCGCTGACTATCTATAAACACTAACAAAGGAACAGAATAAACATTTAAATAAGCCTAATAACTAACTATTTCAGCTCAAAATAAAAAAGTCTGAACATTAATCCAACCTCAGTCACATTATGTAAATATGAATACCGAATGTAGAGTGTCGTACCACAAGGAAGCAAGGCAGAGGATGATGTTAAGGGCTGCCGGTATTCTCTTTCTACAACACAAATGCACTCGTGGATTAATACGGGTCTTACTTTACATGAAACGGCATTCTTACTTATCTTGTACTGTCCATGTTTTGTGGTGAAAGCTCATCAGTAAGAGGCCTCTTGTAAACTATTGTAATGTCAGTATCGGTAATCTTGCTGTTATAAACTTTAGTTTCTCACTGGTATTACAGAACAATTCTGGTTGAGGTAAACTGCCACAATAGTCACTAATCTGGTCGTTATGTACTTTTGTGACGAACGAAACCTGCTGTGTAAGTGAACTGACACACGCCCAACTGGATGATTGAGTGAGTGAGGCCCTACAGTCAGCGGTGACGACCTAAATACATGCTGTCGAGAGGATGGTGGCGGCATGTTGCTTCTAGGAGTGTCTCTGGCCTCTCATGATAGATGCACTTGATCCAGCGCCTACTAATCTATCTTCGTGCTTCATCTTTGGCGACCAGTGTGCTGGTTACAGCTTATGCCAGCACATTGAAACTAAACAACATGGACGTGTAAGTGCCCCATCCCAATATTAAGCTCAATTTTCTGCAATGCCTCATCCAAATTGAAGGGATAAAATTTCTAAATATTTTAAAGAGCTTCATTAAATCGTAATTCACTTACATACTGCCCTAAAATGTTCAAAATAATTATGAAAATGAACACTGGTAGTTAAATGCTGTTCATGCACATCACTTCCAACATTCAGTGGGTCAGTATACTGTTTCAAATTTTGTCTTCATCCAACACAAATACGAATAAAACCATGTAAAAAGAGACTACAACATCAACAAGCCACTGTGTGGCGAATGATTTAGTGTATCTCGTCATGGTCGAAGATTTGATGAAGAACGCCATTCTGCTTAAGTTGTTTGTCTTTCTTGAGAGCCAGTCACTTGTTAATTATTCTTTTTCTTAGCAACTGATTTTTCAAATGTACGTTCTGTGTAAAAATCTTCCATTAATAATAATGGTATCTGTATCTAAACATGTTTGAAAATGTTTATTCCAAAAACTCATTTCCTTCATCAGAGTCACGATTTCATTATCATGTGTTTAAAAAATTACCTATTGCATTAAAAGACTGAACTGGGTTTGTTTAGTTGCTAAAACAATTGTGCACCAGTTACGCACTGGTGTTGGACATTTTGTTATTTATCGCAAAGTATCTTCTTTGTTCTGAAACGAAGTCCGATTGTATTATAATTATCATTTCATTGTATGAGAATTTCAGTATCTTTTGCAGTCAGATGCTATTAGACAGTGGTTGGAGCAACATTGTACATTGGCCTGATTCAGATAACAGTTCGCTATGGATCATTTATTCCTTAAAATCATTTTGAAATGACTTTTATTCATGGTCTCCTTAGCTACCATTTAAGTTCCATCGATTTTTATGTGTGACTCCTCTATGTGACGACTTGTAAATACGATAACTTCATGTAAAATTTTTCCATTCCTAACAGTTGCAAATATCAGAGATCAATTTTGAGGTCAATATAAAATATAGATGAGAAGGTACAATTCAGTACTTATTTGCCTAGAAGCTTTCTAGTTTCACTATAGTGTTGCAATGTATTATTTTGACATTTATTGGTATGAGGTTTTTACTATAATAATTTTTTTACTCCATATGTCCTTTTCATTTTGTGAATCCCTTCATTTATTGCAAATTTTCTAATGCATTTTCTTGAAATATCTTTCCTATATACTCCTGCTTTTCTTACCTTTACTATTCGACCAGTGTATGTCTATAAAAATCCTTTACATTTGTAGTTTCTCTGCAAAGACTCTGAAAACTGTTGTATGGGAAATCCATTCAAAGAGTCTGACTCGTATTTCTGTGTCTGCTTGATTTTTTGGATGGTGCAGTGAAATTGTCTGCAAATGACAGACAGTTTACTTCATATACCGTTCATTTCTTCCCCATTTTATTGGTGATATTTGGTATTCTATGAATTTTCATCCCAGGACCTTACTTATTTTGCCAAGACACAGTTGAACAGAGCTAACGCTACCATGTCATCTTACACCTGTATTTATACAGAAGGCCCTAGAAATTTTGACAATGGTGTTTACTACTGAGACTATCTCTTTAACCATTTCTTGCATTACATGTGTCGATTTATTATTATTAGAAAAGTCTCGGATTACTCTGTCTAGAGTTTTCCTATCAACAAAGTCAAATGCCTTTCTATTATTTTTTAAAATTTTAACATGCCTTTACGTACCTGTAGAATTCTTGAATGTATGTCTTTGTAGATAAAATAAGCAAACTTTTTGTCTAGGGTTTACCCATTAAAACGAACCAGTACCTTTCTACTGTATGCATTTTTTTTATTTTCTGAAAGCATCTTGAACTTGCTTATAAACGATGTCAAAAGTATATCTTTGATTCAATTACAAATAGTCTTCTTATAGTACCTGATTCATTGTTAAACCTGTTGAAGATGCCTTGATGCTAGCTCTTTTTCTACTAGATGCCGTCTGGAGTACAGCAATTGCATGAAATTGCTAAAATTTAAGGGTTTTTGTGACTAATTATTGTACCTAAATGTGTATTTTACTCAACACAGTACACACTTTCCAGGCTTCCAGGGTGGATTTCCTATGCATAAATGGAAAAACCAAAATGGCCAAAGACTTGTTGATATGTGCAACAACTTTAAGATTAAAATTATGTCAACACAGGTTAAGAAGGACCATTCTAAACAAAAAACTTGGTGGGTGCCCAATACATTTATTGTGGATTTCCCAATTGATCACACAGCAATTTCATACCCTAACTAGAAAGAAATTTTAAAATGTCCATGTTAGGAAAGGGGCTAATATGGATTCTGACCATTATTTAATGCGAATAAAAGTAATACTTCAACCTCAAAATCTCTTCAAAAGAAAGAATGTTATCCCAAAATCTAACACTGCTAAAATAACCCCAACACAACAAGCGAACTTGCTAAAAAACAATCCAACAATTCGCAAAGTCTACAAGAATAGTTCATGAGAACAGCACAAAATTTAATTCCGCTTCGAAAGAAACAAAAACACTCTTGGTGAAAAGCAGATTATGAAACAGCAGTTAAGTCAAGGCACGAGGCATTCAAAAATTGGAACAGTAAGAAAACTGAAAATATGGACACCTTTCTACTGTAAGAAGAGAAACATCTAAATTATTCCGACAGACTAAAAAAAAAAAAAAAACCATGAAAATGCCCAACTTTTAGAAATCGAAAAAGACTTCTAGACGAACAATACAAGAGACCTTTATAAAACATTCAAACCAAAAGTAACTGGTTAACAACTCTAGTATGATAAAAAAAGTTATTAGGTTTAATATATTTCAATTCTTTCAATTTAAATCTGTATTTCATACTAGAATGTCGTGTTCACAGTTTGGCACAGCTTTGCCACAGGAGACACGAAAGCGGTCGAAGACGTCCGTCTTCTGGTCGGCTCCTGATCGTTGTCAGAAGGAGGCTAGTTTGTGATTACGCAAAGACTTCTATTATTTGGAAAAGAAGAACCCGGATTTCTTCACGTAATCAGTATGAATTTTATAATTACCTAAGGGACCTTTAACAATGAACGGTAAAAACAAATTGCATTTGCAAATGAAATAATTAATAAATGGGGCAGCTATGAGTTGAATAGAAGACAGGGGGTGGCCTTCTGTACACGACCAGGATGCTGCAGTATTCTCTGCCGTAGTAAAGGCTGTTGACATTTATAAAAATCATATGGCATGGAGGTTAAAAAAGTATGAAGGAAAAGAACAGAATAACAAATCTGGTAAACACTAAATATATTAACATAATTCTCACTAGCAAATTAGGGCTTATTTATAAATAATATAACTTACATAAGTACTTTTCGAACTATATGCTGCGATCAGATTTCAGCCTGCCCTGTGCTGTTTACGTTTTTGTCACAAATTACAGTCATTACTTTTCTCCTTCGTTAAAGGCAATTCTTGCACTGTTCAACACCATCATAACAATAACTTGCCGATTTACAGTTTCGAACATAAATTACTTGAATTTTGTTAATTAATAATGTTGTCTGCACGCTCGCAAGACCGCTCACTTTTCCAGCTTAAAGTCGACCTTCTTTTACGTTTTCACATTACAAGCAGAAGAAGTACATTAAAATCTGAAGATCTACAAAAGTCATTTTTTTTACTGTCATCTTTTATTTAGATCGAAGCGGAACGTCAGTTCAGCTTCTGTTAAAATGTTTCTTTGACTGTGCAATCGATGTATTAGCGTCCACACTAGATGCGCATCTTTACAGTTACGTAAATTATGTAAAACAAATGTCTTTCAAAGAATATGTCTCATCTCATAGGTTGATCATTTAATATACAGATAGGTGAATGCCTTTCCAAGGGTACTCACAGCTTTCATACTACGGAAATCCCAATAATATTACACAACCTCAAAGTCTTTACTTCAAAACTGAAAATGGCTGTTGACTATTAACAACCAGGGAAATTGTGTTTTCTAATTAATTTGAAAAACTATTAAACTGTCCAGAACCAGAGAATAAATTTCAACCACAGCAAACTAGTAACACCAACCCTGACGCTAAAGAACGTGACGAAATCGAAATGATTAAACAAATCAAGAGGCTTAAAAACAATAAGGCATCTGGAGAAGACAGTACAATTGCAGAACTATTAAAATCATCTGGCCCTAACACTATAAAAGAGATCACACAATTAATAAGACATATCTGGCAAACTGAGAAAATACCTGAGGTCTAGAAAACTGCCCTAATTCATCAACTGCATAAGAAAGGGGATAGAACCGATGTTAATAGTCATGGAGGAATCATTTTTCTCCCGGTCGCATACAAAATTCTCTCACATTGTTTACACGATCAAGACCAAAAAGAGTTAGACTCAAAATTGGTGCATACCAAGCAGACTTTAGGCCAAAGAGATCATGTCCAGAACAGATTCTTAATTTAAAACTAATCATTAATGACCAAAGGATTTCTGGTAACAATATTGTATATACATTTGTGGATTTTAAAAAGACATATGTGTAGGTTAGAGTCATAACTCACATGCTCCAAAATAATGAAAATTGAGATGCTGACATATTCTCATATACCTCTATACGAAACAGTTATTCACAAAGAAATGGTTCAAATGGCTCTGAGCACTATGGGACTTAACATCTATGGTCATCAGCCCCCTAGAACTTAGAGCTACTTAAACCTAACTAAGCTAAGGACAGCACACAACGCCCAGTTATCACGAGGCAGAGAAAATCCCTGACCCCGCCGGGAATCGAACCCGGGAACCCGGGCGCGGGATGTTATTCACATTTGGCACAAGATCCTCGAGAAAACCGGTGTTAAACTTCATGATTACTTTCAAAAGTCTCATGATCCGCAGGATCTTCTGAGTTTTGTCCCGTACCTCAGCTTGACCAATCGGAGATTAGCTCACTCGCCGCCATTTTCTTGTGTAGTAGTAAATATTGATGCCAGTGAAGTGTGTTTTCTGATCCGTTCAGTTATTTTGTGGAATATAATTCAATATAGTGGTTGAAATGAAACTGATTTGAGACACAAGTCATGGAAGAAAACGTTTCACCTGTTGGAGAAAGAGGAAGGCCAAGAAAACGTTCACAGCATCCAGAAATGTGGAAAAGTCAGGAAGCCAAACGAATGAGGTTAGAATATCCTGTTTTCTTCATTGTTTTCAAATTAAACTGATTCTTGTTCTTGGCTTGATTTGTTCCTCCACATAAGAATGTATAGGACTCTTTCTTTGGTACTTAACAGTGAGGAATAGCAAATTCAATATTTTAAGTCCATTTTTGAAAAATTAACAGAACCTCACAGTGTAGTTTGTTCTATCATTATAGGCACAAACCTTCAGTGCTGCCCCAGTATCTGACATGTCAACACCATGGAGGAGCATTTAATTGCTGTTCACTTTCTATGAACTACACTCCTGGAAATGGAAAAAAGAACACACTGACACCGGTGTGTCAGACCCACCATACTTGCTCCGGACACTGCGAGAGGGCTGTACAAGCAATGATCACACGCACGGCACAGCGGACACACCAGGAACCGCGGTGTTGGCCGTCGAATGGCGCTAGCTGCGCAGCATTTGTGCACCGCCGCCGTCAGTGTCAGCCAGTTTGCCGTGGCATACGGAGCTCCATCGCAGTCTTTAACACTGGTAGCATGCCGCGACAGCGTGGACGTGAACCGTATGTGACGGACTTTGAGCGAGGGCGTATAGTGGGCATGCGGGAGGCCGGGTGGACGTACCGCCGAATTGCTCAACACGTGGGGCGTGAGGTCTCCACAGTACATCGATGTTGTCGCCAGTGGTCGGCGGAAGGTGCACGTGCCCGTCGACCTGGGACCGGACCGCAGCGACGCACGGATGCACGCCAAGACCGTAGGATCCTACGCAGTGCCGTAGGGGACCGCACCGCCACTTCGCAGCAAATTAGGGACACTGTTGCTCCTGGGGTATCGGCGAGGACCATTCGCAACCGTCTCCATGAAGCTGGGCTGCGGTCCCGCACACCGTTAGGCCGTCTTCCGCTCACGCCCCAACATCGTGCAGCCCGCCTCCAGTGGTGTCGCGACAGGCGTGAATGGAGGGACGAATGGAGACGTGTCGTCTTCAGCGATGAGAGTCGCTTCTGCCTTGGTGCCAATGATGGTCGTATGCGTGTTTGGCGCCGTGCAGGTGAGCGCCACAATCAAGACTGCATACGACCGAGGCACACAGGGCCAACACCCGGCACCATGGTGTGGGGAGCGATCTCCTACACTGGCCGTACACCACTGGTGATCGTCGAGGGGACAATGAATAGTGCACGGTACATCCAAACCGTCATCGAACCCATCGTTCTACCATTCCTAGACCGGCAAGGGAACTTGCTGTTCCAACAGGACAATGCACGTCCGCATGTATCCTGTGCCACCCAACGTGCTCTAGAAGGTGTAAGTCAACTACCCTGGCCAGCAAGATCTCCGGATCTGTCCCCCATTGAGCATGTTTGGGACTGGATGAAGCGTCGTCTCACGCGGTCTGCACGTCCAGCACGAACGCTGGTCCAGCTGAGGCTCCAGGTGGAAATGGCATGGCAAGCCGTTCCACAAGACTACATCCAGTACTCTACGATCGTCTCCATGGGAGAATAGCAGCCTGCATTGCTGCGAAAGGTGGATATACACTGTACTAGTGCCGACATTGTGCATGCTCTGTTGCCTGTGTCTATGTGCCTGTGGTTCTGTCAGTGTGATCATGTGATGTATCTGACCCCAGGAATGTGTCAATAAAGTTTCCCCTTCCTGGGACAATGAATTCACGGTGTTCTTATTTCAATTTCCAGGAGTGTATATTGAAAACTTTCATGATTTTTTTTATAAAACACTGGAAGGAGATTATCAGAATCAGTTCATATTGAAGTATGTGGAAATTCGCAACGTCATTAGAAGTCGACTAGAAAAGACAAATCTAGTCAAAACCAAACGTCGCAGCTGCTTAGAACGACGAAATATTTTATACGAAGCACACAGAAAAATAAAGTTCCAGTTTGCATGTCAACCTTCATAAAAGTATTGGGAGTGTCACGATTCAGAATAAATAATATCACTAAACAGTTTCATCAGCAAGGTTTTGTACAAGACTGGAGAGGCGGCTGCAGGAGGGCGGCAGAATACGAACCCAAGAGAGACTGTGTCATGAAGTTTATCAATAGTGTAAAGTGTGTAGAGACACATTACTGTAGAGGACGAACAGAAAGGCGGTATCTGCCTGCGAATATGAACTGTAAAATGTTATGGAAAATTTATTCTTGCAAGCCTGAAAACAACCTTGTGAAGCAAACGCACGGGGTACGTTCGCCCTTACTGGTGCTGAGCGTCCTGCGTGATAAATCAATGATAACACCTGGTGGACACGATAATATACGTGTATGATGTGGTAAAACCAAAATCAAATTGTGTTCTAGATGATACGAGAGCGTCTACGGAATGGCAGGAGGCGAGCATGCGCGATTGCAGCGATACACCATATCGCCCTCGCTGCGTCCAGAGATGCTGCCTGAGCGACACGCAGCAGCCGGCTGCTATTGCGAAGGATCGACAGCATCGATGATTATTACATTAATTGTTAAAAGTTGGCGTGGCGTTGCGTGTTTGTTCGTTTTAAATGGTTCCTATTGTACAACAAAAAGGGTTAGTTAGTTCCCGGATAGGCCTCTCACCGACCACGTGGTGGTAGTGGTGTATATCAGGTCTGGTCTTATAGCGTTTTACTGCATGGCGTAGTGAGGCTGTTCAGTTGACACCAAAGTCTTGGGAGAGTGTGCACGGAATTTTGTTGATTATGGTTGTGGGAATAGTTTCGTTCGTAAAATTTGCTGGGGTGAGTCCCGCGTGAGCCTGATTTAATTGAGAGATTGCTTTGTTAGGTGTTGAGTTTTGTGCAATCAATGTGACTGATATCTCGTTGCGTTGTATGTTGAGTGGTCGCGACGCGCCCAGAGGTAATTGGGTTGCTTGTCGTTTTTATTGAGGTGGTTTGGGTATTGTGCGTGTGTGTATCGAGAGGAGAAAGCCTCGAACACGTGTTGGTAGTTGTATTTTCAAGACCACTAGCTTGCAGCAGACAGCGAATTGGCTCATAGAATGACGAACTGTTTCGCTATACGGTGATGGTGTGCACGTATCACTGAGTAGACAAGCGATAGTAAATTGAAGGAACCATTTAACGAGCTACACGTAGCTAAACCAAAACTTGATTCATCAAGGTGACGAGTGGCCGATTTAAATGTTAGGGAACTTAGCGGGTCGCGTGTGATTTGCTTTTAAATCGTAACTTAAGGTTAGTTGAAAAGTGGCGGTGACATTTAGGATTTTTGTTTGATTTTTTTTTATTACTTGTTTCCGTATTGTGCGGACTGATAATATATTTGCTGGCACTCATTCACTGGTGGTAACCAACGTGTATTGAGATACCTAGAAGGAAAATAAATCCAATTTTACTGGGGTTAAAGGAAACTTCCCAGTCTATTCAATTGATGTCTAGTGTGCATATATCTATATCATTTTCGGAAGTATAAAAGAGTGTAATTTAGAGATATTGATACAGTGGTGTCGATATCGCGTATAATGTGGTGTTTTTAAATGTGTTTGGTAAAAGGTTCTTGAACGAATGAAATTATAAATAATCTACTGAAAGTAGATCTTGTCAGTGTTAAAGAAAAGATTTCAATTAAGGGAAAAAGCTTCCTAAATGATGAACAAGTTTATTTGAAGTAATCGAATTACTTACGGAAAGGCCAAAGATTTTGCTACTAACAAAGATTCGTTATTCAGTGACGCATCCGAAGTCTCATCACTTACATATTATCGCTGCGTCGACCTGGAAAAATATTTAAGGGAGAATTAAAAATGTTTTAATTCCTAACAGTAGTGATGGAAGTCTCCATAAACAGAATAATCATTACAAGACGGTAGACAGATTGGTATTTTAGTACAAGTAATGATATAGTTCCGAGTTTATGTCAGAGAGTACGTATTGCGTTGTGAGCTCGATGCGAAAGATAACAATTTCTAGTTGGATGTCGCATTTATCATCACGCAGGTACTGAAATTAAAGTAATTTGTTGGACGAGATCAGTATCGTATCAACGAGAGTGGTTCATTAAATAGGCCCATTTATTCACTACTGCTTAACTTCAGTAATCATTGGGGTGTGAATATTGTTAAGTGATTATTCGCAGTTCTGTCGTGGCTTGGTACGATTTCGGCGTCGTGTCTAGACAGGATGTTGTTCCCATTATTTGGCAGACAGGCTGTTTGCATGGTCAGCGGTTGAGGTGGCTGCAATATTAATTGTACTAAGGCTGATTTCGTGTCCGATTGGTTCATTGCCAGTGTGATTGCGGCGCGGGCTAGATTCTTGTCGTCATCAGAGGCTCCTCTCCAACTGGAATCTTCTGCAATTGGATAGCGTTCTGCAGTCTTAACATCTATTTAAAAATAAGAAACTGTACCTAATTAAAGGTGTGGTGGTCGACTGGTGGCCTAAGGATACTCTGCAGTAGCGGCACAGAGACGTTGGTACAGTATGATCCCTTGTCGTTTTCAATCGATCTTGGGTACTGCCAGTCACTGAGCAGTACACACACAGAAAAAGTTCCAGTTTGCATGTCAACCTTCATAAATGTATTGGGAGTGTCACGATTCAGAATAAATAACATCACTAAACGGTTTCATCAGAAAGGTTTTGTACAAGGCCGGAGAGGCGGCTTCAGGAGGGCGGCAGAATATGAACCCAAGGGAGACTGTGTCATGAAGTTTATCAATAGTCTAAAGTGTGTAGAGACACATTACTGTAGAGGACGAACAGAAAGGCGGTATCTGCCTGCGAATATGAACTGTAAAATGTTATGGAAAATTTATTCTAGCAAGCCTGAAAACATCCTTGTGAAGCTATCTTACTTCAGGTACATCTTTAGCACAAAATACAACGTAGGCTTTGGTACACCGAGAACTGATTTGTGTTCTACAGGCTTAAGCCTAGCTGAAAAGTTAAGACATGAGAGAGACCCTAACAAGAAAACTCAATTAATTACTGAAAAAAGGGTTCACAAGTAAAGGTATATGGCATTTTTAACACCCTGAAGGACAAAGACGTTGAAACGTTAATTCTTTCATTTGATTGTGAGAAGAATATTCTATTACCCAAAGTTCCAGATGAGGCATGCTATTTTGGCAGACAAATTTATGTCCAGAATTTTACCATTGTTAAAGGTCACAGTAAATCTGAGTTAAACCGTTCCACTGTCACTTCTGATTGTTGGACAGAAAATGAATTCAGTCGAGATTCAAGCACTATAGCCTCATGTGTGTTTAATAAAGGGTTATTACAAATGATTGAAGTGATTTCACAGCTCTACAATAACTTTATTATTTGAGATATTTTCACATTGCTTTGCACACACATACAAAAACTCAAAAAGTTTTTTTAGGCATTCACAAATGTTCGATATGTGCCCCTTTAGTGATTCGGCAGACATCAAGCCGATAATCAAGTTCCTCCCACACTCGGCGCAGCATGTCCCCATCAATGAGTTCGAAAGCATCGTTGATGCGAGCTCGCAGTTCTGGCACGTTTCTTGGTAGAGGAGGTTTAAACACTGAATCTTTCACATAACCCCACAGAAAGAAATCGCATGGGGTTAAGCCGGGAGAGCGTGGAGGCCATGACATGAATTGCTGATCATGATCTCCACCACGACCGATCCATCGGTTCTCCAATCTCCTGTTTAAGAAAGGCCGAACATCATGATGGAAGTGCGGTGGAGCACCATCCTGTTGAAAGATGAAGTCGGCGCTGTCGGTCTCCAGTTGTGGCATGAGCCAATTTTCCATGTCCAGATACACGCGTCCTGTAACGTTTTTTTCGCAGAAGAAAAAGGGGCCATAAACTTTAAACCGTGAGATTGCACAAGACACGTTAACTTTTGGTGAATTGTGAATTTTCTGCACGAATGCGTGAGGATTCTCTACCGCCCAGATTCGCACATTGTGTCTGTTCACTTCAGTATTAAGAAAAAATGTTGCTTCATCACTGAAAACAAGTTTCGCACTGAACGCATCCTCTTCCATGAGCTGTTGCAACCGCGCCGAAAATTTAAAGCGTTTGACTTTGTCATCGGGTGTCAGGGCTTGTAGCAATTGTAAACGGTAAGGCTTCTGCTTTAGCCTTTTCGGTAAGATTTTCCAAACCGTCGGCTATGATATGTTTAGCTCCCTGCTTGCTTTATTCGTCGACTTCCGCGGGCTACGCGTGAAACTTGCCCGCACGCGTTCAACCGTTTCTTCGCTCACTGCAGGCCGACCCGTTGATTTCCCCTTACAGAGGCATGCAGAAGCTTCAAACTGCGCATACCGTCGCCGAATGGAGTTAGCAGTTGGTGGATCTTTGTTGAACTTCGTCCTGAAGTGTCGTTGCACTGTTATGACTGAGTGATGTGAGTGCATTTCAAGCACGACATACGCTTTCTCGGCTCCTGTCGCCATTTTGTCTCACTGCGTTCTCGAGTGCTCTGGCGGCAGAAACCTGAAGTGCGGCTTCAGCCGAACAAAACTTTATGAGTTTTTCTACGTATCTGTAGTGTGTCGTGACCATATGTCAATGAATGGAGCTACAGTGAATTTATGAAATCGCTTGAATCATTTGTGATAGCCCTGTACATGAAACTCCCTAGACATGTCCCATTACAAACAAATTCGATTGGTATGCGATGGGTGTACTGCACAAAAAAGAATTCTACTTTGGCTGCGATGTGTATGTTTGGCTTTCCATAAAGTCTCCCCCACATAACGATGGAATTGAAATGATTTTTCCAGTCACCAGTCATAGTTACATTCCGCAAGACCGTCTGTTTGGAAATATAGAAAGGAAAATGAAAACAATGGAAGTAATGGTACAGCTTGAACAGGTGTATGAGGTAAGTTCGAGTCAGTTAACATCCAAATCGGTGGGAAGAGACTCCAGTGTTGCCGACTTCAAGAATTTTGCGAAAATTGCATTACGAAATCCAGGATCATGGCATTTTTCAATTTCAAAATGTAAGCGCATTTACATAAAGCGAGGAGTGGGAAATGAAATTCTTGTGTGTGGTGAACAAACGTACAGAAATGACCTTGGAGTGGTTAGATCTGTGTTTAAATCTGGAGTAAATGCACTTCCACATCCCGAACTCATCCAACCAAAGAATTCAATCTCTTTAGAGAAAAGGAGGGATGTTGAAAAACTTCTGACTGCCCAATACGGGGAAAACTGGAGATAAATTGAGGAGCTCAAGTTCTATAAGCACACCATTGATGAGAATACATTGGATCAAACTGATCATGAGTGTATCTGTGACATGATTCAAGAGGAACTTAATGTTGTGATATAGACATAGAAGAGTAAAATTATTTTCAGTTTTAGAAGTGAATCCCCTTTAAATCTTCAGTTTTCTTTTAGTAGCTTATTTTCTTTTGGTATTTGATAGTTTTTCTTCTCAAAGAATGCTTAACAAGTTTGAATTATTTTCCTGATTATAATATTCTACTTTTCTTTGTGATCAATAATTAGTTGTCACGAAAGGAAAATTTGTAAATTTCTTCGATCACTAAACTGAAGAAATGTGCATGGTAGACATATCTTTTATGAAATTGCAAACGGTATTCCAAACTAGAGAATATCTTTTGTAAACTAACACAAGCGAAGTCCATAAAAGATGATTAATTGGTATTTACCACGATTGACATCGGAATGTAATATTATATAGACACTGTAGAAGAGAAAGTGGTTTGCAGTCGGAATCAAAAAGTGTTGCATACCGAGTCACAACACGATAGTTTCCGCGAAACCAACATTGTCCAAACAGCTCAGTACCAAAACTCACGAGATCCAAAATGGGGATAGTCAAAACTTACATGTTCCATAGCTCATTAGAAAAACTCACATGATCCATAATATAACCTTAAATAATTGTAATTTCTCAATAAACAAACATAATCTGTGTCGTGAATCACAGTAGAGCAGCGATTAGCAGTCCAACAACACTTTATTACATAGTCACAGAACATACAATATAACAAGTCAAAGATACATTGTCCTAAGAGTAAACAAATAGTCTCTCACTTGCGAGAAGTACATCACTCTGTGACATCCTCCCTACCCTGGTCGACCTCCAAAGGTACGGCCAGCTGCACAGGACGACTAATGATGTGACCTTCTGGTGTCCGGAGTATTATCGTCCTTACCCTGCCGTCTCTTCCTGGTAGTACCTTTTCTATCCTGGCCTTCTTCCACATATGTCGCGGACGAAGGTCCTCTTGGATCAGCACGATGTCGCCAGGGCGAAAGGGGATGACTCGTCCCGATGGGCGTTTAACTTCATGGTAGTTCCGGAGCTCCAATAGGTATTCTTTAACCCAACGGTTCCAAAAACTGTCACAGAGTTGCTGTCTCAGTCGGAATTCCTTTGTTAAATTCGTGCTCGCTGAAGGCTCTGGTCCCGTCGGAATAGTCGTAAGTTTTTCTCCCGTCAGAAAATGGGATGGTGTGAGTGCATCACAATCATCTCCTGGTGTGATGGGCCTGGAGTTCACCGCGGCTTCAATACTGATTGAGGTGGTGTTCAGTTGTTCCTCAGTGATCTTTGCGAGTCCCAGTACCTTCCGTAGGCAACGCTTTATAGTGCCCACCATTCTTTCCCACCATCCTCCCCACCAAGTGTAACCTCCCCCCTCACTTATCGACCTTAATGACAGTGAGAAATTAAACCGCGTGTACCTAATGGAAATTTGGGAAAAAGCAATCGTCACCGAAGTTAATCTATCGGTAAAGAGGGAGGAAAGGGTTACATCTAAATGAAAGGAAAAATGCAAATGAAACTGGTGGAAATCAATTTTGAAAAGGGGTAAAGTTAATAAAGAAAGTAAATGTGCGGCCGTTACGTTAACAATTAACTAGCGGTAATTAGATATTTGAGATTTGGGGGAAATCACGGTCGCCAGTCCTAAGGACAATTACTATAGTAACTGAAAAAGAAAGGTTATTACACATATAATTAGCACTAGAAGCGTGGCAACTGAAGGTTGACACGTGTAGTGTGAAAACTGAAAGTTTGTCAGAAGTAATAAATTTCGCTACACTCTGACTTAATTTAGCAAAAGAATTAATAAAACCGGAAAATCGAAAATTAATTTAGTGACTGAAGTTAATAGTGAGCTTTCTTTCTGAAGCACATCGAAATCCAGTAAAATACGGTTAGTCTTGGACTACCTCAACAATCATTTCAAACGCAACTTGACTCTACGCAATTTAGAAACAAGATATTTAACTTTGAACTTGAATTAAATGATTCTGAACTATTAACAATAGTAAAATTTAGTACGTACCAAGCTGAGCTGCAGTCACAGGTAAGCTAAAATATGCTAACAAAACTCGCACTCTTAATTTGTGCTCGTGTAACCTAAATATTGTAGCCAGCTACTGAACTTTGAAATTAAAGCAGTGAAATCTAATTATATTATTTTAATGCTGGCGTTTGAATTTCAACGACACTCGGGTTCATTTCGGAAAAGGAAGGGACCCTGCTTGGCAATGCAATCGGGACAATGAGCAACAAAGGTTCATGCTAAGTTGCTGTAATTTTGCGAGGCAAATGGAACAATTTGAAAGGCTGAGGTCTGCCATACAGTTCTGAAACTTTACGTGCTTTTAGTCTTCCTTGTTGGTTGATTGAAGGTTTGAAGCCGTCGATCGAGGAGGTGGCGACAGTCACTCATTGTCGGCCGTCGCTGTTGCAGAAGCTGGATGTTGGCGCGCCTTCTTCTCGAGACGGTCACCAGGCGAAACGGGCTCTTGATGTGCGCCAGCTAATGCTTCCCGTCCGCGACACCATGTCAGAAACTATCATCGCGAGTCGAGCGCAATTACATGCTGCCAAACCCCGAAAGCGCGGCAACTCGCGGGAGCGTCACACAACACCTGCTCCACTCGCTACTCCCGCCAGACTCCCACCGTTCTGCCCGCGCTCCACGCGGCAGAGTTAACACTACCAAAGATCCTACACACTTTGATTCGTCACACGACCTATCGACGTAATCGTTCGATAGCAGTTTTCCCTAGGCAAGACCCAGCGTAAAAATACAAATAATATTTACGAAACAAACCAATTATACATCGACATGAGTGCATAAATATATATATACAAACAGTAAAACAATTACAATATATAAAGAGACAGAAATGTCATATCTTGAGGTAACAAAACAAGGAAAAAAAATAATAGTACAATAGATGGAAATAGGAGTATATGCATTTCCGGCGTTACACAAGCCGCACGGGAGACAATGAATTTCCAGGTAATACCGTGGTGGGCGAGGAACTGATAAGTTTTTGTGGTGGTTAATGCCTTCCAAAGTTGGGCTAGTTCCATATTCGTGGCGTGGAATGTTTTCGCGTTATCTGTATATATCGTGTGGGGTAGTCCGCGTCTTCCGGCGAATCGCTGAAGTGCCATAAGAAACTTGTCTGTTGACAAGTCTGTACAGAGTTCGAGGTGTACAGCTCGTGTGGTAGCACATGTGAAAAGAGTGATATATGACTTGTGCGTTTCCTTCCCCACTTTGATGAATAGTGGGCCAGCAAAGTCTATTCCGGTTACAGCAAATGGTTTGGCAGATGAAACTCGTTCAGTAGGCAGCGGTGCTTCGATCTGTTGCCCTCGTGGGTTCTTCAAGATCTTGCATGCGAGGCATGAGTATAGGATTCTTTTGATGGCCTGACGAGCTCTAAGGATCCAAAATTCGGTTCGCAGTTCGGATAGTACAGAACGAACACCAAAGTGATGAAGGCGGATGTGTCTCTCGAATAACCAATTTTGTGAAGTGGTGGGAACCGTCAAGGAGTACAGGATGTTTTTGTTCCCTATTTAGGCTAGTGCACTGCAGTCGACCTCCTAGACGTATCAGTCCATCTTCTAGGAAAGGACTGTATCGTGCGATTTTTGACTCTCTTGGCAGTGGTAAGTTATTCTGAAGTGCATGTAATTCGTTGGGGAAGGAATCTCTCTGGCCCACTCGAATCCAATACATTTTGGCATCTGATAATTCGGTGGCTGTAAGTTCTCCTGAAGATTTATTCTTCTGACGAATGTTGTGTAGGAAACGGAGAGTGCATGCTGTGATACGAATGAGCTTCCAGTATGAGCTGAATTTAAGTAAGTTCAAAAGGCTGGTTGGCGTAGATATCGACAAAACTTGGCTCTGCGTTTTCTTCCTCTTTTCTTCGGGAGGAAGTCGTACCATCGTTGGAGTATCGTCGTTTGGCCAGCATTCAGGGGGGCGTGTAAGCCAAGGCGGCCCATGCCACCAAATGTCCAAAGAATTCATTTGGTAGCCGAGGAGTCCACGTGAGAGGTGGTCAGCAGGATTGTCTGCTCCTGGGCAGTGTTTCCATTGCGTGGGAGTCGTGTGTGTTTGTACCTCAGTTAAACGATTACAAACGAAGGTCTTCCATCTGTTAGGATCACAGCGAATCCAACTTAGTGTTATCGTAGAATCCGTCCACAGTATCGCACGGGCAATTTTAAAGTCTGTTGCGCGGCAAAAGTAACACAATAGTCTGGTCCAAACTACTGCTGCTAAAAGTTCGAGTCGAGGCAATGTCACCTTCTTAATAGGAGCAAGTCTGTTCTTGCTACAGACTAAATGGGTTACGACGTCATCATCTAAGACAGTGCGAATGTACAAAGCTGCTCCATATGCCTTTTCCGAGGCGTCACAGAATACGTGCAGGTGAGAGTCTCTTCCATGAGCTGTAGCTATCCATCTAGGGACACGTATATGTGACAATGAAGGTAAGCTAGATATCCAAGTGCGCCATCGTGCCCCTAAGTCCCAGGGCATAAGTTCATCCCAGCCAATTCCTCGGCACCATGTGTCCTGGAATAGCAATTTCCCAACAAGAGAAACTGGGGAAAACAGTCCGAGTGGGTCATAGAATTTAGCCGTACATTGTAAAAGGAGTCGTTTGGTGGCTGGCTCTTCTGACGACCTTCTGATGATTTCGCTAGGATCGATACAGAAGTAGTCACCTGCGGTGTTCCAGTCTACACCTAAAACTTGAGTCTGGGTGTGGAGTTCTCGCCCTTCTGCCCTCCAGATTGTGTGGAGTTGTTCACAGTTGGTAGCCCATTTTGATAAGGGGAGACTGATCAATTTCATTAGGGTTACAAGTTCATAGTATATAGTTATCACCAAATTATCAGCTTCTACTGAGATCACAAAATCGTCCATGTATGCAGTCTTGTTTATAAGTGGCGCTACGGTGGGAAATGCTGTCATACACTTGTCGGCAAGTTCTCTTAGTGTTGCAGAAAGTAAAAATGTGCTGCAGGTCAGGCCGAATGGGAGTCTGTTAAAACGGTATTCTGTTAGTTCGTCCGTCGTTTGAAGATTTCCTGTTTGATCCTGGCTAATCTTGAACCAGAAAAATCTGGTCAAGTCTTTGTCCTTTTCGTTCAAGGTTAATTGAAGGAAAGCTTGTGTGATGTCCACGACGATAGCCGTAGAATATAATCTGAAACGCAGTAAAATATCCAGAATCTCTGGTAATAGGTTCGGTCCTACTTCTAGTACCTCATTCAGAGAAGGTGCATTGTTTTCGTGAGATGAGGCGTCAAGGACTATTCTCCACTTAGTGGTTCCGTATTTCTCCTTCCTCACTGCATGATGAGGGAGATAAAATAGCTCCTTTCCCGAGAGTGGGGTGGGAGCGACCTCTACGTGCCCCTTCGTAATGTAGTCTAGCATAAGATCGAAATACATTTGCTTCAATGTCTCTTGACGTTGAAATCTTTCCCTGAGGTGCTTGAATCGTTTTTCCGCGATAGGTCTGTTACTCGAAAGCACTTCATGTTGCATTTTGGGAAGTGTAACGACTGCTCGATGATCCTTTATAGAGAAAGATGCTCTAAACTCTTCAAGAAGTCTCGTATCCTTGTTGTTCACAGGTAGATCCTGATCGGCAGTAATCCCTATAGTTTCCAAGTCCCAAAAGCGTCTGAAATCATTGTCAGAGTGCAGAGGAGATCGGTCAGTCTGAGCAAAATTTACCACGGTTGCATGCACACAGGCTTGTGACTTGTTACCACTAAGTATCCAGCCAAACAGAGAAGGAACTAACACTAAGGTTTCAGAGATGCGTATGGGCGAATTGTGCTTCACTACCTTCCAATAAAAATCGCCTCCTACAAGAATCTCCACGGGAAGATCTTCTGTTGAATCGGTTTTCGGATCTGCTAGCGTAATCTTACGGGCATCTGGTAAACTCTTTATATGTTGTGGAACTGAAGGCTGGTGAGAAATAACGTGAGTACTTTCGAAGGCAGTAAGTGGCACTGAAGAATTCTGCCAAAGCCCCTTCATATTAAACTGAACAAGCCTGCGGTGGCGTGGGCGTGCAGGGTTTGATTCAAAGGAACAAACGGTTAGTTGATGTCGGTCTACCGTTTGCAGTTTCAGATCATCAATCAGCGATTTTGCTATGAAGCTGGACTGAATACCTGCGTCCAGTAGACATCGCGTTGTTCTGCTCAATCCTGTAGGTCCTGAGACGCATACTTGAGCTGTCTGAAGGTACGTGTATCCGTGGGGAGCGACAGATACCTTTCCCACGGAAGTAACGTATGTCTGACCCGCAGGACCCCTAATATCCTTTCGTCCCTCACAAATGGACTTATGATGCAGTCTTTTACAGTTAACACACCGAGCCTTTTCTTTCTTTTTGCAATTTGACACTTTGTGGCCACGTTGAAGACAAAGAAAGCATCTGTTTGCTAGTTTCAATTTATCTATTCGATCATTAACGCGTACGATCTTCTTACAGTCTTGCGCCCAATGACCGTCAGATTCACAAAAGACGCAGAATGGTTCCTTTACGCTGGTATCCTTCGGAGTCGATCTTTTAGATTTCGCGTGTACGTGAAGTGTGGACGCTGTGGGAAGGTTACTAGAAGTGCTTGAAAATTCACCGCGTATCTTCTGCGTGGTAAGCGCGCCGTCGACTTCCTCGTTCAGAAACTCCATCAGTTGCAAAATGTCCCCTTCGGATATTCCTGTACGCTTGGCGTGAATTATCCAGTGGCGGCATATATCATCCGGAAAAGCGCGTAAAATTTTCTGCGCGAGGACTCGGCCGTATGCGTTCACGTCTTCCCCAAGTGCCCGGAGAGCTTGAATACGTCGCTGGCATTCAATGAATGTTGAATTAAGTTCCTCTGGGGTGGACAGCTTAATTGGTTTTATGGCTTCGAGATAATCTAAGTGGGTTTGAATTATTCGATCCTTGTTGCCATAACGCGCTCGGAGAATCCTCTTCGTTTCTGCGTACGTCTCGGCCGTCACCGCAATACCGTCCACTAAATGCTTTGGTTCTCCCGAGAGATAGCCGCGAAGAAAAATGTGTTTATTGATTGTAGTTACCGTCGGATCTTTGTCAACCGACTGCTCAAACTGCTCCCAGAATCGCGCCCATGTCTCAATATCGCCTGAAAAAGGCTCAAGCTTGATCGGAGGAAGTTTTACTGAAGCTGTGGGAACACTCATTGTTACAGATTGTGCCGGCGGATTGTCGGGAATCTTTATATCTGCTACCGATTTCGCAAGCTGTTTCTCTATATCGTGAGACAATCGGGAAATTGTGAGTTTCGCGGTGTCTATATAATCCTCGCATTTAGGAACATCTTCTTCGTATTCGCCATCGTCTAACAACTCGTGAATATCCTCATCTAATTTAACGAGGCGGTCCAGAACGCTTTCCAATCTGTCATTGTAATATTTATAATCCGCGATTTCCGATGTGTCGGGCAACCTCGCAACTTCCGCCACGAGTCGCGTAATGTTTGCTCTTTCTCTCATACGTTTTCTCTTTAGAGAGTGTAATTGCGCTTCTGGTTTGTGGTCTGGCACGTCCATTCCGTCCGATTACTCGAAAGTTTAAAGCAGTGTCGGCGAGCGATCAGCTGGTCCTAGTAAGGCGTTATCTTTGGATCGCTAGTCGAAGTAGTTCAATTGATGGTCGCTAAATGGCAGCACTAGTCATAAACAATCTACAGGCGTAGCGTAGGATCTGATAATTCGTTAAAGCGCTAATCGAACAGCTACAATAGCAGTACACAGCGGCAATAATGTAATCAGTTGCCTTTACAAATGGCACTACAAAACATGTTGCGTGATAATTCAATTGAACTTAGCTGTGTATGATGGCGGTTGTCGTCGAAGAGCTTGTTGCGTGGTGTAACAAATCGCTGCAGTAAACCCCGTCGTAGTATTGCCGCGTGACGTGCGTCCAGAATTCGGTTCACTACGACAATCGTGGAATTGTCTCGGGCAAAGTCTATCCCGGGTTTCGGCACCAAAAATTCTTATGTCGTGAATCACAGTAGAGCAGCGATTAGCAGTCCAACAACACTTTATTACATAGTCACAGAACATACAATATAACAAGTTAAAGATACATTGTCCTAAGAGTAAACAAATAGTCTCTCACTTGCGAGAAGTACATCACTCTGTGACAATCTGAAATGTAAATAATGATTTATAGCCATTGTTCTTGCACATACTAATGTCAATATATGGGACATGTGCATGACACATGTAAAACACGTTTCTAGTCATTTGTGAAAATTTAGGTTTTTGGAGCATGTGAATTATGCTTCTAACGTACTCATATGACTCAGTTGATCATGAATCTCTTTCCAAATTTTAAAGGAGCAAGGGCTAGATAATAAAACTGTAACACTGATTACGGGAATGTTAACTGACACTAGTTCTAACGTTAAATTCATGGGAGAAATTTCTGAACCATTTGATATAAAGACGGGTGTTAGACAGGGAGATGGACTCTCCCCATTACTGTTTGTGTGTGTTTTGGGAAAGGTGATTACAGTATGGCGAGAGCAAAAGTCGAGACAAAATCTAGGTAAACCAATCAAGTTAGGCAAATATTAGAGTAGATTGTCTCGCCTTTGCAGATGGTTTGGCAGTTTTAACTAGGGACATTACCACAACTCAAAAACACATTGAATTTCTTAAAGAAGTTGTGGACTACAAATATTACTCGAAAAAATGGAATATGTGACATGCAACAAACAAGCACCAAAGTTTTTGAACGCAAATAAGAAGAGTTTTTCAGTTTACATATTTGGAGGAAATTATAAAAGAAAACGGTCTGGAAAAAGCTGCAAAGAAAGGTAGTTGTCAAAAAATGGTAACTGCATTCAGATTTGCACAAAATGTTTATAATAAAAAATCACGTTCTAAATTTAGTAAAAGTAGGAATTACAACTCTGTAATCAAACCTGAATGTCTTTATGGAGCAGAAACTTTAATTTTAAATGGAAAGAGGAATATTGAAACAATTCAAAAGAAAGGAAGAAATGTTATTAGGAAAATATTATGCTCCATACTTACTGATGGAGAAACTTATTGGCTGAGAAGTAAGAAGGAAATAGAAGAATACACAGACACACATGGTGACATGAGAAAACGAAGACTTAAATTTTATGGGCACATTAAAAAAGTGACACTCACTAGGGTGACAAAACAAACAGCAGAATTCTAAGAAAACGGAAGTAGGGCCAAAACTGAGTCAGTTAAATGGATCGCTCCGATTAAGGAGGATCTTAAAGTAGATGTATAAGTCAGGCAGATGTTACAAATAGAAAAACATTCAGGCAAAAGATATTTGCTTGGAAAGTTGGTCAGAGGGAAATCAGAAAACGAACTAGACACCATGGTCTGATGAAGGAAAAAGACTTCATTCTGAAGGATGAAACAAATTCGGACACAAAGGAGGTCAACCATCAAAAGTGGATTGTACCTCAAGCGGTCAAATAGGATCCATACGTGAATAATAATAGTAGTATATGTATGGGCAACAGAGACAGTGGATCCCTGTACTTTTCAAACGGTTTAATATCTGATATTCACATGTTAAAATTGATCTCATAGATACATCTTACGATGTTTTTAGACAGATGCTGCCCTTTACAAATATATTATTATTCTGTACTTCAGAGAGTAGATTAAATTAGATTCAGTTTTCGTTCCGTAGACCCAAAAATGCGATGATTATCGTGGGTGTCGAGCGAGTCAGAAACTACAACATAAAAAACATAAAACATTTGAATATAAAACTAACTACCCTGACCATTCATCGAGATTGTCAAAATATGGGAATACATTACAATAAACTGGAACTGATAATATTTACAGAATTAATACACTGTCAGAATGAAACATACAGAACTCAATAGAGCTACTATGAAAAAAAATGAAAAATGGTCATTAATGGAAGAATGTACAAACTAATTTATTTTACTAAACGAAATGTTTTTACAGGATAGGCTTCTTGTGCTTTCTTGATTTGACTGGATTTTTTCTCAGCGCGAGAGGAGACCACCATGTTCCAGTTACGGTTATCCATGGGCGGGTACGGCACATCGAAGATGGCGTTACCTAGGCGATACAGTTCATCCAGCGTCTGAAACAGCAAGTGCGGGTGTCGTGAGGTTTCCAGCAGTCACAGCGAGAGTCATATGGCCCTTATGGCTGTGCTGAAGATCGCAGTGACCGTACAGTTTTCGTGAAGCACATTTCTAGCTACGTCTGGCATTGGCGTTAATCACACTGAATGGCTGGTGTAATGAGTTTTGACTCAGAAAAATGAAAGAAAAAAAACCATATTGTTACAGTGACCACTGAAGATGCTGTAGAATAAAGCGAAACGCGTCTGGTCTTTAGAAGACTTTCATTACTGCTGCAAAAAATATTATTTATACAACTGTTAGAAATCTTGCGTGGACGCACACGTATTCGTCTTGACACGAGGCGAATCTGGACTGTCGTGTTGCGAATATAGCTGTCAAACGCCAACTACCTTTTAATCGCAGTATTTATTTTTATTTGTTTATTTAACCTAGCAAGATTCGTGTCATTAGGGCCTCTCTTACAGCTAAACACCGTATCTAAATATTTTACATCGCATACACTACGATAAGCATGTTATGATTTACAGCTAATACAGATTACAAAATTTAGAAGTAACAATAGAGCAGAGGAAATTACACAGTTTACATTCTCTTATGACAAGTGCAACAATAAATACAAAATTAATAGTCCACAAGTAGCAAATGAAACAGTCGAGATGCAGAGTCAAATTATAAGAAGATTGGATTATGTAAAGCATATTAGCAAAATTTTATACTTAGACTGAAACAACACTGAGGAAGGACAAAGGCAATACAGCAATACAGAGTGGAGAGGAATGAAGTCAACGAAGAGTCAAGATAGGCTAAATAACCATTTTTGGATGACCAATCCAAAGAGATGAGTGAAGTGATCAAGGTGGGGAAATTGGAACGTGCCAATAAATCAGTTAAACAGTTCTTTGGACACAGAGGAATAAAATGACGTGAAGTGAAACATGAAGATGGAACGGTATTGCATGGGAAGTAAGACATAGCAGAAAGGGGAAACTAATACGCTGAAAAGCTGTAAGCAGTAAATAATGAAGGTTTAGAGCAGAGAAACACTGATAAAAACGACGCAGAAGACGACTGACACTATATCTTGGGAAACGAGTTCAAAAATGCATTCAGACAACTAAAATGTTGCATAACCAACGGATCTAATAATATAGCAGCAGAACTCATCAAAGTTTCTGGAGAACGAACTGTGTCGTCTCATAAAACTTATATACGAAAATAGGGAACTTTAAATATGTGTTACAATGCCAGTGTCAAAGAGAGCATCTTCAAACAGATGTCAACACTATAGGACCCTCGATTTGGTAACAAATGCCTTTCGGACTAGTATTATTCTCTGGAGGACGGTAGGCAGGATAGATTCAGTGATCGCAGATGACCAATTTGGCTATAGATTAGATGTGAACACGTGAGAAGCAATACGAGACTAACGATTAATTCTTGAAGAAAGGCTAAAGAAGGATAAAGCTACACTTAGGAAAAGCATTTGACAGGGTAGACGTTGAGTTTGCTGAAGATATCGGAGCGTTAAGTGAAGCGATGTGATTAGAAGTGATGCTTGCCCAGATACAAATAACCATCAGCTCTTCCCATAAGGTGAAAATTATAAAGCTAAAGTAGAGAAATCTTAGCGTGAGTATACAACACGCTGTTGTTCATTGCTCACTTAACAATGATCGACTGGAGACTACAGAATCCTTCTTCTATCTAGGGAGTAAACTGCATCAGACGCAATACCACAGAAGAGTATTCTAGTCCGAAGGACCTTTTTTTTTTTTTTTTTTGAGTGAGCAGTAGTAAAGGAACCGAAAACAGGTACTTGGGGAAGCAGAAAAATAAATAACAGCCTTCGAGACGCGAACGCAAGGGACGGACCGGAACTGCAACACATAAACCGGGTCATGGAGGATACTAGTTGCTCCACCTAACCTCTCTCAAGAGGAAGGCAGTACAGAACTGTGAGCTGCTTCCAACCAACCCGACTTTGCAGAAGAAGAAATACAGGGCTTACTACAAATGATTCATTCGTTTTTAAAGCTCTATATTTTCCAAAGTATTACATGTACAAATACGCTTGATGGATGAACAGAACCGCAAACTCACCAAGTTTGCAGTTTGCGCAATAGTAATGTCCTATGAGTGTCCCTCTGGTCACACGACTCACGACCAAGCTGCAGTAAGATTCGTCACACCCCTCATGTAGCAACATCCAGTCATAATAGCAGCACTGGTGCTGTTCCAGTGTTCTTGGCAGTGGTGGTACGTAAACACGGTCCTTAACGTACTCCCAAAGGAAAAAGTTACAGAACCTTAGATTAACCGCATATTCTTCAGCGGTATGCCCAATCCAGCGATGTGGGAGTTTACTTTTAATTTTTTACATCATACGTCAAGTTCCGTAGGGTCAAACTGAAGAGCAAATCTCGAAGGTCAGCGAACGTGTCAATGCATGATATTACACCATAAAAGTAATAACAGATAAAATAAAATGTTTATCGATAAAAAAAGACAAGCCATAAGTATATGTAGACGAAGTCAACAATATAACACAAGAATCACGTTAATTTTTCAAGGAACTCCTCGACAGAATAGAAGGAGTGACCCATGAGGAAACTTACAGTTTCGATTTGAAAGCGCGTGGATTTCTGCTAAGGTTCTTGAATTCTTGTGGTACCGTAGCTTATTGAAAATGGATGCAGCAGTATACTGCACGTCTTTCAGCACCAGAGTCAAGGAAGTGCGATCCAAATACAGACGGGATTTCTCCCTAGTATTTACTGAGTGAAAACTGATAATTCTTGGGAGTAAGTTTATACTGTTAACAAGAAACGAGAGCATAGAATATATATATTGAGAGGCCAAAGCCAGAATACCCAGACTAATGGTTCGATAAGAGAATCGCGAACTTACACCACTTATTGCCCGAACCGCCCGTTTCTGCGCCAAAAATATCCTTTGAGAGTGGAAGAGTTACTCCGAAATATAATACTATATGTCATAAGCGAATGAAAATAAGCGAATTAGACTACTTTTCGTGTCCAACTATCACTTACTTCAGATACCTTTCGAATAGTAAAAATGGCAGCATTAAGTCTTTGAACAACCTCCTGAATGTGGGCTTTCCATGACAGTTTAATATCTATCTGAACATCTATAAATTTATACTGTTCAATTTCAGTAATCATATGCTCCTGTTAGAAACAGTAAAAACTGAGTCTTTGTGTGACTTTGCGTTAGTTTATTTTCTACAAGCCGCGAACTTATGTCCTGAACTGCACTATTTGAAACAGTGCCAACGTTGCACACAACATGCTTTACTACCAAGCAAGTGTCATCAGCAAACAGAATTATTTTAGAATCACCTGTAATACTAGAGGGGATACCATTTACATAAATAAGGAACAGAAGTGGCCCCAGCACTGATCCCTGGGGCAACCCCCCCCCCCCCCTCAGGCCCCACATCACAGCCATTCTCAACACTGTGGAGAATTACCTTTTGCTGTCTGCTGTTAAAGAAGAGGTGAATCAATTGTCAGCTACTGCCTGTGTTCCGTAATGGTTTGTTGTTTAGGTCAAAACTAATTTCGCTGCTCCTATGGGGCAGGGGGTGTCTGTGCCTTGTTTTGTTGGAAGATGGAATTCTCAGATTAAGCAGTCGGTTGTGAAACTAACCACAGCTGCAAAACATCTTTACGAGGTATCCATCACAGTCTCCTTACAGAAGCAAAACGGCCCATACCACTACGCCTGTGTCAGTGCAGACGTTAATCTTCGGCGTATCTAGTGCACCTGCCACAGATTCATGAGGATTTTCAGTGTCCCACACCCACGCATTTTGACGATTAACCTTTAAATGGAAGGTTCCTTCATCACCGAATATCAGCCTGGGGGCGATATGTACATCCTGAAGTCCTTGCTGCCCTGAGATGCAAAGTTGAAGGCGCCACACATAATCTTCCAGGTTTAACCGTTGCATGAACTTCAGGCGGTGCGGTTTGAAATGTAACCGCCGTCGCCAAATTTTCCACGCACTTCGCTGCGGCATTCCAAGTTCGTGACTGGTGTTGCGTGGCTGCGTCTGGCACACTTGGTAGACTGATAGTTTTCTGTTTATGTTGGACTAGTCTCCCTAAACTGTCGATACTAATGCACAATCCTCTGTTTACATGGCGGTTCTTTTCCATAATTTCTTTTTGAGTGCATGCTGCACTGTTGTAACAGATGATCCTGTGGTATCCTTGTCGCCACTGTAGAGTCTTGTACCGTAGGAAGCAAGGGACAAGATGTTGTTATGGGTGGCCAGTATACTCCTTATCAAAAATGCACACGTGAATTAATATGGTTCTGTATTTACATGAACAGATAGCTGTTACTTAACTTGAATTGAGTCCATGTTTTGTGGGAAACACTCATCAGTAATAGTCCTCTTGTAGAAAATATTGGTAGTCTTGCTATTGCAAGCCTTAGTCGCACTGCTCGTCTCGATCTGGTCGCTATGTCCTGTCGTAGCTTGAATGGGTCAGTGAGTCAGTGAAGTGAGCGCTCCGGTCAGTGGCGGCGGCCTGAATACTTGCTGATGAGAGGGCATTGGCGGAACGTTGCTTGTCAGTGTGTCTCTGGCCTCTCTAGTGATAGGTGCTCTTGATCCAGTGCCCACTATCGATCTTCACGCTACATCTTTACCAACCAGTGTGGTGGCGACAACTTACACCAGCACAGAACCTCTCGCATTTAAGCATACAAAAGCTCTTTCCTTACTTTGTCGTCATTTTGTCAAGGCACTGCACTTGTAATGTCAACTGGTGGACATTTGCCATTCTATTAATGCATCATTAATATCTGTACAAGGCATAGTTAAAAAATTGCAGAACTCTAAAAAATGAATGAATCGTTTATAGTCGCACTGTACAGGTTCCAGGAAGGTAGTTTGAAACTTTGATGGCTAACAGCAGTGAACATGAGAGAAAGGGTTGGAGAAGGGAGAGATGTGGTAATATACAGGGTGATCAAAAAGTCAGTATAAAATTTGAAAACTTGATAAACCACAGAATATTGTAGACAGAGAGGTAAAAATGCTTGGAATGACATGGGGTTTTATTAGAACCAAAAAAAAAAAAAAAAAAAACAAGGTATTGCTAGACACGTGAAAGATCTCTTTCGCGCATCGTTTGGTGATGATCATGTGCTCAGCCACCACTTTCGTCGTGCTTGGCCTCCGAGGTCTCCAGACCTCAGTCCGTGCGATTATTGGCTTTGGGGTTATCTGAAGTCGCAAGTGTATCGTGATCGACCGACATCTCTAGGGATGCTGAAAGACAACATCCGATGCCAATGCCTCACCATAACTCCAGACATGCTTTACAGTGCTGTTCACAACATTATTCGTCGACTACAGCTATTGTTGAGGGATGATGGTGGACATATTGAGCACTTCCTGTAAAGAACATCATCTTTGCTTTGTCTTACTTTGTCACGCTAATTATTGCTATTCTGATCAGATGAATGGCCATCTGTCGGACATTTTTTGAATTTTTGTATTTTTTTGGTTCTAATAAAACCCCATGTAATTCCAAGCATGTGTGTCAATTTGTACGCCTCTATCTACATTATTCCATGATTTATTCAGTTTTCAAATTTATACTGACTTCTTGATCACCCAATACAATAAATGAAGACAAGAGGAAAGAAATTGGTGAGACTAAGAGAAAAGAGGATGAAGTAGGGTAATTAGGAGAAGGTGGAAGCAGCAGCTTTACTGTATTACAGAGGGAAAATTATCAATACACATTAATTTTTTGTGGGTCACGCTATGAGGACGAAAGGGAGAAGTGCTCCAGCTTCTTCTTAAAACCGAGAGGGCATCGGACACTGTGCAGAGCGCAAAGCAGTTCGTTATGGAGGCGGACGGAGGCAGAGTTGGCGAGTCTTTTGCGTCGTACCTTGGCGGCCCGTAGCAGATTGGGAGCGTGTGGGCGGTAGTAGCGCGGGATGATGAAGTCGGTGCTGCCCAGGGGCTTCATGACGCGCCGGCCGCCCTCCACGTCGCAAGACAGCAGCATCATCGGCGGGCCCTCCTCTGGATACACCACGGGCGGCCGCCGCGGCGGCTGCAACACGCCGTGCACTCTGACTTCACAGCAAGTGCCACAGTTCCTATACAATAGCCTGAAGCGTCCGGCATGTTGTCCACAGCTCTGAGGATTCGGCAGTGTTTAGCTCGAGGGTGGTTCACCTGTTCACGCAACTTTTTACACTATTTCTTATAAAATATTTCATACAGCATAAGTTGTAAAGGGACACCCTCCTATAGCATTACTTTTCATCAACAGTAGTAGTCGACACCTGTAATATTTTTCGAATTTTAGAAAGTTCAGTATTATCTCTGCTGTTTTTCTGAAAAATTTCGTGTAGTTTTATACACAGTATGTTATATTTCAAGCTGACACTTTTGAATAGGAATTACTTTGTTTTCGTTGTTACAATCGGTATGTACTAGCTCTGAATGCACAGTTAAAATTTTTTTTATAAACATTTGAAAATTACGAATTATTCGGCACACTTAAAATTTCTGTTATTAATTACACAATATAGTACTGTTTATTATGTTTATTTCTGGATTCATTTATAACATCATAATCTGAACTACCAGAAATTCACTTGTCAAGAAAAATTGTAAACCCTTTGGAATATTGTTATTAGTGCAGAGTGAAGTAGTAGTAAGCATACCTCTGATGTGATAGGACGTATTTTTGTATTTTGGATGAACAATGTAATTTCGGCTTTGTTAATGTGAAAATTCGAAAGATAGTGTGATGTAGTAAAATGTGAGACAACAAATTATCGTGAAAACAAAAATTCTGCAATGACATTCTATAAAATTATTTAGATCAGTTGAGCCATGATAACCTAAAATGTGAGAATTTCAGCTTCAAGAATCAGACCTCCTAGACTTGGAGAACTGGAGCCAAATTTACGATAAAAGATAAGTAAAATTATGTAAATTTTACTACTCTCGAATATTCTGAATAGACTTTGCCAAAGTGTAAAATAGCAACAACAAAGAAGGAAGGGGTAGATCACAAAGTGTACCAGACAGTAATTAATGTGTATAGAGATACTTAGAATCCCTTTCCCATATAACAGTAACGTTAAATGTAATATTACACAGCTATAGAAATGCAAGCTCAGGACTTGCGCGGTAGTTTGTAAATATTATATGAAGTGAATTAATAACTCGGTACCATTGTATTGAAGTAGGAGTGTGATGCAGTACCAACCAGTGCTGTTTATTAGCTTTTGCCCATATAAAGGCACTCGCAAAAGCAGGGTTTATTGTTAATCATAAATAGATATTTTAAGTAAAGCATTTTCATTGTACAGACGGGGAAAAATATAGTTTCGCTTAACTAGTATTCTTTACATGTTTACTAGTACATTCATTCTTACATGTTTACTAGTTAGTTGCATATTCCATGGATCATTTTGCATGATAGATCGTAATGTAGTAGAACGAGTCATTTTAAATATACATCGCAAATTAATTTGTACATATGGTTACATTTTGAAAATTTATAAGTTTTTCCCAAAGAGAAAAAAAATATATGCACATGTGAGATAGTAATTCCTACCGACCACTTTTTACCCATTACAGTAATAAAAAATTCTTCTTCAGAACAGAAGAAGTTGTCAAGGAAAAACTTTTTCAATGTGTTTCCAAATTTTACTTTGCGGCCTGACAGACATTTGATATCACTGGGTGGAGTAATGAATGACATATCTCCTTCTGGTATTGTAATTATGTATGTCATTGAGCATTTTGAACTGTAGTGGATTATTTACAACAAACTTCATGAGGGAACAAATATACTGTGAAGCAGTAGTCAGAATGCCCACCTCCTTAAACAGCTGTCTACAAGATAATCTTGGGCGAGCACCACATATTATTATTACAGCACGTTTTTGCGCAATGAACACTTTCTTTCTTAAAGATGAATTACCCCACAACAATATTCCGTTTCACATTATTAAATGAAAACCTGCAGATTGTGTCAGCTTACTTATTTGTTTCTGACAAACATTTGCAATTATTTTAAGTGCTAATGCGGCTGAACTACATCGTTTTAGGAGATCCAAAATGTGTTTTTTTCAATTTAAATTCTTATCAGGATGTACACTTAAGAATTTTGAAGTTTCCACCATATTTATTATTTACTCACCATGTGTTACGCTTATCACTGGTGTACTATATAGATGTGCAGAATTCAATGTCGTGTAACTTTTTAAAATTGAGGTTGAGACAATTCACAGAAAACCAGTAAATGACACTTTAAAGAACTTTGTTTACGATTTCTTCTGTTTCTGTATATATGCTTGAATTGATTACAATACTAGTGCTATGTGCGGAAAGAAGTAATAATGCCTGTTGTGTGTTAGACAGAAGATTATTTACATATATGAGGAGCAATTGTGGACTGAAGACTGAGCTTTGAGGAAGTCCATAGGTGATGTCTCCCCAAGCAAAATTATGTCTTCATAGTATATTTATTATATTACTAAGTACAACTTTCTGCAGTCTTTGGTCAGATACGATATTATCCATTGGTTGCCTATACCATCAATTCCATAAAATTTAAACTTATCTATGACAATACTTTGTGATGTGTTAGCAAACTCGGTGAGGAAGTGATGGAGAAGTATCAAAAAATAGTTTTGTAGTTCAGTCTCCTATCTAGGTATGTCATAAGCAAGTAATAAAGCTTCTGGAACACATGCTGCTAAAATGAACACACCTAATGCATCATAAAAGCACTAGAGCCTATCTCACTCATACCTTCAAGATTGTTACTTCATGTTATAGCACTCTAGATTCTGTTTCCACAGTTAGTTAGCCATTCAAGATGTGATTCTATTGCTTCGGTTCAGTGTGCAGTTCTTAGAGTTGCTGGCTACATAGAACTAGTGTCTGTAACATTTGGAAAAACAACATTTTCAATGTATTTTTCTAGAAATCCAAGCATACGAAAACCATTTTTGCGGCGGTTAGTGCAGTTCACAGCTGAGCAGCCACCCATATTTACAATGAATTCTTTAATACTCTTAATTAGAAATTTTCACTCGCATCGTGACTCTATGTAAACAAGTACGAGTATTATACATGTGATTTTTTCAACATGAACAAACTCTAGGGATTGATCGATGAGAGGATATGGAGCAACAAATGTCTAATGAACTTATGTCTGTAAGTGCATGGTATCCATGCTAGAGAACATTTATTCAATCATGCATTGGCCGGCCGCTGTGGCCAAGCGGTTCTAGGCGCTTCAATCCGGAACCGTGCAGCTGATGCGGTCGCAGGTTCGAATCCCGACTTGGGCATGGATGTGTGTGATGTCCTTACGTTAGTTAGGTTTAAGTAGTTCTATGTCTGGGGGACTGATGACCTCAAATGTTAAGTTCCATAGTGCTTAGAGCCATTTGAACCATGCATTGTTACAGAGGCTGTGGCCTAATACACGCTGTACCATGCGGCCACAGTTACACGATGTGTTAAAATGATTTCCATGTGCCTCAATGCGTGTGTGTAAGTCCCATATCATGTTCTGTCTCAAGCGTTCACATCGGCCAGTCTACATCCACAGTGTCAAAGGCAGCATGAATACGCTGCTCCAGTGTCTCCACATCTGAAGTGGGCTCTGCATACACGATTCTTTTGAGGTGGCCCCATAACCAGAAATCGCACGGGTTGAGATCCGATCCATCGACAAGGAAAGACACGATTGAGATGCGTCCGGATGTTAATGGCGAAGTTGGCTGGAACACCATCATGTAGCAGCCACATAACACTTAGGATCATCAATGGCACTTCTTCCACGAGGGGAGGCAAAGCCACTCACAAAAATGCTGATAGTTCCGGCCTGTTACACGACGCGGAAGGAAGACTGGTCCCAAAATACGGCCGCCAATTATCGCGGCCCACACCTTCTGGCTGCATCGATGCTGATGATTCGCTGTCACCATACCATGGGGGTTCTGTATGCTATCCCACAGATGACTGTTATGAAAGTGCGTAAATGTGACCTCATCTGTGAATAGTACGGATGACACAAATCCCGGAATCATGGTTGCCTGGTGAAGAAACCAGTGGCAAAACTGCTCCCGATGCGGCCGGTCTGTCGCTAGTAAGCCCTGCAGACGCTGTAAGTGACAAGAGTAGTAACAACTGTCGTGGAGAATGTCTGGCTTACCCTGCACCAGCGGGCCAACTGCCTGGTACTGACACGGCGGTCGCCTTCCACAGCGTAAATCATATTTTCCTGCAAGTGTGGTGTCCGAAAATTTCGGGTACACCCTTCATGATGTCCTGATTCCTGATTCCTGAAACGGTCCTGTCCCAGACAAACGGCGAAACACTGTTGCAAACATTGAATGCTGTGGTTGTTGTCGGCGGGAATAGGTCTCCTGATACAATCTTGCTATCTGCCGCTCATTGCCACTTGCCTTTCCGTAAGTAAACACCATGTCGGCAAGCTCGCGATCCGAATACAGAACCATTATGTACAACGCTGTATCACATCCACTGCAAGGTTAGTCAGTAAGACAAGTGAATCGGACACACCATTACCAATTACTACGGCAGAAGCGGGCGCTAGGGCATGATGTATAACGAACAGAACCACCCTCTAGGAGGAAACCATGCAAACTGGAACTGTGGCTTCATGGTACAGTGCGTATTAGACCGCAGTCTCTGTAACAAAGTACGCTCGAATAATTGAAGCCATACATTTCAAAACGTAAGTTCCTCAGACCTGTTTTGTTCCGTATCCTCTCATCGATCAGTGTCTAGAGTTGGTGCAAGGTTGAAAAAAATCAGTTTATAGGAGTCTTAGCAAATGATAGGCTGAGGGCCCGTCTATTCGGCAGCGCCTCCCTTTTCCCATTCAGCGGCACGGTCCGTTGCTGACGGAACGACCCCACAGAATCTCGCCGGCCCATTTAACCTGCTCCACCATCACTACTCGCCCCACTACTTCCTATGGCCCTTCTCAGGGGTGAAACTCACAACTGTACGAACTGGTAAAACGACCTTGGTTCGCCGCCAGGCCGCTTGGGGCGCTTCAAGTTTGTCAATTCGTCATCATGTCGTTTTCTTATTATTGTGATTTAAAATATTCCATATTTGTTTTTGTTTGCAGTAAACAGATCCTCGTCTCATCGCATTGTGTTGCTGGCTACAACTTGTGTGTGTTGCACTCTGAAGTGCACTGTAGCTATGTGACTCATATTCTGCTTAATTTTCGCTCGCATCAGTGATATTTGGCGGAGCAGATGATTCCATATTTCTTTCTGTTTCAAATGAAACAGAGGCTGGCTTCGTAGCATTGCGTTGTGTTTACTCACGGCTTACGAATCAGTGTGTGAACCGCTCGATTTAAAATGCATTACAAGTATACTGCTTTTATTGTACTTTATTTTTGTTTCCATCCGTTTTCCGTACTTTCTCGCATTTGTTGGAGAACTCCATGTTAGTAGCATTTGGCAGAACTGGCATTCAACTTTATTACATCTCGTGATGGGATGACTGGGTGATTCTGCTTTGAATGGTGTTGCTTCTCGCCACTGAGTGCCATGCATCTGACAGGGATTTGCAGAGTTCAAATGGTTCAAATGGCTCTGAGCACTATGGACTTAACATCTGAGGTCATCAGTCCCCTAGAACTTAGAACAACGTAAACCTAACTAACCTAAGGACATCACACACGTCCATGCCCGAGGCAGGATTTGAACCTGCGACCGTAGCAGCAGCGCGGTTCCGGACTGAAGCGCCTAGAACCGCTCGGTCACAGCGGCCGGAATTTACAGAGTACGGATGTTGATCTACGATGTATGCTTCGTAACTAGATTATTACTCGAATGAAATTTTAACTATGTAGCGGAGTGTATGCTCACACGAAACTTCATGGCAAATTTAAACTGTGTACAGGATCGGGACTCGAATTCGGGACCTTTGCGTTTCGCAGAGTTTCATTTCAGTGCCCACTTCGCTCTAGAATGAAAATTTTTATTCTGGAAACATCTCCCAGGCTGTGGCTAAGCCATGTCTCCTTTCTTCCAGGAGTGGTAGTCTTGCAAGTTTCTCAGGAGACCTTCTGTGAAGTTTCGACGGTAGGAGACGAGTACTGGCGAACGTAATGCTGTGAGAAAGGGTCGCGAGTAATGCTTGGGTAGCTCAGCTGCCGGCACGGTAGCTCCACTTATTCGGTCAGAGGGATGAATGCCCTTCACAATAAAAAATCCTAGTGAAGTACTCAACGATGAATTTGAAGGGGTGTCTTGTAATGTCCGCCCAGACTATACGCCAGGAGCAATGACAAACAAGATGAGAAGGAAAAAAAATGGTAGAACACTTCCCCGCGAAAGGAAAAAAGTATCGAATTTGAGTCTCGGTCCGGTACACAGTTTTAATCTGCCAAGAAATTTCATTTTACAGTATTCCTTCGTGAAAATGCTAAACATGCAACACGCAGATATGTTCACATGTTATTAACAGGTACAACAAACAATACATTTTAACAGACATAAAAGTACTATAATCAACCTCTCGTTGCAGCAAAAATTCGCCGTTAAAAGCCAGAAACGATGAAAAACTTATGCGAACAAAAATAACGTAGAATACGAGTGATAAGCTTACAATCCATTTAAACCGAGCAATTCACGTGCAGATTCGTAAGCAGTAACAAATACACACAAGTCCAAATGATTCTGTGAAACGATACCAACTTCTGTTAGATATGAAACAAAAATAATTATCATGGATCCATTTACCCGCCCTATACTGTATTACAGATGCGAGGAATAATTGGGTAGAGCAACTTACACTCAAGAGCCAAAGAAGCTGTTACACCTGACTAATATCGTTTGGAGGCCCCGAGATCACGCAAAAGGATCGCAACACGACGTGGCATCGACTAATGTCTGAAGTATTGCTGGAGGGTATTGACACCATGAATCTTGCAGGGCTGTCCGTAAATCCCTAAGAATACGAGTGGGTTGAAATCTCTTCTGAACAGTACGTTGCAAGGCATCCCAGATACGCTCAATAATGTTCATGTTCTGGGGAGTTTGGTGACCAGTGGATGTGTTTAAACTCAGAAGAGAGTTCCTAGAGTCACTCTGTAGCAATTCTGGACGTGTGGGGTGTTGCATTGTCCTGCTGGAATTGCCCAAGTCCGTCGGAATGCACAATGGACATGATTGGATGCAGGGGATCAGACAGGGTACTTACGTACGTGTCACCTGTCAGAGTCGTATCTAGACGTATCAGGGGTTCCACATCACTCCAACTGCACACGCCTCACATCATTACAGAGCGTCCACCAGCTTGAATAGTCCCCTGCAGACACGCAGAGTCCATGGATTCATGAGGTTGTCTCCATACCCTCCATCCGCTCGATACAATTTGAAACGAGACTCTTCCGACCACGCAACATGTTTCCAGTTATCAGTAGTCCAATGTCGGTGCTGATAGGCCCAGGGGAGGCGTAAAGTTCTGTGTCGTGCAGTCATCAAGGATACAAGAGTGGGCCTTCAGTTCCGAAGCCCATATCGATGATGTTTCTTTGAATGGCTCACACGCTGACACTTGTTGAAGGCCCAGTATTGAAATCTGCATCAATTTCCGGAGGGGTTGCACTTCTGTCACGTTGAATGATTCTCTTCAGTCGTCGTTGGTCCCTTTCTTGCAGAATTTTTTTCCGGCCATAGCGATGTTGGAGATTTGATGTTTTACCGGATTCCTGATCTTCACGATACATTCGTGAAATGGGCGTACGCGAAAATCCCCACTTCACCACTATCTCGGAGAAGCTGTGTCCCATCACTCGTGCTTCGGCTACAACACCACTGTCAAACTCACTTAAATCTTGATGAGCCAGTTTTTTGGCGCTTCAGTGTATTTACAGTGCAATTCAAAGCGTGCGATACACACAGGAAGATCGTAAGCAGGAAGAGAATGTGATGGCAGATGAATTTTAGGTTTTGACAAGAGCTAAAACGCAGTTTTTTCTACTTGGTAATGGCCGAATTGTCAGAATTGCAATACTGGATTAACAAATAAATAATTTTATAATGAAAAGGCGACCACACCAACACTTAGAAAATTTTACATGACTGCGAAATCCAGCAGTTAGAAACTAATCTGTCTCTAGATTGAAATTTCTCGAATATGTTATTTTGCAAGGTCACAAAAACGTTTCCAAACACACACTTTATCACAGCATACTAGGTCCGCTCAAAACGTATAAATGAAATGTATTGTCATGTAATACTTGGTATTTCGCAAAGCATGAAAACGGATTTTAATGCCATATTTTCCCGTATTCTATGTGCACTGTCACGCCACTCGGAGCGCTATTGTCATTCAGTGTTTCTGTATCGTAACACATGCCTTGCACTCTGCCGCATGAAGAATTTTGGAGACGAAATTCTTGGATTTCGTCGATTCTATTTACGTTCTATGAACACATGCATTCACAAACACTTCACTCTTGGTATGATTCGTTATAATTACATTTCAGTTAATGAGGTATTAGTGCTAAAAGCCTTCAGAAAGTATAAGGTGAAGTCCTAACATGAAAGTCGTAAGCTGTAGGAACTCACTCTAGCATAGTAAATAGGGGCCTGGAGTTATGAAGTCGAAAGAAGTAGGTTCACATCTTGTTGATTTCAAATATTTTTTTATACATCATTACGTTCGTAAAAGATGACAACTGATCATTTGTGGGCTTGGTACTGCTATGAAGATATGGAATCCAGTTGATTTTGCCGCGCTGCACACGACTTTGTTTGTTGCACATGCTGGCCTATATGCTTAATAAGTTGTACTGCTTCCTTTTGAACACTCCACTGAACTTTGTCGTTGCTGTTCGTACGTTGATGGCAGATTACACTTGGGGTCTAAAGACAACGGTTTTTGGCGTCGAAACTGGTAGTATGTTTTGAATAAACGATGTTGAATTACAAAACAGCTGTTGGTTCTAATTATCATCATTCAAGTACTTCATGTCCAGCTCCTGTCTCATTGTCCTTGATGGATTACCAGAGATTTCTCAAGTTTCTCTTTGTCTGTAGTATTATGTGACAACGTCTCAATGACAAGGAAGTCAGAATCCAGATCACAAAAATAAAGATCAGTCAAACAAATGGCAAAAATATGATTTCCAGCAAAAGTGCTTCTCAGTTATGCGGTAAAGATCTGTCTACATAATATTTATCCTCGCCACTAGACCTGTTTTACAACGAGAGAAGTAGAGTTCTAGTACAGGGAATTCAAAAAGACTGATGCCGTTTTTACAGTTTGTGTTTATTGAGGGAAACATGCTGCAAAACAGGAACCTGTTGCAAAATATCCATAAGACATTACAGTTTTTGATATGTTATCAGATATACGCTACGTGTTCACCACCAGGCATTAGGATCTTATATAGACGGCAGCTAAGTTCGTCACCATTTTATGTAAGATTTATTTATTGACAGATGTCACTGCTGTTTTTCCGTTTTCGTTTTTAATTTTGTGAACTACACTTTTTATCGTTATGTTGTTGCCATTGCTCTACGGCACGATTATAAAACATTTTAAATTACGAAGGAAGACCATTTAGAGAAGCAAATGCTGTGTTGATACAATTGGGGGGGGGGGGGGGGGTGATCTAGAGGTCTACAAAAATGCCGCTAGGTGGTACTAGTTTCATTGACCTTGTCTTGAAGCACGAAGGCCCCCGTTCAAACGGAGCGTGATTGAACAAAAGTGTGTTTCAGTGATTCTGGTCCAGCGTGCTTTCCGCCAGCGTTTTCCGGATTCCTCTGCCTGCGATGAGAAACATTTGTACTAGAAAGGTATTCACAGTTATGAATATGGTCAACCTTCATCTGTCTAAAGGAGTAACGACAGTGAAAATTTTTGGTTGTATTCATGTCGAGTCTCCAGCCGGATCATATCGTCATCTGGACACAATATTTCGGCGGCCTACCTGGCCGCCATCTTCAGGTGAGTAGGCTGTCGCACTATCTCGCCAGAACTGAAACCAAACACTTTTTCTTTATTGTATTTCAATTCCCCATATGGGGTGGGCTGGCAGTAGCATAGGCGCCACTCTTCAGCTGAGAGACCGTACATAACAGGGAGACATTTAAAACAACATAAAGGAGGAAATACAGCGAACAAGACATATAAAATGCGGAAACATAGAGGAAGATAGCGTAAAAAGGGGTGACTGTAAAAATGGCTATACAAATCTAAAAACTGTACACAAAAAACCACACACTGTGAAGATTAAAAGAAATACAAGGTGAAGTATGGCCGGAGCATAAAAGTTGCAATGGGTGGCGTAGCACATAACCACCACTGACAGGAACACTATGTACAAATCCAGCACACGATTAAAATCACAGCTCTTGGCGTCACGGGAGAACAGCACCAACCACAACACTGATGTAATACACTGATGGCAGTGAAAACATTGAAAGGATCTGCCAGGGGTATGGAGACGACTCAGAAGGCAAGAAAGGTGTGAGGAACGGTGTTAAAGGGGGGAAGAGTGGAAGACGGGCGGGGGACGCGGCGAAGGGGACTGGGGAGGCAAGGACAGGGGAGGGAAACAGCTGAGGAAGGGGTGCAGAGACTCAGGGGGAAAGGAGGAAAAGGGGACCCTGGGGTGGGGGAGGGGAATGGGGGAAGAAGGCCAGGCTACAGCTGGTGTGAAGGGTAGACGTCACAGCGAAGTTCAACATCCAGGAGGGAGAGGTGATAGAAATTTCCCTGGAAACTGCCCTGAAGGAGATGGAGGGTGTGGAGTTGGATATGGAGGGATACAGCGATAGAGACGTGGCTACAGACAGGGGAAGGAGGACACCAGGGCCTGGGGGGGGGGTCAAGCCTGCAGCCATTGTAAAGGATACGGATATGTTGGAGGAAAAGAAGGAGGTGGGGAAGGGGATGATGTGATACAAGAGTCATGTGTGGGAAGGAAGGTGGATACGGAAGGCATAATCAAACACAACACAGAGGCTCCTTTATACAACGACCGTGGGTCCACCGCGCGTGTGCGAACATGACTGCCCTCTAGTGACAGGCAGAACAGCGCACAGGTGGTGAAAGTTGGCGGAACTGATACCACCGGTGCGCTGTTGTGCCTGTCGCTAGAGGGCAGTCATGTTCGCACACGCGCGGTGGACCCATGGTCAGTGTATAAAGTAGCCGCTGCAGCATGTTTGAGTCAGTTACAGTGAGATAATGTGACGGCCTACTCACCTGAAGATGGCGGCAAGGTGGACTGCCGAAATATTGTGATTAGATGAAGGTATGTTCCAGCTGGAGACCCAACATAAATAAAACCAATTATTATGCCCAAAAAAGTTTACAGAGCAGCAATGAAAATTTTTGCCAGACCGGGATTCGAGCCTGGATTGACTGGTTATTGCGATAAGCAGAATCTGTGTTCGAGTCCATTCCAGCACAAATTTTCATTGTTGTTACTCCACGATACAGTTGATGGTTGTCCATATTCGCAACTGCGAATAACTTTCTAGTACAAATGTTTCTTGTCGCAGGCAGAGAAATACGGAAAACGCCAGCAAAAAGCACGCTGGACCATAATCACTGAAACACATTTTTGTTCAATCACGTTCCATTTGAATGGGCGCCATCGTGCAAGACACGATCAATGTAACTAGTACCATCTAGCGGCGTTTTTGTAGACCTCTAGATCACCCCGCATTGTATCAACACAGCATTTGCTTCTCGAAATGCCCTTCCTTCGTAATTTAAAATGTTTTATAATCGTGTCGTAGAGCAATGGCAACTACATAACGATAAAAAGTGTAGTTCACAAAATTCAGAACACTAAGTTGCCTTGGGTTCTATTATGGTTCTACCGATTTCAGTTACAAACCATCATCTGCTACGAAACTGGAATAAAAATACCTTATATTAAGAAAATGGAAATACAATTTTTTTTCATCTTGAGCCTGATTGGTGTATATTTCTCAATTAATGTGTCAATGACTGCATTTTTATATTTCTATTTCCGTAATTTGTAAGTTGAACAGAATGTTTTGGAGGAGGATAAGGTGAACATCAAAAAAAGCAGAGCGAGGATAATGGAATGTAGTCAAATTAAATCAGGTGATATTGAGGGAATTATATTAGGAAATGAGACTCTAAAAGTAGTAGATGGGTTGCTGTTTGGGGAGAAAAATAACTGATAATGGCCGAAGTAGAGTCGATATAAAATGGAGACTGGAAATGGCAAGGAAAGCGTTTCTGAAGAAGACAAATTTGTTAACATCAAGTTTAGATTTACGTGTTAGGAAGTCTTTTCTGAAAGTATTTGTGTGGTGTGTAGCCATCTATGGAAGAGAAACATGGACGAGAAACAGCTTAGACAAGAAGAGAATAGAAGCTTTTGGAACCTCGTGCTACAGAAGAATGCTGAAGATTAGATGGGTAGATCACGTGACTAATGAGGAGGTGCTGAACAGAACTGGGGAGAAGAGGAATTTGTTGCACAACTGGGACTAGAAGAAGGGATCGGTTGGTAGGACATATTCTGAGACATCAAGAGATCACCAATTTAGTACTGACGGTCAGCGTGGAGGGTAAGAGACCTAGAGCGGGACCAAGAGATGAATACACTAAGCAGAATCAGAAGGATGTAGGTTGCAGTAGTTATTTGGAGGTGAAGAGGCTTGCACAGGATAAAGTAGCATGGAGAGCAGCATCAAACCAGTCTCTGGCATAAAGACCACAACAACAACAACAACAACAATATGTAAGGTGGTTTTGTAAGAGATTCGTACCAGATGACGGTTTGTAACTGAACCCAGTAGCGCAATGAAAGAACCCCAGACAACTTTGTGTTACGAATTTTGTGAAACGTGCGTACATTGTTGACAACTAGCTGAAGCAAATTATTGAAATATATAAGCTTTCATGGATATTTTTCAATTTGTCCTTATTTTGTAGCATATGTTCGGCAACAAATGTAGATTGTTCAAGTGACGCCATTATTTTTAAAACATATTGTAAAGATAAGTCTATAACCTACAAGAGCCTGTCTCCTGTGAAGGGTGACTATCTCACATCGGAGTGCACACCCTCAGGGGCACAGCAGGCGCGACTTACATTGACTCTGCTGCTCCTGCGGTCCCTGCGCCGCGGAGTCTCCTCGTCCATGTCCACGACGACCCTCCTCACCTTCTCGGCCAGGTGTCTAGGAGGCGGGCAGAACTCCGAATCTGAGTCCTGTGTGGGCAAAAGCGAGTTCTGTTGTAGCCTAGTAAACCCCCGCGACACTTAAACAGGAGCTATTTCATCAAATGCAGATGGGAAAACTCAACACCAGAAAATAATATAGAGTAACAAAATTTAGGGACTAAACTTGTCTGGGTTACATGTGTAAGTGCTAAACATTGCGAAATTACACGTCTGTGTAAGCTTGAGATGGGACATTGAAAATGTGAAATGCTGGTGTGGTATCAACGTTCGATACCACACTTGTTATGGGTTGCACTTTTCGGCCGCGGTCCGTACTAGTATCGCTGGATCCGCGACTCGAGACTAGCGCCGCTCCGCGGCTTGTATCAAGTCTCTAGCGTGCGCTCGGCCACTCTTACTCAAGTAGGAAAGTAGTATAGCCTTCAGCTGGTAGGAAGCAACCTGTAAAAAGGCGATTACAGTATGGCCGATTTCATGTCTCTACAGCTCTCTGTTTGTAATTATATTCATCCTGACTATGAAGACTCCAGTACCACCAGTTAAGTACAATATATAATGTTTTACCAACGAATTGTAATTACACTACTAGCCATTAAAATTGCTACACCAATAAGAAATGCAGATGATAAACGGGTATTCATTGGACGAACATATTATACTACAACTGACATGTGATTACATTTTCACGCAATTTTGGTGCATAGATCATCAGAAATCAGTACCCAGAACAACCACCTCTGGCCGTGACAACAGCCTTGATACGCCTGGGCACTGAGTCAAACAGAGCTTGGATGGCGCGTATAGGTACAGCTGCCCATGCAGCTTCAACACGATACCACAGTTCATCAAGAGTAGTGACTGGAGTATTGTGACAAGCCAGATACTCGGCCACCATTGACCAGACGTTTTCAGTTGGTGAGAGATCTGGAGAATGTACTGGCCAGGGCAGCAGTCAAACATTTTCTGTATCCAGAAAGGCCCGTTCAGGTCCTCATCATGCGGTCGTGCATTATCCTGCTGAAATGTAGGGTTTCGCAGGGATCGAATGAAGGGTAGAGCCGCGGGTCGTAACACATTTCAAATGTAACGTCCACTGTTCAAAGTGCCGTCAATGCTAACAAGAGGTGATCGAGACGTGTAACCAATGGCACCCCAAACCATCACGCCGGGTGATACGCCAGTATGGCGATGACGGATACACTCTTCCACTGCGTGTTAACCGCGATTTCGCTAAACACTGATGCGACCATCATGATGCTATAAACGAAACCTCGATTCATCCGAGAAAATGACGTTTTCCCATTCGTGCACCCAGGTTCGTCGTTGAGTACACCATCCCTGGCGCTCCTGTCTTTGGTGCAGCGTCAAGGGTAACCGCAGCCGTGGTCTCCGAGCTGATGGTCCATGCTGCTGCAAACGTCGTCCAACTGTTCTTGCAGATGGTTGTTGTCTTGCAAACGACCCCATCTATTGACTCAGGGATCGAGACGTGGCTGCAAGATCCGTTACAGCCGTGTGGATAAGATGCCTGTCATCTCGACTGCTAGTGATACGAGGCGGTTGGGATCCAGCACGGCGTTCCGTATTACCCTCCTGAACCCACCGAGTCCATATTCTGCTAACAGTCATTGGATCTCGACCAACGCGAGCAGCAATGCCGCGATACGATTAACCGCAATCGCGATAGGGTACAATCCGACCTTTATCAAAGTCGGAAACGTGATGGTACGCATTTCTCCTCCTTACACGAGGCATCACAACAACGCTTCGCCAGGCAATCGTCGTCCTGTCAGCACATTGTAGGTTTCGCCACCGGCGGCAACGTTGTGTGACTGCTCTGAAAAGCATTTGCATATCACAGCATCTTCTTCCTGTCGGTTGAATTTCGCGTTTGTAGCGCGTCATCTTCGTGGTGTAGCAATTTTAATGGCCAGTAGCGTAGTATAGCTGATAAGAAGCAAGCTCTAACAAGCCGCTATGTGATGCCTCTATAGCTCTCTGTTTGTAATTATATTCCTCCTGACTATGAAGACTCCCGTATCACCAGTTAAGTACAATACATTATTTTTTACCAACGACTTGTAATTATTTTAGTCGTTGTAGACCCATGGCATGCAGCCAGCTCCTTATCGACTGCACTTACAAACCTGCTGTATACGCAAAGAAGAGATTTGTATGTTTCTAATTAACACTGCCCACCAATCATTCACATTGGAGACGATTCGTTCGTCGTCGTCATAACAGCTGGAAAATTACTAAACGGTGTTATCTCCAGAATGTTGAACGCAAGCGTGCAAACGTGCCTGTTGCACTTGGTCGGTCAGTACAGGGATGGTTTAATGCTAGTTGTGGATGAGGCTGGAGTTGTTATCCGATGACATCGCATGGCGCCGGCCGCTCTGACAGAGCGGTTCTAAGCGCTTCGTTCCGGAACGGCGCTGCTGCGACTGTCGCAGGTTCGAATCCTGACTCGGGCTCTGTTGTGTGTGATGTCCTTAGGCTAGTTAGGTTTACGTAGTTCTAAGTCTAGGCGACTGATGACCTCAGATGTTAAGTACCATGCTTAGAGCCATTTGAACCTCCCATGGCCCATATGTACTCGGCTGGAGACAGATCTGCTGATGCAGCAGATCGAGGAAAGATGGCGACACTCTCTCGAGCACATGGGGTTAGAACAGGGGTTGTGGGGGACGGTTATCCTGTTGGAAAACATCCCTTCGAATGGTGGTCACGGGTGGCAGCACACGCGACGACCCACAAATCTGCAGTCAGTGCGCGTGAGATAACCACCGGAGTGCTCCCGCTGTGATACGAAATCGCACCCAAGACCATAACTGCAGGTGTAGATCCACTCTGTCCGGCATGCAGGATCCCACCTGGCCTCCTCCTAACCAACGCACTGCGGTCGCTGGCACCGACGTAGAACCAGCTTTCATCAGAAAAGACAAGCGACCTCCACCCTACGCTCCAATGTGCTATCACTTGACACCAATGAAATCGCAGTTGGTGGTGGTTTGGTGCCAGTGGAATGCACACTACAGGGCGTCTGACTCGGAGTTGTCCTTTCCTTGAAGTGACCGGTGTGCAACAGTTCATTGTGCCACTGCGATGTCAACTGCTGCTGAGATTGCTGCTGCAGATGCAGTGATATGAGCCAGAGCCACACGCCCAACATAATGGTCTTCCCTCTCGGTGGTGCCACGTGGCCGTCCAGATCCCGGTCTTGTTGCGACAGCACAATCACGTGCAGTGGCTGCATTCCTATCATGTGCTCCTCCGATATCGCAGAAGGAACATCCAGCCCTATGGAAATGGAAATGAGCGCTTGGCGTCTTTGGCCGGGAGGCCCCTTACAGGGCAGGTCTTATTACATTCGTCGCCACATTGGGCGGCCTGAGCCCCGAATGGGGATGAAATGATGATCAAGACAACACAACACCCAGTCCCTGAGCGGAGAAAATCCCCGACCCAGCCGGGAATCGAACCCGGGCCCGTAGGACCGCAATCCGTCACGCTGACCACTCAGCTATTGGGGCGGACATCCAGCCCTAGTACACGACCTCGATTAAACTCAGTGAGGTGATGGCAATGGCGTCCTTGTCGCCTTAAAGGCATTTTTGACTAAGATCAACTCAGCACGTCCAGTCTCAAAGGTAACTAACGCTGACGACCGTTACAGCGTGTGTTTAGGGTAAAACTCATTTGCATCCTCATAGTGGCGCTACTAACCCCTCTCTTATCCGATTTGCATGAATTTTGAATAGACATCATCTTTCAGATGTAGAAAGATGCCTGCCATCTTTCGTTTCTGTCGCGTAACTCCTTCTTGGTGTTGCGATTTTTTTCCGTCGGTGTATTACGTGGTAAGTTATAAATAACTTAAGTTTAATCATAGCATCATACTACGGGAGTATAGACCCAGAAAATTACGAAAATTTGGTTTTTGGGTTTTTTATACGCTGAAACACGAGACACCTTCCTCTTTAAAATTACAGATTCAGGAGAGACTCTCCTCTTTAAAATGACCTACTTTTTTGTATTTCTCTTAATCCCCTAAGGGGACTTTGTAAAGAAAATGACAAATCATTATGGCAGGCCAACTAAATTTTATTACTACACTTGTGTTTCAAAAATATTGATGATGGCACTTCATATTAAGTCAGTGCAAAAGATTTAACGTTTCAAAAACTTCGCCAAACGTAAAACATCAAGGGGAACAGCCAAACAGCATTGTAGCAAGGTATGTAACAAAGAAGAGCAAAACAGCGTCAGGTATCAGACCAGCTTCAATCAAAACAAATCACATGAAACAGAATCTAAACAGTGTGTCAAATGAGGGCAAGTTGTGAACAAAATATTTTGGTAGTAACTGGAGGAACATTGACATCCTGGTGTTTTACAAGGAAATACAGTGCGCTTTGCAGAAGGTGTCTGATGATGCTGAAAGTGATGACTGCTATTCTTGAAATACACTGACTGATCCAATATTGATCGTGCTTCGGTAGCTCAGATGGTAGAGCACTTGCCCGAGGAAGGCAAAGGTCCCAAGTTCGAGTCTCGGTCGGGCACACAGTTTTAATCTGCCAGGAAGTTTCATTGATCGTGTAGTTACAGACTGCATGTTAACATGGAAATGTGTTCAAATAAAGAAATTTTGTATTCGTTTGTGTGCTGTCTAAAGATTATTTCACGAATTTCAAAATCATTTTATTTGAATCAATTGTGGGTTGTTGATGAAACATTGTAAATTAACGAAAGAAACTCTGTTTTTTACCTTGTTTCGCAATTTTATTATGAATGTTCCTGCACAACCTAGGTTTTGGCTTATAAACCCTGTACTTGAAAATGGGCTTATAACTCGAAACGTAAGTTGTACAATAACTGTAATTATAAAACTGTGAAACAAGGCAAAAAACAGAATTTCAAAACACTCTGTATCCACCCACTAAATTTCCTTGGTGGGTATTAAAAATCCCCTATGCCAGCCAATAGTTGAGTTTTAAGTTCTTCCAAGGAAATATTTCATAGTAATTTAGTACGTGTTACAGTGCTGTTTTAAGTATTTCGATTGCTATTCCTTCTTGTTGAACTCTCAATGTATGTTCCTGTCAGTATAAATATGCAATTCTCTAGGTGTAAATTATAATAACCAAAAATATACGTGTTTTCAATACTGTGGTGAAATGGGTGATAGGGCCTTTTGAACCTAGAGGATTCATGTGAAAACAAATGAAATATCAGTCCAAACAGCAGTTGGTGAAAAAGTTGGTTTGATTTTTCCAGCGAAGTTACATACGTGCTCATAGCTCTTAACGCATGCATTTTAGACCTCCTTGTTTTGGTCCGTACTACCACCTAATAATCTTAGCGACAAAAGTACCCATACTTGTTTTCCACTGTCAGAGGTATCAGAACTATTTTCGCTTCTTTAGACTCGTTCGTTTCAGGACCAGAATCTCTTTCCTTATATTGATACATTTACCCCTCTCCATCATCCCTGAAAGTTTGTAACATCATCACGGAATCATCCTGTCAGTTTACCAATTACATGATTCTTGTAAACTACGTTCTTTTGTCATAAACAGTGGGCTCGTATTCGGGAGGACGACGGTTAAAACCCGTCTCCAGCCATCCTGATTTAGGTTTTCCGCGATTTTCCTAAATAGTTTCAGGCAAATGCTGGGATGGTTCCTTTGAAAGGGCACTGCCGGTTTCATTCCCAGTCCTTCCCTAATCCGAGCTTGTGCTCCGTCTCTAATGACCTCATTGTCGACGAAACGTTATACACTAATCTCCTCCTCCTCTTCTGTCACTCAGTTGTTAATACCTAACAATATGGGGTAGGAGTAGTGAAAAAGACATAACTTCAGTTTGAGTTTCAGTTTAATTTCCTTCTCCTTAAATCCCTTACATCACTAGGAAGGAGGTCAAAGATTTTCGTGGTCAAATACTTCACTCCTTTCTGTACCACACTAAGGCTGAGTGATTGATCGTATATCCCTTCCTGCTATCGTGTTAGACGCACTATCTAGTGATCAGAACAGCCTGTTTTCCGGGTTCTAATCCAACCACACTTTAAATTTTCAATAAAAGTTTCACCAACGGCGACCAAGGGCTGCCGGTATGTATGAATAGTCACCTTCGTTCTGCCAATGTCTTCGTCAAAGAAGACGAAGCAGTGGTGAGAGTTACAGGGCAAGCTCTCACCTTCAGGGTGGGAAACTGTCCTTAAAAAATGAAAAGATAATCAGTATATGTATAGTGAGAGCCAGGGAAGTGAAGGAAGTGGTATAGTTGATAAAGGCCTCGAGCTATGGAGGATTTCATTTGGATTACATCATAATCAGAGATTCCGAAATCAGATAGTGACAGATAGCCAGGAGCAGATATAGACTCGGATGGCAATTTAGTAATACTGAAGAGTAGGCTGAAGGTTCAGAGAATTGTAGACAAGAGTTGGCCTACGAAGAAGTGGTATACTAAAGTAATGAGGAACGATGCAATGTGTTTTACTTCTTCTAAGGCTATAGATACTTCGCTAATGAATACCACTCTAGGCAGTTCAGTTGAACAGTAATGGACATCACTTGAAAGAGCAACCATAGAAGTTGGAGGAACAAACAGAACTGCGAAGAAACTTTAGGTAACGGAATAAATTCTTCAACTGATCAACGAAAGAAGAGAGTACAGAAGTGATCAAGGCAATTCAGGAATACAGAATTATAAGTCACTTAGGAACAAATAAGTACAAAGTACAGGGAAGCCAAGATGAAATGGCTGCAGGGAAAAATGTGGGAGGGACAAACAGAACTGCGAAGAAACTTAAGGTAACGGAATAAATTCTTCAACTGATCGACGAAAGAAGAGAGTACAGAAGTGATCAAGGCAATTCAGGAATACAGAATTATAATTCACTTAGGAACAAATAAATACAAAGTACAGGGAAGCCAAGATGAAATGGCTGCAGGGAAAAATGTGAAGAAATAGAGAAGAATGGTCGTCTCAAGGACTGTTCGAAACAAACTTTGGTGAAACTGAAAACAAGGCTGTCAACATTAAGACTGCAGTGGGAGAGTAAGTTAGAGAACTATCGCACAATCAGCTTAACGGCTAATCCACCCAAGTTGCTGACAAGAATGAAACAATGTTACGAAAAAGACACTTGCCACTCACCGTACAGTAGAGACGCTGAGTCACAGACAGGCATAACAAAAAGACTGTCAGAAAGTGATCTTTCGATCAACAAGGCCTTTGTCGGAAATAGACAAAACACACACACACACACACACACACTTAGGCAAATGCAGCTCACACACACATAACCATACCCTCTGGCTGCTGATTTGTGTTCGCGTGTGTTTGTGTATGTTGTCTATTTTTGACAAAGCCCTTGCTGACCGAAAGCTCACTTTCTGACAGTCTGTATGTTGTGCCTATCTGCGACTCAGCATCTCCGCTATATGGCGAGTAGCAATTATCCTTTTCATAATATTGTTACATTCCATTCAGGAGTTTCCATTGTTTGATTTTTCTGACAAGAATAATATACAAAAGAATGGAAAAGAAAACTGAGGATGTGTTAGATGACGTTCACTTTGACATTCGGTACGATGAAGTCACTACAGAGGCAGTTCTGGTGTAGTGATTGGATTGATAATGGAAGCAGAGCGTGAGTTGTTCTCGTACTGGTTCTTTTTTTCCTTTTTTTACCGTTGAAACTGTTACACTTATGTTCGTCTGGTCATAATGATCCGACGGCTATTAATAGTCATTTATACATTCTTTCATTGAGTTTCTCGTTCCGCTATATCCAAATCCATGTACATATCAATGTACATAAGAATAAAAGTCACTGTTTACTTTGGCAACAATAGGCACTACGTTTTCGAAGATGTAAATGTTGGAGAGTAAGAAATCAGCTACGTCCGATAGAACGAAGACTTTATATTGTTAGCTTTTGTCGTAGTCTAAATAATGGTGGCCTGTTATCACGGAAACATATCGTCTAACAGAAAGTGATTTACAGCAATAGGAAATGCATCTGATAGTGAGAAGAATATTGCAGGTGATGAAAACTATACTGGTGAAGACATCATTCAGTGTACATAAGAATCGAAAGACTGTGCTTGAGACAACGACGTTAGTAGTGACAATCTGCAAGCTGCAGGAGTATTTCAGTCAGAAGAACCACAGTTGGAGTTTGCTACCCTTTCCACATCAGGGAAGGCCATCTAGTGTAGACGTAATGAAAGAAACACGTAGTCCTACCAAATATGCTACATCCAGAGTAACTGATATCAGTTTCAATTAATTAAGAACGAAACTCTTTGTAGTAATATGTTATAAATGACTAGTATTGAGGGGCGAAGAGCGTATTGCGACAAAAGGGAAGATTTAGATGAAATTACATCAGAAGCATGTATTGGCGTACTGTCACTTGCTGGTGTTTATAAATCGTATGGTGATTCAAAAAGCCGCTTATGGGATCCAGACTCAGGTAGAACAATCTTTCCTGCTACGTTGTCACTGGAAGATGCTCTTTCGCATCTCTCGGGTGTTACGTTTTGCTGGTAAGTCTGATGGACGGGTGCTAGTTCGCATGCTCTGAAAACACAAATCTTCGCAGGGAATCCACCTGCCGTGGCACATGAGAAAAACTAAGATTTGCGTGTTGCCGTGGATCTGACATATGAGCTAAAATGGAAGAATGTTACATCTGATAATTTTTTAACATCCTATATATTGGGTCTAGCTATTCTCAAAAGGAAGATTACGATTTTGAGTACAGTTAGAACACACAAGACACAGCTGCCTACGTTATCACGTAAAGGCGTCCACAGTTCAGAATTCTGTTTCATGAAAGATACCAAGAAATATCCTCCGGCACAATGAAAAATAGGAAATTATACCGATCAGCACAATTCATAATGATAAGGAAATAAGCAAAAGACAAGATAAAAAGCCAAAAATGATGTTATTCAGCAGTATGACGAATGATGCAGTTGACACGCTGGACCAGCTTATTACCCCACACACGTGCAAGAGAATAACCAATCGTTGGCCTGTAATTATATTTAACAATACGCTTGATACTAATGTTTGCAACGCTTTTGTACTGTGGAAAGAAATCAGCCTAGAGTCAAAACAGAAATATTCTGGACAAAAGAAGAATATTCCTCGAGGAGCTAGGAAGAGCTCTTGCTACTTCGTACACTGAAGTCGATCAGTTGTAGTATTTTGGAACACGTATTATGTTCGAGTATAATGACTTTTCTGGAGACTACAAATCTACTCTGTAGGAATCAGCATGGGTTTCGAAAAAGACAATCGTGTGAAACCCAGCTCGCGCTATTCGTCCACGAGACTCAGAGAGCCATAGACACGGGTTCCCAGGTAGTTGCCATGTTTCTTGACTTCCGCAAGGCGTTCGATACAGTTCCCCACAGTCGTTTAATGAACAAAGTAAGAGCATATGGACGATCAGACCAAATGTGTGATAGGATTGAAGAGTTCCTAGATAACAGAACGCAGCATGTCATTCTCAATGGAGAGAAGTCTTCCCAAGTAAGAGTGATTTCAGGTGTGCCACAGGGGAGTGTCGTAGGACCGTTGCTATTCACAATATACGTAATTGACTTTGTGGATAACATATGAAGTTCACTGAGACTTTTTACGAATGATGCTGTAGTATATCGAGAGGTTATAACAATGGAAAATTGTACTGAAATGCAGGAGGACCTGCAACGAATTGACGCATGGTGCACGGAATGGCAATTAAATCACAATGTAGACAAGTGTAATGTGCTGCGAATGCAAAGAAACAAAGATCCTTTATCATTTAGCTACAAAATAGCAGGTCAGCAACTGGAAGCAGTTAATTCTATAAATTATCTCGGAGTGGGCATTAGGAGTGATTTTAATGGAATGATCATATAAAGTTGATTGTCGGTAAGCCAGATGCCAGACTTAGATTCATTGGAAGAATGCTAAGTAAACGCAATCCGAAAACAAAGGAAGTAGTTTACAGTACACTTGTTCGCCCACTGCTTGAATATTGCTCAGCAGTGTGGGATTCGTACCAGGTGTAGTTGATGGAAGAGGTAGAGAAGATCCAACGAAGAGCAGAACGCTACGTTACAGGATCATTTTGTAATCGCGAAAGCTTTACGGAGATGATAGATAAACTCCAGTGGAAGACTCTGCTGAAGAGACGCTCAGTAGCTCGGTACGAGCTTTTATTGAAGTTACGAGAACATACCTTCACCGAGGAGTCAAGCAGTATATTGTTCCCTACTACGTATATTTCGTGAAGAGACCATGAGGATAAAATCAGAGAGATTAGAGCCCACACACAGGCATACCGACAATCTTTCTTTCCACGAACAATACGAGACTGGAATAGAAGGGAGAACCGATAGAGGTACTCAAAGCACCCTCTGCCACACACCGTCAGGTGGCTTGCGGAGTATGGATGTAGATGTAGATGTAGAAGCCGGGAAAACGTTGTCTCGAAATGCAGCATCCACTGCTGTTATGAGAAAGATACAGACGCAGGATCAGTCTCTATTGGGCTCTATACCAAGCTGTAGCAGTTCCATGCGAAGCTGCAAACGTGTCAGATATTAATTTTGCCCCTGTAGTTGTCACAATAAGACTGTTCGGATTGTGAGAAACATGTTCGTAAAGGTGATGTTGCATATTACTGCCCAAACTGTAACAGATAATCTGTTATCTGTGTTCTTTGCCCACAACTAGCATGTCCACTATTATTTACTTGTATTTTTATGAACGATTTGCACTGAACAAACACTTGATTTGTCAGATGTACAGAAAGACGTCAAGCAGTATATTGTTCCCTCCTACGTATATCTCGCGAAGAGACCATGAGGATAAAATCAGAGAGATTAGAGCCCACACACAGGCATAGTGCATGAGTTCGTAAGGTTCTTCCACAAGTTTAATAAACACATGACAGAGACTTTAGTTATCAATAATATATTCGCCTTCGCTATTACAACAGGCTACCAACGCCGGGGTAACTTCTAGATTCCGCGACTGTAGAATCCACGTGGTTTTGAGGCGAAGAACTTGTCAAGCCTTGTTCGGAGCGCATTTTCATCCGACAAAGGAGTTCCTTGAATGTTGTTCTATAGAAAGCGGGAAAGGTGAAACTCTGAGGGCGCAAGGTCAGGTGAATGAGGTGCGAACGGAACGACTTCCCAACCCAACTCCTGTATAGTATTCTTTGTCAGTGTGGTGGTGGTGGTGGCTAGTGTTTAACGTCCCGTCGACAACGAGGTCATTAGAGACGGAGCGCAAGCTCGGGTTAGGGAAGGATTGGGAAGGAAATCGGCCGTGCCCTTTCAAAGGAACCATCCTGGCATTTACCTGAAACGATTTAGGGAAATCACGGAAAACCTAAATCAGGATGGCTGGAGACGGGATTGAACCGTCGTCCTCCCGAATGCGAGTCCAGTGTGCTAACCACTGCGCCACCTCGCTCGGTGGAGCTTTGTCAGTGTAGCGGAATGCGTGCGAGCGTTATTGTGGAGTAGCAGCACTTTGCACAGTCTTCTTGGTAGTTGTTCTTGGATTGCTTTTGCAAGACGTCTCACTTGTTGACAATAAATGTCAGCTGTGATGTTTACACATCGGGGAAGCATTTCGTGTACATCACACCGTCACTGTTCCACAAGATGTGTAACGTCGTCTTTTGTGGATGTGCACAGGTCTTTGTACGGAAAGTTACTGCTTTGTTTGGGCGCAACCATTCCTTTCTTTTCCTCGTGTTAGCATACGGACACCATTAACGATACAGGATAGGAATGGTCGGCATTGTTCTAGAGCCAACTGATGACGAGCAAGCAGAGATGCACATACGATCACCGTTGATTTTTGTGACTTTTGCACCTTCCCCATTGCATGCAAATGTCATGCGATGGTGGAATGATCATAGTTCATCACATCTGCAAGTGCTCTACTATACTGACGTAAATTATTATGAATTAATGCATTTAACCACCACCATGCACATAGGAATCAATTATGTCAAAAAGACCCTCCTTAAAACGAGAAAACGATTTTCTTGCCGTCCTCTGTACAATGGCACTATTCCCATACACAGCTCTAATGTTTCTGTCCGCCTCCAATCCTTTCATCCCTCCCCAGAACAGATGTCCATGTCGGGAAGTTTTCCTATTTCTCCATTTGGCACTCCATTTTCTAGCGTCTACAGCTCAAAGTTGACTGGGATACTCTCTTTCAAATTCTGAAGGTGGCAGGCGTAAAATACAGGGAGCGAAAGGCTATTTACAATTTGTACAGAAAGCAGATGGCAGTTATAAGAGTCGAGGGACACGAAAGGGAAGCAGTGGTTGGGAAGGGATTGAGACAGGTTAGCAGCCTCTCCCCGATGTCATTCAATCTGTATATAGAGCAAGCAGTAAAGGAAACAAAAGAAAAATTCGGAGTAGGTATTAAAATCCATGGAGAAGAAATAAAAACTTTGAGGTTCCTCGATGACATTGTAATTCTGTCAGAGACAGCAAAGGACTTGGAAGAGCAGTTGAACGGAATGGACAGTGTCTTGAAAGGAGGGTATAAGATTAACATCAACAAAAGCAAAACGAGGATAATGGAATGTAGTCGAATTAAGTCGGGTGACGCTGAGGGAATTAGATTACGAAATGAGACACTTAAAGTAGTAAAGGAGTTTTCCTATTTGGGGAGCAAAATAACCGATGATGGTCGAAGTAGAGAGGATATAAAATGTAGACTGGCAATGGCAAGGAAAGCGTTTCTGAAGAAGAGAAAATTGTCAACAACGAGTATAGATTTAAGTGTCAGGAAGTCGTTTCTGAAAGTATTTGTATGGAGTGTTGCCATGTATGGAAGTGAAACATGGACGATAAATAGTTTGGACAAGAAGAGAATAGAAGCTTTAATATGGTGCTACAGAAGAATGCTGAAGATTAGATGAGTAGATCACGTAACTAATGAGGAGGTATTGAATAGAATTGGAGAGAAGAGAAATTTGTGACACAACTTGACTAGAAGAAGGGATCGGTTGGTAGAGCATATTCTGGGGCATCAAGGGATCACCAATTTAGTATTGGAGGGCAGCGTGAAGGGTAAAAATCGTAGAGGGAGACCAAGAGACGAATACACTAAGCAGATTCAGAAGGATGTAGGCTGCAGTAGGTACTGGGAGATGAAGAAGCTTGCACAGGATAGAGTAGCATGGAGAGCTGCATCAAACCAGTCTCAGGACTGAAGACCACAACAACAACAACAGCTCCACTCGCTATTTCCAGAAAACAAGATGTCAATACGAAAACTCAAACAGGGAACTACAAATAAAAAACGATAATCGATAAATAAACACATAGCAATCGGAGTACCAATATGCAAAACAAAAACGCTACGAACCTACGCACCAACCTAATATATTGTTTATATTCTGAACAGTGTTCTGTGGTGACAACTAACCTGTTCACTATCTCTTTCTCGTATCTTGTTCAGTGTTTTTTGCACAGATGAAGAGTGCCCTTTGTTACTTTCAGGCACTTAGATCAACGTTGTACGACAAAAAGAAATAACTGTATAGTTTATTTACATTGTCATGTTCTTTGTTGAAAATAAATTAACCATTATTATTTTATTGTATTTTGAACCATGATCTAAAGAGAAACATACACTGATACTTCGTTACATTTTTACGAAATATTCCTTGTGTTTAAAACAAAGATATCTACGTTTCTTTGCTGAATTTGGTCAGTAGCAATATTAATTACATCATAATGCTTTAACTGGGTGAAACAAGAATTAACTTATATTAAATTTCACACAATAATACTTCCTTAAGGAAATGAAATTGACCAAAAATGTCAATTTACAATTTATTTTTTATTTATTAGTAGACCGCATGGACAATAAGTTCCCAAAGTTTCAATGATGAAATCGCATGCGAAGCGCCTGAAAAGTAATAAAATGTGACGCGACCTTCCTGGAATACTCACTTTTTAAAGCAACGATTCCGTCGATAACTTTCAAACGAACCTGCACGGGATACCTCTAGAAGTCTGCGATATATACTCTTTGGTTTTATAGATCATCTGTGACTCCGTTCCATATCATAGAGGCAAAAACAAACAAGCTTTAATTTTTTTGTTTATAAAGAAGCTAGTCTTGTTTCCCCTTGTGCTACTGGAAGAGATATACACAACTGTTCGATTCTTTCTTCGTTAAATAATGCCACAGTCCCAAAGAGTGTACAGAAAACTGGATAAATTGCGTTTGCAGAAGTTAGTGAACACAAGACCTGGGAAACAGCAACAAACCAGCAATGCGAAAAACAGATTTACAGAGCGTCTCTGTAGCTGAAAAGTCAGTTGAAGACATAGTAAAGGGAGGAAAGTACAAAACAAGAATCCAGAAGAGAAGCCTTAAAGGAAAGGGGTACCTCAAGTAGAAATTTGTGGATTTCTGAATAGGTAAATAGGATAAAACGATAAGTTGAAATTTAAATTGTATTTCCTAGAAATTATCTTTTTTAAAGTTTATGAGCTTCTTCTCTGAATCTACAAAAGCCAGAATTACGAAATTTTGTACATTTAATTTTAGAAAACAAATAAATGTTGTCTCAGAGTAAATATCGAGATTTTGAGTGTAAACTGAGATATGGGGCAAAGAGCTTGGAATTTTACATTCTACTTACAAATTTATAATGAAAAAGTTGTTCAAATTCTCCTATTCGATGTATTCAAAAAACTTCGTGAGAGAAGTGTGCTATCTACAAAGAGATTAAACAGAGAAAATCTCTTGAATAGTTTCTGATTTTATATGTAAGTGTGTGTTTTTAAAATAAAATTTTTAAATTCTATAGAAAATGTTTAACATATATAATCCAAAGAAAATAACAGCAAATGTCTTACCTCATGTAAAGTGTGGTACAAAATCTCATTACAATATTGTGGATTAGATGCATCTTTTACATAGTGGGTGTATTCCACGACGCCCGAACCCCCCCCCCCCCCCCCCGCCCCCCCCTCCTTCATACACCCTCCTAGAGTTTTGACCACTGGGTCATTACGACCTTATGTACCATGGGTGTAAATCATTTTTAAGGAGAACAGCTGAGTCAAGGAAGACTTATTGTGGAAACTCACTGCAATTATGGAAACATGTCATTTAAAGTTTCAATTGCCCTTGTGACTAACTGATAACGCTACGGAATAACGAAGACGAGTCACTTTGAAAAGTTGGTGTTACGTACGCCCGTGAGGCGCCTGTAGGGGAAGCTGGTGCGGGTGCTGCCCCAACTCTTGGAGCGCTTCGCCCGCGCCTCGTCCGACATCTTCATCAGCACCTGCTTGGATCGCCAGCTGTTCGTCCGACCCATTAATCTGGACTCTGTCTGCGGAAAAGCGGCGCTGTGTTAGTCCAAGACTACATCACATTAAATTAGATTCAGGTTTCACTCATAATCCCAAAAATGAGATGATTCTCGTGGGTGTGGAGCATAAAATAACATACAGCACTGGAATATAATACTCACTTCCCCGATAATTTTTCAGGAGATTGACAAGATATGTGAATACATTACAATATACCGGATCTGCTAATATTTACAGAATTAATATACTGGCAGCATGAAACCTTAGGTATGCTATTTTAAATAAATTTAACATAAACAAAATACCTCTCTTGACTGTTGTGACCAAGTGTTATCAAAACTGAAATATAAAAGACATTTTTACTTAAACTGGTCTAACAGTCTCTGTTAAGACATTAACATATAGAATAGAAGGAGTTTTCTACCAAAATGTCTTTCGGACTCTGTTTAAGCTGTACTGTACCTGAAAGCAAGTTTTTAGTGGTTGCTGGCAATTTATTGAAAATGTGTGTTATTATATCCTAGCGTTGATACTACGTATGGAGCTATTTGTTGGAAATAGAGACATATTATTTGCAAAAAATTTCATTAAGGAATAAGCATACTGAGAAGTACTGGTTAGAATACCTGGTTTCTTGAACAGGTTTCTACAAGATATTCTTGAAATTACACCACAAATGAGTTTTATTACACCCTTTTGTACTGTAAAACTCTTTCTCGGTTTGACGAGTTATCCCAAAATATGATCCCATATGACATAATAGACCGAAAGTAAGCAAAGAATGCAAGTTTTTTTTATGTTAATGCCTACAACATCTGATATCATTTGCACTGAAAATACAGATTTGTTTAGACCAGAAATTTAACAGCGTCAGCCTCTTCTATCATGTTATAGAAATGCTGACAGGAAATCCCTTACAGGTTCTGAACTTTTCAAAGTTTAATGACAGTGAATTACCTTTCAATCGTTTATTAATGACAGTGAAAATTTTATTATTTCTAAATATCTACTAGGCTGGCTATTTATTGCATATTTGCATCATCTGCAAACAAAACAAATGTAGCATGTGGCCATATAATAGACTAGAGGTCATTAATGTACACAAGAAGAAGCAAGAGACCCAGGATGAAACACTGACGAACACTACACGTAATTAATTCCTAATCACATGAAGATTGATTGCTTACTGTATAGGTATTTCGCAACAGCACCCTTTGTTTCCTGTTAGTTAGGTAAGACTTTAAACATGTAACACTGCCAGTGACACCATAATATTCTAATTTACTTAAGAGAATGCTGTGATGCGCACAATCAAAGGCTTTTGACAGGTCACAGGAAATGCCAGTAGCCTATAATTTATCACCTAACGAATTACGAGCATTATCACTGTATGTGTAAATAGATTTCCCTATATCAGAACTCTTAAGCAACCAAAGCTGTGACTTGGACAATGTATTATTTGCTGTTACATGCTTAAGAATATGCCTGAACACAACCGTTCCAAATATTTTTGAGAAAATCCGGCAGACGTGAAACTGGTCGATAGTTTTACGGTACATCTTTCACCCCTTTATTGTAAAAAGGCTAAACTTCAGCTTGTTTTAGACAGACTGGAAATGTTTCACTTATAAGACACTATTTACACAAATAACTTTAGAAAGAATTCATGTCACATTAACACCCTTCGTTAATATTTTATCGTAATCACTAGAATACATTGATTTTTAAGGATTTTATGAGGGATGCTACTTCTTTGGCAGAAGCGAGGGTGATTTCCATTTAACTGAAGTTATTTGTATAGACTGGTCTCAGATACTCCATTTTGCACTGTTTACCAAACCTGATAAACACAAGTTGTCAGTAACAGAAACAAAGTACTTGTTTAAGAGGTTTGAAACATTACATGCACTTGTTACTAATATCTCACGTATTTTTAGGGCCACCTGTTCCTCTTCCTGTCTCTGTCTTCACTATACTCCATACGGTTTGTATTTGGATGACTGATGTAATTATCTTCCTCTCATAACAAAGCTTCTTAGATTTCTGCGTTACTTGCTTCAATATTTTGTAGTATATTCTGTGATGCAGTACAGTGCTAACATCAGAGCTGTTCCTAGAGACCAGATACAGTTCCAGGCGCACTGTTAGCATTGACATTACCTGAGGACTTCGATTGTAAATAGTGGTGAGGGACGGCCGATGATAAACAGAATATTGTCAAACTTCCTGGCAGATTAAAACCACGTGGCGGACCGAGACTCGAATTCGGGACCTTCACCTTTCGCGGGGAAGTGCTCCACCAACTGAGCTAACCAAGAACTGCTCACAGCCCCTCCTCACAGCTTTACTTCCACCAGTACCTCGTCTCCTACTTTCCAAACAACATGGAAGCTCTCCTGCGAAACTTGCAAAACTAGCACTCCTGGAAGAAGGGATATTAAGGAGACATGGTTTTGCCACAGCCTGGGGGATGTTTCCAGAATGAGATTTTCACTCTGAAGTGGAGTGTGCACTGATATAAAACTTCCTGGCAGATCAGAACTGTGTGGCGAACTGAGACTTGAACTCGGAGTAGAGCAATTGCCTGCGAAAGGCAAAGGCCCCGAGTTCGAGTCTCGATCCGTCACACAGTTTTCATCTGCCAGGAAGTTTCATATCAGCGCACACTCTGCTGCAGAGTGCAAATTTCATTCAGAATATTGTCGTTTGTAACACATGGTTCGTCATGTGCCTTTATTGTAATTAGCTGATACTTCCAAGATAAACCGAGAAATAGGAACCATATCTCTAATTTTGTCACGATCTGTGGCTGTAAACAGTGGTAAGCGTCGAAAATATAACTGCCAGTAGGAGTAATGCGTACGGTGTTCGCGATAGGAAAACGCTTTTCGGGGACGATTTGCACGAATTTGAGGGTGATGTGGATAACGAGTCAAGAGGACATCTCACAGCCATCAGAGTTTTGTATTTTTTTTATATTTGTGGTAAATGAAGTTCAGAACTCAAATATGAATAGCACACAGCGTGCAACTCTAAAAAAAATTCTCGAGGAAATGAATTCCGAACTTTCAATACCATAAAGTAAGGTTCATTTTCGAGCAGGCAGCTTGTCTCTGTGATAGAACGCCCGCCTCCCGAGTAGATGCCCTGGGTTCGATTCCTGGCAGACGTAGTTTTTTAAACAAAGATAGATGTTCTATGATCATTTCAGTGACGAATAAAATACACAAGTATGAAAAAATTTAATTCGTTGTTGTTGTTGTTGTGGTCTTCAGTCCTGAGACTGGTTTGATGCAGCTCTCCATGCTACTCTATCCTGTGCAAGCTTTTTCATCTCCCAATACCTACAGCAACCTACATCCTTCTGAATCTGCTTAGTGTATTCATCTCTTGGTCTCCCCCTACGATTTTTACCCTCCACGCCGCCCTCCAATACTAAATTGGTGATCCCTTGATGCCTCAGAACATGTCCTACCAACCGATCCCTTCTTCTGGTCAAGTTGTGCCACAAACTTCTCTTCTCCCCAATCCTATTCAATACTTCCTCATTAGTTATGTGATCTACCCATCTAATCTTCAGCATTCTTCTGTAGCACCACATTTCGAAAGCTTCTATTCTCTTCTTGTCCAAACTATTTATCGTCCATGTTTCACTTCCATACATGGCTACACTCCATACGAATACTTTCAGAAATGACTTCCTGACACTTAAATCAATACTGGATGTTAACAAATTTCTCTTCTTCAGAAACGCTTTCCTTGCCATTGCCAGCCTACATTTTATATCCTCTCTACTTCGACCATCATCAGTTATTTTGCTCCCCAAATAGCAAAACTCCTTTACTACTTTAAGTGCCTCATTTCCTAATCTAATTCCCCCAGCATCACCCGACTTAATTAGACTACATTCCATTATCCTTGTTTTGCTTTTGTTGATGTTCATCTTATATCCTCCTTTCAAGACACTGTCCATTCCATTCAACTGCTCTTCCAAGTCCTTTGCCGTCTCTGACAGAATTACAATGTCATCGGCGAACCTCAAAGTTTTTATTTCTTCTCCATGAATTTTAATACCTACTCCGAATTTTTCTTTTGTTTCCTTTACTGCTTGCTCAATATACAGATTGAACAACATCGGGGACAGGCTACAACCCTGTCTTACTCCCTTCCCAACCACTGCTTCCCTTTCATGTCCCTCGACTCTTATAACTGCCATCTGGTTTCTGTACAAATTGTAAATAGCCTTTCGCTCCCTGTATTTTACCCCTGCCACCTTTAGAATTTGAAAGAGAGTATTCCAGTCAACATTGTCAAAAGCTTTCTCTAAGTCTACAAATGCTAGAAACGTAGGTTTGCCTTTCCTTAATCTTTCTTCTAAGATAAGTCGTAAGGTCAGTATTGCCTCACGTGTTCCAGTGTTTCTACGGAATCCAAACTGATCTTCCCCGAGGTTGGCTTCTACTAGTTTTTCCATTCGTCTGTAAAGAATTCGTGTTAGTATTTTGCAGCTGTGACTTATTAATCTGATAGTTCGGTAATTTTCACATCTGTCAACACCTGCTTTCTTTGGGATTGGAATTATTATATTCTTCTTGAAGTCTGAGGGTATTTCGCCTGTTTCATACATCTTGCTCACCAGATGGTAGAGTTTTGTCAGGACTGGCTCTCCCACGGCCGTCAGTAGTTCCAATGGAATATTGTCTACTCCGGAGGCCTTGTTTCGACTCAGGTCTTTCAGTGCTCTGTCAAACTCTTCACGCAGTATCGTATCTCCAATTTCATCTTCATCTACATCCTTTTCCATTTCCATAATATTGTCCTCAAGTACATCGCCCTTGTATAGACCCTCTATATACTCCTTCCACCTTTCTGCTTTCCCTTCTTTGCTTAGAACTGGGTTTCCATCTGAACTCTTGATATTCATACAAGTCGTTCTCTTATCTCCAAAGCTCTCTTTAATTTTCCTGTAGGCGGTATCTATCTTACCCCTAGTGAGATAGGCCTCTACATCCTTACATTTGTCCTCTAGCCATTCCTGCTTAGCCATTTTGCACTTCCTGCCGATCTCATTTTTGAGACGTTTGTATTCCTTTTTGCCTGTTTCACTTACTGCATTTTTATATTTTCTCCTTTCATCAATTAAATTCAATATTTCTTCTGTTACCCAAGGATTTCTACTAGCCCTCGTCTTTATACCTACTTGATCCTCTGCTGCCTTCACTACTTCATCCCTCAAAGCTACCCATTCTTCTTCTACTGTATTTATTTCCCCCATTCCTGTCAATTGCTCCCTTATGCTCTCCCTGAATCTCTGTACAACCTCTGGTTCTTTTAGTTTATCCAGGTCCCATCTCCTTAAATTCCCACCTTTTTGCAGTTTCTTCAGTTTTAATCTACAGGTCATAACCAATAGATTGTGGTCAGAGTCCATATCTGCCCCTGGAAATGTCTTACAATTTAAAACCTGGTTCCTAAATCTCTGTCTTACCATTATATAATCTATCTGATACCTTTTAGTATCTCCAGGGTTCTTCCATGTATACAACCTTCTTTCATGATTCTTAAACCAAGTGTTAGTTATGATTATGTTGTGCTCTGTGCAAAATTCTACCAGGCGGCTTCCTCTTTCATTTCTGTCCCCCAATCCATATTCACCTACTATGTTTCCTTCTCTCCCTTTTCCTACACTCGAATTCCAGTCACCCATGACTATTAAATTTTCGTCTCCCTTCACAATCTGAATAATTTCTTTTATTTCATCATACATTTCTTCAATTTCTTCGTCATCTGCAGAGCTAGTTGGCATATAAACTTGTACTACTGTAGTATGTGTGGGCTTCGTGTCTATCTTGGCCACAATAATGCGTTCACTATGCTGTTTGTAGTAGCTTACCCGCATTCCTATTTTCCTATTCATTATTAAACCTACTCCTGCATTACCCCTATTTGATTTTGTGTTTATAACCCTGTAGTCACCTGACCAGAAGTCTTGTTCCTCCTGCCACCGAACTTCACTAATTCCCACTATATCTAACTTCAACCTATCCATTTCCCTTTTTAAATTTTCTAACCTACCTGCCCGATTAAGGGATCTGACATTCCACGCTCCGATCCGTAGAATGCCAGTTTTCTTTCTCCTGATAACAACATCCTCCTGAGTAGTCCCCGCCCGGAGATCCGAATGGGGGACTATTTTACCTCCGGAATATTTTACCCAAGAGGACGCCATCATCATGTAATCATACAGTAAAGCTGCATGCCCTCGGGAAAAATTACAGCTGTAGTTTCCCCTTGCTTTCAGCCGTTTGCAGTACCAGCACAGCAAGGCCGTTTTGGTTATTGTTACAAGGCCAGATCAGTCAATCATCCAGACTGTTGCCCTTGCAACTACTGAAAAGGCTGCTGCCCCTCTTCAGGAACCACACGTTTGTCTGGCCTCTCAACAGATACCCCTCCGTTGTGGTTGCACCTACGGTACGGCTATCTGTATCGCTGAGGCACGCAAGCCTCCCCACCAACGGCAAGGTCCATGGTTCATGGGGGGGAAAAAAACTTTTATTAATGACAGGTATTTAAAAAATATATTTGCTATGAAAACTGTCCATTTTTGTGTGCAAAATGTAATTAGAAATAAGAAAATGCACATTTTCGTAAAACGACAATTATATATGTGTTAATTAGCAAATATTTGATAATTTTCTTATTTAAACTAGCAAACCCTGCAATGATTCACAATTGCTAGATATGTATGAGAGTTGTTTATACATCCTAAGTTTCTGGGCCACCTTTCTCTGTCCATGTTCTCATCCCCCCTTCTCTCTTCCTACATCTCCTCCTGTCCCCCTCTTCTTCTGCATAACATCTTCTCCTCCCTCTGTCTATCCACCTCCAACTTCCCCCTCCTAATGTCCGTTTCCGTCTGAATATTCAGTAGAGATAGCGTAAAAAATTAGAAGAAAAATCCGTCAGGTTTTTTTCTAGATTTTTGGTAAAAACGTTTCTCTTTTATATATCACATATTTATATGTGTAATATATTACAAAAACATATAGCCTATGCCCTTCCGAATGTTAGAGCTCTTGTTGTTGTTGTGGTCTTCAGTCCTGAGACTGGTTTGATGCAGCTTACCATGCTACTCTATCCTGTGCAAGCTTCTCCATCTCCCAGTACCTACTGCAACCTACATCCTTCTGAATCTGCTTCGTGTATTCGTCTCTTGGTCTCCCTCTACGATTTTTACCCTCCACCTTGCCCTCCAATACTAAATTGGTGATCCCTTGAGGCCTCAAAACATGTCCTACCAACCAATCCCTTCTTCTAGTAAAGTTGTGTCACAAATTTCTCTTCTCTCCAATTCTATTCAATACCTCCTCATTAGTTACGTGATCTACTCATCTAATCTTCAGCATTCTTCTGTAGCACCACATTTGGAAAGCTTCTATTCTCTTCTTGTCCAAACTATTTATCGTCCACGTTTCACTTCCATACAAATAATTTCAGAAACGACTTTCTGACACTTAAATACATACTCAATGTTAACCAATTTTTCTTATTTAGAAACGCTTTCCTTGCCATTGCCAGTCTACAATTTATATCCTCTCTACTTCGACCATCATCAGTCATTTAGCTCCCCAAATAGCAAAACTCCTTTACTACTTTAAGTGTCTCATTTCCTAATCTAATTCCCTCAGCAGCACCCAACTTAAATTGACTACATTCCATTATCCTCGTTTTGCTTTTGTTGATGTTCATCCTCCTTTCAAGACACTGTCCATTCCCTTCAAATGCTCTTCCAAGTCTTTCGCTGTCTCTGACAGAATTACAACCCCAAAGTTTTTATTTCTTCTCCATGGATTTTTATGCCTACTCAGAATTTTTCTTTTGTTTCCTTTACTGATTGCTCAATATATAGCTTGAATAACAGGGGAGAGGCTACAACCTTGTCTCACTCCCTTCCCAACACTCTTATAACTGCCATCTGGTTTCTGTACAAATTGTAAATAGCCTTTCGCTTCCTGTATTTTACCTCTGCCACCTCAGAATTTGAAAGAGAGTATTCCAGTCAACACTGTCAAAAGCTTTCCCTGAGTCTACAAATGCTAGAAACGTAGGTTTACCTTTCCTTAATCTATCATCTAAGATAAGTCGTAGAGTCAGTATTGCCTCACGTGTTCCAGTATTTCTACGGAATCCAAACTGATCTTCCCCGAGGTCAGCTTCTACCAGTTTTTCCATTCGTCTGCAAAGAATTCGCGTTAGTATTTTGCAGCTGTGACTTATTAAACTGATAGTTCGGTAATTTTCACATCTGTCAACACCTGCTTTCTTTGGGGTTGGAATTATTATATTCTTCTTGAAGTCTGAGGGTATTTCGCCTGTCTCATACATCTTGCTCACCAGATGGTAGAGTTTTGTCAGCACTGGCTCTCCCAAGGCTGTCAGTAGTTCTAACCAAATGTTGTCTACTCCCGGGTCCTTGTTTTGACTTAGGTCTTTCAGTGCGCTGTCAAGCTCTTCACTCAGTACTATATCTCCTACTGCATCTTCATTTACATGCTCTTCCATTTCCTTAATATTGTCCTCAAGTACATCGCCCTTGTATAGACCCTCTATATACTCCTTACACCTTTCTGCTTTCTCTTCTTTGGTTAGAACTGGGTTTCCATCTGAGCTCTTGATATTCATACAAGTGGTTCTCTTTTCTCCAAAGGTCCTCTAAGTCTACAAATGCTAGAAACGTAGGTTTGCTTTTCCTTAAGCTATCTTCTAAGATAAGTCGTAGGGTCAGAATTGCCTCACGTGTTCCAGTATTTCTACGGAATCCAAACTGATCTTCCCCGAGGTCAGCTTCTACCAGTTTTTTTGTCCTCTAGCCATGCCTGCTTAGCCATTTTGAACTTCCTGTCGATCTCATTTTTGAGACGTTTGTATTCCTTTTTGCCTGCTTCATTTACTGCATTTTTGTATTTTCTCCTTCCATCAATTAAATTCAGTATCTCACCTGTTACCCAAGGATTTTTATCAGCCCTCGTTTTTTTACCTACTTCATCCTCTGCTGCCTTCACTACTTCATCCCTCAAAGCTACCCATTCTTCTTCTACTGTATCTCTTTCCCCCATTCCTGTCAATTGTTCCCTTATTCCCTCCCTGAAACTCTCTACAATCTCTGGTTTAGTCAGTTTATTGAGGTCCCATCTCCTTTAATTTCCCCCTTTTTGCAGTTTCGTCAGTTTTAGTCTACAGTTTATAACCAATTGTGGTCAGAGTCCACACCTGCCCCTGGAAATGTCTTACTATTTAAAACCTGGTTCCTAAATCTCTGTCTTACCATTATATAATCTATCTGATACCTTCTAGTATCTCCAGGCTTCTTCCATGTATACAACCTACTTTCATGATTCTTGAATCAAGTGTTAGCTATGATTAACATATGCTCTGTTCAGAATTCTACCAGGCGGCTTCCTCTTTCATTTCTTGCCCTCAATCCATATTCACCTACTACGTTTCTTTCTCTTCCTTTTCCTACTATCGAATTCCAGTCACCCATGACTAATAAATTTTCGTCTCCCTTCACTACCTGAATAATTTGTTTTATCTCCTCATACATTTCATCAATTTCTTCGTCATCTGCAGAGCATACACTTGTACTACTGTAGTAGGCGTGGGCTTCGTGGCCATTTTGGCCAAAATACGCGTTCACTATGCAGTTGCACTTGCCCTTGAAAGGCAAAGGTCCCGAGTTCGAGTCTCGGTCGGGCACACAGTTTTAATCTGCCAGAAAGTTTCATATCAGCGCACACTCCGCCGCAGAGTGAAAATCTCATTCAGTTCACTATGCTGTTTGTAGTTGTTTACCCGCGCTCCTATTTTTTTTATTCATTGTTAAACCTACTCCTGCATTACCCATATTTTATTTTGTATTTATAACCCTGTATTCACCTGACCAAAAGTCTTGTTCTTGCGGCCGCCGAACTTCACTAATTCCCACTATATGCAATTTTAGCCTATCCATTTCCTTTTTAAATTTTGTAATCTACCTGCCCGATTAAGGGGTCTGACATTCCATGCTCCGATCCACAGAACGCCAGGTTCCTTTCTCCTGAAAACGACGTCCTCTTGAGTAGTCCTCGCCCGGAGATCTGAATGGGGGACTATTTTACCTCCGGAATGTTTTACCCAAGAGGACGCCATCATCATTTAACCATACACTGATGCTGCATGCCCTCGGGAAAAATTACGGCTCTAGTTTCCCCTTGCTTTCAGCCGTTCGCAGTACCAGCACAGCAAGGCAGTTTTGGTTAGTGTTACAAGGCCAGATCAGTCAATCATCCAGACTGTTGCCCTTGCAACTACTGAAAATGCTGCTGCCCCTCTTCAGGAACCACACGTTTGTCCGGCCTCTCAACAGATACCCCTCCGTTGTGGTTGCACCTACGGTACGGCTATCTGTATCACTGAGGCACGCAAGCCTCCCCACCATCGGCAAGGTCCATGGTTCACGTAAAAATTGGAATCAGATCTTTTAAGAACTTTTCGAGTTTTGTGGTAGCTATGCTTTCCCTTTATATATTACATATTTGTGTATATATTATACATATTACAAAAACATGTAGCCTATATCCATCTGAACGTTTAAAGAGTGTCGTGTAAAAATTTATAGTAAATCTGTCGAGGACTTTTCGAGATTTTCGGTGTTAACGTTTCCTTTTTCTCGTATCTTAAAATAAATATATTTAAATTTTAGTATCAAAAAGTGAAACAACTCATAACTTCAAAACGACGCTAATTGCAGACTGACGATTTTGTAAGAACAAAATTTTCAGCATAATTTACTATCTTAAGAATATGTCGTTACTGTAGATATATTTGAAAACAATGACTGAGTAAAGAAGTGCATTAGATATACTTGAAATGTCTTATGTATGAGATTTTATTGGAAGTTTACTCCGCACTTTCTCGAAATTGCCAGCTTGTCACATTTCACTGTTTACAGTTGAGGTTTACAATAGAAACTTGTGAACCACACCAAATAACAAAATTGTAGAATGCAGATTTACACATCCAGTACTTGCGTCGGTGCTGATATTTCTTTAATGGGCATTAAGCCGCCGTCCAAGCAAAATTTTCTGCCTAACGTTTCGTCTTCCAGTGCTGGAGGCATCATCAGAGGCTTCAACGACTCAGAAAGTAGTTACAGTCTCAAACAAGCTTTGCAAGTTGAGCTATTTAAGGACATCCGCAATCTTGAGCAGTGGTCCGATGACGTCACGAATCGACCATTGCGTGGACACATACAGAGAGTTCGGCTTTCTGAGCTTGTCTGAGACTTTAGCTGCTTTCTGAGTGTCTCCAATATCGGATGAGAATTGTGTCTTGGACCACGTCATTATACTAATAAAGCAGATATCAGCAATAACAAAATTATTGTGCATACATATAATAAAAAGAATAAAGACATGATTAAATATGTAAATGATGTAGGGACATATGGGGTGAAGTATTTCGTCCACAGAGCTGCCATCTCTGGCAGCACAACGGCTCTAAGCTTCGCTGAGCATCGATTCAAAATGGCTCTGAGCACTATGGGACTTAACATCTGTGGTCATCAGTCCCCTAGAACTTAGAACTACTTAAACCTAACTAACCTAAGGACTTCACACACATCCATGCACGAGGCAGGATTCGAGCCTGCGACCGTAGCGGTCGCGCGGTTCCAGACTGTAGCGCCTAGAACCGCTTGGTCACCACGGCCAACGTACAGCCTCTGTAACAAGATAGATTAGGACAGCATGGGAAACATGCTGTTTTGCGATATCTTGTTGAAATATTTCTTCTCGGAGACTATGAAGACTGGAACAGCCACTGGCCTTAATGAACTTCAAACGTAGCGCTAGTTGAACAAGTTTTCGGCTATGTGAAGCAGAGGTGCTGGTGCTGTGAACCCAACGGCGCCACATACCATCAGGCCAGGTGCTGAGCCTATATATTTCTCACGAATTTAATGTGGCAACGCACGTTCTTCGTCCGAGGCCCCTCACACAGGTAAGTCCAGCATGAAGCTGTACATACACTGCTTGGCGACGAAATGTACCACCTTGGAGATATGGCGACCAAAGTGCTTTAGTGTTCTTGGTGTTGTTACCAGGCCTAATAGGGTATACTCTGTTCAGTAACACTAATGTGACCACCTGTCAAAAGCCTGAATAACCACCTTTTGCAGCGCAGAACGCTGCAAGAGGTGTAGCAAGAGAGCCAATGAGGTTCTGGAAGGTACTGGCAGGGGTGTCGAACCAAGGCGACTCCAGTGCCCTGGCCAGCTGCACTAACTTTCTCGGTTGACGATCCCTCGTTCAAATCCGCCGAGTTTGGTGGTCGGGGGATTACAGTTAACTCATCCAGGTGCTCTTCGAAACACGCACACACACTTTGAGCACGTTGCATTGTCCTGCTGGTAGATGCCGCCGGGCCAAGGGAAAACAACCTGAATGTAGTGGTCGACATAGTCCCCAAGGATACGCACGTTGTTGTGTTGATCCATTGTGCCTTCCACAATGACGTGATCACCGCCAGACTATAACGCTCCCTCCTCCAGGCTAGACGCTTCCAGTGATTGTTGCAGAGTTTGCTTCAAGATATCCCTCGTCATACACACCAACAGCCATCCCTCCAATGGAGCATAGAACGTGATTCATGTGAAAAGACCACCTATCGCCACTCAGTGGATGTCCAGCTACGGTATTGGCGTGCAAATTCCAGCCTTCATCACCAATGAACAGCAGTCAGCTTGGATGCATGAATCAAGCACCTATTGCAGAGAACCATACTCAGCAACGTTTTCTGAATGGACGTTGAGGGGACACGGTTGACAGCCCCTTGGTTCATCTGGGCAGTCAGTTACGGAACATCTGCATGTCTATTCGCTCATATGCATCTCCACACTGTCATTCACAGCTGTCATCCATGGCCTGTGGTACACCACAGTGACCTCTGCACCGGTTTTGGACAGCGCCATTTTGACATGCACATTATACTTCAACTACAGTGGCCTGTGAACAGTTTACAAACGTATCCGTTTCGGAAGTGCTTCCATTGTTGGTCCAAAAGCCAACGATCATGTCCTTTTGGATGTCATATAAATTGCTCCAATGCCACACTACGACTGCACTGTTTTCTGTGTACCTCTGACACATTTTATATACCATCCACTATTAGCGGTGACACCTGTTTCTGTGAAAGGTTATTACGCACTGATATCGAACATAGTGTGACCGGTGGTCACATTAATGTGATTGGACCATGTGTAAGGGACGTCAGCTAGTGAGTGATCACTGTGAAGTTCATGGGGCTGGTGCTTACTTGTGTGCAGACAGCGTTATCAGCACCTAACAGAGTGTGAAATGTGCCTCATTGGGGGCCTTTATTTGGCCAACTGATAGAATCATGCAGTATCCATATTTGTCCGGCAGTCAGATGTAATAGTGGCCCAGTGTTGGACTGCTTGGGAACGTGTTGGCAGGCATACACGTCGTCGTCAAGCTTCCAGTCGACAACGTCTAACCTGCACAAGGGAGCACCACTGTATTGTGCACCAAACACAGCAGCTAGGGTTGCCATCCTATGCACACGCTGCCATCAACACCACAAAATAACTGGCAGTGTTTGGAGTGTTGCCATGTCTAGCAACTACAGACTGCTGATGAATAACGTTGCATTGTATTTAAACATGAACTGCTGTTCTGCACTAGCCCAGACGACCACCATTGGTGAATATGGTGTCGATGTGGGGAGAGGTTCCACTCTACCAATGTTTTGGAGATGCACAACATGTTAATCCTGGCGGCATAATGTGGGAAGCCATCGGTATCACTTCACCTCATGGCTCATAGCGGCTGAGGGAATTTTGACGGTAGAACAATAATGGCACAGGAATCCTGCATCTTCATGTGTTACCTCTCATGTTACAGCATTGTGGTGCCGTTTTTCAACAGCACAATGCTCATTCACTCATGGCACATGTATCTACACTACTGGCCATTAAAACTGCTACACCAAGAAGAAATGCAGATGATAAGTGGGTATTAATTGGACAAATATATTATACTAGAATTGACATGTGATTACATTTTCACGCAATTTGGGTGCATAGATCCTGAGAAATCAGTACCCAGAACAACCACCCGTGGCCGTAATAACTGCCTTGATACGCGTGGGCATTGAGTGAAACAGAGCATGGATGGCGTGTACAGGTACAGCTGCCCGTGCAGCTTCAACACTATACCACAGTTCATCAAGAGTAGTGCCTGGCGTATTGTGACGAGCCAGTTGCTCGGTCACCATTGACCAGACGTTTTCAGTTGGTGAGAGATCTGAAGGAGGTGCTGGCCAGGGCAGCAGTCGAACATTTCCTGTATCCAGAAAGGCCCGTCCAGGACCTGCAACATGCGGTCGTGCATTATCCTGCTGAACTGTAGCGTTTCACAGGGATCGAATGAAGGGTAGAGCCAAAAGTCGTAACACATCTGAAATGTAACGTCCACTGTTCAAAGTGCCGTCAATGCGAACAAGAGGTAACCGAGACGTGTAACCAATGGCAGTCCATACCATCACGGTGGGTGATACGCCAGTATGGCGATCACGAATACACGCTTCCAATGTGTGTTCACCGCGATGTCGCCAAACACGGGTGCGACCATCACGATGCTGTAAACACAACCTGGATTCATCCGAAAAAATGACGTTTTGCCATTCGTGCATCCAGGTTCGTCGCTGAGTACACCATCGCAGGCGCTCCTGTCTGTGATGCAGCGTCAAGGGTAACCGCAGCCATGGTCTCCGAGCTGGTAGTCCATGCAGCTGCAAACGTCGTCGAACTGTTCGCGCAGATGGTTGTTGTCTTGCAAACGTCCCCATCTGTTGACTCAGGGATCGAGACGTGGCTGCACGATCCGTTACAGCCATGCGGATAAGATGCCTGTAATCTCGACTGTTAGTGATATGAGGCCGCTGGGATCCAGCACGGCGTTCCGTATTACCCTCCTGAACCCACAGATTCCATATTCTGCTAACAGTCATTGGATCTCGACTAACGCGAGCAGCAATATCGCGATACGATAAACCGCAATAGCGATAGGCTACAATACGACCTTAATCAAAGTCGGAAACGCGATGGAACGCATTTCTCCTCCTTACACGAGGCATCACAACAACTTTTCGCCAGGCAACGCCGGTCAACTGCTGTTTGTGTATGAGAAATAGGTTGGAAACTTTCCTCATGTCATCACGTTGTAGGTGTCGCCACCGGCGCCAACCTTGTGTGAATGCTCTGAAAAGCTAATTATTTGCTTATCACAGCATCTTATTCCCGTCGGTTAAATTTCGCGTCTGTAGCACGCCATCCTCGTGGTGTAGCAATTTTAATGGCCAGTATTGTATGTATGGGTCATGTTTGTTGTTGTTACCAGGCCCAGTAGGGTGTACACTGTCCAGCCATATTAAAGTGACCATCTGTAAACGGTGTGAATGGACACCTTTTGCAGTGCAGAACGCTGCAAGACGTACACGAAGAGAACCAGTGGTGTTCCAGAGGGCATCGACAGGGACGTGGAAGATGTGTGTCGTACTCCTGTGGCCAGCACGATCTCCAGATCTTGTAACGACACAAGTGTACGTCACGCAATGTAGGAATTGTTCCGTTTCGTTTCTTAGAAGTTATTTCTTTATTCTCTGTCGTAACTTAAAATACACGGTCAGTAGCAGGGCAGTTGTAAAAACCTGTATAAAGCAAGCAGTGAGATGATAGAGCGCTGAGGGCGCAATTGCCATCTAATGGCTGCAGGGTAACGTAAGGCAGCTCGCCGCTGTAAGATGCTGCCACCAGCCTGCAAAGTACGCAACTAACAATCTGTAACTGTGTTGTTTCAAATGTATAACTGCAGATAACGTTTTTTGTATTAATGTCTATATACTGTTAAGCAGATCTCAGTTTTAAAAGTATTGTGATCCTTTGTAATTAAAGCTGTAGCGAGTCATGGTTTTAGGCTTCAATTAGAATCTAAAGGGAGTTCCCCACGGAAAGGTAAGGCGGGAGAAACGTTGCGATAGAAAGTTCCAGAACAGTTCTCTTTGTGAGTCGGAAGGGTTGCGAAGTAGCGTGTGGTACAATGCCCACGTTCCGAGCTGTGTGGTGATTAAAATGAGCACAGTCATTGTTAAACAGCCTCGGATGGATGGGAAATTATTGGTACACGTAATACTACAGAAGTAAGCAGCAGTTTGTTAACCAAGCAGAAGTGGCAAGTGGCAATGTTATTACGAGGGCAAGTGGGAAGTCGGTATTTGCTGCGAAGGCGGCAGACGTTACGCTATACTGACCAGATTTTACGACGGCAATTACGACTAGGAAGCCACTGTGTAAAAGCTGGTAAACCATCCACCGGTAGCAAACTCTCGTCAGAGGCTGCAATGCGATGCTCAACAGCACAAAAAGAATTGAAGTACTTATTTCTATTGTGAACTTCAGTGTATTCTATTTGTGATAGTGGCCGACGTATTGTAGAAGTCATGATTCGTCGTCCTCTTGTACATGTTAAGTAATACAAGTTGAGTGTTTAAAAACAACAAGCTTCATCACAGTGTTGTTATTCCAGTAGATGCTTAGTGTGTTCTTTTCACATACTGTGATATTCAATCAGCAACACTTCCAGATCATAAGCTGGTTATACGTAGGCCTATATTGAGTGCTTAAAATTATTATTGCCATATTAAGCAAGGCATCAGATTGTGTACAAAGTACCAGATATATTATTACACTGAGAAGCGTAATAAAATCAGTTGCATAAGAAGACAACGAAAGGTATTGTGCTCATTTTCATTACTACAAAAAAGATTATTACTGTGGTGTTCAGAACATACTGTATTACTGATTCATGGCGTGTGACAAACTAAATTTATGTTTCAACAAAAGTGCAGAAAAGTGATTCGTTACGTTGCATTTAGGTACTATCAGTTCAAAAATTCTTCGCGTTGAAAGTTATTAGGAAACATCAGTGTAAAAACTCATTTCCAGTCATTGGCCAATTCTGTGTACAGATAATTTTAAAGAAAGATGTTTATAAGTTACAAAAATTACATATAACACCACTACAGTAGCTATGCACCTTCAATGCTTAGCAGATCTTTTCACTCAACATTTCAGTGTTATATTACGGTATATTGATAATTTTTACTTATGGACCGTCTGACAGTAACTGAATAAAAAACAATTTTTGTGCCATACGCGTTTCGCCTTTATTTTCTGCAAGGCATCATCAGTTGCCTGGAATACGTACATATGTTTGCTATTTAATTTACATTTTTGTCACTGTACCTATAGGTTATAAACAGTTATGATGATTGTTATTCACTATTAAGTACTAATCTTTTGAACTTACAGGTTGCGTGGACAATTTTTTACATATTACGCTCCTGTTCCATTTTTGGTGTTGTTCTTCTTCTTATGAATGCCAATTTGCGGCTTTTTTCCCACATTCCACAGCACTATGAACTGAACGCTTGTTTCAAAGCAATGTTTTAGTTTCTGTTGCCGACTGTCAAATGTTTTTGCCAAAGATCGAATGATATTGCCAAACTTTCGAGTGTTATTAATGAAGTATCTGTGATCTGTTCGTGTATGCATTTGTGTGTACGTTTGTGTATGTGTGTGTGTGTGTGTTTGTGTATATATACACACACACACACACATATATATATATATATATATATATATATATATATATATATATATATTGTTGGCTCTGCTTGTATATATGTGTGTGTGTGTTGGTGTGATACATTTTTTGTGGTGTGTGTGTGTGTGTGTGTGTGTGTGTGTGTGTGTGTGTGTGTGTGTGTGTGTGTGTGGGTGGCTTCAGAAGGTGAAGGGGGAAGAGTTTTTTTTGTTGTATCTTATCATTTCCTTTATTAAGTGTAGTAGCGAGCCTGTGCTGATGTGTGTTTGTTCATTTATGACATGTTTGTTTTCTGCTATGGCTTTCTGGATGTGGAAGTTTTCTTGTGTTTGTATATGATGTTTGTCACGGTTGCTTATTCTCATTATTTTTTATTTCTTGTTACATGTTTGTAGGATAATGGTTATGGTGTTTTAAATGTTCTGCAAATGTGGAATTGTTTGTTTCGACTTCCAACATCTGATATGCTATTTTGAAGCCCTGTCTCTTTAGGATGTTTGCAACTCTGTGTGTTAGTTTATGTGTGTAGGTCACGGTGCACCATCTGGTTCTTTTCTGTGTGGTGTTGTCGTTGTGTTTGTTTGTTGAGTGTGTTTGTAAGTTTTCAGCTTGTGAGTTCTCTTGTATTCTGGAAATGTTGTGTTTGTTTTGTATTTGTGTTTTTATTTTTTGATTGAGCCCTTGTACCACATGTATGTCATACCCGTTATTCCTAGCTCTTTGTATGGTTGTACACATTTCTTGTTCATAGTTTCTCTTGTTGAGTGGGATTCTGTTTAATCTATGTAACATGTGTCTTACTGCTGCCAGTTTATGGCTGTGGGGGTGGTTTGATGTGGAATGTATTATTGTGTCTGTGGCTGTTGGTTTTCTAAAGATATTAAATGTGTGTTTGCAATTTTATTTTTTTATTGTAATGTTAAGAAAATTTATTTGATTTTCTTTTTCTTTGTGATGTGTGAATTTTATGTTCTGATGAGCTTTGTTTATTTCCGAATGGAGTTCACCTATTTTTTCACTTGGCTCATCTACCAGCCTCAGCCTCAGCGATACAGATGACTGTACCGTAGGTACAACCACAATGGAGGGGTATCTGTTGAGAGGCCAGACAAACGTGTGGTTCCTAAAGAGGGGCAGCAGCCTTTTCAGTAGTTGCAGGGGCAACAGTCCGGATGATTGACTGATCTCGCCTTGCAATACTAACCAAAACGGCCTTGCTGTGCTGGTACTGCGAACGGCTGAAAGCAAGGGGAAACTACAGCCGTAATTTTTCCCGAGGGCATGCAGCTTTAATGTATGGTTAAATGATGATGGCGTCCTCTTGGGTAAAATATTCCGGAGGTAAAATAGTCCCCCATTCGGATCTCTGGGCAGGGACTTCTCAAGAGGACGTCGTTATCAGGAGAAAGAAAAACGGCGTTCTACGGATCAGAGCGTGGAATGTCAGATCCCTTAATCGAACAGGTAGATTAGAAAATTTAAAAAGGGAAATGGATAGGTTGAAGTTAGATATAGTGGGAATTAGTGAAGTTCAGTGGCAGGAGGAACAAACTTGTGGTCAGGTGAATACAGGGTTATAAATACAAAATCAAATAGGGGTAATGCGGGAGTAGGTTTAATAATGAATAAAAAAACAGGAATGCGGGTAAGCTACTACCAACAACATAGTGAACGCATTATTGTGGCCAAGATAGACACGAAGTCCACGCCTACTACAGTAGTTCAAGTTTATATGCCAACTAGCTCTGCAGATGATGAAGAAATTGATGAAATGTATGATGAGATAAAAGAAATTATTCAGGTAGTGAAGGGAGACAAAAATTTAATAGTCATGGGTGACTGGAATTCGAGAGTAGGAAAAGGGTGAGAAGGAAACGTAGTAGGTGAATATGGATTGGGGGAGAGAAATGAAAGAGGAAGCCGTCTGGTAGAATTTTGCACAGAGCATAATTTAATCATAGCTAACAGTTGGTTCGAGAACCATAAAAGAAGATTGTATACATGGAAGAATCCTGGCGATACTAGCAGGTATCAGATAGATTATATAATGGTAAGACAGAGATGTAGGAATCAGGTTTTAAATTGTAAGACATTTCCAGGTGCAGATGTGGACTCTGACCACAATCTACTGGTCATGAACTGTAGATTAAAAATGAAGAAACTGCAAAAAGGTGGGAATTTAAGGAGATGGGACCTGGACAATCTGACTAAACCAGAGGTTGTACAGAGTTTCAGGGAGAGCATAAGAGAACAATTGACAGGAATGGGGGAAAGAAATACAGTAGAAGAAGAATGGGTAGCTTTGAGGGATGAAGTAGTGGAGGCAGCAGAGGATCAAGTAGGTAAAAAGACGAGGGCTAGTAGAAATCCTTGGGTAACACAAGATATATTGAATTCAATTGATGAAAGGAGAAAATATAAAAACGCAGTAAATGAAGCAGGCAAAAGGGAATACAAACGTCTCAAAAATGAGATCGACAGAAATTGCAAAACTGCTAAGCAGGGATGGCTAGAGGACAAATGTAAGGATTTAGAGGCTTATCTCACGAGGGGAAAGATAGACACTGCCTACAGGAAAACTAAAGAGACCTTTGGTGAAAAGAGAACCACTTGCATGAATATCAAGAGCTCAGATGGAAACCCAGTTCTAAGCAAAGAAGGGAAAGCAGAAAGGTGGAAGGAGTATATAGAGGGTCTATAGAGGGGCGATGTTCTTGAGGACAATATTATGGAAATGGAAGAGGATGTACACTCCTGGAAATGGAAAAAAGAACACATTGACACCGGTGTGTCAGACCCACCATACTTGCTCCGGACACTGCGAGAGGGCTGTACAAGCAATGATCACACGCACGGCACAGCGGACACACCAGGAACCGCGGTGTTGGCCGTCGAATGGCGCTAGCTGCGCAGCATTTGTGCACCGCCGCCGTCAGTGTCAGCCAGTTTCCCGTGGCAGACGGAGCTCCATCGCAGTCTTTAACACTGGTAGCATGCCGCGACAGCGTGGACGTGAACCGTGTGTGCAGTCGACGGACTTTGAGCGAGCGCGTATAGTGGGCATGCGGGAGGCCGGGTGGACGTACCGCCGAATTGCTCAACACGTGGGGCGTGAGGTCTCCACAGTACATCGATGTTGTCGCCAGTGGTCGGCGGAAGGTGCACGTGCCCGTCGACCTGGGACCGGACCGCAGCGACGCACGGATGCACGCCAAGACCGTAGGATCCTACGCAGTGCCGTAGGGGACCGCACCGCCACTTCCCAGCAAATTAGGGACACTGTTGCTCCTGGGGTATCGGCGAGGACCATTCGCAGCCGTCTCCATGAAGCTGGGCTACGGTCCCGCACACCATTAGGCCGTCTTCCGCTCACGCCCCAACATCGTGCAGCCCGCCTCCAGTGGTGTCGCGACAGGCGTGAATGGAGGGACGAATAGAGACGTGTCGTCTTCAGCGATGAGAGTCGCTTCTGCCTTGGTGCCAATGATGGTCGTATGCGTGTTTGGCACCGTGCAGGTGAGCGCCACAATCAGGACTGCATACGACCGAGGCACACAGGGCCAACACCCGGCATCATGGTGTGGGGAGCGATCTCCTACACTGGCCGTACACCACTGGTGATCGTCGAGGGGACACTGAATAGTGCACGGTACATCCAAACCGTCATCGAACCCATCGTTCTAGCATTCCTAGACCGGCAAGGGAACGTGCTGTTCCAACAGGACAATGCACGTCCGCATGTATCCCGTGCCACCCAACGTGCTCTAGAAGGTGTAAGTCAACTACCCTGGCCAGCAAGATCTCCGGATCTGTCCCCATTGAGCACGTTTGGGACTGGATGAAGCGTCGTCTCACGCGGTCTGCACGTCCAGCACGAACGCTGGTCCAACTGAGGCGCCAGGTGGAAATGGCATGGCAAGCCGTTCCACAGGACTACATCCAGCATCTCTACGATCGTCTCCATGAGAGAATAGCAGCCTGCATTGCTGCGAAAGGTGGATATACACTGTACTAGTGCCGACATTGTGCATGCTCTGTTGCCTGTGTCTATGTGCCTGTGGTTCTGTCAGTGTGATCATGTGATGTATCTGACCCCAGGAATGTGTCAATAAAGTTTCCCCTTCCTGGGAAATGAATTCACGGTGTTCTTATTTCAATTTCCAGGAGTGTAGATGAAGATGAAATGGGAGATACGATACTGCGTGAAGAGCTCGACAGAGCACTGAAAGACCTGAGTCCAAACAAGGCCCCAGGAGTAGACAACATTCCATTAGAACTACTGACGGCCTTCGGAGAGCCAGGAACCAGTCCTGACAAAACTCTACCATCTGGTGAGCAAGATGAATGAGACAGGCGAAATACCCTCAGACTTCAAGAAGAATGTAATAATTCCAATCCCAAAGAAAGCAGGTGTTGGCAGATGTGAAAATTACCGAACTATCAGTTTAATAAGTCACAGCTGCAAAATACTAACGCGAATTCCTTACAGACGAATGGAAAAACTGGTAGAAGCCGACCTCGGCGAAGATCAGTTTGGATTCTGCAGAACTGTTGGAACACGTGAGGCAATACTGACTTACATTAGAAAATAGATTAAGGAAAGGCAAATCTACATTTATAGCATTTGTAGACTTAGAGAAAGCTTTCGACAATGTTGATTGGAATACTCTCTTTCAAATTCTAAAGGTGGCGGGGGTAAAATACGGGGAGCGAAAGGCTATTTACAATTTGTACAGAAACCAGATGGCACTTATAAGAGTCGAGGGGTATGAAAGGGAAGCAGTGGTTGGGAAGGGAGTGAGACAGGGTTGTAGCCTGTCCTCGATGTTATTCAATCTGTATATTGAGCAAGCAGTAAAGGAAACAAAAGAAAAAGTCGGAGTAGGTATTAAAGTCCATGGAGACTTTTTTTTTACTTTTTTTCTTTGAGGTTCGCCGATGTCATTGTAATTCTGTCAGAGACAGCAAAGGACTTGAAAGAGCAGTTGAACGGAATGGACAGTGTCTTGAAAGGAGGATATAAGATGAACATCAACAAAAGCAAAACGAGGATAATGGAATGTAGTCGAATTAAGTCGGGTGATGCTGAGGGACTTAGATTAGGAAATGAGACACTTAAACTAGTAAAGGGGTTTTGCTATTTGGGGAGCAAAATAACTGAAGATGGTCGAAGTAGAGAGGATATAAAATGTAGACTGGCAATGGCAAGGAAAGCGTTTCTGAAGAAGAGAAATTTGTTAACATCGAGTATAGATTTAAGTGTCAGGAAGCCGTTTCTGAAAGTATTTGTATGGAGTGTAGCCATGTATCGAAGTGAAACATGAACGATAAATAGTTTGGACAAGAAGAGAGTAGAAGATTTCGAAATGTGGTGCTACAGAAGAATGCCGAAGATTAGATGGGTAGATCACATAACTAATGAGGAGGTATTGAATAGAATTTGGGAGAAGAGGAGTTTGTGGCACAACCTGACAAGAAGAAGGGACCGGTTGGTAGGACACGTTCTGAGGCATCAAGGGATCACAAATTTAGCATTGGAGGGCAGCGTGGAGGGTAAAAATCGGAGAGGGAGACCAAGAGATGAATATACTAATCAGATTTAGAAGGATGTAGGTTGCAGTAAGTACTGGGAGATGAAGAAGCTTGCACAGGATAGAGTAGCATGGAGAGCTGCATCAAACCAGTCTCAGGACTGAAGACTACAACAACAACAACAACATCTACCAGACAAATAATGTCATCAACGTATCTGTACCAATATATGATTTTTAAACTTTCATTAGTGGTTATCTTTTCAAATATTTGATTTTCTAGATGGCTGATGAAAATGTTTGCTAGTGTTCCTGATAGTGGGGATCCCATGGGCAGTTTATCACTTTGTAGATAATATTCTTTCTCAAACTAAAAGTAGTTGTGTTCAGTTGTCATTCTGAGCATATCTGTTATTCCTTTTATTGCGTCTGTGGTGAGGTTGCTGTGGGATGAGAGATTTTGTTCTATGATTTCTATTGTTTCTGTGATAGGGATGGAGGTATACATATTTTCTATGTCGAATGTACTCACAGACAAACAGAAATACTACATAACACGGAAAAACCCACAAGCACCAACACTCCACAGTCAACTGAAAGTACATAAACACGGAATGCCAATGAGGGCTGTTATCAACTTCAAGAAAGCCCCAACATACCACATAGCCAAACACCACCAGAAGTTAGTTACAAAACACTGTAAAGTAGAAAACAACAGAACAGTGATAAACACAGGAAACCTAATAGAAAATATACAGAACGTATAGGTACCACACACAGCATCACTGATCTCATTCGACTTAAGCAACCATGACAAACATCTTATACAAACATAAGAAAACTTCCACATCCAGAAAGCCATAGCAGAAAACAAACATGTGATGAATGAACAAACACACATCAGCACAGGCTCCCTACTACACTTAATAAAGGAAATGATGAGATAAAACAAAAAAAACTCTTCCCCCTTCACCTTCTGGAGTCACTCTCACAGACACACACACACACACACACACACACACACACACACACACACACACAGCCCCAAAAAAAAACACACACACACACACACACACACACACATAAGCAGAGCCCACAAAAAAAATATATACCACACCAAAACACACACACACACACACCACAAACAAATGTATCACACACACACACACACACACACACACACACACACACATAAGCAGAGCGCACAAAAGAATTATGTATATATACCACACCAAAAGACACACACACACACACACACACACACACACATACACAAACGTACACACAAATGCATAAACGAACAGATCACAGATACTTCAATAATCAAACTCGAAAGTTTGGCAATAACATTCGATCTTTCGCAAAAACATTTGACAGTCGGCAACAGAAACCAAAACATTGCATTGAAACAAGCGTTTAGTTCATAGTGCTGTGAATGTGGAAAAAACAACGCAAATTGACATTCATAAGAAGAAGAACAATACCAAAAATGCAACAGGAGCGTAATATGTAAGAAATTGTCCACGCAACCTGTAAGTATAGTTCAAAACATTACTACTTAGTAGGAAATAACAACCACCAGAACTGTTTATAACCTATAGGTACAGTGCCAAAAATGTAAATTAAATAGCAAACATATGTACATATTCAAGACCACTGATGATGCCTTGCAGAAAATAAAGGGGAAACGCATATGGCACTAAAATTGTGTTTTATTCAGTTGCTGTCAGACGGTCCATAAGTAAAAATTATCAGTATACCGTAATATTACCCGCAACTGAGGAAGACAGGACTACAAAAGTTGAAGATTTCAGTGTTATTTTACACAAAAGTGTCTCAAGTTTAAAATAGGTTCCTTCTGCACTGATGAAAGTGTCCTTCGCTGCAGTAACGAACACATGTGTAGGATCCATATTGTTCATATATGGTGTATGTCACTATTTGAAAGTGGTTAGACTTATTTTGTATGCTCGCGTCCTGCTTGTTTGCTTGTCAAATTACTATATCGGTTCCAATTATTCAAAATTAAAGATTGTGTGGTAAGAGATTACGTTTTTAGTGCTTAGAGCGATTAGTGAAATCAGCACTGACATCTTACTGCATGTGAGTGTCCGCCATTATAATTACGAGTCCGATCGCCAACCACGGTCATTTGTACGCGAAAACTGATCCATAAAAGGAACTGGGTGGGGCATCGCAATCTCCAGATCTGTCTCCGATAGAACACATGTGGAATGAGCTCGGAGGTCATCTCTGGCCCATTGTCAGTATCTCGGGTATCAAGTACCAGCTGCAATACTGTGGGTCAGGTTGTATCAGTGGAGGATACGACTGATTTATACAACCTTCCCAACCGAATCTGTGCACATATCCAGGCCAGAGGGATTGTAATGTCATACTGATACGTGAGCTCATACTGCCAAGTACTTTGTAAATTTGCCTCGATATTAGAATTACTGAAATAACACGACATACCCACTCAACTCGTAGAGTACCAGTTCTTTACCTTCTCCCGTTCTGGGTGGTTCACTTGTTTTGTTGGGCTGTGCAGATAATGTGTCCACCGCAGTAGTGGATGACGGAAAGCACTTACCATTGACACTACGTCCGCCGAGGGTTGTGAACGTAGTGACCCTCTGTGCGAGTGTGGAATGACGCGCGTACGCTCTCTCGGCCTCGATCTTGATACCTCAGCGGCTGGACCCTGGCTGCACTCCTTTCGCTTTGGGGGCTTGTAGTGACTTGGCTCGGACCACACCTGTAAAGGATAATCAGTGTCTGAGGACATCCATTGTCGTGGTTCGCATCCAACCACTTTGTCCAGCTACTTGGCAACGGACCCATATCAGCTGCAGTGTGTTATGACAACCGCTGCTCTTTCTGCACTGCCTCTGCTCAGTGATCTACATCATGCAGATGGGCAATCACCTTCAAAGAATGAACATTTTCTGACAACAGTCTGTTATATTGCTGACCTGTCTCCGTTTTGATGGCACACATGTACAATGGAGGCATGTAATTTGTAGCTAGCCAATAGTCTGGCTTGCATAACATATATTTGGAAGATTTCATCTAATTGGTGGTTAAATATACATCTAGCACGAAAATCTACTGAACAGAAAGCCAACTTCCTGTTTTTCCTCCAGTCAAATGCCAGGACGGTTCCTTTGAAAGAGCACGGCCGACGTCCTTCCCCATCCTTCCCTAATCTTATGAGACCGATGACCTCACTGTCTGGTATCCTCCCCCAAAACAACCAACCAACCAACCAACCAACCTTGTTTTTCTCCAATTTAGTGTCATCCAGCGAGTGGTTTCACGGTCATCACTGAAAAATGCGGGGAAGTATGGGGATAGCCAGAAATCAGGCTTGGATTTTTTAGCTTTGATGGCCTCCAGCAACAGTAATTTTGATAGTGACCTGACGCATCAGTGTTCGCAATGGAGTCTCCTTGCGACCTTCACGAAAAATGCATTGAGTCATCCTCTGTGTCTTCTAATACGTGTGTTGGGACCACACCTACAAAGGACGACACATGTCTGAGTGCAGTAGATACTCGGGTAGGCTGACTTCCAGTGGCTGGGTGCGCCTACACATGCAAACGAAAGCGCGAACGCTCTTGTTGACCTGTCTGCTTCGATGGCTTCAAACGACTGTGTTTGGCGTACATCTGCAAACGATTTGTAGTTTTTGAAGACAGCCAGATTCTGTTGGTTGGTTGGTTGTTTCGGGGAAGGAGACCAGACAGCGAGGTCATCGGTCTCATCGGATTAGGGAAGGACGGGGAAGGAAGTCGCCCATGCCCTTTGAAAGGAACCATCCCGGCATTTGCCTGGAGCGATTTAGGGAAATCACAGAAAACCTAAATCAGGATGGCCGGACGCGGGATTGAACCGTCGTCCTCCCGAATGCGAGTCCAGTGTCTAACCACTGCGTCACCTCGCTTGGTCCAGATTCTGTAAACGCCATTGGTGTCACCGCTTGCCTGTGAAGAAGGGGTGATTAGTCCAATTTCAGCCAGGTACTTACAAGAAGAAGCTGTGCTACCTGTCGCGATGAAATGTAAATCAGATTGAGAAGATGTCAGTTTTGTAGCCTGCACTAGCGCAGTGCACAAGCTGATGTAAAGTGTCATGAGTGATGATGAGGTGAAGTAAAGTGATTATGCAGTGAATACTGAAGAAGGATTTTAGTTTACTTGCAATGTTAGGACCTGTGTTCTGAGCTATGGCATCAAAAACAGAAGAGATAAAATATGAACATTATATTCTAAACCATGTACGTGACTTAACATTATTTTGTCTTAACTAAACTGAAATCTACAACAGAAGTAATGCAGACAGGATCCGATATCAGTTAAGTAGAATTTGAAATGTGTCACACTGCAGACTATTAACTAAGGTACAGGCATATGGAATAGGTTCCCAGATATGTGAGCAGGTGGAAGACTTCTTAACCAACAGGATTCAGTGTGTTGTCGTCGACGGCGAGTGTTGGTCAGAGACAAATATATAGACAGGAGTTGCCCAACGAAGTGTGATAGGACCGCTTATTATTTTCTATATACGTAAATTATCTGCCATACAGGGTAGGCATCAATTGAAGATTGTTTGCTGCTGATGCTGCAGTGTGCGGGAAAATGTCAAAGTTGTGTGACTGTAGGAGGATACAAGATGACTTAGACAAATTTTCTAGTAGATGTGATGAATGTCAGCTAGCTCAAAATGTATATAAATGTAAGTTAAGGTGGCTGAATAGGAAAAACAGACCCATAATGTTCTGTTACAGCATTAGTAGTGACCTGCTTGACACAGTCAGTTCGTTAAAATATCTAGGCGCAACACTACAAAGCGATATGGAATGGAACGAGCATGTGAAGATTGTGACAGGGAAGGCAAATGGTCAACTTTAGTTTATTGTGAGAATTATAGGAAAGTGTGGTCCATCTCTAAAGGAGACCGCACATAGGCCGCCAGTGCGAACTAATTTTGAGCACCACTCTAGTGTTTGGGATCTGTATCAGGTTGGATTAAAGGAAAACATCGAAGCAATACACAGGTGGGCTGCTAGATTTGTTACTGGTAGGTTCGAACAACACGTAAGTGTTACGGAGGTACTCTGGGAATTAAAACGGGAATCCCTGGAGTGAAGGAGACGTTATTTTTGAGTAACACTACTGAGAAAATTTAGAGAACCGACATCTGATTGTGACTGCAGAACGATTCTACTGTCACCAACATACATTTTGCGTAAGCACCACAAAGATAAGTTACGAGAAAGTAGGGCTGGTATGGAGGCATATAGATAGCTCTTTTTTCCTCATTCTATTTGCAAGTGGAACAGGTTCAAATGGTTCAAATGTTTCTGAGCACTGTGGGACTTAACATTTGAGGTCATCAGTCCCTAGAACTTAGAACTACTTAAACCTAACTAACCTAAGGACATCACACACATCCATACCAGAGGCAAGATTCGAACCTGTGACCATAGTAGTCACGCGGTTCTGGACAGAAGTGCTCGGCCACTGTGGCCGGCCAATTGGAACAGGAAAGGAAACGACTAATAATGGTACCAGGTACGTTCTGCCATGCACCCTGGGGTGGCCTGCAGAGTTGGTAGGTAGATGTAGACGTAGAAGTAGTAGTTTCTGAGCTCATCATGGTACTAATTCAGGTTTAATAAGATTTCTGCGACAGTATTTCCGAATAATAAATATAGAAAACAGATGTTTAATGAGATTTCTGCAACAGTTTTTCCGAATTACAGCAAACACATGCCAATCAATGCCATGAATGAGCTGCCTCCAGGTTAGTCTCCCAGTGCAAAGGTTCGTACACAACAGACAGACAGGCAGGCAACAGATTCATTTAGTGCATAGCTGTAAAGAGGAGGAGGGGGAGATTAGTGTTTAACACCTGTCGACAACTAGGTCATTTGATATGGCATAGCTGTAAAAAGCGAAAGCAATCACATTTTCACAGATAAGGGGAAGAAACAGCTTTACCTGAAGATAGGTTTTTGTAAAATTATTTTCTGTAATCTTATGTGAATCACATAATACTTGGAGTAAAATAACTTTCTAGAGTGAAACCACCTGCAAATATGAGTGGAATGATTACAATTTAGATCCCAGTTGTATGATGCAATGCAATAATCAGGTTGAGAACCATTGAAATAGTAAAACAGTGAAAGATTTTGCTGTGTCAAACATTATTCGTGCTTAAATCACACGCTGTGTCAGTTCTGATATTTCTGCTGGGAGTCAGATGTGAAAGTATATTAGGTGCGCGCAAAATTCCGTGGCCGCTAGATGTGCAGTAGGCTGGGAAAGCGTGGGGAGAGCGACAGTGGTGGGGGGGTCGCGCAGAGTGCTGTAGGGGAAATGCCGAGCGCTGGAAGGGAAAGTGCCATTCTAAACTGAAGCCTACACTCACAGTTTCAGTAAATATTAAGCGGGGCCCCTCCACGGCCACACACGTGTGGTGACTATTCAAAGATATCTGTCACTTCTTCTTTCGTTAGTATCTAAAAAGAATTCTGCCAGAAATGCAGTGATTTATTTTTTCCTGGTTTGTTAACAATTTTTAACTTTCAGAGAAGAGTCACGAGTGGGGAATTTTGAGTAAAACCTATGCATTTCTCTTGTTGCCATGTTAGGATTTGCTTTCTTTGCCAAAGCTCAGTGGTGTTTACTCACTCTCACCTCACTAACATGTTATGCAGGTGCAACTGCGAAAGAATTCTGAAACAGTGGTTTATTAAGTGAGAAACTGAGGAAAAATAAGATCAACATCTTATTAAAAATCACATACTTAGTACAAAATATATGTTAAATGTCTTCACTTACGTTATTCCAAAACTCACAGCATTCCCTGTTTCACCAGGCATGGCCCTTAAAAATGACATTCTTTCATCGGAAAAGTCTGTAGTTAGTGGAAAAACACGGTAGATAATGAAATTTTGCATTACAACCATGTGGCAAACTACTCTTCTCTTTGTGTGCTATTGTTTGCCAAAATCGCATTTCGCTATCTCACACTGTTTATGAAATATGACGAATGTTGTGGATATTTCACTCTGACTTTATCGCTGGCGCGATGCGATCGGAAATGAGTGCGCTACGTCAGATAAATTTTTTCGAGATAGGTGATAGGGACCTCTGACCAAGTCTAAAGAAAAATTCAATAGCCACGCGGGATTAGCCGAGCGGTCTGGGGCGCTGCAGTCATGGACGGTGCTGCTGGTCCCGGCGGAGGTTCGAGTCCTCCCTCGGGCATGGGTGTGTGTGTTTGTCCTTAGAATAATTTAGGTTACGTAGTGTGTAAGCTTAGGGACTGATGACCTTAGCAGTTAAGTCCCATAAGATTTCACACACATTTGAACATTTTTTAAAAAAATTCAATATGTTAGCTAAATTTCATATGTAGCAACATATTATGTAATATGCACCAGACGCAAAGTCATAGCGACCTCCATTTTTCATTGCAAAACTTTTTCGAATTTCGAGCAGTGTCTTACTTCCATGTAAATATCACAATAACGACGACCATTAACGGAATGATGAGCACATCATAATGAACTTGACATATAAAGCTATAAGTAAAGCAAAAATGTTTTTTTTTAACGAGCAGTTTCTGTGAAATCATTTGGGAAACATGGCAGTGTGTGCGCAACGATTCTGTCATCGCCGACAGGCCGAAAGGTGGCGAATGCTTGTCGGCTTTCCCTTCTGAACAAAGAATGAACTCGCCCAGCTCTTTGGACGAAAACTGGTCACTGAGCATCGGCCACTCTGTCCTGCACGACCTATACATCTTCCCACTGCAGTCCAACATGCTCTGTTGATGATAAATCAGAGAACCAGGCAGGCCTGTCAAGGATGCATACATTCTTATAGGTGTCTGTGGTCTCTACTGCACTTTGTGGTCTTCCTTCATCCTGCTGGAATATGCAGTTTGATAACCTGATCACGAAGGCTATGCCAACAGAGTTTACTACACTTCTCATATACTGGCGAATGTTTAGTCTCTCTTCAAGAATTACCATATCGGTACTGTTGTCACGTCCAAAAGATCCCCACACCACAATTCCAGAAGTTAGAAAAGTATGAGACTCACGAATCACTGCTTGTTATGGTCTTTTGCGAAGTCTTCTATGGACATGTCAAAGTCGATCTGACATCCACAAACAGAAGCTGGGCTCATAGCTGGACACCACAACATGCTACTCAGTGTTCTACTTCACTATGGCTCGACACCATACAGTCTCTGCTGCCTGCAGTATGGTTTCAGTGGTAAACGATGCACAGCAACGCCAGATCTCAGCCCAGCTTCCAGGAATCAGCTCCCAATGGTCTCTGGTGATACTCTGCCTGCAGCCTTCAAGCAGATTTCAATAGTTGTCATCCATTTATTCCTCAATTCTAATCAGACAACATTACGATAATGTCGTTGTGTTCTCCTTTTGTAATTATTGTTGTATTACCAGGCTACTGCCTGCAATGTGGGTACCAACCATGCAATCGTGTACTGTACATTGCTGAAGATGCAGACTGTTAATGCTGCTCCCTCTGGAGACTGAATGGAAAACAATCCGACAACTGCACAGACAACTGCTACCGAGCTTTGAGCAGCTGCTGCACAATTTTGTGGCCCCAGTCTAGTCACTAGAGTTGTAAGCATCTCCGCCAGCAGCGCTGCCACCGTGACACTAGCTAGGTTACAAAAATCACTGACCCCTGGAGCTTAGAGCCAGTATCCTTTCACTGAGTGGCTAATGACGTCACCGCCCAACTGCTATGAATCCTGGCTTACTCAGGCCGCGACTAGGAGCCTGTCTATTGGAGTCCCGCTCAACTTATATTCTCACACTGGACCTACACTAGCCACGCTTCGCAGCCCACCTATCTGAGTCTAGGCTCAAGCTTTCACCTCACTGCACCTTCTCTTTACCACGCCCAAGCTTACTACCTGACTGGACCTCATATCAACTGTCTTCGAACTCACCACATCACTGGACCTTGTCTCAGTTGCCCTCGAGGTCACTGCCATGCTTGACATCTCAAGTGGACTCCAGCTCACTACTTTGCTGGAGCTCGTCCTAGTGGTTCAAAAATGGCTCTGAGCACTATGGGACTCAACTGCTGTGGTCATAAGTCCCCTAGAACTTAGAACTACTTAAACTTAACTAACCTAAGGACATCACACACATCCATGCCTGAGGCAGGATTCGAACCTGCGACCGTAGCGGTCGTGCGGTTCCAGACTGTAGCGCCTTTAACCGCTCGGCCACTCCGTCCTAGTGGACCTAATATCGAATGTCTCTGTGTTCATCACCTCGCAGGACTTCATCTTCACCATCCTCGAGTGTCCCTGTCTCGCTGGATGCTACCTTCAATCCACTGTGCAGTTTACTCCTACCACGAACCCCAACCTCAAAGACTTCGTCTGTGTAAGAACATTTCAGTGCATCATCAGTGATTGACTTTCTGCTAGCGCTAAGTAGCGCTGACTGAAGCCCTGGGAAACTCTATTACTGTATTCTGTTTCCAAGACTTAATAAAACAACTGTTGATCTTTGTTACCTGGTCACACCAATTATAGTGCCTTTTTCTCCTTAGTTAAGAGCGCTGCAGATTCATGCCTGCTCTCTTATCACATTATTGCCCTAAGTCTATCTCGTCATCTCCTGTTGTCCAATAATAGCTACAGTCAACTGTCTTTTTGATCTGTCAGTATGAATCTCATGGGAGTGAATTCGACATTTCTGAAAGTCTAAAACATGGCAGTAAGCTGCATGTCCACATGCACTGGGCATGTTGTGTTGCGATTTCCACGTGAAAAGTTCCAGTAATATTAGATACACAGAATGGTCATCAGTAACTCACACTGTTCTTCGTCTGTAAGAATAGTTTTTGTGTACTGGAAATAAGCTCACCTAAGGATAACATTTCGAACCACATATTTCACTGCCATTGGAATACTGAAGTATCAGTTTGCTAGTGTTTGGTCATGCAGTTTATGCAATAACTATTGTGCTTTCCGTTGATGTATGTGAATGAAACTGGTAAGCGCAGTTCTCACTGAGACTATACGATATACGATACGACACATTACAATAATGATCATATGATTGGATGGCTATTGTGCGACACTCACATTCTCACAGAAGCAATGCGGCATGTCACTGCCAACCATGTCATGGACAATTTCAAAGTGTGTCACATGTTTAGTCGAGACTTGAAGAAGACATGACTCTCTTTCCAGAGTTAAAAACAATTTAGATATGTTAGCAACATTTCGTACACATTATTGTGTGACCTAAAATACATCAAACGTCAGCTAGCCAGCAACTACTCGTAGTTTACCGCAAGCTTTTCAAAATATGCACTGTCTTTTACTTAATTTCGAAGTATCACAATAACTGTGGGCATATAGTACCACCTCAGTGAGCACTGCACTATAGACTCTCTTTCTGGGGTTAAAAACAATTTAAATGTGTTAGCTACATTGGGTACACACCACTGTGTGACCTAAAACGCATCAAACGTCAACTGGCCAGCAACATACATTCATACACTGAAGCACCAAAGAAACTGGTATAGGCACGCGTATTCAAATACAGAGATACGTAAACAGGCAGAAGACGGCGATGCGGTCGGCAACGCCTTTATAAGACAAGTGCCTGTCGCAGTCGTTAGATCGGTTGCTGCTGTTACGATGGCAGGTTATCAAGGTTTAAGTGAATTTGAACGTGGTGTTATAGTCGACGCTTGAACGATGAGACACAGCATGTACGAGGTATCGATGAAGTGGGGATTTTTCCTGTACGTCTGTTTCATTAGTAGTACACCGTGAATATCAGAAATTCGGTAAAACATCAAATCTCCGACACCGCTGCAGCCTGAAAAAGATCCTGCAAGAACGGGACTAACGACGACTGAAGACAATCGTTCAGCGTGACAGAAGTACAACCGAAAATTGCTTCAGATTTCAATCCTGGGCCATCAACAAGTGTCAGCGTGCGAACCATTCAACGAAACGTCATCGATATGGACTTTCGGAGCCGAAGACCCACTCTTGTACCCTTGATGACTGCACAACACAAAGCTTTACGCCTCGCCTGAGCCCGTTAACACCGACATTGGACTGTTGATGACTGGAAACATGTTGCCTGGGCGGACGAATTTCGTTTCAAATTGTATCGAGCGGATGGACGTGTACGGGTATGGAGACAATCTCATGAATCCATGGACCCTGCGTGTCAGCAGGGAGCTGTTGAACCTGGTAGAGGCCCAGTAATGTGTGGGGTGTGTGCATTTGGAGTGATGTAGGTCCCCTGATACGTCTAGATACGACTCTGGCGGGTGACATGTACATGAGCATCCTGTCTGATCACCTGCATCCATTCATGTTTATTGTGCATTCCGACGATCCTGGGCAATTCCAGCAGGACAATGTGACACCCACACGTCCAGAATAGCTACAGTGTGGTCCAGGAACGCTCTACTGAGTTTAAACACTTCCGATCGCCAGGCATGAACTTTATTGAGCATATCTCGGATGTTTTGAAACGAGCTGTTCAGAAGAGATATCCACCACCTCGCACTCTTACGGATTTATGGACACCCCTGCAGGATTCATGGTTTCTGTTTCCTCCAGCACTACTTCAGATATTAGTCGAGTTCTCAAACAGTATACGCCCTCTCGTTTATTTTCAACTCTTACACTACTTTCTAAACAACACAGCAGAAATATTCTATCCCAAGAAAGTAAAATCGACTCTGAATCACTAAGTAACACAGCCATCTTTTTAAAATAATTTTTTCTCAAGTTGCTGACTATTGGATGTTGGCGTGATATGTATTTATTCCAATCTTCTATCAGTCCATTGCCTCCTTTCACCCCCCCCCTCTCTCTCTGTATATCCTCCCATATCCCTCTGTCTGTCCTCCTTCTCCTCCCCTTGTCTGTCCATTGTCTCCTTCCATCTCTATGCAACTCTATGCAACTCCCAACTCCCCCATCTCCCTGACCATCTTCTCCTCCCCCCCTTTTCATTGTCCACCTCTTCAACACCGACACTCTGCCAACGCCTCCTGGCCCCTTTTCTGTTCACCTTCTCCTCCCCTCTCTCTATTCTTCTCCTCCTCTTAATTTTCTCTGTTCATACCCTCCTCTCCTTACTCGCTCTTCATATCCTCCTCTTCCCTCTCTGTCTCCTCCTCCCTCTCTATCTCCTCCTCCGCCTCTCTCTGCCAATCTCCTCCTTAACCCTTTCCCTCTTCATCACTTCCTCCCCTCACTCTCTCCTCTTTCCCCCCCTGTCTGTCCATCTCTTCTTCCCCCTCCCTCTAGTCATTTCTTCCTCACTGTCTCTCCCTCCATCCTCACATCCCTCGTATCTGTGTCCATCTCCTCCTTCCTTCACTCTGGCTCTTCATCTCCTCTTCCCCCACCCTTCTCTGTTCATCACCCAACCCTAATAAGTGGTTAGTGGTTCTTCCTCCCACAGTATTTCTTTCCAAATAATAAGCAATATGTGTATGATGTCCGGTTGAAGTCGATCTAGGGATTAAGGAGGAGATTTTTATCCACGACTTCATCCGTGTATGCACATTTCACATATATTTCACAAGCATTTAACATATTTCACACATACCTACACACACATTTCACCTACATCTCAAGCGAATTTCGTCCTACACTTCCATTTTTACGCAGATCAATGTTTACGACGTCATACCTCCTGAGCCATGTGTCGCAAAATGATGTAATTTTATAGATACAGTCAGCAGGGATGTGGATACTGCCTGCGAAATATATTGTGATTAGAATTAGTAGCAAATAAGTAAAAAAATTAAAACGTGATGCAGCAGTTTTATTGTAGGAACAGTGAAAACGTAGTAAGCGATAAAATTTTTTATTTTCATCATTTTATGGGCGTGTCAGCGAAGAAAAGTTTCGTAAAGGTTTGAAATTATGTACAATGTTTGTTGCAAGTCACTCACTGCTCTCATTGTCATATTCTGGAGGAATAAAGGCTGGTTATTTGCGTGTCATGGGCTAAACTTCTTTTCACCCCCACTGCCACCCCTTTGACAGGTAGGTTTTTCTTATCCCGGTAGCAGACAGTAAATGATGTGTGTACGAAGTCTTGTTGAAGTTGACCGAGAAGTTTAGGAGGAGATGTAGAACATACATACATATGTACATAATAACACAAGCATCTGTATGTTATGTATGGATATACATAAATGAGTTGACGAACAGAGTGAGCAACAATCTGTGGCTGCTTGCTGAGGGCGCTGAAGTGTACGGGAAGGAGGACAGAAGGTAACTCAGACAAATGTTTTAGCTGGCGTGATGAATGGCGGCTTCCTCTAAATGTAGAAAAACGTAAATTAATGCAGATGATCAGGAGAAACAGTCCTTCAATGTTCAAATACAGCATTGGTAGTGGGCTTCTTGACACATTCAAGTCGACTGAATATCTAAGCGTAACGTTCAAAGCGATCCGAAATGGAACGAGCATGTAAGGGCGATAGAAGGGAAGGCGAACTTCAGGTTATCGAGAGTATTTTAGGAAAGTGTAGCTCATCTGTAATGTAGACCGTGTATAGAACACTAGTGCGACTTCTTGTTGATCCACATCAAGTCGGATTAAAGGATGATATCAAAGCACATCTGAGGTGGGCTGCCAGATTTGTTACCGGTAGTCTCGAGCAACAAGCGAGTATTGCGGAGATGCTTCAGGAACTCAAATGGGAATCCCTGGATGGAAGGCGACGTTCTGTTGAGAAAAGTTAGAGAAGCAGCGTCGGAAGCTGTCTGCAGAACGTTTCTACTGCCGCTAACATACACTTCGTCCGAGGACCTCGAAGATAAGAGAAATTAGGGCTCGTATGGAGCCATGTAGACTGTCATTTTTCCCTTGCTCTGTTTGCGAGCGGAACGGGGGAGGAAATGACCAATAGTGGTACAAAATACTCTCCGCTCATACGGGGTAAGTATGTAGACGCAGATGTAGCTATCAGGAATCCAACTTTGTAACAAACTTTCTCAGAATATTAAACTTTCCAACTGGAAAAGGCAGCTAATTAGTACTTTCTGTCACAGTAGCTGTCTTTTTCATATATTTGTTTGTAGCTTACTCTTGTCAACCATTCCTCCTCCACTACTTTTCCTTCATCCCTGTCTACAGAGTACTCTATTGTTAAGACTGTTCTTCATTAACAGCTATTGCCATTTAAATCTTTTCCCATTTCATAACTCCTTCCCTTTCTGATAATACCAATCTCGGTTTCAAATGTGCTAAACTAATCAATTTATTCTTATTCTCAATATCCTTTGTTATTATTGTCGTTATTGACTGTTGTTATTTATGTTGTAATTAAATTTTTTTCCACAATTATTTGCCACATGTGCATAATATAACCAAAAGCATGCAAAGGATTGAGAATGTTTCGTAATGTTTTACGTTATGTGTTATTCCTCGTTCGATTCAACAATAGGAGTTAAGGTCCTAATCTGGTCAGGCTAAATAGGCAACAAATAAATAGCTGAACAACGGCTGTACCCTTTGTTGCTAAGTGCAGCGCTAAAATACCTTCTCGAGTAAGACTGTTTCTACTAAAACCAAACTGATACTCTCCTATTCCATTTTGCATTTTACCTTTCATTCATATCGGCCAGCTCGTACGCTCTTTAGAACCGTAATAACTACATTACTTTCATAACACGAGAGGTTTAACTTCAGTACTGTTATTACACAGGTGTTCATATTATTTAGTACAACTAATGTGATTACTTCAAAGTATCCACCAAATATATTATTCACTACTTACGTGTGGCATGGCAGCGACACGTTGAACCGTTGTCCGAAGTTTAACCGCCTGTGAAGGATACATACTGTTTGTTAAAAATGTACTTCAGTGAAATGTAACAGAAAAAAATAGATTTAAACTGAACTATAAGATTAAAATGCTCTAGGTGTAGCTATGAATGAACGGGGTTTGATTGTAAGGGAACAGCAGTTCGTACCTTGTGACAGAAAGATTTCACAGCAGCTACTTGTTACTAGGACACTTTTAACGCAGTGGTTATCACACTGGACTTGCATTCGGGAGGACGACGGTGCAAACCCGCGTCCGGCCACCTTCATTTAGGTTTTCTGTGATTTCCCTAAATCGCTTCAGGCAAATACCGGGATGGTTACTTTGAAAGGGTACGGCCGACTTCATTGTCCATCTTTTTCCTTTTTCGATGGGATCGATAACCTCACTCTTTGGTCCTTACCCGCAAATCAACCAACCAACCAAGCCACTGTTAATGACTCTGATGTGAGAAGGAAGTGCGAGGGAAGTACTAAGAAGCGAAGTCTTCCATTTGGATGGACTAAACCCAATAAATGTATTTTAAAATGTGCAGATGAGTCTTTTCTACTACCAATCAAGCTTGTTTCTTTGTAAACCTCTGCATTTCTGTACAGGTGTTGCTTCAAGGACATCGTATCTGAAGACTAGAGAAGAGAAAGTAGTTGATCAAACAGTACGCAGTAACAGCCAGTTATGTATGATCAGATAATTCACGTGACTCATAAATCAGGTATCTTTTGGCAAAAGAACTAAATATTTACTTGAAACAATACGGGTTAATTATAAATGAAAAGCACAATATGGTGTGTGTTCGACATTATTAATTTATTTAGTTAACTGTTTATCAACTAACGAGGTTATCCTAATACTTTAACTGATTATCGTTGTGAAAGAGGGCAGAGTTTTCGTGAATAGCTGAAATGTGACAAGCCCTTCGACTTGTCTCTTTTCCTTCTTTGATCATCTTTAATTATGCGAAAGGAGGGGAGTTGAATCAACTCAATGGAATGCATATTATCACAGCGATGGTATGTGTGGGGATTTCATTTCCTCGTCTCGATTTTCTTGTACTGTAACTACGTTCTGGGTACTTTCAGTTGGTTTCTGGGCTTGATTTATAAATGAGGAGTGCTGGAAACGCCCGCATCTCGTGGTCGTGCGGTAGCGTTCTCGCTTCCCACGCCCGGGTTCCCGGGTTCGATTCCCGGCGGGGTCAGGGATTTTCTCTGCCTCGTGATGGCTGGGTGTTGTGTGCTGTCCTTAGGTTAGTTAGGTTTAAGTAGTTCTAAGTTCTAGGGGACTGATGACCATAGATGTTAAGTCCCATAGTGCTCAGAGCCATTTGTACCTTTCAAGTGCTGGAAACATGAGACAGGCACCACAAGGCTTCCCACGCCCGGGTTCCCGGGTTCGATTCCCGGCGGGGTCAGGGATTTTCTCTGCCTCGTGATGGCTGGGTGTTGTGTGATGTCCTTAGGTTAGTTAGGTTTAAGTAGTTCTAAGTTCTAGGGGACTGATGACCATAGATGTTAAGTCCCATAGTGCTCAGAGCCATTTGAACCATTTTTTTTTTAGTCTAGATGGCTGTGAGAAAGATTATCTTTGCTTGTTCCTTTGTATACAACGTGTTTTTTAGAAGATGGATAGCCACTGGGAGGTGGTAACAGACTGACAGGCAAGGAAATTGACACTTTACAGATATATTACGGAAAAGCTATCAGGGATAACTTACAAAGTGCGAAAACAATGTAGCAATCCGTGTGGGCAATATTCTTTCACAAACTTTCCACAGATGATAATCCTGGACATTACCTTTGTGACATATTGTGATGCTTATATCTTCAGGCAGAAGCCAGTGCAAAGCCATACACCCACAAACATGGTTTGTCAGTTGCTATTTTAGATATTATAAAACCAACTTTCAGGTACCTAGCCAATCCTGGACTGCTGAAAAATATGTGTACATGGGAAAACACAGAATACAAATAAGAGCTACAATCACCTTAAATAGATGCATTGTCCGAAAACGATATTTGTGTCCTCAGATGTTATGAAGATAGCTGCATGCGATGCCTGTCTAGTGTTCAGTAATCGAAATGTAGGTAGGATTAAGTACCTACTGAGACTGGGTTTCCAACCAGGTACATTCATACTGAAGAAATTCAGAAACTTCGATGAAACGCGACTGAAACAAAGCTCAGGTAGCAGAAGAAAAAAGCAGAAGTTGGCTAGACAAAGCAAGCAGGGGAAGGATTACTCCAGGAAGACGAGGAAGAGAAAAATATTTTCGATATGGACAGCATTAGTCACTACAGGTATAGCAATATTGTCAAAAACTAAAATAAAAAGTTCAAATGTGAACTGCCGTAAACTGACTTTTTTGAAATATAATGTACCTTTGCTCAGGATTTAAAAAGCAAACATCCTGAAATTTGGCAGAGTTATTAAGAATTACTTACTGAATTATTCTGTGGAGCACATTCAGAGCTTTTCCGTTACCTTTTCTGTGAGAAAAGTTATCTATTAAAATTTAAGAAAAATAGAGCAGTTCTGGGTAACACGAAAGCGAAAAATTAATTTCAAAGCAACTATGACCTTAAACAAAAATGTGTTGCACACGTTTTATTAGCTTATAATGCAGATGTAAACTGTGAAATTCCAGTTTTATTGCTCAGTTGGTTCATGAGAAAAAGTGCACTATAGAAACAATAGTAATTAAAAATGCAAATCCTTATAAAACGTAAATCCATACGCATTTTGAAAAAAAAGACAAAAAATGCAAAGAATATCAAGTATCATGTTGTACATAATAGTCTCAAGTTTTACTATTTTAGCTGTAATATTTTTGGAGATATACAGGGTGTAAATGTTAAGTTGACAAACCAGAATAGCTCGAAAAATAAGCTGCACATGAAAAAATGTGTAGAATACAAAGTGGGGTTGAGAGATTTGTAAAACTCTAATTCCTCTCTCTCAAACCCCACCCTATTGGGAGAAACCAAAATATTCTGGTCAACATTGGTAAAACTCTAATTCCTCTCTCTGAAACCCCACCCTATGGGGAGAGAGGGAGATTTTTAGTTTTAGCGAATCAAAATTTACGAAGTATATAAGTATTTTTTATTTGTTGTTGTTGTTGTGGTCTTCAGTCCTGAGACTGGTTTGATGCAGCTCTCCATGCTACTCTATCCTGTGCAAGCTTCTTCATCTCCCAGTACCTACTGCAACCTACATCCTTCTGAATCTGCTTAGTGTAGTCATCTCTTGGTCTCCCTCTACGACTTTTACCCTCCACGCTGCCCTCCAATACTAAATTGGTGATCCCTTGATGCCTCAGAACATGTCCTACCAACCGATCCCTTCTTCTGGCCAAGTTGTGCCACAAACTTCTCTTCTCCCCAATCCTATTCAATACTTCCTCATTAGTTATGTGATCTACCCATCTAATCTTCAGCATTCTTCTGTAGCACCACATTTCGAAAGCTTCTATTCTCTTCTTGTCCAAACTATTTATCGTCCATGTTTCACTTTCATACATGGCTACACTCCATACAAATACTTTCAGAAATGACTTCCTGACACTTAAATCTATACTCGATGTTAACAAATTTCTCTTCTTCAGAAACGCTTTCCTTGCCATTGCCAGTCTGCATTTTATATCCTCTCTACTTCGACCATCATCAGTTACTTTGCTCCCCAAATAGCAAAACTCCTTTACTACTTTAAGTGTCTCATTTCCTAATCTAATTCCCTCAGCGTCACCCGACTTAATTCGACTACATTCCATTATCCTCGTCTTGCTTTTGTTGATGTTCATCTTATATCCTCCTTTCAAGACACTGTCAACTGCTTTTCCAAGTCCTTTGCTGTCTCTGACAGAATTACGATGTCATCGGTGAACCTCAAAGTTTTTATTTCTTCTCCATGGATTTTAATACTTACTCTGAATTTTTTTTTTGTTTCATTTACTGCTTGCTTAATATACAGATTGAATAACATCGGGGAGAGGCTACAACCCTGTCTCACTCCCTTCCCAACCACTGCTTCCCTTTCATGCCCTCGACTCTCATAACTGCCATCTGGTTTCTGTACAAATTGTAAATAGCCATTCGCTCCCTGTATTTTACCCCTGCCACCTTCAGAATTTGAAAGAGAGTATTCCAGTCAATATTGTCATAAGCTTTCTCTGAGTCTACAAATGCTAGAAACGTAGGTTTGCCCTTCCTTAATCTAGCTTCTAAGATAAGTCGTAGGGTCAGTATTGCCTCACGTGTTCCAACATTTCTACGGAATCCAAACTGATCTTCCTCGAGGTCGGCTTCTATTAGTTTTTCCATTCGTCTGTAAAGAATTCGCGTTAGTATTTTGCAGCTGTGACTTATTAAACTGATAGTTCGGTAATTTTCACATCTGTCAACACCTGCTTTCTTTGGGATTGTAATTATTACATTCTTCTTGAAATCTGAGGGTATTTCGCCTGTCTCATACATCTTGCTCACCAGATGATAGAGTTTTGTCAGGACTGGCTCTCCCAAGGACGTCAGTAGTTCCAATGGAATGTTGTCTACTCCGGGGGCCTTGTTTCGACTCAGGTCTTTCAGTGCTCTGTCAAACTCTTCACGCAGTATCGTATCTCCCATTTCATCTTCATCTACATCCCCTTCCATTTCCATAATATTGTGCTCAAGTACATCGCCCTTGTATAGACCTTCTATATACTGCTTCCACCTTTCTGCTTTCCCTTCTTTGGTTAGAACTGGGTTTCCATCTGAGCTCTTGATGTTCATACAAGTGGTTCTCTTTTCTCCAAAGGTCTCTTTAATTTTCCTGTAGGCAGTATCTATCTTACCCCTAGTGAGATAAGCCTCTACACCCTTACATTTGTCCTCTAGCTATCCCTGCTTAGCCATTTTGCACTTCCTGTCGATCTCATTTATGAGACGTCTGTATTCCTTTTTTGCCTGCTTCATTTACTGCATTTGTTATTTATCCGTAACCATTTTCCACCCAAAAATGAGAACATGCATTTTCTTGAATTACAGCGCCAACTACCAAGAATCAAAACAAATGTTTAAGACAAAACGTACGTAGTTTTTTATGTAGAATCTGATTGTGCAGTAAAAAATGGGGGTTCCCATTTGAAATTTTAAAGTTGCCTCCCGCCCCACCCCTATGGGAGTGGGGTGGCGGGCTAATTTTAGCACCAGCAGATATCCCCCTCGAAAGTAATCAACTTTGGATTCTACACATTTTTTCGTGTGAAGCTTATTTTTCGAGTTATTCTGGTTTGTCAACTTGAAATTTACATCCTGTATATGTTTAAGTACAAGAACACATTTTGCCCTACGTCAGTCCTTAAGGATGAAAGTAACATTCACATAGTGTGTCACTGCCAAGTAATATAGCTCGATGAAACTTGGATCACATACACAAACGACTGCTACAGTATGGTACAGAAGGTATCTGAAAGGAATACACAACTGGATGAACACTAATAACACTTTTATTCGAGGACAATAATTAGACTTAAACCACCGCTATTTATGGTGGTCCCCTGGATATTACAAAAGGTGGGCCATGGTCCTTAACAGGGAATGTGATCATTAGGGACGGTAATGCATGCTCTGTAACGTACTCCCATGGCGCCAACAAGATTGGTAAGAAGTTGTTGTGACAGTGCGTTTCCTTCCTCCACCAACGCTGTTGACAGCTGTTGGGATTGTCGTCGGTGCATTGGACGTGCTGCAATACTTCTCTCCAAGGCATCCCACCCATGCACGATAGGATTTGAGTCGGACAGGCAATCAGTTCGCCGAATATCCGCTCGTTGCAAGACCTCCGCCACCTGCGAGGTCCGATGCAGTCGCGCTTTGGCATAAAAAAAAGTGAAAAAGTGAATCAAGGCAGAATGCACACAGAAAAAGACGTACATGATGGAAGATTTCTGCGTTGTAATAACGTTTACCAAAGAGTGTACTTTGTTCAAAGGTTTTCAGATCAGTATGCCGATGCAACATTTTTCCTCTCCACACTGTGACACCTGCACAACCATGTGACACCTGCACAACCAAAACGATCATGTTCAGCTACTCTCCTGGGCGCATTACGTCTTCCCCCTTGTGTCGCATGAGAGTACGTAACGCATCCACGAACACTGGTGAACATGATAGTTGTGTGGTCGAGGTGTTATGGTGAAGGGATGCATAATGTTGCATGGGTGTGCTGACCTCAAAATCTCTAAACACGGTACACTCACTGGTCAAGGAGTTATTGTGACACTATGCTACTTCCACATGTACCTCTTTTCAGCTGTTTATTTGGCCCTGACTCCATTTTTATGGCTGCCAATGCACTACCGTATCGAACAGCACATGTGAAGGAGGTGTGGAACGAGAGGATGTTCAGCGAATGGACTGGCCTGCGCATTCATCCGACCTATATCCCATCGAGCACGCCTGGGATGTGTTGGGGAGACGTATTGGAGGACGTCCAGAATCACCGAAGATTATCCAACACTTGTCAACCACGCTGCTTGAAAAATGGAACGCCCTACCACAAGAACTCCTTACCAACCTTTTAGCCAGCATAGGAGCACGTTGCATAGCATGTATAACCGTCTGGGATGATCACCATCAAGTCCCGCCTTCTTTGATGTCGAGGGGAACACATAAATCGCGGTGACCTCAATGTAGTATCGTCTTTGCATAAAATTATAAGTTCTGTTTTTCTCATGGCGTATTTCTTTCAGTTACCTTCTGTACTATACTGTACCAGTTCTTTCTATGTATGGCCCAAGTTTCATCGTGATATGTTTCTTGGCAGTGGTAGATCATGGTGGAAGTTAGCATCGTCCTTAAGTTTTGCACACCAGTGTAAAACGACGAGGGTCATTCCAAAAGTAATGCCTCCTTTTTTTTTTTGAGGTGACTTTGAATGTCCGGGCCAGATGTCGTTGGTGTAGTGCTAGTGCTTGAGCCTCCCTCTTTCATTTGCAGGTGGTTCTGTTGCTCTGCGGCAGTTGGCGCCATCAGAGGAAAGTTCCAAAATGGAGTCCGATATGGACGCGCGTATAAAACGGCGATGTGTGACTGAATTTCTCACTGCCCAAGAAACTGCGCCGATTTAAATCCATCAACGCGTGCTAAAGGTGAAAGGAGGCAACACAACTGACGTGAGCTGACTGAGGCTATGAGTAAAGCATTTTCGAGGTGGTGAAAAGGGTGTACCGGACACGCCATGGCTTGGTCGACCCTGCACGGCTGTCAATGCCTCGCAATGAAGAGCGTCTTGATCAACTCATCCGTGCTGATCGGCGGATAACGACCAGAGAATTGTCTCCAAAGCTGAATGTCGGCTGTAATGCCTTGGAAACAATGCTGGACCATCTTGGTTATCACAAAGTCTGTGTGAGGTGGGTCCTGCGGATGCTTACAGGAGAACAAAAAACTCATCGAATGCAAATTTGTCGGGACCTGCTGGACCAATATGAAGCTGAAGGTTCAACGGCTCTAAGCTCTATGGGACTTAACATCTGAGGTCATCAGTTCCCTAGACTTAGAACTACTTAGACCTAACTAACCCAAGGAGATCACACACACCCATGCCCGTGGCAGGATTCGAACCTGCGACCGTATCAGCAGCGCGGTTCCGGACTGTAGCGCCTAGAACCGCTAGGCCACAACGGCCGGCTGAAGCTGAATGTGACAGTTTTCTGAATAGCATCGTCATGCAAGATGAGACATGGTGACACCACTACGAGCCGGAATCCAAAAGACAGCCCATGGAATGCTGACATGCGAATTCCTCATCAAGCAAGAAATTCAAGACACAGCCCTCAGCAGGCGAAGTGTTGTTCACAGTCTTCCGGGATAGCCTCGGTGTGGTTCTTTTGGATATCCTTGAGTCTGGAGAAACTGTCAATTCAGCACGCTACAAGATGACACTGACTAATCTGAAAGCCCAAACTTACAGCTAAGGCCAGAGATGAAGACCAACGTTCAGCTACAGGCCTCACACCAGTTTTGCGAACACGCAAGTCATTGCAAAATTCGGCTGACTGTCTTACCACATCCGCCGTACAGTTCCGATCTAGCGCCTTCAGACTTCCATCTCTTTGGGCCTCGCAAACATTGACTACGTGACGAACATGCTGTCGTCAAAGCTGTAAGGAAGTTGTTAGCCTCAGTTGGTTCTGATATTTACAAGCCCAGCATGCAGGCTCTGGTTCATCGTTGGCAAAAGTGCATAGCAAATGGTGGTGGCTATGTAGAAAAATGACAGTCTGTAGCTGAAATATTGCTCTATTTACGCTACTGGCCATTAAAACTACTACATCAAGAAGATGACGTGCTACAGACGCGAAATTTAACCAATAGGAAGAAGATGCTGTGATATGCAAATGATTAGCTTTTCAGAGCATTCACACAAGGTTGGCGCCGGTGCCGACACCTACAACGTGCTGACATGAGGAAAGTTTCCAACCGATGTCTCATACACAAACAGTAGTTGACAGGCGTTGCCTGATGAAACGTTGTTGTGATGCCTCGTGTAAGGAGGAGAAATGCGTACCATCACGTTTCCGACTTTGATAAAGGTCGGATTGTAGCCTATCGCGAGTGCGGTTTATCTTATCGCGACATTGCTGCTCGCGTCGGTTGACATCCAATGACTGTTAGCAGAGTATGGAATCGGTGGGTTCAGGAGGTTGATACGGAACGCCGTACTGGATCCCAACGGTCTCGTATCACTAGCAATCGAGATGACGGTCTTCTTATCTGCATGACTGTAACGGATCGTGCAGCCACGTCTCGATCCCTGAGTCAACAGATGGGGACTTTGGCAAGACAACAACCATCTGCGCGAACAGTTCGACGACGTTTGCAGCAGCATGGACTATCAGCTCGGAGACCACGGCTGCGGTTATCCCTGACGCTGCATCACAGACAGGAGCGCCTGCGATGGTGTACTCAACGACGAGCCTGGGTACACGAATGGCAAAACGTCATTTTTTCGGATGTATCCAGGTTCTGTTTACAGAATCATGATGGTCGCATCGTGTTTGGCGACATCGCGGTGAATGCACATTGGAAGCGTGTATTTGTCGTCGCCATATTGACGTATCACCCGGCGTGATGGTATGGGGTGCCATTGGTTACACGTCTCGGTCACCTCTTGTTCGCATTGACGGCACTTTGAACAGTGGACGTTACATTTCAGATGTGTTACGACCCGTGGCTCTACCCTTCATTCGATCCCTGCCTCACCCTACATTTCAGCAGGATAATGCACGACCGTATGTTGCAGGTCCTGTATGGGCTTTTCTGGATACAGAAAATGTTCGACTGCTGCCCTGGCCAGCACATTCTCCATATCTCTCACCAATTGAAAACGTCTGGTCATTGGTGGCCGAGCAACTTGCTCGTCACAATAAGCCAGTCACTACTCTTGATGAACTGTGGTATCGTGTTGAAGCTGCATGCGCAGCTGTACCTGTACACTCCATTCAAGTTCTGTTTGACTCAATGCCCAGGCGTATCAAGGCCGTTATTACGGCCAGAGGTGGTTGTTCTGGGTACTGATTTCTCACGATCTATGCACCCAAATTGCGTGAAAATGTAATCACATGTCAGTTCTGGTATAATACATTTGTCTAATAAATACCCATTTATCATCTGCATGTCTTCTTGGTGTAGCAATTTTTATGACCAGTAGTGTAGTTGTGCTGTTGTGATTTATGTATCTCGTTGAGTTTCATGAATAAAAATAGGAGGCATTACTTTCAAAACGACCCTCGTATAAGCAGTCTTGCCAGACGACGATTTTATTAGTGAAGTGAATGAGTGGCCTGATAGACTGAAACAGTGTGTCGCAGAACTCGCCGCTTGAAAAAGCAGGGGGCTGGTAGTGGCAGAGGAGACTTTGAGTCTTGACAACGAGCCACACTGGGATAGCTTAACTGGAGGCAAAATTATGCTTGCGAGAGAAGGGTTTGGGTTCCAGATCCAGTGTAGCATACGACTTCAGTCTGTTTGTCAGAAACCATCAGCCATTCGTTATGACCACCGGAGAACTGCGCTGGTGCAGTGACGCCTCACCTGCTCCTGGAGGCCCTCTATCTTGAGCTGGTGCTCGCGAACTTGGCGCATGCAGGGGTCGTCCAGCTTCTCGGGCGGGAGGTCGTTCTTGCCCCTCAACACCGACTCCCACAGTTGCAGGTGGGCCAGTTTCTGTGGCAGACACACACACAAAAATGACATTATCACCAGCATCACCGACATTACAGCCTCGGTACCAGATTGTATTCCACTAAACCTGTCTGTCTGAGATGCACGTATCATGGACAAGTGTTCACGTATACAGAGTGGAGAAAAATAGCCTGATATTACGGACTGGACAACATTTTCCGTCATACTATCATTTAGGTTTAAATGATAATTAGATGTACACCCTAGCTGCAAACATGCGTTGATGTACTTCATTGGGGACATGTGGAAAAAAAAAATGTGTGCCCCGACCAGGATTCGAACCCAGGATATCCTGCTTACATGGCAGGCGCTCTATCCATCGGAGCCACCAAGGGCACAGAGGACAGTGCGCCTGCAGGGACTTATCCCTTGCACGCTCCTCATGAGACCCACATTCCCAACATGTCCACACCATTGCATTCGTAGTGCGCCTAATAGATGTTTGCCCTTCATACTCATTACTCGTGGCAGATTAATCTACTAAGTCCCGTACGAGTTCGGACATAGCGTGTGCGCTCGCACAAGAAGGTCAATGGCCAGGAAGCCATATTTTACCCATATATGACGGTAGTATCTGTTCCCGAAAGAACAGTTACCGTTGATACCATGCAGCTTCGCTAGAAAAGAAATAATAATTAAAGGGACACCCTAGCTGCAAACAGGCGTTGATGTACTGCATTGGGGACATGTTGAAAAAAGCAGGAGATCCCGGGTTCGAGTCCTGGTCGGGGCACATATCTTTTCAACATGTCTCCAATGAAGTACATCAACGCCTGTTTGCAGCTAGGGTGCCCATTTAATCATCATTTCATTTCTAGCAAAGCTACATGGTCATCAACGGTAACTGTTCTTTCGGGAACAGATACTACCGTCATATACATTTAGATTTATTTATGGAAATGCAGACTTTCTCAGCGTATTTCGTTGATGATATCTTCTTGCATTATTAGCCCAGCTGCAGCGTCATGTTGTCATAGCGTTTCAACGACTTTTCTACTCGTCTTCTTCCGGCAATGTGTCGGCTTCGTGTATAGTCCGTTACATTACAGTTGCTCGACCGCAGTCTCTTCTGCTGACCGCCCAATGGATGGGCCAATCGCATGCCTCGAGAAGAGACAAAGAGATGTCGTGGCTGGGGGGAGGAGGGGGGTGCTGTGTTGGGGGTAGTGGAGGGGGCTCTGGGTGGTCGAATCCTGGTGCTGCCTCTCTGTTCTCCCAGCTGCTTCAGCCTATTTCACATCACGGCATTCGCAACGTATTTGTTGCTGATGGTAATGTCAGAAAGTCTCTAATGTGTAACCGGTAAGGGAAATGGGCACAGTAGAGAGGCAGTTTCGGGACTCGACCGCTCGGAAGCCCCCACCCCCTCCACCATGCTGCCACATCCCTCCCTGTACCACCATCAGTCACCACGTCTCCTCCAGAGGCGCGTGATTGAACCATCCTCTGGGCTCTCGGCAGAGGAGTCCACAATCGAGCACAACAAACTAGATACAAACCCAACACTTTACCTGAATACGACGAGCACGAAACTTTGTGACAATGTGATGCTATGGCTCAGCTGATAACCCAAGATTTCACCTTGATTATGTTTTCTCCTATTATGCCATTCTCAAGTGACAGCACACTGTGAAGTCTTTCAGCACATATTGTTCCTTTAAGAAAATACTGCCCTGGTGTCAACCATGTTTATGTATTCCATGTCTATAATAATATTGGATTCTTCATCATCTATGCTGCGTCCATTGGCTACTGCCTACGACACATACACCAATAGTCGTGCACTGTGGGTTGCCGCAGATCTGGCCCACTAACGACATTTCCTCTGGAGAGCAGACAAAAGCAGTCCACATCAGTAGACGCATCCGGTTGTTTTCAACTGGAGCTCCACCAACCAACACGGAAATGTGCGCCGTCAGCCTCGCCGCCAGAGGCATTGTACAGTGGCGTGGTCTCCTGACCTTCATTTCTTACATATTCAGTCCTCACAATCGTATTCTGCACATCAAGACGCTTCATTCGAACCCAAACTCGATAAGGTAGGATCAATTTTGTATGAATTCATGTAAGCGATAAGCAAATCTAATAAGTAAACTGCAAGTGCGCACCGGGGTTGAAAAAAGTCGAGGCTGGCGTACACAACATGACTGTCACAGGAATTTTCGTTCTAAAGCGGAAACCAGCCCACTGGGAAGACCGTCCCTTCAGAGGGCTGGGTCAACAACATACCTACTTCACGAGAGCGAAGGGATTAAGACCCTGTGTTCGACTTAAAAGCAAATTCCGCTACATTGTGTGGGAGCGCCCAGAAGACGCATTTTTTCATGGACCGACTGCATAGTTACAGAGTTCTCACAGGAGGACAGTAAACACCTAATGGAGATGCTACAAATTTGCGCATTGTTCGACTTAAACGAAACGTCATTCTCCCATTTAAAAGAGCAACACTGATTGGCGGAATATTTCTGACGCAAAGAGTCAGAGGAGTGAGGGAAGGCAGTGAATGATATACCCTTGCAACTTTTCCAGGAAAAGGGGGCTTTCTGTTGTTGCTCTTGGAGCGGGAACATATAACGAGAGCGAGTGTGCTCGTACGTGTACGCAAAGAGCGAGGAACAAAGTCTCTCCTCAGTACTTCACTGGGAGAGCACCTCTGTCGTTAGCAAATCGGAGTGACACTCTATATTGAGTAGCTCGCGATTAAGCATTGTTCACTGTGTTGGCCACCACACTTATTGTGTAGTGTGAACACAGACAGACTACCAGTTAAACGCCTGTGAGCGAATATTGAGTGGCATCATGGTGAACTGGTTATCTGGCTGGTGTACCACGCCAATATTTAGACTAGGGGCGGATAGGAATCCTTGACTTCATCAAGGTGTAGGGAGAGTTTGATAGGCGAAGGTCAATCCAGATAGATAGAGATATTTGTGTTATTTGTCAGCAGCAAGCGACGCAGGCAGCAGTCGTCGCAGCTCACAGTATTGTGCGCTACAGCGTATGCGAGCCCCATCTGTCCTCCATAACAGTACACTCCATTACACTTCTCGCGTGACAGCCTTGACCATACCTAGAAAAGTTATTCAAGTTGTGTAGGTGCGGCTCTCAGCCATTCTGCTGAGTAAATAACATTCTTAAAGAAAAGGGAGAAAAGAACAGTTCCATACTTTGTAAAATAATAGCATTCCTATCCATAAGAGGCAATCTACTGTTCCAAAAAGAATCCGGAAATTTATTATTTTTTTGTATAAAACAAAGTTTTGCTTGATTTCTCAGATTTTTTTTTTGTAATAAATAATATTTTTCATTCGTTTAATGTTTTTCTTACAGTAACTAGCAACAATCCCGTACCCAAGTATCCCACTAGTTACGTAAAAATATATATAATATTTTTGCGTCTTTTCCTTGCAATGGACGACTCCAGAAGATATTTGTTGCTGAATGTTTTTCAAGCAGTTCTTTGTGGTACATTACGAGTGTCTGTCTGACTTCTTTAGTAGTGTGAGGTGGAAATTGTTTCTTGCAGGAGCCAAAGGGTACTTTTTGGATCAATCGATTGCGAAACTTGACAAAAATAAAACCCACGCACTCTGAGCATAAGAATCACCGCCAAACAGTGTTGCTAACGCTGCTCTAGCGAGTCACGTGCCTCCGCCGGCATTCTTCCCCAGAGCCAGTGTTTAGGTCACTGCCCAGCTGCTCTGTAGCCACTTTCACACTGTGGGCTTACACTCACTGTGCCTGCTACCTCATCAACCGGAGTTCACATTGCCAAGCCAACGAGGAGATCTGACTGCAGCGTCCCCAGACTTTGTCCGTCCTTGAGCACCCTACCGCCCACCACCATGGCGTCATGGACCTCATCAGTATGAGAAAATTCCAGTCCAACATAAGGGGTGAACCAAATAGTTCATTCTGACGTTGCAAGGAAACTTTCTTGCTGTATTCTGTTTCTTCGACTTGATAAATATAACCTCCTGTGTTGTAATACAGATGGGATTTACAAGGTGTTTCACAATACATGTTACAGACTTCTAGAGGCTCTAGAGGGGACTTAACAGATGACGTTTTCCACAGGAACACGTATCTGGCAGCGTCATCCAGAGACTCTATAGACCGTCAGAGTTATAGGCGCTGGCGCCTGTAAATAAAGAGGTGGTAGTACGCCCGAAAACAAGGACACAAATGGTTCAAATGGCTCTGAGCACTATGGGACATATTATCTGAGGTCATCAGTCCCCTAGACTTAGAACTATTTAAACCTAACTAACCTAAGTATATCACACATACCCATGCCCGAGGCAGGATTCGAACCTGCGACCGTAGCGGCAGCGCGGTTCCGGACTGAAGTGCCTAGAACTGCTCGGCCACAACTGCTGGCCCGAAAACAAGAAAAAAATGTGTGGTAAACCTGGGCTCTAATATGCATACCTTAAGAGCTACGAGCACTTGTTCAGTTTCACTGGACAGTTTTTCCTACCAACTCTGAAAGTTGCCTACCGTACCATCTTAGCAACAACAGTAGCGGTACACGCATTCCGCTGTTAGAAGTATCATAACTGCTTTCGCTTATATCTTTCGATTCGTTCGCTCTCGGTATAGAGACTCTTACCTCAAATTGATACTTTTATCCTTCTCCATCATCCTAGAACGTTTGTAACACCATCACAGAATTGCTTGGTAAATTTACAGGCACCGGCCCCTATAACTTGGACGCTCTGTAGTGTCGTTGGGTAACTTTTGCGGACATGACTTCCTATGTAAAACTTGATCTAGTAAGTCCCCTCTACAACCCTTAGAAGCGTGTAATATGAGTTGTGACACAACCTGTATAAACGTGGATGACACGAGAGAACGTATGTAAATGACGAGGACTCCGTACTTGTTATACAATGGAGTACGTAAACATGGTTGACATGAAGACATTCATCTTAATCAAAATATTCATGAACACATCTCACAGTGAGCTATTAATTGAGAACGGAGTAATAAGGTGAAATCGTGCCCATAGTGAATAAGTACATTTAATGACAGTCCACGCGAAAAAATTTGTATCTTTTAAAGTACTCCAGGGCTGTGGGCGCAAGCAAACGTAAAGTATCCGAACCTGGTATTAAGGTGACAGAGAGGTAGCGGACATCGAATCTAGAAAACTGTTTCAGATAACCACACGTTAGAAGTGCATCATTGTGGAGCTACAGCTATAAAACTGCAACCATTCAACGACGATAAACGGACGTCTTTTTTCACAGACAGAATTATGTCACACAATGGTACAAACTATCCCTGACTTATTACAATATATAAAACACAATGTATTACATAACATAATTGTACTAAGATAAGCAAGCAGCTGTGCAAGATAATTAGTCTAGAAAGTATATTAGTATGTCAGCACCATCAGAATAATGAAACATAAGAAAAGCTCCCAGAAATTTAATGTTGCCTTTTACAAAAATGGATAGGATGGAAAATATATCTGGGAATGGATATATTCAAGGAACGAAGAACTACTGTAAAAGAAAAATAATCCTTAATGTTAAATACATTTTCCAGTGTAATCATTCTATTTGTCACATAGATTACTATATATACAATGCCCTCCACATTGAGGAAGGAATCAAGCTTGTTGCGTGTGTTTAACAGTACGGATTTGTCCGACTAAGCAATTAATAGCTTTACGCTAGTTTTCGCGTACCTGTAGTTAATTTAACAGGGCAGCTTCACTCAGTAAATGTCACAGAAAATTCACGTCTAACGTTACCAGCCATGGATACAAGTACAAACTTTGCCTAGCTTTGATCGTTCAACTGAAATCATTACCTTCAGCTGATCTAATTGGCAACCGTGCTCGTTAACAGAACAAGTGCTAGCTGCCGGATAAGTGAGTTTAAATGCGCATCACTTCCGCGCGCTCCCCGCTAATTGGCTATCGTTTTATGACTGTACTCTCCATTCCTCTGCCCCCCCTTTTTAACTTCCTCCGTCCCCCCCCCCCTCACCATCGTTAAGTTCCATTCGCCTCGACATCTCCCCTGCATTGCTTTGACCTTATAATGAGATAGTTTTCTCTAATCTGTCAACATTTCGAAAATATGGAGCTGCAACTTGCTGAATTCAAGTAATAGTTAAAGTAGTAATATCATAATAAAACTATGCTAGAAAAATCGACATCCAAAAACTCTCCACAGAGGATGGTCATACTGAGAGAGTTCCCTTCTTGAAATACGTAGGTGAGAAGCGTGAACCTGCTAGGGGAGGAAAAAACAATTACGGAGAATTAGCCTGCTGCCGCAGTCCTATTATCGCCGAAGTCCTACTTTTCTTGGGGGTGTGTGCAGCTGGCCGAGAGAGCTATGGCACTTTTGCCAAAACACAGCTTGTGTGTCGAATTCTCAACCGTTCCTGGCCTAAAGGAACCAAGGATTGCCTGAGAAGTCATGTGACCGCGTCATTCATACCGAAGTGAGGTCCAGTTTGCAGCCGGATTGCAGTTAGTGAATATGGACAGCCTAATTCCAGATTGAAGTATCTCCATTCCAGACCAGTATCCATATCGCAGTTCCAAAACGTTGTCTTCACTTTTTCCCATGACGTTACTTGCTGTTTTATTTTCGGTTTGTCAAGCTGAAAGCGGCATCGTAAAATTAGTGCTGTCTCCAAAGCCACATATCTCGTTACTGTGTTTATAATCAAACTGTCGAATATCTTCGCAGCCGTTAGAAACGCTTGAGAATGTTCCATGTGAGTCTGAAGCAGGTGTCTTGCAAAAAATAGTTTCTGATTTAGGTGCAATAAGCAGGTGCACAATGTTAAAACAAGGCAAAAAAGGGCGTCTGGTTAAAGTTGACGTGAAGGCATCTGGCAAAATCCTTTAGCAGCAAACGTTTTCTGACGTGATCGAGATTTTAAGGAAATTGGGAATAACTTATAGGTATTGTCCTTAGCCGTTTTATAACTAAGTGTTTCTTTCTCAGTCCAAGTGAATGCTTTTCCCAGGATGTAAGGATTTATGAATTCTTTTTATGAAGTTAAACAGTACTCTTCGGTGTATTAAACCTAAGAGAAATATTTTTTCCTAAAACCAGTAAGTTAAATACTGTTTCAGAATATATGTATTATTTAGGCTGTGATATAAATTTTGATTTTGACTCTGATACTGAAAATAAAATACAGAAATTCCAACTGACTGTGGTACCATAAGCAGAACATTGGGCCATAAGTACGAAAGAGACTATCATGGAATTCTATAAAGTGATGGTGATTCCTACAGAATCGAAAGCTGGGTTACCACAACAATAGAAAAAAAAATCCAGGCAGCAGAAACGAGGTTTCTAACGAAGAGGAAGTGCTGCGCAAGAAGAGATACGATCAGATATAAAGACATTAGAAAAGAACTAAATATTTTCAACATGAATGAAAAAATTCAAAAATATCGTGAATATTTGAGACAATACCTCACGAGAATGACAAGTGACAGAATTCTCCCACATGTCCTGAATGGGAAAAGAAAATTTGTAGACGTCGAAAAATGTGGGAGTGATTTTGTTCTTGGATTATTACATTAAACAGATGAAAATTATACTTGTTTTTAATGATAATACACAGAAAATTTCAGTAATTACGTTGCAAAGTGACGTTACTGGAAAACCCGAGGGGCGTTATCAGACACCTATCAATGACCAGGATTTTCTCTCCATTGGAACATAAAAGTGGAGCCACAAACCAAAAACTTGCCTTCAGTAACGAAAACAAAGTAGTTAATTCAAAATCTTTGTTTCTGGAAATTTTGTTTGTCCCTGGAAAAAAAGTCACTTTCGGGACATGCTCTTCATATCGTTGCGGCCGGCTGGGTGTCTTACATATCTCGGACGAGACGTCCCAACACAGGCTCTTTATTCCCACCATTCCCGCTATTTCACCTAATGGTTCCATTACCCGCCTGACATTGGAGCTCCCGATAACGGACAAAGCCAGCCTTCCGATTTTGTCTGCATCTGGCAGGAAAATAGGTCACTGCTTTAACGGACGAACCATCCCGCACTTGCTCAGATGCACCATCGTCACTGCACAGTACCTCATATCCGCGGCGAAGCTGACCACTGCTGTCAAAATAGCACCGCGGAGACATTTTAAACAGAGATACTAGTAACAAGTATTTTTTGTCTGTGGGGTTACAGTTTTATGCAGCACCTAAACAGACAACTGTTTCACATTGGCCAAAGGGTGTCAGAGACTTCGCCGAGAAGTCGCTGGGTGTGGCGGGACATGTATACTGAGGTGAAAACAGGCCATAGGATAGCGCAATGTACGTGTATATACTTGTTCATCGTAAGAATAAGTCTGACGTAAACATTACACCATGTATTCTTCCGCGTTTGCTTGAATCTCTTTGTATTTTGTTTCATGTGGAGCGGAAGCAAAGATGTGTCCAGTACAGTCAAGTACGATCGTAAGGATACGTTTTATGCTGTGTTACACGCACATAGACTGAGCGATAATGTGTGGGACAACAGCTTTACTGGAGAATTAAACTTGCACAGCACAGGCCACCCAGTTGGTCCAACTAACCTGCAATGATGTGAGCAGTTGCATAAAAAGAGACGAGCAGAGGAACACTATAGATTCGAAAGTCATTTAGCTTTTAAAGAGAATGAAATAATATTCGGCAAAACTCCAGCACTACCGCACACTTCTTATGAGACTAGAAGGGAAACATAAAATGCTCCCGTTCTCACCTAACATAACATATTCTTGGCAGAAAATCCTAAGAAATTTTGCTCTTATGTCAAAGCAGTGGATCAAAACAAAATGTCCAGACACTCTGTGACCAAAATGGTACTGAAACAGAATATGACAGACGAAAGGCCGAAATACTAAATGTCTTTTTCCAAAGCTGTTTCACAGAGGAAGACTGCACTGTAGTTCCTTCTCTAGATTGTCGCACAGATGACAAAATGGTAGATATAGAAATAGACGACAGAGGGATAGAGAAACAATTATAATCGCTCAAAAGAGGAAAGGCCGCTGGACCTGATGGGATACCAGTTCGATTTTATAAAGAATATGCGAAGGAACTTGCCCCCCCCCCCCCCCTTCTTGCAGCGGTGTACCGTAGGTCTCTAGAAGAGCGTAGCGTTCCAAAAAATTGGAAAAGGGCACAAGTCATCCCCGTTTTCAAGAAGGGACGTCGAACGGATGTGAAGAACTATAGGCCTGTATATCTAACGTCGATTAGTTGTAGAATTTTGTAACACGTATTATGCTCGAATATAATGACTTTTCTGGAGACTAGAAATTTACTCTGTAGGAATCAGCATGGGTTTCGAAAAAGACGATCGTGTGACACCCAGCTCGCGCTATTCGTCCACGAAACTCAGAGGGCCATAGACGGGTTCCCAGGTAGATGTCGTGTTTCTAAACTTCCACAAGGCGTTCGATACAGTTCCCCACAGTCATTTAATGAACAAAGTAAGAGCATATGGACTATCAGACCAACTGTTTGATTGGATTAAAGAGTTCCTAGATAACAGAACGCAACATGTCATTCTCAATGGAGAGAAGTCTTCCGAAGTAAGAGTGATTTCAGGTGCGCCGCAGGGGAGTGTCGTAGGAACGTTGCTATTCACAATACACATAAATGACCTTGTGGATAAAATCGAAGGTTCACTGGGGCTTTTTGCGGATGATGCTGTGGTGTACCGAGAGGTTGTAGCAATGGAAAATTGTACTGAAATCCAGGAGGATCGGCAACGAGTTGACGCATGGTGCAGGGAATGGCAATTGAATCTCAATGTAGACAAGTGTAATGTGCTGCGAATACATAGAAAGAAAGATCCTTTATTATTTAGCTACTATATAGCAGGTCAGCAACTGGAAGCAGTTAATTCCGTGAATTATCTGGGAGTAGGCATTAGGAGCGATTTAAAATACACTCCTGGAAATGGAAAAAAGAACACATTGACACCGGTGTGTCAGACCCACCATACTTGCTCCGGACACTGCGAGAGGGCTGTACAAGCAATGATCACACGCACGGCACAGCGGACACACCAGGAACCGCGGTGTTGGCCGTCGAATGGCGCTAGCTGCGCAGCATTTGTGCACCGCCGCCGTCAGTGTCAGCCAGTTTGCCGTGGTATACGGAGCTCCATCGCAGTCTTTAACACTGGTAGCATGCCGCGACAGCGTGGACGTGAACCGTATGTGCAGTTGACGGACTTTGAGCGAGGGCGTATAGTGGGCATGCGGGAGGCCGGGTGGACGTACCGCCGAATTGCTCAACACGTGGGGCGTGAGATCTCCACAGTACATCGATCTTGTCGCCAGTGGTCGGCGGAAGGTGCACGTGCCCGTCGACCTGGGACCGGACCGCAGCGACGCACGGATGCACGCCAAGACCGTAGGATCCTACGCAGTGCCGTAGGGGACCGCACCGCCACTTCCCGGCAAATTAGGGACACTGTTGCTCCTGGGGTATCGGCGAGGACCATTCGCAACCGTCTCCATGAAGCTGGGCTACGGTCCCGCACACCGTTAGGCCGTCTTCTGCTCACGCCCCAACATCGTGCAGCCCGCCTCCAGTGGTGTCGCGACAGGCGTGAATGGAGGGACGAATGGAGACGTGTCGTCTTCAGCGATGAGAGTCGCTTCTACCTTGGTGCCAATGATGGTCGTATGCGTGTTTGGCGCCGTGCAGGTGAGCGCCACAATCAGGACTGCATACGACCGAGGCACACAGGGCCAACACCCGGCATTATGGTGTGGGGAGCGATCTCCTACACTGGCCGTACACCACTGGTGATCGTCGAGGGGACACTGAATAGTGCATGGTACATCCAAACCGTCATCGAACCCATCGTTCTACCATTCCTAGACCGGCAAGGGAACTTGCTGTTCCAACAGGACAATGCACGTCCGCATGTATCCCGTGCCACCCAACGTGCTCTAGAAGGTGTAAGTCAACTACCCTGGCCAGCAAGATCTCCGGATCTGTCCCCCATTGAGCATGTTTGGGACTGGATGAAGCGTCGTCTCACGCGGTCTGCACGTCCAGCACGAACGCTGGTCCAACTGAGGCGCCAGGTGGAAATGGCATGGCAAGCCGTTCCACAGGACTACATCCAGCATCGCTACGATCGTCTCCATGGGAGAATAGCAGCCTGCATTGCTGCGAAAGGTGGATATACACTGTACTAGTGCCGACATTGTGCATGCTGTGTTGCTTGTGTCTATGTGCCTGTGGTTCTGTCAGTGTGATCATGTGATGTATCTGACCCCAGGAATGTGTCAATAAAGTTTCCCCTTCCTGGGACAATGAATTCACGGTGTTCTTATTTCAATTTCCAGGAGTGTAGAATGATGATATAAAGTTGAATGTCGGTAAAGCGGATGCCAGACTGAGATTCATTGGAAGAATCCTAAGGAAATGCAATTCGAAAACGAAGGAAGTAGGTTACGGTACGCATGTTCGCCCACTGCTTGAATACTGCTCATCAGTGTGGGATCCGTACCAGATAGGGTTGATAGAAGAGATAGAGAAGAGCCAACGGAGAGCAGCGCGCTTCGTTACAGGATCGTTTAGTAATCGCGAAAGATGATAGATAAACTCCAGTGGAAGACTCTGCAGGAGAGACGCTCAGTAGCTCGGTACGGGCTTTTGTTGAAGTTTCGAGAACATACCTTCACCGAGGAGTGAAGCAGTATATTGCTCCCTCCTACATATATCTTGCGAAGAGACCATAAGGATAAAATCAGAGAGATTAGAGCCCCACAGAGGCATACCGACAATCTTTCTTTCCACGAATAATACGAGACTGGAATAGAAGGGAGAGCCGATAGAGATACTCAATGTACTCTCCGCCATACACCGCCGGTGGCTTGCGGAGTTTAGACGTAGATGTAGAGATTCTAATTATAGAGAAGAGTGATATAAATTCCTAACTTAAGGACAAAGTAATTTTTCTGAGCAGCTTTGTCTGACGCACGGATTTCGCCGTACTGGTGAATACTGAAGCCACTGAAGGTATTACTTTCAGTCGTCTGGTAATCTATTAGCTCCTTCCTGATCCGAATCCGAGAAATATATTTCAGTTCTGCAACTGTCATCAGCTACGTTGATAACGAGTCTGTGAACAACAGAATCCACGAAGCCACCCAGGCGCTGCATTTTCTCCTCTTCTTTTATGACGTGCCGTTCTATATCGCGCCAGCGTTCGGCATACACGTGAGAAAAACTCCGTGCGTTAGTTCCATCTGGCAGCTTCACAGTCTTTTTATCTCTAGCGACAAATCCCTCAGCTTGGCTCCGGATCAATTCTGTTGGGTTCATATTGTACTGGTACAGTGACAAGTGTAAAAATTCAGCTCGATGCTGTGAAAACGATGTTTTTCTAGTTTCTACGATACTTGTCATTCTGGTTTGAGTGAGGCTCCATCTGTGGTATAAAACAATAGACATAGTCTACGTAAGGGGTATTTGATTTTTCATTTTTATAAAAAAAAACTGTTATGTTTCCTTAATTGAATCAACCTTTATGAACAAACTTTCATAAACTACCGATAATTCAGAATCTATATTTGCAACGAAAACAGGAGTTTCGCGTGCAATATGTAATCAGAAACAAGAAGACGTGCATTATTCATAAAAATGATGATGTATTTTACGATTACGAGATGTACGTATTTCAAATTGAACGAAAAAAAACGATGATCGAGGCGAGACTTGAACCACCAATCTAGTACGATACCGATAGCGCTATGCATCCGGTTGGTGTTTATATCTCAGCTGTATCAAATACAGTTCCTTGGAAAAAGTCAAAGTCGATCTTTTTACGTAAATTTATGAAAAGCATTAAGAACAACCTATTTATCGGCACTTTTTAGCCGTGTTTCACACACATGTTTCACTATTGATTGTGAGCAGTAAGCAGCCTTAGCCATTTTCACAGTGCGTATTAATAGCGCACAGTCGGGGCACAACAGTACAGATATTGTGACTGCACACGGTTTTTAAAATGGAGACTACATTGCTAAAGGGTGGTCAGTAAAAACTTTAATGGCTGTTGACACATTAGAATAGCTTCAAAATTTCGTTTAACGTAACTTAGTAATAAGATCACTAACACTTCAGTAGGACCCAGTGGTAGGGTTCGAGTGTGGCACAGAACCCGACAAAGCCATGAACCCAGGGTGTCAACAAGGTACTGTATAAGCGGGTGGTGGCTCCATAATGGTGTGGGCTGTGTTTACATGGAATGGACTGGGTCCTCTGGTCCAATTGAAACAATTATTAACTGGGAATGCTGATGTTCGACTACTTGGAGACCATTTGCAGCCATTCGTGGACTTCATGTTACCAAGCAACGATATCGTATACGTGTGCCACGGCTTCTAACCAACAATCGCGTTTGTGTTTGTTTACATTAGAATTTTTCTTATGATGAACAGAGTGTAAACGACGGTGAGATCGTGTACACAAATATAAAAGGGCAATGCTTTGGTGCAGCTGTCATTTGTACTCAGCTGATTTATGCGAACAGGTTTCCAACGTGATTATGGCCGCACGGCGGGAATTATTGGACTTTGAACGCGGAATGTTACACTACTGGCCATTAAAATTGCTGCACCACGAAGGTGACGTGCTACAGACGCGAAATTTAACCGACTGGGAGAAGGTGCTGTGATATGCAAATGATTAGCTTTTCAGAGCATTCTCACAAGGTTGGCGCCGGTGGCGACACCTACAACGTGCTGACATGAGGAAAGTTTCCAACCGATTTCTCACACACAAACAGCAGTTGACCGGTGTTGCCTAGTGAAACGTTGTTGTGATGCCTCGTGTAAGGAGGAGAAATGCGTACCATCACGATTCCGACTTTGACAAAGGTCGGATTGTAGCCTATCGCGATTACGGTTCATCGTATCGCGACATTGCTGCTCGCGTTGGTCGAGATCCAATTAGTGTTAGCAGAATATGGAATCGGTGGGTTCAGGAGGGTAATACGCAACGCCGTGCTGGATCCCAACGGCCTCGTAACACTAGCAGTCGAGATGACAGGCATCTTATCCGCATGGCTGTAACGGATCGTGTAGCCACGTCTCGATCCCTGAGTCAACAGATGGGGACGTTTGCAAGACAACAACCATCTGCACGAACAGTTCGACGACGTTTGCAGCAGCATGGACTATCAGCTCGGAGACCATGGCTGAGATTACGCTTGATGCTGCATCACAGACAGGAGCGCCTGCGATGGTGTACTCAACGACGAACCTGGGTGCACGAATGGCAAAACGTCATTTTTTCGGATGAATCCAGGTTCTGTTTACAGCATCATGATTGTCGCATCCGTGTTTAGCGACATCGCGGCGAACGCACATTGGAAGCGCCACAGTGGCGTATCACCCGGCGTGAGGGTATGGGGCGCCATTGGTTACACGTCTCGGTCACCTCTTGTTCGCATTTACGGCACTTTGAACAGTGGACATTACATTTCAGATGTGTTATGACCCGTGGCTCTACCCTTCATTCGATCCCTGCGAAACCCTACATATCAGCAATACGCCAGTCACTACTATTGATGAACTGTGGTATCATGTTGAAGCTGCATGGGCAGCTGTACCTGTTCACGCCACCCAATCTCTGTTTGACTCAATGCCCAGGCGTATCAAGGTCGTTATTACGGCCAGAGGTGGTTGTTCTGGGTACTGATTTCTCAGGATCTATGCACCCAAATTGCGTGAAAATGTAATCACATGTCAGTTCTAGTATAATATATTTGTCCAATGAATACCCGTTTATCATCTGCATTTCTTCTTGGTGTAGCAATTTTAATAGTCAGTAGTGTAGTTGGAACTAGACCCATGGGACTTTATTTCGGAAATTGTTTGGGTATTCCGAGATCCATTGTGTCAAAAGTATGCCGAGAGTACCAAATTTCAGACATTACGTCTCACCAAGGACAACGCAGTAGCCGACAACTTCAGTTAACGACCGAGGACAGCGGAGTATGCACAGTGTTGTCAGTGCGTAAAATAACTTCTGAAATCAATGTGGGACTTATGACTAACGTATCTGTTAGGACTGTGGGGCGAAATTTGTCGTGACTGGGCTATTACAGCAGACAACCGACGCAAGTGCCTTTGTTAACAACACGACATCGCTTGCAGCGCCTCTCTTGGGCTCGTGACCATATCGGTTGGAAGCTAGACGACTGGAAAACGGTGGCCTGGTCAGGCGAGTCCCGATTTCAACTGGGAAAAGCTGATGGCAGGGTTCGACAAAGCCATGAACCCAGGATCTTAACAAGGCATTGTGTAAGCTGGTGGTGGCTCCAAACGGTGTGGGGCGTGTTTACATGGAATGGACTGGGTCCTCTGCTCCAACTGAAACGATTATTGACTGGGAATGCTGATGTTCGGCTACTTGGAGACCATTTGAAGCCATTCGTGGACTTCATGTTACCAAGCAACGATATCATGTCATCAGGCCACAATTGTTGACGAATGGTTTGAAGAACTTGCCAGACAACTCAAGGGAATGATCTGGATGTACCCATCGAACGACATGAATCACATGAAACATTTACAGGACATAATCCAGAGGTTAGATGGAGCACAAAATCCTGCACCGGCAGCACTTTCTCAATTATGTGACGTCTATATTTCAATTTTGCAGGGGCTTCCAACTACTTGTTGAGTCCATGCCACGTCGAGCTGCAACAGTAGGTCCGACATGATATTAGGAAGTATCCTATGACTGTTGTCACCTCTATGGATCTTCTTGGTTGGTGCGGTCTAGGGTCGTTACACAGAAGAGAGCGACGTCGCTTACCGCTGCCTGGTGAGCCCTCTCGTTGATGCGCTCTTGCAGGTCCTCGTGGTACATCCTGACAGTCTCGTGCTCCAGTTTGTCCATGTAGACGTAGTTGCTGAGCTCCACCACGTTCGTGCCCATGAGGCGGCGCAGACGGCCAGCCGTCTTGGCTTCCCGCGCACTGAAACGAGCCACGCAAAAAAGAAGTCTAAGCTCTGACCAGTTGGGATCCCAAAAGTAGCCCATCAATGCTTCCACGCGTGTGCTTTCTGTGACAGCTATCCAGCTACTCCCCACAGTGGTCTGCTTTGTGAAACATGCATTTAAACTGTACAAATTCCATAACCATCTGAAGATTATTTACTGTATCTGAAGCCAACAACTTCTAACATAAATATAAACAATCTTGTTGTTATGGTTTCCATTCCGCAGACTCGTATGATGCAGGTCTCCATGCTACTCTATCCTGTGGAAGCTCCTTCGCTCAACTTACACTCATTTGAAGATGCTTACTGTATTCATCTCTAGGCCTTCCTCTACAATCCTCTCAGGCGGCCGCTGTGGCCGAGCGGTTATAATCGCTTCAGTCCGGAACCACGCGACCGCTACGGTCGCAGGTTTGAATCCTGCCTCGGGCATGGATGTGTGTGATGTTCTTAGGTTAGTTTGGTTTAAGTAGTTCCAAGTCTAGTGGACTGATGACCGCAGATGTTAAGTCCCATAGTGCTTAGAGCCATTTTTTACAATCTCCCCCTCCCCCCCTCTCACTCACAAGCACACTCATTTCCCTCCAACACTAAACTGGTGATCCCTTGATGCCTCAGAATGTGTCATCCCTTCTTCTACTCATGTTATGCCACTAATTTCTTTTCTCCCTCTAGAAATTTTAGCTTCCCATTCCCCATTCCCCCCGACCGCCCCCCACTCCCCCCCCCCCAAACACAATATCTCCATAATCAACCTGGTCATCGTTTCATGCCTCAGGAGGCGCCCTATTAACCGATCACTTCCTTTAGTCAAGTTGTGCCATAAATTTTTTATGTCCTCAAATCGATTCGGTAATAATATACTGTCACTGGCTAATCCATTCAACTGTCTTACTGATTGTATTTCAGTCACCTGGTCTATTTCGAAAATATATTGTCTCACTTTCAACAAAATACCGAAGCCTTCAGTTTCAATATTCCGTTGACGGGCAGCAGCAACTTTGTTCAAAGTGGCTCTGAGCACTATGTGACTTAACATCTGAGGTCATCAGTCTCCTAGAACTTAGAACTACTTAAACCTAACTAACCTAAGGACATCACCCACACCCATGCCCGAGGCAGGATTCGAACCTGCGACCGTAGAAGTCGCGCGGTTCCGGACTGAAGCGCCTAGAACCGCTCGGCCACAGTGGGCGGCAGCAACATTGTCTAAATTCCTTTAAATGTTTATTAATTGTACTGTCAACAGTTGTACTATTTATTAGACGGCTAGTTTCGAGCCTTACAGGTTCATTTTCAAGCCTGGCCTCCTGAGGCTACAAAAATAGTACATAGTTGTCCGTGAATACTGAATACAAAAGTGGTACTACAATAAAAATTTCAAAGGTAGCAGAACCTAGTTATCTGAGCACAAACATACCTGCAGTGACCGTCCCTGATCTTAATAATAAACTTCAAAGTGGCATCAAATGCTCTGTAAATGTTTGCAGGATGAATGCCACGATCCACACGTGCCTGTTACCAAGCCCAAATCAAGCTGTAGGTCAACACAGCCAACAGTATCAGTAAACTTCCGAAGGCGCTAGCGTTGCGCTTCACGTTCAAGCGCACGTCCGCAGGCAATGGGCATGTCGCGTTTTAAAATGCGAATGCGTCTAGGCACCTTTATTAACCCTGACATCAATACAGTGAATGACAACAAAAATTGCACAAGTATTACACAAATATAAATACTAGTGTGAGTTTCCGTTGTACATACAAATGGCTGTCTTCCAAACGTCTACATACATATACACTGAAGAACCAAAGAAACTGGTACAACTTCCTGGTGGCCAGTGAAAGTGTTTAAACTCAGAAGAGTGTTCCTGGAGCCACTCTGTAGCAATTCGGGACGTGTGGGGTGTCACATTGTCCTGCTGGAATTTCCAGAATCGTCAGAATGCACAATAGACATGGATGGATGCAGGTGATCAGACAGGATGCTTATGTACATGTCACCTGTCAGAGTTGTTTCTAGACGTATCAGGGGTCCCATATCAATCCAACTGCACAAGCCCCACACCATTACAGAGCCTCTACCAGCTTGAACAGTCCCCTGCTGACATGCACGGTCCATGGATTTATGAGGTTGTCTCCATACCCATACACGTCCATTCGCTCGATACAATTTGAAGAGAGAGTCATCCGACCTGGCAACATGTTTCCAGTCATCAACAATCCAGTGTCGGTGTTGACGGCTCAAGGTGAGGCTTAAAACTTTGTGTCATCCAGTCATCAAGGGTACACGAGTGAACATTGGGCTCCGAAAGCCCATATAAATGAAGTTTCGTTGAATGGTTCGCTCGCTGACACTTGTTGATGGCCCAGGTTGAAAACCGTAGCAATTTGCGAAATGGTTGCAGTTCTGTAACGTTTAACGGGTCGGAGATGTGATGTTTTACCGGATTCCTGATATTCACGGCACACTCGTGAAATGGTCGTACGGGGAAATTCCCAGTTCATCGCTACCTCGGAGATGCGCCGACTATGATAACACGTTCAAACTCACTTAAATCCTGAGAACCTGCCATTGCAGCAGCGGTAACCGATCTATAACTGCGCCAGACACCTGTTATCTTATACAGGCGCTGCCGACCACAATGCCTTATTCTGTCTGTTTACATATCTCTGTATTTCAATAAGCATGCCTATACCAGTTTCTTTGGTGGTTCAGAGTAGTTTACATACATAAAACATTTAAAAACAGCACATATCGTTTCAAATTCAAATGGTTCTGAGCACTATGGGACTTAACATCTGAGGTCATCAGTTCCCTAGAACTTAGAACTACTTAAACCTAACTAATCTACGGACATCACACTCATCCATGCCAGAGGCAGGATTCGAACCTGCGACCGTAGCGGTCGAGCGGTTCCAGACTGAAGCCCCTAGAACTGCTCGGCCGCACCGCCCGGCTACATATCGTTTGTTTAGCCAATACGTTTTGTGGAAAACAGTTACACAGTTGTACTTAAACAGCGTCTCATAGCACAAAATGATTACTACATCATGTCATGCACGTCGAAGGAGCCCAGAATCACGTTCTCCGTAAGAGTGAGCTCCTTTGCTTCGCTGGCAAAGCAAACATTGCTGGGAACGCAATAGTTGGTTGGGAGTCTGTAAGCACCTTTTAACTTTTTATACAGAAATTTGTTCGATTTCGCCATAAGGGCTATAACCTCCCCCTTACTAGTCGGCCTATCCTGCTTGCGATATAAAATATGACGTGGATTGCGTTTATGCTTAGTGAATTTTTACTGATCGGATAAGGTTATCTTTCCCGAAGAAATATTACCGATAAGTAGGAGGAAAGTGGATGGAAAAGTCTACTAAAATTAAAAGTAATTAGACCGCACAGGGTTATAATTTGGAAAAATGAAAGTTATTTTGTTCATTCACTCACGAACAATACTGGACAGAAAAGGGTTACCACTGATTATTAATCCAAAAGGTACACTAATGAACGAAAAAGAAATAATTAACGGTCGCCAGCCCACTAGGGCAATTTACATCCAAACCCTGTACAAGATTATGGGAAAGAAAAACATGTATTATGTAACACTGACGTGGCAACAGACGGTTGTCACCTTTTTTGACACTAATTTTAAGCGAGTATGAAATGATAAAGAAAACTGAGAAGTCACTCTTATGTTGTGTTTCTCATTAAATTAAAAAAAATCGAGTAATGATTCGATAATATGCAATTAAACTGTATGTCAGTATTGAACTTCGTTACGTCTACGTCTACAATGACTTTCAGTGACCTCAACGTAACGTCATCAAAGAAATTTAGAAAAAAATCAAGCACTTTGAAGTTACTTATTTTGCAAATTGGATTTCATATTATTGTCTGAACAACTGAGCCTTTTTTTACTGACTTGAACAGAAATAAATAATACGTACCAAACCAAACAGCTATGTGTTCCAAGCTATATGTAAAATAAATAAAACTTACGCATTCTTAAATTGTGCATTTCTTTAGATCTGGATTTTTTTCAGTGGTTGATTCTCAAACTTGAAAAATGAAATTGCTTTGCTTTACTCATATACTGAAACCTCTGTTGTACAACAGTCAATTGAAAGTGAAATTATTCATTAATAAACTGGCTGTAACTATTCAATTTGTTTCTTATGACACACGGTTGCATATAAGGGTTCAAATGGCTCTGAGCACTATGGGACTCAACTTCTGAGGTCATTAGTCCCCTATAACTTAGAACTAGTTAAACCTAACTAACCTAAGGACATCACACACATCCATGCCCGAGGCAGGATTCGAACCTGCGACCGTAGCGGTCTCGCGGTTCCAGACTGCAGCGCGTAGAACTGTGGATATAAGGGGAAAGAAAGGAACAAGGACCCTGATTGGTAACAATGTCTGAGGACAATGAGGACACACTCGCCCTGAGTTTAACTGATTATTATTTAAATAAATTTTATCAATCAAATCACTTTCAGTTGTGCTGCTGGGTTAGCCACTGAAACTTCCTGTCAATGAACACTCTTACTTCAGTCCTGTGCATACGACGAAACTCGGAGACGACGACGAATCTGTGTTGCTGGAACTGCTGCTGTTGTCGAAGACGGTAGCATGTTGTAGGTCACAGCTAACTACAGGAACGGGCAATCGTAATTAATACAGCCTCTTCCGCCCATCCGCTGTCCTTACCTCTGCTACTAGACATCTGGCCAGCGCGCGTACTTGATGCTGCCAAAATGGTACTCTCTATTGCGAGAGCGTTAACACCATACTTCGGCACACTACAAGCGCTGGAACCCATGTCTTTCTCTCCAAGCACTCCGCACAACAACTACCTACCAAAAGATTTTACAATGCACAAGCGCTGCTATTATCGTTGCTAATCGATGCAAATAACAATTCCTTTGGCTTTTTACCAGAGCTTATAAGTTTCACAGTAAGACACAGATAAATACAATGAAATGTCAACAGACTTCTACCTAAATTTACACATACAGTGAAGCAATGTCCTTACTTATTAAAAGAAAGCATTTAAATTAATTTTTTTTACATACAATTCAGCAAAAAAAAAATTATAACAGGTAGCAGGTGCCATGCATCCTGCATTTCCGGTGTTACAGGGCCTCCTTGCCATTGATTATCACACGTGTAATTTTGTTTTCTTTACATAATTTTATAATGTTAGAGGCAGTCTAGGTTTCATGTTCAAGAGCCTACTTTGTTTTTGTTAGGAGAATAAAGTATGACTTCCATTTATTTTCTTTTTCAAAGCTACCTCATAAAATGTTGTGAGAGCCTTCTCTACCTCAATGACGCCATTTTGTGCAAAGTGTAGAGGCACTTTTGCATCGTACTCCTCGTCCTTGATTATGAGCAGAGGGCTGATTTTGTCAGACTTTATTGCCAAAGCCTTACCTAACTTAACTCCTTGTTATTAGTAGTTACTAATCTACTTTCGGTCACTGTAAGTGATCAGTTACTTTGGCTTGCTCTACGCTAGCCATCTTATTCAAAATGTATACAGACTTAATCTCTGATTTAGAAAGTACACTACTGGCCATTAAAATTGCTGCGCCACGAAGATGACGTGCTTCAGACTCGAAATTTAACCGACAGGAAGAAGATGCTGTGATATGCAAATGATTAGCATTTCAGAGCATTCACATGCTGACATGAGGAAAGTTTCCAACCGATTTCTCATACACAAACAGCAGTTGACCGGCGTTGCCTGGTGAAACGTTGTTGTGATGCCTCGTGTAAGGAGGAGAAACGCGTACCGTCACGTTTCCCACTTTGATAAAGGTCGGTTTATAGCCTATCGCGATTGCGGTTTATCGTATCGCGACATTGCTGCTCTCGTTGGTCGAGATAGAATGACTTTTAGCAGAATATGGAATCGGTAGGTTCAGGAGTGTAATACGGTACGCCGTGCTGAGTCCCAACGGCCTCGTAGCAGTCGAGATGACAGGCATCTTATCCGCATGGCTGTAACAGATCGTGCAGCCACGTCTCGATCCCTGAGTCAACAGATGGGGACGTTTGCAAGACAACAACCATCTGCGCAAACAGCATGGACTATCAGCTCGGAGACCATGGCTGCGGTTACCCTTGATGCTGCATCACAGACAGGAGCGCCTGCGATGGTGTACTCAACGACGAACCTGGGTGCACGAATGGCAAAACGTAATTTTTTCGGCTGAATCCAGGTTCTGTTCACAGCATCATGATGGTCCCATCCGTGTTTGGCGACATCGCGGTGAACGCACATTGGAAGCGTGTATTCCTCATCGCCATACCAGCGTGATGGTATGGGGTGCCATTGGTTAGACGCCTCGGTCACCTCTTGTTCGTATTGACGGCACTTTGGACAGTGGACGTTACATTTCAGATGTGTTACGACCCGTGGCTCTACCCTTCATTCGATCCCTGCGAAACCCTACATTTCAGCAGGATAATGCACGACGGCGTGTTACAGGTCCTGTGCGGACCTTTCTGGATAGAGAAAATGTTCGACTGCTGCCCTGGCCAGCACATTCTCCAGATCTCTCACCAACTGAAGACGTCTGGTCAATGGTGGCCGAGCAACTGGCTCGTCACAATACGCCAGTCATGACTCTTGATGAACTGTGGTATCGCTGCATGGGAAGCTGTACCTGTACAGGCGCCATCCAAGCTCTGTTTGACGCAATGCCCAGGCGTAACAAGGCCGTTATTAAGGCCAGACAGAGGTGGTTGTTCTGGGTACTGATTTCTCAGGATCTATGCACCGAAATTTCGTGAAAATGTAATCACATATCAGTTCTAGTATAATATATTTGTCCAATGAATACCCGTTTATCATTTGCGTTTCTTCTTGGTGTAACAATTTTAATGGCCAGTAGTGTAGATTAATCACTTCTATTACGAAGAAGTCTTCGGTGATGAAAGCAGATTCTGCCTGTACGCACGTGGTGGCCATCTGCGAGTGTGACATAGACCTGCTGAGCGCTGTCTCGTAGAGCGCTTTCGTTTAAGACACACTGGCCCCAGCCAAGCCCTTGTGGTCTGCGGTGAGATTAACTACAGTTCTTGTACACCTTCGGTATTTCTGGAGGGGACGCTAACCAGAGCTCGGTATGTGCAAGATGTTGTTCTTGCAACCGGGAGATGGTGTGTTGTTACATGAGGGTAAAGCTCGCCCAGACGCTGCCCGTGAAACTCAACGTGTTCTGCAAGGCGTGCAGTAACTTCCCTGGTCAGCACGATCTCTGGATTTGTCTCCAATCGAGCACGATTTTATGGGACGAGAAGCCACTCTTCCAAATTGTCAGCCAACTGCTGTTACAGAACTATGTGAACAGCTCCAGCTGGCGTGGCAAAATGTATCCCAGGACAGAATTCGCCATCTGAACGATGGACTGGATGTGAGAACCAGCGCCTGCATACCGCCCATGGAGGCTGCAACACCCCCTAATGTGAGTCGATACCTGGTACCTAGTCCGCAGCTCGTGATCTCGTGGTAGCGTTCTCGCTTCCCGAGCTCGGGACCCGGGTTCGTTTCCCGGCGGGTCACGGATTTTCACCTGCCTCGAGATGGTTGGGTGTTGTTGTGTCGTCTTCATCACCATCATTCATCCCCATTACGGTCGGAGGAAGGCAATGGAAAACCACCTCCGCTAGGACCTTGCCTAGCATAGCGGTGCAGGTCTCCCGCATCGTCCCCTACGCTTTGTCAAGGAGTATGGGACTTCATCATCATCATCATCATCATCATCTTCACCTGGTACCTCAGAACCGCATGTGCTCTTGATCTGTAAATGTAATCATTTCGTGTACTCGATATGCAATATTGCAACAATAAATCTTGAGTAAACTGGAAACCTCCAAATACTTATATTTGACGATGCTGGCTCTGATTTTGAGTTTAGCATTTGACGATGCCGCTATGGCTCCAGTATATCAGGGCATGTTCTTGTAAAACAGATCTGAAGATGGTCATTATAGATCGAAACCGGTAGTCTGATGACAATTTGTGATCGTAGACGTGAAGTAAAGGAAAATTTATACTGTAAACTAAGTCTATTGTCTGTGGACCCCGCGCAAATAAGCAGTAATAACTATGTTAAAAAAATACTTGGCGAAGGATGAGAATCAACTGTAAATCCTTAAAAAGGAAGAAGTAAAACTAAAAAATGTTTTTTTTTTTTTTAAATTAAACTTTAAATAAATAAAATTATTTTGAAAGTATTCACACCTCACATGATAAGTAGTGAAATTTATGTCAAAATTACAGGTGCCTGAGAGAGCAAATAAGTAGGTGACGTATCCAGAGTTTCTGGTAATAAGAAGGTTAAGCGCATAAAAGTCGTGATATATACATTCAGTTCTTTTTTAAATCGACGATCATTGTCGGTATCATTTGATGTCTCAAGTACAGTTTCCTTTACGAAGAAAAAGAATACCTACATCATTGCTACGTTAACTGATCGCTGTCGGAATATTTCTTTTTGATTTACGAGAACTACGAAACTGAGAAATGGTTTGTTTATAATTAATCTATAAGGATTTAAACGTGCACTGAACTCCGTACTGCCTCAGTGGTACTACTTTACGTCGAAGAAACTACTCTCAACTAAGTTCAACTAAGAAAAAAACCTAGTAAACGATGAATCTGTGCAAAGCACTTTAGCAAAATAATGTAGATACCATTACGCGAGTGTACTGGTGAAAACCCGACGTTGTGACGTCAGTTTTTCCCTAGCATAAAAACTGCGTGTATAAACTGTCATAAAATACCGAAAACGGTAAGTAGAAGAGGAAAAATAAAGTAAAATTGCATTACTTATACAGGTCAGTCTTTTCCACCTGAAGGGAAGAAGAAACATTGTTGCAGATGACAAGCTGTATGCATTCCGTGACAACGTTTACACAAAACAGTCGCTAGTTTCATGTAACATAACGTTAAATATTTCATTCCCTTAATGAAGAAAACCCGCCTTATTCTAATAGCAACTTAGAAATAAACGCAAAACATTTCTTTGCATAGCTTCAGAAAGTGTGCCACGTCCTTTGGCTGCATGGTCAAACATGAGCTACAGTTGTAATTTCTGGTTCGTTGGAATACTTTTAAGAATAATAATTGCAACATATTTTCGAAAATTTTAGGCAGAAGAGTAAATTAACACTCTGCGATGAAAGAGGAATAAATTAATTGCATCTTGCATAAGACGGAATTTTGTACCGAGCACGTCAATTGAAAGAGCTACGATAGCAGACTGCAGAAGAGAACTCTTGGAATCATTTAAGACTTACATGTACTCCACATGAGGAGGCGTTTTAAATAACTTGTCGAACGACTGGGGCTTCCGTTTGTGGACCACGATTCCAAGATCTCTCTTCACCTGTTTCTCGGCCCACAACGCCATGACGTCAACGAGATACTAGATCGATCTCGACTACTCACGTAACGGAGCAACGGCTGTCGCTTCTCAACAATGCCGTTTTGGTAGCTGTGTTGTAGTGGCAGAGATCTTCTTTAAAAGAGAAACGGAGAGCGAAAGTTAAGTTATTTGTGTAAAAAACAAAAAAGGTTCAATTGGCTCTGAGCACTATGGGACTTAACTTCTGAGGTCATCAGTCCCCTAGAACTTACAACTACTTAAACCTAACTAACCTAAGTACATCACAAACATCCGTGCCCAAGGCAGGATTCGAACCTGCGACCGTAGCGGTCTGCGGTTCCAGGCTGTAGCACCTAGAACCGCTCGGCAATTTCGGCCGGCGATTTGTATCAAGGCAAAGCAATATCGCGTTCGGGAATCAGCCTAAGACTGGAGTGACACTGTACCTGAATGACATGCGATCGCGCCAAGAGACAGGGTTAGCGTCGCTTAGCTGTAAATTAAATAAATATGCGGAATACAGGGAATAAACAGCTCTGTTATATGGCAAATTATTTTACGTATTTCGTGTAGGCCACTAATCTCCACATAACTGCTGAAGCGTGCCATCCTCTTGAACCTAGTCACTGTAGTCAAATCTTCGTCCCTCCGTACAATTTCACCCGTTACACTATCCCCAAAATTAACTATTCTTTCATGCTTAAAGGTATGTTCTCCGAATAATTCCGTCTTTCAGGCAAGTTTTGTATAAGTGTTTTATCATCCTGATTTGATCTAGCACCTCTTCATTAACTATCCAATCTACCCTTCCAATCTTCAGCATTCTTCGTAACATTGCATTTCAGAACCTTCTATATTCTGTTTGCCTTTACTGATACCATTCACATTTCACTTTCTTGAGTAGTAATAAGTCTTTCTAATACTTAAATTTTTATTGTGTCTTACCACATTTCTCTTTTTCACAAAAGTTTTCTAGCAGATTATATCGTATTTACTTCTGTTATTATCACTTATTTTGCTGTACATACAAGAAATTGTTTTGTTGCTGCCTGTGTCTCCTATCTCGATCTGATTCGCTCGCTATCGCCCGACTTCATACGACTTTATTCCATAGAACTTATTGTACCTTTGAGGATATTCACATAGTAATCTCTTTTCAAGACACTATCTATTCCGTTCAACTGGTCGTAGAATTCCTTTGCAGTCTCTGACAGAGCTACAATGTCATTGGCAACTCTTAAAGATTCTTTTCATTCTCCCTCAATGTTAGTTCCTCTTCCTAATTTTGCTAAATTTCGTTTACAGGGTACTGTATGTACAACTTGAATAACGTCGGATTTAGGCTACAACTCTCTTACACTCTCTTATCAACTCTTGCCTGCCTTTCATCTCCTTCAACTTTTGTAATCATCTTCCAGATTTTGAATAAGTCGTACATAACCTCACGCTACCAATACTTTATCCTTGATAGCGTCAGAATTACAAAGAATGTTTTACAATCAAGAATGTCAAAAGCTTATTTCCAAATCCAAAAACGACATAAATGTGAGTTTGCCTTTCTTAAAATGTAAGTATATGAAAATGACATTATCCGTACCTGAAACTATAATCTTCCCTTCTCTTTTGACAGCTGCTGCCTGGGAGGATTTGTAGAATAAATGTAGCGAATGTGCACTTGATCAAATATTTAGTATGTGGAAGGAGTAAAGACAAGTAATTTTAGTTACTAAAGACTCTTTAGAAGTTGCCATAAGAATAAATACACGGTGACAATTATTGAACTATATGAAAAAAGAAACGTAAGTTAGTTAGAAGCTACGGCGTGCACACACTTTATTCAGCACGTAAACGTCACTACTGATATTTGGATTTAAACCAAGAGATGTTCGATAAGCCTGCCATCTTTGGCGATGATGTGGCGCAGAGGAATAGTGAAATTCTGCATGAACCGCTGAGGTGTCAGAACATCGATGCTGTCGATGACCTCCTGAACGGCTGTTTTCAGCTCAGCAATGGTTTTCGGGTTATTGCTGTACACCTTGTTTTTCATACAGCCCCAGAAAAAGGAGTCGGGTGTTTTCAGATCCGTATACAAGTAATTTCGAAATATTTAACTGAATTTACGGCCTTTAGATTTGTCTGATTTATCGTGTAAGCGAAGTTTAACGGATTTCTTTCAGCACTCATGTGGATGACCTCACACTTTTCGTTATTTAGGGTCAATTGCACCATACAGATATCTTTTATAAATCCGTTTCCTATTTCTTTTGACCTTCTGATGACTTTACTAGTAGATAAACGGCAGCATCATCTGCGAGAAACCTGAGACGGTTCTCATATAGTCTCCTAAATCGTTTATACACATGAGAAACAGCAAAGGGCCAATAACACTACCTTGGGGAAGTCTGCTGTCTTGTGTTGGCGCAAAGAAGTGCCATCCATGGATGTTGTTGTTGTTATTACTTGGCGTTGTGTGTTCCCATTACTCTACAAATTTGATTGCGTGATCGTGTTGCCTCATTTACCTCGTCATTGTTTATAAATTAAGTCAGCTGAGTCCATCACAGTCAGGAAATATTCAAGGTCTGTTTATGGTATTGTGACCAAATTTTCGCGCATGTTCGGAGGCAACCTACCTCCCCATTGTATACTGTTGAACGGTTGTTCGGTCGAACATTTCTCGTTGTAAACTTTCCTGCACTCGCAATATGGCGGCCAGTAGAGGCCCATACCAGTGGCCTCTGGGAACCCCACAGTCAGAATGCAGTCCCCATAGGGCTCCTCCAGGGTGCCTATTCTGTATCTTTGCTCCATTGTGCCGATCGTTTCGGTACTCAAGAGCACCGAACGTTCTAGTACTCGAATTAGAGTCCTTGTGTTATTCAGTATGCATTTCGGTAGCGATACCGTTCGGCTCTAGAAAACCGAAGCGCTGTTGTCGGTGTCGCGCAAGCCAGTCAAAAGCAAGCGACCGCAGATCCGCGCATGCGCACTGCAGCGCATATAACATCACGAACACAAAGCGGCTAGCACACGACACAGGCGCGCTGTTCTTCCAAGTACAGAAAATTGCGTTTACGTTGCCACAACGCATGACGCCGCATTCCATCGAGCTGACGTTCCCGCCTTCATCACCCTTGCCTCCTCCTTAACAGTATCAGGCGCAGCATATCAATTTCCATGATTGTTAGACGAAATACATAAAAAATTTTACAGTTTCTCTGACCGCATGTTCCCTTTGCATGCTTAATAGCCATAGCGTACATGGCTGTATTCTGCAGATTGTCGTAAACCCCGCATTATGTCATCTTATTCTCATTCACACTTACATCGTGTTTTGGATTTTACGTTTCGGAAAATGAGTTAGGAATAGTGTGTAGTACCACATTGTGCTAATAAATCTATAAAAATACCCGAAAAATTGATTCTGAGAGTTTCAAAGAATAATAAGATAAACAGAATGAGGTTATAACTCGCTCCTAGAGATCCAAATGATTAAGTAGCCCACTTCCCTATATGATACGTCAACGATTTGCGTCTTCACAACAAAATTGACAAAAAAAAAATGCATTTTCGAGAGCTCCTGCAGTTCGTCGAAGTTTATAACATGCATCTCATGAATAAAAATGTTTCGTATATGGTGCTATAGTCTAAAAATATTACGGCAGAGATCTTTCATGTCTGTCTACTGTGGTTGAGAATTATATCGCAGATAAATACTTGTGACAAGCAGGATTATGAAGATGACTGCTGCTAGTTACATTCCGAGTAATTTAAGTTGTGCTCTTAGATTCCTGTCTAACCGCTTACTCGGAAATCGCTACATTTTCGGAAAAATGGTGAATTATTTCTGACAAGAAAAAATACAAAGGTCACTGTCGGTTGTTTCACTCAGAGGAATTTCATCTCCAGCAATTTCATATTTCGTATTTGAAACACACATAAATCACGAAATCATTACTGAGGAGTGCGCTCTTACGTGTAAGTAATAACGAATATTGCATAACAATGTCTCAGAATGAGTTGCATATATGAAGAGGAAAAAAAAGTTTTTGTATCCACACATATGGGAACCCACGACCTTTCGTATCGCATTCCCGCGGTCTGACCACTTTCTCTTCTTTTGTGTTATTACGCAGAGGAACTTAGGCTGACTTAGTTGCCAAACAATGCTGCGTAAGTCATAAACGGTTGATAGTATGGAAGGTTTCCAATATCAAGCTTCACATAATTGTTTTCCATTGTTACTTGAAAGTTGTAAACACGTTTCGATAATTACTAACTAAACCATTTGTGGGAAAAAATACACAAACTCACTAGCAACTTCAGTTCACACTCATATAATATACGTAAGTAGAGGCGATGTCTTGATATTTAATGATCTTTAAACTCTTATTTGCATAAAAATAATGCGTATTTTGAGAGAATATGGACCGAAAACTTTTTTTTATGTAATCATTCACAGTAACAAACTAACCTAACCATATTTCTAACAAAGGAAAATAGTCTATTATGAACTCACTTTCCAACCAGATGCATCCTCTGGTGATTCTTTAGTAACACAATCACTAAATCAAAAGCTAAAACCGCTAAATATGTTTAAAATAACAAATTATAGGTGTACATAAACCACAGCTCACAGATCGACAGGGCCAGACCGAAATCCAAAACGTCTCAGTACAATTGTAAAATCGGTGGGAGGACCGTTCGGTAACAAGTCTCAGAAGCTTACTGAAAAGGACATTTCGATAAAGAACCGAAAATGACGTCACTACCGAGACTAACCTACTACACTGATCGGTATGAACGATACAGAATAGGGCCCCAGGGCATCATTCTCCTGCTTTGATGAAGCTGACCTCCATCTTGTATGAACCACATCGTGTCGAAATGAGGGTCACTTTGGATAATGGGGACGAAATCATCTTTCAAATCCTTCACATACCATTCAGTAGTCACTGGGACACCAAGGAATACCGCACCGATTATTCGGTGGCTGGACACTGCAAGCCACTCAGTCAGCCATTGACGGTGAAGAGACTTCTCGATAGCAAAACGCGGATTCTCAGTCCCCCAAATGCGCCAATTTGGCTTATTGACGAATCCATCCGAATAAAAGTGGGCTTCGTCGCTAAACCAAACCCTAATGCGCATACTAATTCCCAACATGCCCAGCGGCCAACCGTGCAGTTTGAACGTTCTAACGCAAGCCGTTCAGAAGATACCACGATTTTATTTCATATAGTTTAACAGTTGTCACTCTGTACCTAAATAAATGAGAGAACGTAAGTGGAAAAGCCTGCTGATTGCTCAGTGGTTTCGTTGTAACAGGGACGCACCGAAACTCTGCCGTATTCAGTTTCCTGCCTCTCCGATTAAATGGAGATAGGCTGGATCTTACAATTCTAGGGCGGTCGGGCTCTTTGAGGAGGGTAAATGAAACTCTGGACTTGACGCCAAAGGAAACAGAGCATGTATCGGAGAAAGAGCGAGACCAAACGTAAGCGTTCAGAAATTGATATGAGTGCGTCACCACTGCCTCTTATCGCTCTGTAGGTCGTAAACCCCCGAAAATAATGTGTTTCTAACATGAGTGCAGTATTCTACACAGCGTCGTAAGCACAGATGGAAGTATGGGCTATTATGTTGGACGATGCCTAATGCCACAGTAACTTTAAAAACTTTATAATGAACGTCAATACTGTTGCCACTGTAACTACTGTAAAGGTTGTTCCACAGTGTAAAAAATTAATGTGTCTCGTAATGTCAACGTGCTAATCGTTTTGAGGTTCTACTTGGATTTAACTCGAATCATTATCATGAATGTATCTGTGATTGATTTTCAATTATCCTCTGTTAAGTATACAAGGAGGTAAAAAAAGAAGGAAAATGTCATTATACCACAGACATGAAGCCGAATTCCGTCATCTTACGTAGCCAAAAAACATTAGGTTCACCCCACTGATACCTCCATGGTTCACCGCGGTGATACGGTGCTTCGATTGTATGGAGACGTAGTTGTTCCGTAAAAAATTGACATTTGAATAACCGTTCACTTTATTGACATGCACAAGATATGATAGCACACCACGCTGCTTTCATCATGGCACACGCTTATGGGCTAAGAAAGAACTCGTAGGTACCTTTTTTGCAAACTTGAACATAAAAAATGTTGTGCATACGAGCTGAAAATATAACGAACAAGAAACAGTACCAGAACGCAAAAAGCACTTGATTCGGAGTTCCGACTTGATTTGCTATCGACACAAATGCATTAAAAGTGGAACTGAATGGATTACGAAAGCGTCCTGTAACGCAGCAAGTTATTACGAGATGACATTCGTTGCAGTACGGCACACAGCCGCTTAGTACAGTGGCTGCAGGATGACTATGTTCCTTTTCACTCTGCTCACAGCACAGCTGACGCTGCCTGCCGTGAGAAATGCACAGCATAACATTCAGTCGATATGAAGATTCATACCTTCTACGAATCTAAATAATCCATATTCGTTATTATCCAATTCTGATCAAATTTAGTATACTGCCTTTTTTTATTAATGGAATGACGCTGTCAAAATTTCAAATTTTTATGTATTATAGTTCTGGAGATAAAGAAAATTACCTAAAAGTCCTAAAACATACGCCTGTTTTTTGAAAACAAGTTAGGAACAATAACAGAATAACTTTTATTATTATTTGAAGCCATTCCAAAGTTATCAGTGCATAAAAATCAATTAAAATACGAAGGCTATGTTCTTGAGGAGAATATTATAGAAATGGAAGAGAATGTAGATGAAGATGAAATAGGAGACACGATACTGCGTGAAGAGTTGGACAGAGCACTGAAAGACTAAAGTCGAAACTAGGCCCCGGGAGTAGACAGCATTCCATTAGAACTACTGACAGCCTTGGGAGAGCCCGGCTTAACAAAACTCTACCATCTAGTGAGCAAGATGCATGAGACAGGCGAAATACCCTCAGACTTCAAGAAGAATATAATAATTCCAATCCCAAAGAAAGCAGGTGGTGACATACACTCCTGGAAATTGAAATAAGAACACCGTGAATTCATTTTCCCAGGAAGGGGAAACTTTATTGACACATTCCTGGGGTCAGATACATCACATGATCACACTGACAGAACCACAGGCACATAGACACAGGCAACAGAGCATGCACAATGTCGGCACTAGTACAGTGTATATCCACCTTTCGCAGCAATGCAGGCTGCTATTCTCCCATGGAGACGATCGTAGAGATGCTGGATGTAGTCCTGTGGAACGGCTTGCCATGCCATTTCCACCTGGCGCCTCAGTTGGACCAGCGTTCGTGCTGGACGTGCAGACCGCGTGAGACGACGCTTCATCCAGTCCCAAACATGCTCAATGGGGTACAGATCCGGAGATCTTGCTGGCCAGGGTAGTTGACTTACACCTTCTAGAGCACGTTGGGTGGCACGGGATACATGCGGACGTGCATTGTCCTGTTGGAACAGCAAGTTCCCTTGCCGGTCTAGGAATGGTAGAACGATGGGTTCGATGACGGTTTGGATGTACCGTGCACTATTCAGTGTCCCCTCGACGATCACCAGTGGTGTACGGCCAGTGTAGGAGATCGCTCCCCACACCATGATGCCGGGTGTTGGCCCTGTGTGCCTCGGTCGTATGCAGTCCTGATTGTGGCGCTCACCTGCACGGCGCCAAACACGTATACGACCATCATTGGCACCAAGGCAGAAGCGACTCTCATCGCTGAAGACGACACGTCTCCATTCGTCCCTCCATTCACGCCTGTCGCGACACCACTGGAGGCGGGCTGCACGATGTTGGCGCGTGAGCGGAAGACGGTCTAACGGTGTGCGGGACCGTAGCCCAGCTTCATGGAGACGGTTGCGAATGGTCCTCGCCGATACCCCAGGAGCAACAGTGTCCCTAATTTGCTGGGAAGTGGCGGTGCGGTCCCCTACGGCACTGCGTAGGATCCTACGGTCTTGGCGTGCATCCGTGCGTCGCTGCGGTCCGGTCCCAGGTCGACGGGCACGTGCACCTTCCGCCGACCACTGGCGACAACATCGATGTACTGTGGAGACCTCACGCCCCACGTGTTGAGCAATTCGGCGGTACGTCCACCCGGCCTCCCGCATGCCCACTATACGCCCTCGCTCAAAGTCCGTCAACTGCACATACGGTTCACGTCCACGCTGTCGCGGCATGCTACCAGTGTTAAAGACTGCGATGGAGCTCCGTATGCCACGGCAAACTGGCTGACACTGACGGCGGCGGTGCACAAATGCTGCGCAGCTAGCGCCATTCGACGGCGTTCCTGGTGTGTCCGCTGTGCCGTGCGTGTGATCATTGCTTGTACAGCCCTCTCGCAGTGTCCGGAGCAAGTATGGTGGGTCTGACACACCGGTGTCAATGTGTTCTTTTTTCCATTTCCAGGAGTGTATGTGAAAATTACCGAACTATCAGTTTAATAAGCCACGGCTGCAAAATACTAATACGAATTCTTAGAGACGAATGGAAAAACTGCTAGAAGCCGACCTCGGCGAAGATCAGTTTGGACTCCGTAGAAATTTTGGAACACGTGAGGCAATACTGACCCTATCACTTATCTTAAAAAATAGATTAAGGAAAGCAAACCTACGTTTCTAGCATTTGTAGACTTAGAGAAAGCTTTTGACAATGTTGACTGGAATATTCTCTTTCAAAGTCTGAAGGTGGCAAGGGTAAAATACAGGGAGCGAAAGGCTGTTTACAATTTGTACAGATACCAGATAGCAGTTATAAGAATCGAGGGGCATGAAACGGAAGCAGTGGCTGGGAAGGGAGTGAGACAGGATTGTAGACTATCCCCGATGTTATTCAATCTGTATATTGAGCAAGCAGTAAAGGAAATAAAAGAAAAATTCGGATTAGGAATTAAAATCCATGGAGAAGAAATAAAAACTTTGAGGTTCGCCGATGACATTGTAATTCTGTCAGAGACAGCAAAGGACCTGGAAGAGCTGCTGAACGGAATGGACAGTGTCTTGAAAGGAAGATATAAGATGAACATCATGTACATATGTACATAAGTACATATCTTGCAACCTGATTTGTTCCATATCATTTCGATAAAAGAATCGTTCAAATGATTTATACAACGTGTAAGTAACTAACTGTCTAGCACACCAATGTACTTATGGATTACTCCCGATGAGCAAGACTGCCTAGACGTCCTGTACACCTACGTGTTCACATACTGACCCAGTGACATTCTCAGTTGAAACTGCAGTGGACACGGAATTAAAGAGGCTCGGCCGTGGATAAGTAGAAACGTGTCGCCTGACTGACTGAATCGCGTTTCTTCTTACACCAGGTCGACCATAGTTACATTACATTACATTAATATTTGTTCCATAGATCACGAATATAACATTTCGTAACGGTGTGGAACATTTCAGTGTAACGTAAGTTTTCTTCACACAATACAATTCTTTTTTTTTTTTTTACTGTTACTACTTCATATCTAAAAATTCATCTACTGAGTAGAAAGAGTTGTCATTCAGAAATACTTTTGATTTGTTTTTAAGTATTGGTTGGCTATCTGTCAGACTTTTAACGCTATTTGCGAATGACCAAACATTTTTGTGACCCTTTCTGTACCAAAGTCAGATTTAACCCAGATTAGTGAAGTCCATCCTTTCCTCTGGTGTTGTAGCTATGTACTTTGCTATTATTTTTGAACTGGGACGGTTTATTAATAGCAAATTTCATAAGTGAGTATGTGCATTGCGAAGGTACTGTGCATATCCTGAGTTCCTTAAATAAATGTCTTCAAGGTGATCTTGGGTGGCTCCAGCAATTATTCTGATTATAAGTTTTTGTGCAATGAATACTTTTTCACTTAATGTTGAATTACCCCAAAATATGATGCCACATGAAAGCAGTGAATGAAAACAGGTATTGTAATCTAATTTACTGATATGTTTATAACCAAAATTTGCAGTAACCATAATAGCATGGGTAGCTGACCCTAATTGTTTCTTCCAATTCAGTGCACACACCCAGAAATGTTGGATATTCTGCCTTAGCAACAGACTTTTGTTAAAAATCTATGTTTGTCATTGGTGTTATTGCATGTACTGTACAGAGTTGTATGACTGCATTTTCTCAAAATTTAGTGTGAGTCCATTTGCAGAGAATTACCTGATAATTTTCTGAAAGACATTATTTACAGTTTCCTCAGCTGATTCTTGTTTGTTGAGTGTGATTACTATAATTGTATTATCAGCAAATAGAGCTAACATTGCATTTTCTGAGTGTACAGTGGCAAGTCAATAATATGCATTAAGAACAATAATGGACCCAAGACTGAACCCTGTGGGACACATTGTTGATATCTCCTCAGTGAGCGAATTCTGCTGATTTTTGCATACTATGATGTCTGGAGACACCGCCATCCAGGCGAACGATTGCTCGAAGCAAGCGCATCGGCTGATGGTGGTGTTACTATACTGTGGGGGTGGGGGTGGGGGAGGCTTTCAGCCGGACACCCATGGCACCATGGCTGCTGTAGGCGACCTAGTTTCCTTCGTACTTGATGTCTTCCCAGACGGCGATGGTATCTTCCAGCAAGATAATTGTCTGTGTCACAGGGCCAGAATCGCGGTACAGTGGTTTGAGAAGAATCGTAGTGAACTACCTTTGTTTTTCTGGAAACGAAATTAATCTGATCTGAACGCAACTGGGACGCCGTCAGGCGGCAGCTCCGCGCACACAAATAACGGAACCGAAATTTACAAGTAGTGCGTAACCAGTTCGTACACATATGGTGTCACATACCTAGAGAATTCAACCAATGACTTGTTGAATCCTTGCCATGCAGAATCACAGCTGTATCGCATTCATGTTATTAAGCAGATGGTTAGTCTTATCAGACTATTTGAGCAATAACCTGAAGAAAATAACACTTTATACTCTGGACAGCCATAGCTGAACTGCTGACCTCGTTGTTTGGTCGCCTTCCCTCAAATCAACCAACAAACGAACCATCTAGCTACAGCTATGGGAATACAGCTTGATAAATGAAGAACCGCAACAGACGTTAAATGATCGTTTATTGAAACGACCGGTTTAACCGCTTATAACGCATCCCCAGTTACACATCGGAGTGGAAAAGTGGGGCGAAAAAAATAAACAGTATTGTTTTGCCCCAAGGGATACGTGCACTCACAATCAATTCACCTAAAGTCCAGACTGTGTCAAATGGACGATCAAACTTTCTCATTCAAATATAAATAAAACGTCCGTCGAAGGAATGGTAATCAGGTAATAAAATCAGCAGAACGGTGGTTTCCTGCAACGAAAACCAAGAGAACTCATGGGGTCTAAAATTCAAAGGTTGAAAGTATGGAACTAAAAACAAGTTTTTACAGTTTTAAACGTGGCTGTCTCTCAGAAACTGTGTATAAGTTCCAACATAGGAATCACACAGCCAACCGGCTGCAAATAACAGTTTGGTATGTTGAGCTTCGTTTCCTTAGAATGCTCAAGTCTGATGATGTTCCTAGCAAGGCATACGTGCCAAAAGCCTGAACGTATTTAATTTTATTTTTTGACTTTAGCATATCTGCTCGAAACACTGACCATTCCTTCCTCGCAATGGCGATTTCACAGTTTTTTCAAATTTCGTTGTGATGAAGACATCCTTAGAGGTGCCGAAACCAATGTCAATGTACCAAACAGTTATTTGCAGCCGGTTGGCGCTGTGACCCATTTTCCTAATCAAATGTATAGCTGAGGATGAATCTATAAGTTCCGAAACTGGTCGTTTCGACAAAGGATCATTTAACAGCTGTCGCGTTTCTTCATTTATTAAGACGAATAATGTGGAAGTTTTGGTTGGAATCTGATACGAGTTAAGCTGTAGCAAAATATGCAATGGTAGGGACCATTTGTTTCCTAAGGAAGGAAAGGCACACAGCAGTCAGTTGCAATCCCATAGTTTTTATTACGCTTGTAAGTCTAGATTCGGCTATAAATGGCCATCTTCAGTGCTAAACATTTTCGTTACAATTCAACAGACTCGGGCAGTTCATGTCACCATATGTTCTTATATGTGTATGGGGAGTCTACTTCTGCCTATGCAGTGAAGAATATGTGCTGACATGAACTACACGAGTAACGAACATGTTTAGCGTTGAAGACGGCTATTTATGGCCGAAACGTAGATTTGCAAGCATAATAAAAACTAATCGTATTCCGACTCACTGCTGTGTGCATCTCCTTCTCTGCGATCTACAGTCACTGTGCACAACGGTTCCTAATGGAATCAAAGTTGGTTAATTGTTTTTGCTAGTTTTGATTCGAATTTCTTCACTGTTCAAGAATAGAAATTGAATGTTGCAAGACGCGTCTGGCCTTCTTATCGACGGCGAAAGAATCCGTCGAGTCCGCTGTATTCAGGGCGCATTCATTTCGTACTTTGCAAGCAGTTAGAAGCGCAAAGGCTGCAGCACGGAGTGCACCATGGAGAGGTGTTACGTGCGCGAAGCCGCGGGAAAAGAAAGCGACGGCGAGTCTAGGAGCAAAGAGGCGAGTGGTGGACGTCCATTGTCAACCAGTGGACTGGGAGGAGGGGGAGGGGGGGAGATGCTGGGGGTGCAGGTAGGGCTGGCGAGAGCTCATCCAGACGGTCTCTCCCCGTGGCAGCGCCACTTGTAGCCAGTGGCTGTGATCTGCGAGGTGGTGGCGGGGGGCGAGTGGAAACAAGCGACCTACAGGCGACTTGTGGCGACGCTTTCTGCTGGTCTCACCTACGCCATCTAGAGTCTAGACAGTTCCAAAGGTAGTAGTTTCTGTCCACGTTGGAGTGAACTGTGCGGTAAGGAATAGGCAAGAAATCACGTAACTGTTGCAAATCACAGTGACTGAGACGTCGTAGTTTTCACGAAAGCCACTTCACAGTAGCTGGTTGCGATTTCAGTCACAACTAGAAATCACGAGAAGCGACTAAAAGGCCCAACCACACTTATGTGACCATGACCTACGGTCTACATCAACGCTCAATAAAAACTCGCAGGTGGCAGGACTGGAAGTGGGTGTTACAGAAAGCATGACGGCGAGACACGGAAAACAGTGTAGTCCTTGTCGTAATGCTCAAATGGAGGATTGTTACTAGTTATGTGTTACCCTTTAGCTTAAGGTCAATTGGTATGAAACAAAATTAAAAATCTTCCATATATAATACTCTGAAAATACACTGCATTAACATTACTTATGATTGTAAGCAACATCTAATGTTTTTCGTACCATTTTCGTATCTATTCTATTAATTGGTGTTATATTAATGGGCATATATGAGTATACAGAGCCATTTGTACGCACAGTGCAGTCCTCAGGTTATAACAATATGTAACTATTAACTATTCACGTCTTTTATATGAGTCATAAACTCTAGAGGTACGCAATATTGGGTGCAATATAATGTAAACGTTAATAAAACCGGCAAAGTGAAAAATGGAAGAAAAAGGTCTAATGACCATGTGTCCAGAAGTGGACGGTGTGTGTGCAATGACAAAAAGTCGTCGTGGAACACAGTGCAGAGTTGCATCGCATCCACATCACAACAGATGTTCAAAGTGGCCTTCATGGGATGGAAAGCACGCGTTCACACATTGCGTCGTGGACTGCCGGACTCTTTCACATGTTCCGACCCCTCTCTGAATGGCGTCACAGCCGTTGTGAACATGCTGTTGAGGGGCCTGCCCTTCATCATACATCTTATATAATAGTTAATGGCTCAATTTTACTACTGTTGGGTAGCCACATATATACTGGTTGGTTATCATAGAGATTGATCGAACTGGTTGCATCTGGCAGATGGACCTTGGTTACAATATTGTTTCAGCCCAATGTTCAATATTGCGAGTTTGTGTTTTTTGGTTGGTGGTTCAAAAATGGTTCAAATGGCTCTGAGCACTATGGGACTTACCAGCTGAGGTCATCAGTCCCCTAGAACTTAGAACTACTTAAACCTGACTAACGCACACATCCATGCCCGAGGCAGAATTCGAACCTGCGACTGTAGTGGTCTCTCGGTTCCAGACTGAAACGCCTAGAACCGCTCGGCCACACCGGCCGGTTTGGTTGGTGGTATTGCTCTGTATTTTTTTTTGTTTTGTTTGGAATGGTATTCTGCCACCATTTGTGGTTCTCTGAAGTTCAGTGCTTCCTGTGTTTTTATTTTTTTTGTTGCTTAGCTAGCGGGCGGTGCTGAGTGTTTTTTTGCTTCAGCTGTGTTGATATGAATATGGTTTCTCACATTTACATTGTGTGAATTTGTAAGGGATTTTCGTTGTATTGACAGTCTTTGTCTTATTAGAGTCGCATCTGAGTTGTATTGGTTGGATGGCAGCGCTGTCTGGTAGGCAGAGTTTTCGTGTAGCCTAATAATAATAAAAATAGCAATAATAATAATACTTTATTCATTATCGAATGATTCATTGTATATATACAAAACAGGTTACAATGCTTTATACAGAGGACAATAATACATTCTTCTGAATATGTCATTGATTAATAAAATGATTAAATTACAAACAATATGGTTTGTTTAACACTATTTGCATATGTTTTCGAAACACTTCTTATTATGCACGTAAGTGTGACGTTTTTCTAATGTATAAAAATGATTTTGTGACAATAATTTCTTTAGATGAAATTTAAGCTTCATTGTGAGTACGGTCATAACTTTCCTGGGCAGTGCATTGGCTAACTTTAAACCTGCATATTGTGCACGCTTTTCATAGAGAGCTGTTCTGGGGCTGCTGATGTAAATTTTTCTTAATTTCTGATGTTGTCCTGATGGAAATAAGAACAAATGTTGGGCTTCAGTCTTTTAATAAGTAATATGGTTTTTAAAATGTATATGTTTATTACAGATAGCATACCACTTTTTGGAAAGAAAGCCATGGCATGATTCCTCATATTTAGCTCCACAGATGATTCTTATATTCCGTTTTTGAAGTAGCAATAGCTTATTTGTATTTGCTTTCCTTATTGCCCTCCAAATTTCTATTCTGTAACTGGAGTGAGAGGAAAATAGATCATGGTATGCGGTCTTTAGGGCAACAGTGTCTACGCTGAGCTTACGAATCGTATTAATTTCAAATATATTCCTAGACAACTTACATGGTAGAGTGTCAACATGTGTGTCCCCATTTAGATTTGATTTGCTAAACCGAGGAATTTTACTCTGAACTCATTTTTGCTAATTAATTGTCTATGTACAGTTTAATTTCATCATAAAAACTAATGTTCTTAAACTCCATGAGACATGTTTTACTACTGCTTACATTTAAGTGGCTTTCATTAAAGTACTGAACAGCTTCAGTTGTCACCTTACTACAGTGGCTCTCTAGTCTGTTAAACGATTCCTTTTTACACATGGTGAATGTATCATACGCGTACAGAAGTAGTCTGGAACTTTGAGTGTAATATCTTATGTCATTTACATAACTCAAAAACAGAAGAGGAACCAATACTGAGCCCTGGGACACTCCATATTTTATATCAGTGATTTTGGTTTTGTGAACACTACCTTCAGTTTTAAGTGGTACAAACTGTTTTCGGTTACTCATGTAAGATTTTATTAGGTAATGAGCAGTACCTCTGATGCCAATGTTCCATAGTTTATCTAATAGGATAGTGGCGATCGCATAGTCAAAAGCTTTCTCAAGGTTGAGGTATATCCCTGTTGGCTGACAGCTGAAACACAGACACTTCCTTGTTCCTGATATGAACATCAGAAATGATATCTTGTTTACATACACTCATGGGCAGTGCAACTATCATTGCTGTCGATCGTTTGCACAAAAATGGTTCAAATGGCTCTGAGCACTATGGGACTTAACATCTGAGGTCATCAGTCCCCTAGACTTAGAACTACTTAAACCTAATTAACCTAAGGACAGCACACACATCCATGCCCGAGGCGGGAATCGAACCTGCGACCGCAGCAGCAGCGCGGTTCTGGACTAAAGCACCTAGAACCGCTCGGCCGCAACGGCCGGCGATCGTTTGTACACATATGTAGCAAAATGGGCTCAGCAACGACATTTGATTAGTGTTTAACGTTGTCAGTTTACATTACCAGCCAAGATTTTCACTTTAGGTGAGGTATTTCATATCACTCACCATATATTTTTGCATTTTGTATTGTGTCATGTTCTAATATTTTCCCGTTATCATTATAGGTTCTTTTATTTAACTACGGTGACTTACCTCCAAAAACAAGAGGACACACAATGAACATAATGACACACAATGAACAGCGTTTTAGGTTGGTATGTGCTGCATAATATAAATTCAAGGAATGAATGTATTTTTTACAGTTCACTTTTTATACGCAATTTTCTGTAGTTTTAAATTTGATGATGGCTCGGGAATGAGCCGAAACCTGTGATCAGTAAGGACAATTTGTGATTCTGACGTAGGATTTTTATCAACACAAGTGTGAAACCAACAGAGCGCGTGTCTACCCCCATTGTCAATGTCAAAGAATAAGGCAAACGGAATGATTTATCTGACGTCCAGAAGGGCACGATCGTCAGTTTTCGGGACAAGGGTTACGTTTTCAACTGCTCGCGTGCCATCACGGTTAAAGTATACTGTGGATATCAAAATGGCGCTGTCCAAAACCGGTACCGAGGCAACAGTGGTGCGCCGTGGGCCATAGATGTCAGGGGTGAACGACGGCTGCCGAGGTGTGTACGGGCCAATAAACGTGGAACTGTTGACCAAATGACACCGCAGATGAACCAAGGGTCTGCCAACAGCGTCTCCTCAACGATTCAGCGAACATTTGAGGGGTATGGGCCTCCGCAGACGACGCCTATTTCATGGACCCTTGCTGACTGCTATTCCTCGGCGAAGAAGGCGGAATTTGCACGCTAGTACCGCAACTTTACTGACGATGCTGCATTTGTAGCGCATACTCAAGGCGACCTGCAAGTGCATGTGGATAAGTTCTCTACTACATGCAAGCTCTTCTCCATGTCTACGTAAAGAAGCCGGTTGTCGTGGCACAAGGATACACAGATCCGCCTGTCATCAAACTGGACGGCTCCTTGTCGAAGGTAGTCGATAAGTTCTGCTATCTTGGTTCAATAATGAGAGAACAACTCTCCCTGGATGACGAGATAAATGCAAGAAAAGGAAAGGCTGTCAGCACTTTCGGAAAGTTCCGCACGCAAGCATGGGACAACAAACATCTTACATTGTGGACAAAAATACTTGTACATCAATCATGTGTGCTGAGTACTCTCCTGTATGGAGCTGAGACTTGGACCTCGTATGCCAAACAGGAAAGCTCAACGCCTTTCACCTGCGGTGCTTACGCAGCATCTTGGTAATATACTGGCAAGATCATGTGACAAATGGTATGGTTCTGAAAACTGCAAAACAACAGAGTATCACTGCCACGATCAAGCAATGTCGCCTGCTGTGGTTAGAACATCTGCATCGCATGGACCACTCCCGTCTGGCCTGGCGTATATTACTCAGTGAGATAGCAAGAGCAAAGAGACCTCGTGGAAGACCTTCACTAACCTGTAGGGATTGCATCAATTTGTGCGCCTTTAATATTGACAGTGACAAGTGGGAGCATCTCGCTGACGATCGCAGATAATGGAGGAAACTGACTGCAGATGGAAGCAAGATGCATGACCAAGTATGGCTAAAACAACTTAGCTGCTAAACGATAGCGCAGACATGAGCTTGTAAGAGGTCCGAGCAGATGTAATTTCGATGTATTGCTCATGCGCTGCCTGCGATATGCAAGGTATAAGAGAATCTCTGACCAGAGAGCTGTGTTGACTGCAGTAGGAACTGTGTAGCTGTAGCAGTAAGTTGTTGCTAGTCTGCAGTCTGCTCTGGTGTATCGTGTTGGGTGGCCGGTCGCGGTGCAGCGATGCCGGAGCCTGAGTATTATTGTATAAGGTAAAAAGCAGCCTCGCGCATATGTAGTAATGTCATCTCAAGTCCCATGTAAATGTTTTAAAAATCTCGTAATAATAATCTTTCTCATAAAAAGTAACTTTTAACAACCATTCATTTCAATTTAAAGAATTTACTAATTTCTCCCATGCATGATCATCCCGATTGTTGCAAAAGAAAAATCAGTTGCTTCCTTTCATAAATGACAAATCTATCGGCCAGCATTGCACAGGGCTGTGCCAGAAACCATTATTTTAAGAGCAGATATATGTGCGTTATCCGGCGACTTCATTGAGGTAAGAGTTTTTCTCTTTTTTTTCAGAACGATCTTTCAGGGCCATGACGCAGCACTGCTGACGTTCAAAATTTACCAGGTTAAATTCACAGTGAATTATTGAAAAGTTACAAGTGAATGACAATTTAATTGAGATGTTAGTTACATTGTATTATTACCAGGTTACGGAAATTATTTTGTTGGGACGTTACACTGAATGTGAACGACATAATTATAATATTTTACTGTTGAGTGATTTAGGAATTTTTCTGTTTTGAGGTTACGGTAAACGTAAATATTATTTGTGTTAATATTTTCTGTTGGGAGGTTACGGTAAATTATTTTGTGGGGAGGTTACACTTGGCCACAACCGGCCAGGATCGTGTATTCTTTGTGAATTTCTGAAAAGTAGTCATATATCTGCTCTTATTTACTTAAATGTAGTTTGCATCTGGTGCAACGCATATACTAATTTGTCGCTCATTCTTTCACTGATCATCGGCAATTTTTAGCTCTTTGTTGTAATTGTTCCTTTTTTTATTTCGTCTTTGTTTCATTTTTGTGCTTAATTTTGATTTGTGAAAAATGCCGCGAAAAACTGTTAACAGTACATCGCGATGTGCAATGAGTGAAATAGGCGACTCGAATAATTTGACCGATAATACTTGCGACACTCAGTGTAAGAGTGATAATCCCCTAATTACAGATAATCAGTGTGTGCCGATCACTAATATTGATTTTGATCCTAATGATGAGCAAACAAATGCAATTATGTCCACAGTAAATGTAACAATTGATGACGCGGCACATTCCGTTACAATGAACGCTGTCCAGTTTGACACGCCTAATTTGCAAAATTTACGTAGCGAACAGATAATTGTTTCTAACGAAGGTGAATAATGTACTCAAAATATGTCAGATTTGTTTAATTCTGATGTAGTGACCAATAGTGTATATCCAATTGGCAAATCTTTTCAAGAATCAGAGAATGACCAAATGGTTACACAAAACGTGACAAATGCAGATACACCATCAAACAGCACAGAAAATAGAGTCGCTAATTTTGGCTGGGATCAAGTTATTGCATTATTACTACAACTCAATGAAAAACACGACAACCGTTTTAAACAACTTAATGAATCGTGCAAACAACTCAATGAAAAATACGACAAACTTAATGAATTGTACAAACAACGTAATGAAAAATTCGACAACCATTTCAAACAACTTAATGAAAAACTAGACAATAATTATAAACAACTTAATGAATCGTGCAAACAATTTAATGAAAGTTTCGAACAGTCGAACGAAAAACACGACAACCTTAATGAACAGAACAAAAAACTTAGTGAACAGATTACAGCTGTTACCGTGCAACGCCATGATACTAAAGAACAATTATGTGAGGAAATTAAGGCTTGTGCTAGTAACAGTAGTGAAGAAATTAGATCTGTTGCACAAGAATTAAGTAATACACATGCAGCCACAACAGAATCACTTAGAGATGAAAGTAGTGCAGTCGCTAAATAATGTTCAGAAAACGCAACACAGTTACGCGACGAGTTTAAATCAATGTCATCAGAACTTTCACACAGTCTGGATGCGAAAGTCGATAAGAAATTTGAAAATTGGCGAACGTTTTAAAGTGACAGAGACGAAAAATGTTGCAGTCTTTAACACATCACAACATACGCCAAATTCTGAACATTTCTCACACTCACACAGCCAGTGTAACTTAGGTGATTTGGAGAGAGTACGTGACTTAGAAGATTCCGAACAGACACAGGCAAATAGAGTCTCATGCAATCCTGACCCTACTCAGACACTCAGAGACGAAAATTTTGATTATAAGCACTTTCTATCCGTTGGGAAATTTAATAATGACAGAACACAGAATCACGCTTTGAACTGGGTACGACAATTTGCTTTTGAATTTTCACCGGCATTGCCTGTAACGCAAAAACCAAAATTTATTTGCAGCGCGTAATTGACCTCAGGGGGTTTATCACGCTTCTATGAATACGTGCCGTAGCGTGCACAGGGCCCCGAGCCATAGTAGTGCTATTTCATCTTTAGTTTTCTGCACTGCTGCCTTCTCTTTTACTATCCTTTGTATCTATCAAAACAGCTCTTTAACTATCGATCTATCTAGAATTAGGAATGAGTAAAGAAAACCTGATATGACAAATTTTACCGAAAGTGACAATTTTCATTAGGCACTCCAGAACTACCAGCGTAATTTTAATGAAAGACAAAATTTTAGTCATCAGTATCGTCAAAATTTTCAGCAGTCTCAAACACATTTTTGTAACAATAGAGGCTTTTCTCCGCAACAGCATCAAAACCAGTCGGTTAGCATACCTAACCAACAATGTAGTCTGCAAGGTCAACCAAGCTTTAATGTTTCGCCGCCTATACGTATAGCGTCGGCTCCGCCAAATAGTAGCGCACAGCAACAAGGAAATCAGTACGTACAGAAAACACACCATTTCAACTCATATCGCAATGCACCGTATAGAAATGACTATCATGACAGACGTAAAAGTAATGAGCACAATTTTCAGCGTAACAGTCGGTCTTACCAGCAGCAAAATCATCCGCAACAACAGATTATCATGAATGAACCAGACAGTAGGTATCATTCCGAACGTAATACGTCAGGAAGAAATAACAGAACAGTACAAATAGTTGAAATGCCACAGCATCCTCCCGCAAATAACAGCACTTCAGAAAGAATTTGACTAGATACAGTACAGGTTGCATCTTCCAGCAACGCAAGCAATACTTTTGACACAGAGAATCTTGTTCACGAAAATGTTATTACTTTTGACGACATCTGAGACACACTTTTGCAGGAAAAACCAGTTATTCAAAAAACCATTTCACACCCTGTCACTGAAGTAAAGATTGGATCATCCAAATTTTTAGCAGTAATCGATTCTGGATCACCTATGTCAGTTATAAATGAGGATACTTTCAACGAATGTAACAAAGAGAATACCTATCCTACGTTACCATTAGGTAAAAGTAAAGTAAAAGGAGCAGTGTCTGGTAAAGGAGTAGATGTAAAATTACAGACACATTTATCATTTTGTATTGCAGGTCATACATTTCACTCAAATTTTTGGATTGTTCCCTTATTGACAACAGACGTTATTTTAGGTACGAATTTTCTGGTACAACACGACGCAATTATTGACTTTCAAAACTCCTATTTAATGTTAAAGGATGAAAATGTACAACTGGCTTTAGAATTTCAGCACTCTTTATCTGCAGAAGAGCAAACAATTAATCGGACAGAGGTCATTTCCGCATCACGTAACATAGACTGTCATTCCACATTGTTCACAGATATGTACGTACACAACTATAATACTCCAGACGAAGCCAACTATGACGTTATGCAAATGACTTCTGATAAAGTTAAACAGAGCAGTGCAAATACAGACGACGAACGCACGCAGCTACGCAAAATTCTTTTACAGCAAGCTCCAGTTTTTGACAACGTCCCTGGTACTATGTCCGGTTTTATGTATGAATTTCAAGTTAAACAGCACGATACATTTAAAGCCAAACATTATCCTATTCCATACATTCACAGAGATCAAGTTAAGAAAGAATTGCAAGCTATGTTTGACCAAGGAGGGTTCACTTCGCCTCGTACTTGATTCGCGTCACATCAATGACACTATTATTAATGAAACAGATCGCCCACAGACACTAGAAGAACTTCCACAGAAATTTCATGGCACTGCTATTTATTCCACGTTAGATTTGAAATCGGGATTTTGGCAAATTCAGCTCCATCCGAACTGCAGAAAGTACACAGCTTTTCTCTGTTTTGGTGACTGTTATCAATTTTGTAAATTACTGTTCGGTTTAACAATTTCTTCAGCAGCGTTTATTCGCGGTTTGAATACTATACTTCCGACAGAACTTAAAGACAGAAACACAACGTATGTAGACGATATTCTTATTGCAGAAGCTAACTGGTCTGAACACAATCTGATTCTTGAACAACTGTTGCGAACTTTTCGTGTACAAGGACTCACAGTCAATCTTAGCAAATCGCACTTTGGTAAAACTTCCATAAAATTTCTTGGACATGTAATTTCAGCAGAAGGCATTGCGCCTGACCCGAAAAACTTCAAGCTTTACGTGACATTACTGTTCCTACGACGAAGAAACAACTACGCAGCTTTTTGGGTTTAATTAACTTTTTTCGTAAATTTATTCATTACTCTGCTTTACACACCCCTAGATTATGTCAATTGACAGGTAAAAACACTATTTGGTCATGGGATAACCAAGCGTACTCTGAATTTGTCAATCCGAAACAAGCTTTGTTGAATGCACCACTTTTATCTCATCCAGATCTTACTAGAAATTTTTCCATTGCCACCGACAGTTCTAACAACGCTTTAGGCGTACACATTTTTCAGGAAATTGAAGAAGACGGTAATACAGTAATTAAAAACATCGCCTTTGCGAGTCGCAGTCTGTCACCTGCTGAACGCAATTATTCTGTTACAGAACTTGAAACATTATGTGTTGTATGGGCATTTACGAGATTTAGGCATTTTCTTTATGGAAGACATACGACCGTTTACACAGATCATAGAGCGATACAGTGTTTACTTTCAGCAAAATTTACACACGACAGATTAAGCAGATGGAAACTTTATTTACAGGAATTTAATTTTACAATTGTTCACATTCCCGGTACACAAAATATTGTAGCAGACGCACTATCCCGTTCTCTCAGCAACAATCAGCAAGACATCGCAACCAACTTCTGTCAAGCAAATTTTAGCGTCATGTACATTCAACAAGTTGCATTCGAAAATGTTATTTCGGCATCATTACGAGACATAGCACAGGAGCAGAGCAAAGACAAAGTATGGAAAGAAATTAAACGCCTTTGGCAAGATATGAATAATGTTAGCATTAGAAACTATTAGACTGTACGCAATAACATTCTGTTTCGCCGCTCTCATCCTGACAGCAACAATTGGTTACTATGCATTCCTGACGAACTTGTTAACAAATTAATTTGGTATAATCGTTTAAGTTACGCACATTACGGAGCCAGAAAATGTTTTCTTATACTCAGACATAACTGTTATTTTGCCAACATGGAGAAACGTATTTGACGAGTTTTAGCGTCATGTAAAATCTGACAGAAATCTAAGTCAGACACGACTTCACATATTCCTCCGTTACATCCCATTGTACCTGTTAAATTGAGACACATGGCCGCTGTAGACATTTTTGGTCCGATTCCCAGAACTAATGGAGGTTTTTGCTACATCTTTGTCGCTGTTGAACTCACTTCAAAATTTGTAACCTTCACTCCGTTACGCAAAGCTACTGCTAAAACTGCTTCGAAAGCATTTGTAAAACAGTTTCTATTTCATGTAGGACATGTATTGAAAGTAATTTCCGACAATGGACCACAATTTCGATCTGCTATACGGACACGTATGTTACGAGCAAGAAAATTTCTCCGATCTATATATCCAGGTATCACGTTTCTTCGAACCCTTGTGAACGTCTAATGAAAGAAATTGGTAAACTGTGTAGAATATAGTGCCATAAAAAACATATTGACTGGGACATACACATACTCTCATTCCAGGATGTAATTAACTCCATACCAAATGAATCTACTATGCTATCTCCAACTGTTATATTGAAAAATGTTGAACCAGCTAACAAAATTAAAGAATTAGTATCCTTTCCTACATCTCGTCGACTACGACACCGTGAAATAATTGACATTGCACTCAACAACATAAAACGGGCCGCAGAGCGCTGGAGAAGACAGCAAAAACAGGTTTGTACACGCCGTGACTTTCACATTGGACAGAAGATATTAGTACGTGCACACTATTTATCGAACAGAGGAAAGAGTAGATGCAGTAAATTTGAGCTTCTATACGCAGGTCCATATCGAATTCGCAGCATGCCTCACCACAATGTAGTACACGTCGAAACTTCGTGAACCAGAAAAAGCAAAGGCAATCACCATGTCTCCAACATTAAACCCTTTATTGAATGAACATACTTTACGATTTATCACACTGTAATGCCTTTTCCTGAAATTTTTATGATCACTTATGCAATTATATTTATATTAACACTTACTGATGATTATCATATTTTTTCTTGGCAAGTGCCCGGCAAGGTAAGGTTAGCAGGTTGCTTTTCTTGTCGTTACACATAAGACCGTGCACATTTTTCCAGATAAACTTACATATTTTATGACCAATTATGCAATTCTACACCACGGTCGCAGGTTCGAATCCTGCCTCGGGCATGGATGTGTGTGATGTCCTTAGGTTACTTAGGTTTAAGTAGTTCTTAGTTCTAGGGGACTGATGACCTCAGAAGTTAAGTCCCATAGTGCTCAGAGCCATTTGAACCATTTTGATGCAATTCTATGTATGTGGCTACTTACTGATGATTATCATATTTTTTCTTGGCAAGTGCCCGGCAAGGTAAGGTTAGCAGGTCGCTTTTCTTGTCGTTATATATCAGACCGCGCACATTTATCATTTTTTGTGTACGTATGATTGTTTTCCTATCGAAAGTAGAATTTTTGTTTGTATGCACTACGAAATCTTTAAGATATAACAAACACCGGTAAACTTGACATTTTTCGTTATGATATCTCAATATCTTGACTATTCTACACTTTTGGCTACTGCATTATGAGACTGTGTGTACATTTGTGCACCTGAACACTCTCTATTTTTTTGACGTAATACGTTTTCTGTCATGCTATGCTGTATGCTTAATTATATCACTAGAAACAAGTTTTTATTTAACGAGTATGTGATGTAAATGCAAGATATTAACCCTTATTCATCATTTTCAGAAAGCAATAACGTGTAAAAGAAATAACTTAAACAAACAACAGTGGATTACTATGAAATGGGAATTTCACCATCAGAATGAAGGAAAGAAAATGCAATATCTTGTGACGAAGAGTAAATGGATGAGAATTAACAAGCATTAACAAGAATATACTATACACATCGTATGATAGCAGTCTTAACTAATTATTTTTCTTTCAGAATACGAGGCGATTGGTGCAGGCTGCGAGACAGAACTACACATCTTAGTTTTAGTGGTGAAATATGCTAGAAATAAGAAACTCTATACTATGAATAGTTGTATGAAGTAAATGGTAATATGAATAATGAATAATGAAGTGTCTTTTTTGCAGATGATAATGAATGATGATGAATAGATATATGAAGAATATGCTAATATGAATAATGAAGTTTTTCTTTGCAGCTGATGATAGTAATGAAGTTATGGTAATATGAATAATGAAGTTTTTCTTTGTAGATGAGGACAGTGATGAAGTTTATATATTTACTGCTAGTTAAGAAATGCTATATAGTTATTTAAGTATTTGTTGCAGTTCCTTTTGACAGTATGTCTTATGTCGAATGGTATAATGACTGCATGTTTTGGAAAGGACAGCTAGAGTACATACATACTGAGTACACGTTTCATTACCTGTTAATTCGAAGTTCACTACTTTTCAGCATAATATGCGTTTCTTCTTTCAGGTCAATAATCCATTTTGTATTTTTTCCAGGAGAAGCTATTCATGAAATTAATGTGCTATAAACAGTTAGTCATTAAACCTGTTCTAGTACTTGCATTTTTTACCCATTTGTGTGTGTCATTCATGAATGTGATCACATACACTCTACTTGTTTCATAACCTTGCTACAGCTGACTCATGACGAATGACATTACTAATCCTTATATCCAGCAATAAGTCAAACGCAAATATTTTCATGCCCCAGCAATTAATTATCAATCCCAATGCAATGCATTGCTAGCAAAAATAAAAAATAAAAAAATTTTTTTTACCAGTCCCAACTATTACCAGTATACAACCAAATAATGCTACTAGTTTAAGATGTATTTCTAGTTCTAAATATAATGCAAATTTCTCAGATGTATTGAATCCATTATATCTATGTATTATTGGACCACAGACCTTGAGTAATAGTTACAGTGTGTTACATTTTAAATATGTCCTACGTCACTTGAATGATGAGTTCTGAGTAATACTGAATGATGTTTTGTAATAATGCATAAATGCTATGCCAATAATTTCTGTAAATAATATTTTTGTTATATAGTTACAGTGTGCTACATTTTAAATATGTCCTATGCCACTTGAATGGTGAGTTCTGAGTAATACTGAATGATGTTTTGTAATAATGCATAAATGCTATGCCAATAATTAACTCTCATTTTGAATGATGACATCTGAATAATAGTGAATAATGTTTTATAAAAGTATATGAATACTTTGAAACTGGCCAATGAATGCCACTGTTTCTTATTTTAAATTTGTCTTATGTCACTTACATGATATCATATATGAATACCAGTAGCTTGATGCTCCAGTCATTAACTCACGTTTTGAATGATAACTTCTGAACAATGCATAAAAATGGTTTGTAACAGGCCAATGAGTGCCAATGATTACTATAATTAGATGAATTATGTAAATGCTATGCCATTAATTAACTCTTGCTTTGAATGATCACTTCTGAATAATGCATAAAAATGGTTTGTAACTGGCCAATGAGTGCCAGTATTTACTGTAATCAAATGACTTATCAATAATGTTCTGTAATACTCCATACATATTACAGAAATGTTTAGTAACTAGGCAATGAGTGCCAACAATTACTCAAATCGGTTGATAGACTAGTGTAATTCTCAATGATGACTAGCATAAGACTTAATGTCCTTCACCTTCTGACCGAATTACCAGAAATTACTGCAATAACCGTTTGTCCCTTTCCTTTCCTAGTTATTGTAAAATGGTAAAAACATATGCAGTGCGTATGCACCTTATGTCATTTATTAATATGTTTTGTATTCATTGCGTATCCTAGTTCTTGTAAAATGGTAAAAATATATACAGTGCGTGTGCACTTTATGTCATTTATTAATACGTTTTGTACTCATTGCGTATACATTTTGTCATTTCTTGATATGTTCTGTACTCAGTGCATGTGCACTCTATTTCATTTCATGTTCTGCACTTATATATGTGTATATACTCTGTGTCTGCAAACTTAGTTAATTAAGTAGATTTTAGAAAAATTTGTTGCTCATGACAAGTCCAATTGACTCACCATCGCTGCCAAATTTTTGCCCACCCAGTGGAGGGTTATGTAAGAGGTCCGAGCAGATGTAATTTCGATGTATTGCTCATGCGCTGCCTGCGATATGCAAGGTATAAGAGAATCTCTGACCAGAGAGCAGTGTTGACTGCAGTAGGAACTGTGTAGCTGTAGCAGCAAGTTATTGCTAGTCTGCAGTCTGCTCCGGTCTGCTCTGGTGTATCGTGTTGGGTGGCCGGTCGCGGTGCAGCGATGCCGGAGCCTGAGTATTATTGTATAAGGTAAAAAGCAGCCTCGCGCATATGTAGTAATGTCATCTCAAGTCCCATGTAAATGTTTTAAAAATCTCGTAACAATAATCTTTCTCATAAAAAGTAACTTTTAACAACCATTCATTTCAATTTAAAGAATTTACTAATTTCTCCCATGCATGATCATCCCGATTGTTGCAAAAGAAAAATCAGTTGCTTCCTTTCATAAATGACACATCTATCGGCCAGCATTGCACAGGGCTGTGCCAGAAACCATTATTTTAAGAGCAGATATATGTGCGTTATCCGGCGACTTCATTGAGGTAAGAGTTTTTCTCTTTTTTTTCAGAACGATCTTTCAGGACCATGACGCAGCACTGCTGACGTCCAAAATTTACCAGGTTAAATTCACAGTGAATTATTGAAAAGTTACAAGTGAATGACAGTTTAATTGAGAGGTTAGTTACATTGTATTATTACCAGGTTACGGAAATTATTTTGTTGGGACGTTACACTGAATGTGAACGACATAATTATAACTTTTTACTGTTGAGAGATTTAGGAATTTTTCTGTTTTGAGGTTACGGTAAACGTAAATATTATTTATGTTAATATTTTCTGTTGGGAGGTTACGGTAAATTATTTTGTGGGGAGGTTACAAGCTTATGACTAACCCTCCTGCTGGAGAGACTCATATTTACCTCGCTTGTGGGCGCCAAGTCGGCTCTCGCATCGGACGTCTGAGCCACCAGCGAAAATGTCTCCAGGATGCCACGTGCATGTTCAGACAGGAAGCATCAGTCCATTATATACGACAACTGGACGTCCACTGTGTAACGGCAGGTGGCTTTTGCAATAGTCGTCGAAAGTGCCCAGGTCAGAGGGCATTCCCTGGGCAGTGAATGTTCTGGAAGCAATGGATCAACACAAATATACACATATCCTTGGGACCATGTCCACTCCTACATGCTGTTTGTTTCTCCTCGACTCGATGACATCTACCAGCAGGATAATGCCACGTGTCACACCGCTCGCAATGTACCTGCGTCGTTCGAAGGGCGCCAGGATGAGTTTGCCGTACTCCCTTGGCCACCAAACTCCCTAGACTTATACTCAGTCGATAATCTTTGGGACCACATCGATCAGGCTGTTCGCACCACAGATCCTGAACCGAGAAACCTGGTGCAGCTGACCACGCCACTGGAGTCGACATGGATTCACATCGGTATATGTATTTCCAGATCCGCATTGACTCTCGCAGCGGCCTATTGTTCAAAAAGTGGTTATTCCGGCTTTTGCTAGTGGTCACATTGCTGTGACTGGACGGTGTGAAAGTAGTATTTAACATTCCTTGCTGCGTGCCATCTGTCGAACGAAGTTCGTACTTCTTCCTAAGGTACTTGTGCCTCGCAATTGAGTCTGGCTGTGATTTCAGTGACACGGCACAACTAGAAGTCGCAAGTGGCAACTAAAAGTAGCATTTAACGACCAATGTGGTGTGCCGTCTCATTTGAGTACCGCTGGAAGCGACACTGCATTTCGTCTACATCTACATCTACATCTGCATACATACTCCACAAGCCACCGTACGATAGTACCATTACCGGTCGTTTCCTTTCCTGTTCCACTCGTAAATACAGGTAGGGAAAAACGACTATCTACATGCCTCCGTATGAGCCCTAATTTCTTGTCTTTGCCGGCCGTGGTGGCTTTGTGGTTCTAGGCGCTGCAGTCCGGAACCGCGGGACTGCTACGGTCGCAGGTTCGAATCCTGCCTCGGGCATGGATGTGTGTGATGTCCTTAGGTTAGTTAGGTTTATGTAGTTCTAAGTTCTAGGGGACTGATGACCTAAGATGTTAAGTCCCATAGTGCTCAGAGCCATTTTTTTTTCTTGTCTTCGTGGTCCTTACCCTAAATGTTTGTTGGCGGCAATAGGATCGTTATGCATTCAGCTTGAAATACCGGTTCTCAAAATATTCTCAGTAGTCTTCCTCGAAAACAATGTCGCCTCCCCTCCACAGATTTCGATTTCAGTTTCCGAAGCACATACGTAACACTTGCCTGTCGTTCTAACATACCGGTAACAATTCTAGCAGCCGCCTTTGAACTACTTCGATGTCTTCCTTTAATCCGATCTGGTGTGGATCCCATAAACTCCAGCACTACTCAAGAACCAGCGTCCTGTATCCGTTCTCCCTTGCAGAAGAACTACGCTTCCCTGTAAACTGAAATCGATCATTTGCCTTCCCTACTACAGTCCTTACATACTCATTCAATTTCATATTGCTTTGGAACCTTACATCCAGATCTTTAAACGATTTGATTGTGTCAAGTAGGAGAGCATTAATGATATATCCGAACATTACGGGTTTGTTTTTGCTACTCATCTACATTTAGAGCCAGCTGCCATACATTAAATTAACTGGAAATTTTGTTTAAGTCGTCCTGTGTGTTACTACAGTTACTCAACTTCATCAGAAAACAGCCTTAAATTGCTACCCACCCTCTCCACCATATCATTCATGTGCATAAAGAACAACAGCGGTCCTACCACCCTTCCCTGGGGCACTCCTGACGATACCCTTGTCTCTGATGAACACTCGCCGTCGACGACAACATACTGTTCTTTCTACTGCTCTTTCAAGTCATTTGATGCCCCTGACAGAGTTACAATGTTATCAGCAAACATCAAAGTTCTTGTTTCTCCTTCCTAAACTTTCTTACGCGTAATTTTTCTTTGGTTTCCCTCACTTCCTGCTCAATGTAAAAATGAAATAACACCTGGGATAGTCTACAACTCTGGCTCAGTTAGTTAGTTAGTTACGTGTTCCATTGATCAATAGCACGGAAAAACCGTCATGATGTGGAATGTGTCACTCCTTTCTCGACCACTGCTCCCTTTCATGCCGCTCGACTCTTGTAACTGCCGTCTGGTATCTCTGTCCAGGTTGTAAATAGCCATTCGTTCCCTATGTTTTATCGCTGCTACCTACAGAGTTTCAAAGAAAGTATGCCAGTCAATATTGTCAAAAGATTTCTCTAAGTCTACAAATGCTATAAACGTAAGTGTGCCTCTCCTTAGCCTATCTTCTAAGATAAGTCGTAGGGTCAGTATTGCCTTGCGTGTTCCTGTGTTTCTCCGGAGTCCAAACTGATCTTCCCCGAGGTCAGCTTCTACCAGTTTTTCGATTCTTTTATAAAAAAAATTCGTGTTAATCATTTACAACTATGATATTTAAACTCAGAGTTCGGTAATATTCACTCCCGAGAGCTCCTGTTTTCCACTGTCGGAATTGAAATTATTACGTCCTTCTTAAAGTTTGAGAGTATTTCGCCTGTCTCATACATCTTACACACCAGATGGAAGAGTTTTCTCGTGGCTGGCTCTCCCAAGGCTATCAGTAGTTCTGACTGAGTGCCATCTGCTTCTGGAGCCTTGTTTCGATTAGGTATTTCAGCGCTTTGTCAAATTTTTCTCGCAATATCATGTCTCCCATTTCATCTTCGTCCACGTCCTCTTTCATTCCTAAAATATAATTCGTCTCGCTTGTGTAGGCCATCTATATACTCCTTCCACCTTTCAGCTTTGCCTTCTTTGTTTAGGACTGCAGCGTAACAGCATAAAAGTTCCCATGTGCAGTGTACTTTTACTCCGAAATGTCTCGTAAAATCTCTGCACGCGGAGCCTTATCGACTTCACTTTGGTCGTGAGCTTATCTTTGGCTGAGCTGCGGCGCCTGCTGAGTGAAGGAAAGCCGTTGGGAAAGAGTATTTAAGTCGTGAGTGCTCTTCGGCAGAGTACCCCCTTTGAGTCCTCTGCCTCCGTAGGCTCCTCCCCCCCCTCCCCCACTTCGTTTTTCCTCTCCTTCCCGCCCTTTTTTCCCCCTCATCTGACAAGGTCCCCCCAACCGGCCCTTGGCTGTGGTGTATCATCTTTGTGTCAACTTTTTAGTGCAATGTTTTAAGTGAGTCTTAAGTATTGTGCGTCTTTTACGAAGTGTTGCGAACAGAATTCATATTGTAGCTGGGTGTGATTATTATATCTCTTGCGAACAGAAACCAGACTGTCGCCGTGATGTTTTAATTGTCTTTCTACAATTTTCCCTGTCTGCTTCCTGTATATTTTATTAGCATCGCCAACCCTTTGTTTGACGTTTTAACTTCTACAATTTTCCACCATTTTACAATTTAAGTCACCGTTTTTATCGCCTGCCTGTTTATTATCTTCTTCTTCTGTTTTAAAAATCTGTAGGCTGAAGAGCGGCGTACTAAGCTTCTGCCAGCCCGCCCCTTCGGGGGGAATCGAAACTGAATAAAGGAAAAAAAATCGGTAGAGTTGTTCCCTTGTGAGCGAAGTGTTACGCTACAAGGACGCCTGTACGCGACCGGTATCGGATACCCAACTGCAGGTGCAGCTATGTTGTATGGCTACATGTACCTTAGTTACGAGGAAGAGTTGGATTTATTATTTTGCTATCGGAGTAAGCACTTCATTTCACGGGAGAACTTTTCTGTTTTGGCCTTCAGTTAGAAAGTGCTAAATATTGACCATGTCTTCCATTTGTGCTGACTCTGCGTGGCCTGAACGTACTTTTAGAACTAGCTTGTTAGTGCCACATTTCCGTGTAATTGGTATTTCTGCTGCACTTCATTCGCATTTGTCCGCGGTCGTGTGTCTTGAGTAGATTATGTGGGAAGTCGTACACCCGGTTAGGGTACCTCCTTTGTACCCCTGAATGTTCAGAATTAAGCAGCGAGTGAACTGAGTACTTGTTTTCGGGTACTTTACTGGTTTTGCACGTGATTCTATTTTACCTTGTGTCAGCATGTTATTTAATGCTGTCTGCGGTCGTATGTCTTGAGTAAATTGTTTGTCAAGTCATACGGCAGTTAGATACACGTTTATTCTGCTGAGTGTTCGTAGCTGAACAGCGAGCGGCTGTGTACGTATGTTGTTTCTTGCTTATTATCTCGCTTCATGTGGACGTATTGTAGTTGTTTTACTGTATGATTGCCGGAAAACCCATGTCTAGGTGTTGGCATCTTATTTTTAAACTGCGCGACCGACGCAAATTATTAGCTACAGAATTCTGAGAAACTGATGGGTCAAATGGCTCTGAGTATTATGTGACTTAACATCTGAGGCCATCAGTTCCATAGAACTTAGAACTACTTAAACCTAAGTAACCTAAGGACATCACACACATCCATGCCCGAGCCATGATTCGAATCTACGACAGTAGCGGTCGCGCGGTTCCAGACTGAAGCGCCTAGAACCGATCGGCCACTTCGGTTGGCTGAGAAACTGTTTCGAGTAAGGACGGCCATAGCGGAGTGTGTACACTCCTGGAAATGGAAAAAAGAACACATTGACACCGGTGTGTCAGACCCACCATACTTGCTCCGGACACTGCGAGAGGGCTGTACAAGCAATGATCACACGCACGGCACAGCGGACACACCAGGAACCGCGGTGTTGGCCGTCGAATGGCGCTAGCTGCGCAGCATTTGTGCACCGCCGCCGTCAGTGTCAGCCAGTTTGCCGTGGCATACGGAGCTCCATCGCAGTCTTTAACACTGGTAGCATGCCGTGACAGCGTGGACGTGAACCGTATGTGCAGTTGATGGACTTTGAGCGAGGGCGTATAGTGGGCATGCGGGAGGCCGGGTGGACGTACCGCCGAAATGCTCAACACGTGGGGCGTGAGGTCTCCACAGTACATCGATGTTGTCGCCAGTGGTCGGCGGAAGGTGCACGTGCCCGTCGACCTGGGACCGGACCGCAGCGACGCACGGATGCACGCCAAGACCGTAGGATCCTACGCAGTGCCGTATGGGACCGCACCGCCACTTCCCAGCAAATTAGGGACACTGTTGCTCCTGGGGTATCGGCGAGGACCATTCGCAACCGTCTCCATGAAGCTGGGCTACGGTCCCGCACACCGTTAGGCCGTCTTCCGCTCACGCCCCAACATCGTGCAGCCCGCCTCCAGTGGTGTCGCGACAGGCGTGTATGGAGGGACGAATGGAGACGTGTCGTCTTCAGCGATGAGAGTCGCTTCTGCCTTGGTGCCAATGATGGTCGTATGCGTGTTTGGCGCCGTGCAGGTGAGCGCCACAATCAGGACTGCATACGACCGAGGCACACAGGGCCAACACCCGGCATCATGGTGTGGGGAGCGATCTCCTACACTGGCCGTACACCACTGGTGATCGTCGAGGGGACACTGAATAGTGCACGGTACATCCAAACCATCGTTCTACCATTCCTAGACCGGCAAGGGAACTTGCTGTTCCAACAGGACAATGCACGTCCGCATGTATCCCGTGCCACCCAACGTGCTCTAGAAGGTGTAAGTCAACTACCCTGGCCAGCAAGATCTCCGGATCTGTCCCCCATTGAGCATGTTTGGGACTGGATGAAGCGTCGTCTCACGCGGTCTGCACGTCCAGCACGAACGCTGGTCCAACTGAGGCGCCAGGTGGAAATGGCATGGCAAGCCGTTCCACAGGACTACATCCAGCCTCTCTACGATCGTCTCCATGGGAGAATAGCAGCCTGCATTGCTGCGAAAGGTGGATATACACTGTACTGGTGCCGACATTGTGCATGCTCTGTTGCCTGTGTCTATGTGCCTGTGGTTCTGTCAGTGTGATCATGTGATGTATCTGACCCCAGGAATGTGTCAATAAAGTTTCCCCTTCCTGGGACAATGAATTCACGGTGTTCTTATTTCAATTTCCATGAGTGTATTTTCCGTTCGAAATTATACTGTTGAGCTTGTTGCATGTTAGCTGGTTGCTAGACTCGAAGGGTTTTTCTACTTAGTATGAGATTTTGACAAATTTAGCTGTAGACTGCGATTAACTATTGTGTAACTTGATTTCGTTTGTTTCAGTTACTTCAATTATGTGTGTAATGTTACTATGGTTGGAGTCCTGTTGTGGCTTCAACGCTTGTTAGTGAAGAAGTTGAAGCATTGGGAAATGAATGGCTGTGTAAACAGCAAGCGTTCACACAAGGAAAAACACGCCAGCGGGAAAAGATGGTATGTTTTGTTCTCCATTCAAGCTTCTCAGTGAGTTAACTTTGTGTTGCTCTTATGATTACTCTGTTTCAGAACACGGCTTGCCGTATAGTGATTAATGTGTCACTCTGCCTGCATATTCGTTCACCACTGGATTACTTACCTTAACTGGCACTTATTTTCGATACTTTAACGACGCCGTCTTCAGCGTGTGCATGCTAGATTGTTGTTGTTTTGAAACGTGGTAGAGTTCCGAGATTAGACTGCTGTTAGCAGTCCTGGAAGTTTTCTGTGTATGTGCACAGATGTGTAGTTGTTGGCTTGCGTCCTTAAGATCGTTGTTTTATTCGCCGTCTTACTGCTGTGTGTCAGTCTTGGAGCCTGTATAAATTCTTTTAGCATTTTCTTGTTACTGAAATCGTGGGAATTCGAAAGACACTTTACGTGTATAATCAAGTGCCGTTCCTCATAAGCACCGCGGTGAAAGGAAACTCGACCATGAATTTTGTTACCTCGAGGCCTGCGCTGATGAGATAATTACTCTGTCTTACCGAAAATATTGTTTAGCGCTCCGGCGCCAGTGTTAAATATAGGAAGTTGTATTTTACTTTTATCGATAACTAGTTAAGCTGTCACCAACCTGATGTAATTGTAACTGTGCTGTTATACTGAAACTTGTTGATTCGTGTTTCAGATAAAGAAGGTATCGGACTTGCGTTAGCCGCTCTTGAGCCCGCAAAGGGACCGTTCTTTTGTACTGTACTTTCATTGGTAGTTTGGGTTTAAATTTGTAAAGTCGTTAATGTTTTCTGTTTCAAGAAACTTGCTAAAAAATTCAGAAATGTGGTGGACGCACAGTGAAATTAAACTGAGATTTATATTGATTGCAGTTTCTTTATTGTGTAAAAAATTTGTAATCTGAAATTTGTGGGCCTCTGGAAAGAATTTTTTTTTTTGCTGAAACTGTTCATAAATTTGTTAGCCTTAGACTGTGTTTATTTCGGTACCACCATCTTCCCGCTCCAAACCTACTGTAGCTTCCTGCCGCCACAACCTTAATATGTACTTAGCTAGACTACGAATTATCAACTGATTTGGCTCATGCAGATATGCTATTCCCGTACGAAAAAATCCGTAGTACCTACAAAGAAAGAACAAATTAATATCTGTATCTTGGAAGTTGCGAAAAGTGTTGATTTATGTTTTGTGATGACGTGATACTATTCGCCTAAGTGAAAACAGATCAAAATATCTTTCTGTCGAAAAGTACTTCCACAGAAGGGTGCGATGAAGGGAAGCATTGTGGTGAAACCAAAGGAAGACTGAAATGGAAAGGAGAGGAAAGATATGAGAAATGTAAGTAAGAGCATAAGGTAATGAAAACCAAAGCAAATGACAAGGCCAGCGCACAAAAGCATAATTATTCATTTCATAATTAAGTGAACATTAAATTAGCTTAAAAGGTCAAAGTACTATGAACAATTAGTAAATATTCGAGACGGGATTTAACATACGCGACATAAACAATCAGTGTTGAAACGTGCTGGCAAGCATCTACGAAAAATCAGCAAGCACATTGGTAACACAATGACAAAAGGCGGTGAAAATGTCTTGGTTATGAAAGTGCCAAAAAGAAGAGGAAAACCCTTGGAATTAATGCAGATAATCGATTGAAGCAGATCTAATTTAATATTATTTCCCCTCTCCCGTCAAGCTTTATACTATGTCGTAGCAAATAAACGTATTTTACACTTAGCACGCATTTTATTTGCAGTTTTTGTTGTCCTGCGCCCCTCCTCCTAACAATAGGCCATCGGTGTAGTTTTTCGAAGCATACCTTTATGTGTCTATGGTACTACGAAATGCAGATAATGATGATTCAGCACTCATTGATTCCATTGTATTGTATATTATTTCTGAATAACACGGAGAGCGAATTAATTGACGAGATTAGCGAGACCAGGAAGAGAAACCCCGATGCGTTTCACAATGGCACTTCCCCGCGAACAATGGGCGGCATTTTAAGTACCAGGGACAGCATCAATTCGCTTTTAAAGACCTGCAAGGGCTCTTCACATTTTTATCTGATTTGTGAAGATTTTAATCTCGACGAGACTTAATTACTGCAATACAATTCTACTGTTTTCCCCATTTTCGACAGAAAATTTATAATATTATTTTTGAAATATGGAACCTATTCTTTGCCCGCAACGCATTTAGTATTCAACATTTTGAACGCAGTACAAACTTATGAATATTTTCCATCAGCGTAAATATTCGATATACTTTGATGATGTTAGTGAAGAATAAATTTACTGATTAATAAATGTAAAGTAAGCTTGACATTTAGTTTTTAATGTCCCATTGTGAATAAAACAACGCAATTTGTCAAACAACCATTGATAATTCGCTTAAACAAAACGACTTTAATAGTTTCTTGTGGAGCCCATTTCCGCACCAGCTGTGTACAAACTGCAGCAGTTTAAAAGAAAAACGCATTTTCCTTGTTGCACAAGTTCCTGACTTAAATTTTTCTCGCTAGATTGAGCATGTAGCCTAATACACATCATAATATGACATTCTGAAAATTTTTTACTTAACTTGAGCACCCAGACGCGTTTCGCTTTATTTAAAGGCATTTTCAGTCGATGTCCTGAATTTAATAGACAATTTTGTCTTTTGCACATATGGATTGCTGTTTGTACTTACAGGATACGGATTTAAAACTTTTCATTGAAGTTTTTATAATAAAATGGAAAGGTACTTACAAAACAGCCTCTAATTAATTGATTTTAAGCCAAAAAGCTTTCTCTCGTGTGGCAAACAGGTTGAAAGTTTTGCAGTTCTCCTTGTGGTCCCTCTGGTTTCGAAATATACACTACTGGCCATTAAAATTGCTACACCACGAAGAGGACGTGCTACAGACGCGACATTTAAGTGACAGGAAGAAGATGCTGTGATATGCAAATGATTAGCTTTTCAGAGCATTCACACAAGGTTGGCGCCTATGGCGACACCTACAACGTGCTGACATGAGGAAAGTTTTTCACCGATTTCTCATACACAAATAGCAGTTGACCGGCGTTGCCTGGTGACACGTTGTTGTGATGCCTCGTGTATGGAGGAGAAATGCGTACCATCACGTTTCCGACTTTGATAAAGGTCGGATTGTAGCCTATTGCGATTGAGGTTTATCGTATCGCGACATTGCTGCTCGCGTTGGTCGATATCCGTTGACTGTTACCAGAATATGGAATCGGTGGGTTCAGGAGGGTAATACGAAACGCCGTGCTGGATACCAACGGCCTCGTATCACTAGCAGTCTAGATGACAGGCACCTTATCCGCATGGTTGTAACGGATCGTGCAGCCACGTCCAGATCCCTGAGTTAAGAGATGGGGACGTTTGCAAGACAACAACCATCTGACCGAACAGTTCGACGACGTTTGCAGCAGCATGGACTATTAGCTCGGAGACCATGGCTGCGGTTGCCCTTGACCCTGCATCACAGACAGGAGCGCCTGCGATGGTGTACTCAACGACGAACCTGGGTGCACGAATGGCAAAACGTCATTTTTTCGGATGAATACAGGTTCTGTTTACAGCATCATGATGGTCGCATCCGTGTTTGGCGACATCGCGGAACGCACACTGGAAGCGTGTATTCGTCATCGCCATACTGGCGTATCACAAAGCGTGATGGTATGGGGTGCCATTGGTTACACGTCTCGGTCACATCTTGTGCGCATTGACGGCACTTTGAACACTGGACGTTACATTTCAGATGTGCTACCACCCGTGGCTCTACCCTTCATTCGATCCCTGCGAAACCCTACATTTCAGCAGGATAATGCACGACCGCATGTTGCAGGTCCTGTACGGGCCTTTCTGGATACAGAAAATGCCCTGTCATGCACGTTCTCCAGATCTCTCACCAATTGAAAACGTCTGGTGAATGGTGGCCGAGCAACTGGCTCGTCACAATACGCCAGTCGCTACTCTTGATGAACTGTGGTATCGTGTTGAAGCTGCATGGGCAGCTGTACCTGTACACAGCATCCAAGCTCTGTTCGACTCAATGCCCAGGCGTATGAAGGCCGTTATTATGGCCAGAGGCGGTTGTTCTGGGTACTGATTCCTCAGGATCTATGCACCCAAACTGAGTGAAAATGTAATCGCATGTCAGTTCTAGTATAATATATTTGTCCAATGAATGCCCGTTTATCATCTGCATTTCTTCTTGTGTAGCAATTTTAATGCCTAGTAGTGTAGCACTGTAACTGCTATTTTCTGTGTCTACAGTGGAATTCGTTTCTATCACTGTTGCCAACTTTCTCAGTTTTTGGTTCGAACTATTTTCGGTTTGTATGTGGTATGTACAAAATAAAAAACGTTTTAAAATGACAAGGCACAAAAACAGCATTCAAAATAGACAATTCATTCTAAAAGTACATTCAAGAAATAACAAAAGACACAGACATCTAATACAGAGCAGGAATATACCAACTGCACATCACTGAGTGAGACACCCTTTAAATAAAAATGACTTAGATCGAGGCTGTGGACAATGCTCTTAGGTGAAATATTCCTTAAACAAACTGTTTTTAATTATCTGACATATTATTAACTGTATGAAACTCATTATTCAACACTAATTAACATTGACCGAGGGGGACATTGATAACAGACTCTTACTCTCATAAATGTTAGGCAAATAATTGACAATCATAAAAAATACCATACAGTGAGAATTAGTCATTCTTTAATGAAACGTCTAAAGTTCCCTAATATGGATGTCTCATTCAACAATGATTCTAATTACTCGCGAGTGCAGTGTTAATAAATAAAAAACATAACTGTCATTCCTTTTCATACCCTTTCTTAATCTCATTACATCTCATTTCATCCTAAATCATTTATCAAATCTTTCTCTACTGTTTCACAATATACAGACACAAATTATTTTACTTAAACACAGATGCACTTAACTTTACGTCTACATTGCCACGAGTCCTCTGCTCGACGTCTGTCTGACCACTCCTTTAACTAGAGAAATCCGTCGCTCCTCGCTACTAAACAGCGATGACAAAAACAAGCACATCTTCCAGTGGCATTGGTACTCTGACGAAAGACTGCGCGCGAATAATAAGAGATTCAGAATTTTCGCTTAGCGTCTGAGACACCGAAAGTATGTACAAATTCTAGATGTGGAAATAACAAACTCCCAACAGGCCTTCTTCGACATGTTTTGGAACCTATGTAGGACAAAGCAGCAGAATATTTGATGCCCGATAAAGAAGCATATCATAGCATGGAAATATGGAACATGCCCCTCAACTTTTGCAGAACATTTAAGAGAAGATAATCACAAATCCACTACAAGAGAAAAAGACATTAAAATACTTAGAATAAATAGTGAGAGGCACCTCCTAACCTCACAAGAAAAGTATCTCATATACAAAGCAAAGGGTGAAAAGAAGCTACTATTGAATGATCAAGTGAATATGACTAACCATTCAGTGTTCACGCTGACTGATCGTATAGTAGACAGAAATCCCAATAGATGATCACAAATCTCATTCCTTTCCTAAGTGTATAAATGGAAAATGAAAAAGAAAAAATAATAATGAATAGAACCAGTAAGTAAATATTAACTAAGTAAAATAAGTAAATAAATAATAAAATAAAAAGATGACACACACACACACACTTATACACAGCATACATTAACACACATACAGTCACACAAAAAAGAACTGAAAGCCAAAACTGGGGAACTTGGTAACCCTTACAGGAGGGAATGTCACTCTGGACAAAGAAAATGGCTGTTACAGTACTACATTTCGAAAACGGAGTGATTACAATCAAAACTGCAAAGCTTTGAATCATTTGCTATATGAGAGAAAGCTGTTTGGCTTAGAAACAATACTGTGTTAAGTATCTATTCATTTTATTTTGAAAACTTCTATTAACTTGGTTGGTTGTTTTGGGGAAGGAGACCAGACAGCGAGGTCATCGGTCTCATCGGATTAGGGAAGGACGGGGAAGGAAGTCGGCCGTGCCCTTTGAAAGGAACCATCCCGGCATTTGCCTGGAGCGATTTTAGGGAAATCACGGAAAACCTAAATCAGGATGGCCGGACGCGGGATTGAACCGTCGTCCTCCTGAATGCGAGTCCAGCGCTTCTATTAACTGTTTTAAATCTATAACATATATGTACAAAGATAATCTACATGTGAAAATAAAAAAAAAGGTCGAGTAATATTTCAGGACTCCCCCAGAAGATGTCTTGCAAATAAGGCGCAACGCGTCTGGGTGCACAAATGATATAAATAAACTGGGCATGTAGCAAGGAAACAGCGTTTTTTTTTTAAACTACTCCAAACCGACTTCACTCTATAGGGAAGATAGAGAAAGTTAGTTTAAGGGAGGGAATACAAAGGAGGGGGAGAAACTTGAACGTTCCTTCAACAGCGAGGTCATTCGAGGTAAAACAGAAAGTTGGATTGGGGAACGATGCCACAGTAAATCGACCATGACCTTTTCAGAGGAACTACGATTTGAAATTCCAAAAATAGCATGGAAAATGACCATGTCGGCAAATCCGGAGAAATTGAAGCTTATGTTCTTCTCCTCGCTTTACTCATCTGGAGCAGAGTACATGGCACAACTGTGGCGCTCGAAGTATCCTCCCTCACAACCTAAAAGATGACAAACGCACTACAGTAGATGTAGGTGCGTACACTCCTGCATTTACCTTAAGAGATAAAAAACGAATGTCACTCTAGAGAAAGAAAATGGGCGTTACAGTGCAAAATATATTAAAAAATGGTTCAAATGGCTCTGAGCACTATGGGACTTAACATCTGAGGTCATCAGTCCCCTAGGACTTAGAACTACTTAAGCCTAACTAACCTAAGGACATTACACACATCCATGCCCGAGGCAGGATTCGAACCTGCGACCGACCGTAGCAGTCGCGCGGTTCCGGACTGAAGTACCTAGAACCGCTGGGCCACCGAGGCCGGCAAAATATATTAAAAGAAAAAAAAATACAACCAAATTTGGGTATTAACTATACTCGCCCAGTCCAAGAACGCAATACAATTTCGTTAATGGCGAACACTCTCACAACTTAAGGTTTGTCTTCATACGGTCATCGGCAAAAGACACATCAAAAAAAGTTTTGCACCACCTTGGTTCCGAGAGCTCCGGAACCTGTACAGAAAATTGGAACAGAGATCAACATAAACACCATTTCCGCCCTTCGTATTCGTCATGGCACATGCCCACAAGTTTATCAGGGTACTTTTAGTCCAAATTGCCCCACTCCTCATCGGCGATTCAGCGTAGATTCCTCAGAGTGGTTGGTGGGTCACGTCGTCCATAAAAAGCCCTTTTCAATCAATGCTTGTTCGACGGGAGCCACTCTAGTCGAGTGGTGTCGTTATCCTGAAGGAAGTCATTCACTAAATGTGCGCGATGGGGGCGCGAATTGTTGTCCATGAAGACGAATGCCTCGCCAATGTGCTGCCGATATGGTTGCACTTTTTGTGGGAGGATGGCATTCAGGTATCGTACAGCCGTTACGGCGTCATCCATGACCACCAGCGGCGTACGTCGGCCCCACATTACGCCCTCCCAAAACAGCAGGGAACCTCCACCTTGCTGCACTCGCTGGACAGTGTGTCTACGGTGTTCTTCACCCTGACCGGGTTGCCCCCAAACACGTCTCCGACGATTGTCTGGTTGAAGGCATATGCGACCTCATCGGTGAAGAGAACGTGATGCCAATCCTGAGCGGTCCATTCGGCATGTTGTTGGGCCCCTCTGCAACGCTCTGCAATGTGTCGTCGTTGAAAAGATGGACCTCGCCATGGACGTCGGGAGTGAAGTTGCGCGTCATGCAGCCTATTGCGCACAGTTTGAGTGGTAACACGACGTCCTGTGGCTGCACGAAAAGCATTATTCAACATGGTGGCATCTCTGTCAGGGTTCCTCCGAGCCATAATCCGTAGGCAGCGGTCATCCACTGCAGTAGCAGCCCTTGGGCGGCCTGAGCGAGGCATGTCATCGACAGCCGGCCGGTGTGGCCGAGCTGTTCTAGGCGCTTCAGTCTGGAACCTCACGACCGCTACCATCGCAGGTTCGAATCCTGCCTCGGGCATGGATGTGTGTGATGTTCTAGGGGACTGATGACCTCAGATGTTGAGTCCCATAGTGCTCAGAGCCATTTGAACCAGCAATATCATCGACAGTTCCTGTCTCTCTGTATCTACTCCATCAACATCGTTTTGGTTCATTCCGAGACTCTTGGACACTTCCCCTGTTGAGAGCCCTTCCAGGCACAAAGTAACAGGGCGGACGCCGTCGAACCGCGGTACTGACCATCTAGTCATGGTTGAACTGCAGACGATACGAGCCGTGTACCTCCTTCCTGGTGGAATGACTGGAACTGATCGGCTGCCGGACCCCCTCCGTCTAATAGGCGCTGCTCAGGCATGGTTGTTTGTGTCTTTGGGCGGTTTTAGTGACCTCTCTGAACAGTCAAAGGGACTGTGTCTGTGATACAATATCTTCAGTCAACGTCTATCTTCAGGAATTCTGCGAACTGGGCTGATCCAAAACTTTTTTTATGTGTGTATGTAGTCCCTTTACACTAGGAAATTGCCCTTAGTACAACAATCACTGTGAGATCTCGACAAAAGTATAAAATTTCCATCCGATAGTATTAACAGGAAACAAAACTGCACCCATACTCCGCAATAAAAAGCGCCCGAAGCAGACATAAATTTAGTTTTTCACGTATCTTGGCGAATAGATTTGAACGAACTGTGGACTGTTTTTGCTGTTATTTGTTGGGTAACTATTTAAGCTACGGGTCCAAGAGGTTCTTTGCAGGTCATCCGTTAGCCACTTAACGCGAAGAAACGTAATTTTATGTCTAAGTTTACAATAATTTTGTTTTTTTCTTCTGTTGTATCTTAATCGCCAGAGAAATAAATCGGCAACATTTCGTAGAAAATCAAAACTTAGATTAAATTATCAAGTTAAAGTGTAGAATACGAGTGCTAGTCCAGACTCTGAAGTATTAAAGTGTAGGCTTTCGTTGTGGGGCATCCTCTATCTCCTTTAACGACTGGGTAGCGCTACATCAACGTGCGTATTGCAGATGTTTGTAACTGTGCTAGTGCGTTATTATTAGGCGTGGAATTAAGTACACCGCTTGCTTACAGAAAAACTGAGTGGTTATAATTGAAGTGCAGCTATTCACGGAGGCCCAGTGTGGGCTGTATTTATCGTCTGGCTGCGAAACTTTAGTGGATGTGCTAATGCGATTTACGCTGAAAAAAAACAGTTGCAGTTTTGGCCGCCAGGTGCAAATCCGGCGTTGTACGCTGTTTTTATGACGGTATGACACCCATGCAGTCAGTTGACAAGCCATAACGTTAGTGAACAGTATGGCTGCCGAGAAGATAGACTGTGTGCTGTCAGTGAAACAGTTTTGTGTACTTGGTAGCAGTTATAGTGCTGCACTGAGAGAATATCGGGGGCACGAAGTCATTGCACTCGCCGTATGAGACTGTGTGGCGTGGATTCATAGGCACCGTTATTTTCGGCCCGTTCTTCTTTGAGAAGAATGCATCCAGAGGGACTGGCAGGTGTACCATGACGTTATCGAGACCTCCGGGTACAGCATGTACTTCCTGCCTTGGAAGAACGCGACTGTGTAGAAACCATTGTGTTCATGCAAGATGGGGCAACACCTCTTGTCGCTCGGCCGGTGAAAGATCCGCTTAATGCAACCTTCCACGGAAGTGTTATCTCCAGAGGTTTTCCAGAAGCATGGCCTGCAAGATCGCCTGATACGAACCCCTGTAACTTTTGGCGCTTAGGATATGTAACACGGACACCTTCAGTCTCTACCTGATTTGAAGGCCGGTATAAAGGAACACAATGCTCAGATTCAACCGGAAATGGAACGACCAAGTATTGATGATGTAGCCTTACGGACACAGCATCTCGTCGACGTCTCTGACGCTCGTACTGAAGAAACTGTGTAAGCGGCTGTTAATAATAAACTCAACATTATGCCCTTCTCACGTGTTTGACCTTTTCTGCCCGCGTCCAGTTCCTAGTACACTATATGTGGAAACATTTCTGTACGTCTTTCTTGCATTCACAGTGCCAGATTTGCACCTGTTGGCCAAAATTGGAGCTAATTTTTTTCCCAGCATAAATCGATTCCGCATTAACTCATTAGCATATCTACAAAGTTTCGCTGCCATAGAATAATTACATCCCACACAGGACCTTTGTCAGTAGATGCACTTTAATTGTAGTCACCCACTAGTATTGGTCTCCATGTTAAAAATATTTTATAAACACCTCTCTTCAAACAAAACGTGCACTGGGTACACTGTCACAAGTTGCGTACACGATCTATGACGTTGAAGTTTCTCGCAGACATGTGTCGAAAGAACTGAGGCCAGGTCAACGAGGGGCACGTGCTGCAGTGACCTATGAGATCAATCACTCGCATGGTAATAGAACTTACGACTGGTGAGCTGCAAAAAAAAAAAAAAAAAAGAAAACTCCGTCTTCAGGCCACAAAAGGTCCATAGGGATCATCCGACCGCCGTGTCATCCTCAGCCGTAGATGCGGATAGAAGGGGTGTGTGGTCAGCACACCGCTCTCCCGGTCGTTATGATGGTTTTCTTTGGACGAAGCCGCTACTATTCGGTCGAGTAGCTCCTCAATTGGTCGCGCGGTTCCAGACTGCAGCGCCTAGAACCGCTTGGCCACTCCGGCCGGCTCGTCGAATTAAATGAGTCTGCATCTATGTCGCTAATTACATGAGGGAGAAATCTTTTCTGTAACAGTCGCAGTTCTGACGAGACCAGGTATTACAAGTCGTCTAGACTGATCAGCCAGAACACTATAACCACAGACCTATTGTCACTATAAACCCATCCAAGCGATAGCAGCATCACCTGGCGAGGAATGACTGCTATTCAGACACACGCACGGCGCATGTAGTATCAGCGAGGGTAATGTCCGCGTGTAGCATGGAGAAGGCGCGCGATCTACCTGAGTTTGACCGAGAGCAAATTGTGATGGGTCGGAGGCTCGGCATTTGCATTTCGGAACCTGCACCACTTGTCGGGTGTTCGAGGAGTGCTGTGGTGAGTGTCTTCAACACGTGGTGAGACCAAGATGAAACCACGTCCAGACGTCGTGGAGTTGGGCGAGCGCCTCTCATTACAGATGTGGGACGTTGTAGGCTGGGCAGGCTGGTCAAACGGGAGAGGCGGAAAGCTGTGGCGAACTAATATCAGACTTTAATGCTGGGCAGAGTAAAGTGTGTCTGAGCACACAGCGCACCAGACACTCCTAACGATGGGCCTCCGCAGCCGACGATTCATGCACGTGCCAATGTTAACGCCACGACATCGGAAACTATGACTGAAATGGCCATGTGACCATCGGCCCTGGATCTTGGCTCAGCGGCAGAACGTTGAATCCTGATACCTTCTTCACCATGCCGATGGGAAGTTGCGAATTCATCTCCGTCCATGGGAACAGCTCCTTGACACCTGTCCTGTGTGACGGAGACAGCCTGCCGGTGGCTCTATTATGCCCTGGGGAACATTCACGAGGCCATTCATGGGTCCAGTGAAGATCGTGCAGGACACCTTGATGGCCAAGGAGTATTGTACACTTGTTACAGACCACGCACACCATGAGGATCATATTTCCCAACGGCAGTGGCATTTTCAACAAGATAATGCTCCATGTCATAAGGCCTGGAGTGTGATGGAATGGTTCGAGGAACACAGTGGCGGATTCCGATTGGTGTGATAACTCGCCATATCTGACAGTGATCGAACACATCTTGAATGAGACTGAACATGGCATTAGAGCTAATCACGCACCTCCCCAGAATTTCCGGAAATTAGGTGACTTGTGTGTGCAGATGTCGTGCCCACTTCCTCCAGCGGTCTACCAAGCCTTGTTGCTTCCATGCCAGGACACGTTCCCGCTGTTATCCATGGCAAAAGTGGCCATACCATCTATTAGGCAGGTGGTCATAATGTTCTGGCTGATCAGAGTATATCTTAAGTGGGTAGTGCTACATGTTCACACCCTGGCTCAACAAAATGTTCCTCCTCGTGTTTCCACGTACATGGATACTAGTCCATTTCTCAAAGGAAGCCTGTATGGGCAAAGATCACTCTGCTTTGAAGTAGATTATCGTAAGAGTGTACTGGAATCAGAAGTTGTATTTCACCTGGACTTTGGCTGCGGTAATTCAAATGAACGTGTTTTGACAGAGTATCCCTCCAAATACAATAACGCAAGATTCACCTACATCAACACACCGAAGAATGAAGATGGATGTAGTGTAGCAGATGTCATTTTGGTATGAAATTCAAGCTCCCCTGAGGAAATAGCGATCGTGATAGCCAAGCTTTGAGCTGTACAGTGAGCTCCTCAATACCCCGAGAAGCACGTGAGCTATTAGTTCGTTACCCTTTCTGACTCCACATCTGCGGTGGAACTCCTAAGACATAAAAATCTGACACTGCAGATTAAAATCAAAAACCGGGCAGTACTTACCATGTGCTGCGTAAAAACACCCTGTGGTGTTTCTGACAATGGAAGAGTATACCAGTTAGCCAAAGTAACCGTCTATGATGCAGCGAGAGAATACGCGGCATTAGCAGCTACATACATTCTAAATGTTAGCAAATTAATAATCAGTGACAAGTGGAACAGATAATGGAAGGATGTTTGCAAATATAAAGGCAAAGATTGTGTCAAAGTGAACTCAATGCTGATTGCTAACTTCTGACACGAGAAAAGTCGATGGTCCAGAAGACTCACGAACACTGCAAGGTGTCACACTTTTAACACAGACTGTCCGCGAAGCATCTGCATCATATTGTCCTGGTCACATCTCGACGGTGCGACTATGGAGAAGAAAAGAATATCAGTCACATCTTTTTCGGTTTCAAGAATAAATACAACACTACCAGACACTTTCTGCAATGTCTGGTCGCCATCGGTTCCTGTTTGCCGAAATGTGGAACCATACTGCTATGCTTGAAAGACTTGCGAATGTATTGTCCTTTATTTTCCCATTTGTTTAAGGGCAGGTCGACTTTTAATATGACACTGTTGTAATTTCATGTTGATGCTGATTTAGTATGTACTATATTCTATGTGCAAGTACCCCTTTAATGGTTTAAACCTTAGGTGTATGATGATGGTTATGTTTTTGCCTGTTTTTTACTGTGAAATCTTACTTCTTCCAGAATTGTACGATTCTTGGTCAATAAGATGTACCCAATAAGTTTTGATGAGTGAATTTGCGAGTATCAAGTTATGTAACGTAAGTGGCCGTATCCTTTGACCGCACTGACTTAGAAGCTTAAATGTTTCACACCACCAAGGGATCGGAGACCTTAGTATGCGACATAAATTTACTCTTGGTACATCTACCCGTTCCTGAGAAAAAATTGACCGTAACGGTCGGACACGCAGACAGAAAAATGGTCAACAAAGTTATCCAATGAGGTTCATTATTTACCGATTGGGGTAGGGACTCTGAAAGAAGAAGGAAAATTGACGACACTTAATTATTTCTGGGTCACATTTCCAAGAAGTAATTTAATAGAAATAACTTGAATGGAAATGCACGCTTTTTCAGGGAATTTCATTGATGCAAGCTTCTGGGGTTATCAGACAAGTTGTGGCGTCGTGCTGTTGCAACAGTTCGATGTGTTTCCTAATTGTCATGTTTTATGCAAAGTCTTCGCTTGAAGATGGCGAGAAGGAAACTCGTCGAAATGTTGTGATAACACGACGCCTTGACACCGACGCCAACTAGAGAAGATTTCATCAAATTTAAACGAGTCTGCTCATACGAGTCTGTTATCCCCTTCAGGAGCTGGACGACACTATAATTGACAAGAAGACGAGGCTTCGCTCTGCTGGGTATGTAAATCAAGAGAAGCGCTTGGCAAGGGCGGCCAGGGTTCTCTTTACATTCAATGAATTATTCTGATACAATTCTACCCTTGAATGACGTTTACTAATTTCCTATCTTCATACTCGCAGAATCCATGCGCAAAGTAGTTTCATGCAATAGCTATGCCATGAGCTCATAATTACTCTTTGTAGTACTCTCTCTGGGGGTTGTTAGAAAAAAGCTTCCGAGATTGTCTTCGTGCTGATTAACCTGAGCATTGTTTGAAGAATTGTAATCTGAATATTGAGATTGATGACAAAAGATAACTGAGATAACTGATACGAAATTGTACGTTTAAAAGGGAAATATATATATATATATATATATATATATATATATATATATATATATATATATTGCTCCTTCATACAAAAAGTGTGTAACAATTTACATTATTTGACATTTGAGAATTAATGCTATTCATCGATATATCGTTAATCAGAAGGTAACTTCCGAAAGACTGGATACAAACCTGCATTTAATAATCCAAGAGCTCCATTACTTCTTCGGAAGGTTAAACTTCATCAAAGCCAAATATTCGCTTGATCTGAGGTTTCCCGACTGATTATACAACGCTCCCAAAATTACGAGGCATTTTATTTGTACAGATTAGCAGACTGCTGCAAAGCACGAGCCTGCAGAGAAGAAGAATCATCGCCTGATTTCACTCTAACAAGTAAAATTTCTGAATCATTTTGAGTGACTGAGTTACGACTGTGTTTCCTATTATGAATGATTGATTGCTCGGACGAATTGAGAACTACATAAGTACATAATTACGTAGGTAGGAGGAAAAAATACACCCTTCAGCAGCTGGACGACATTATAATTGACAAGAAGACGAGGCTTCGCGCGGCTGGGTAGGTAAATGAAGAAAAGCGCTTGGCAAGGGCGGCCAGGGTGGCGCGCTTTAAGAGTGGGGTGTCGCAGACGGCGTCGCCCCGTGGCGCTGGGGTGGCGGGCCGCCTGTTGCGGCGCGCATGCCCGCGGGGGCGGCGTCGGCGGCGGCGTCGCGACGCCGGGAGGCGGGCGCCGGCAGTAGCGTCCGGCCATGCGGGGCGCCGCCACCCCCCTGCTGCTGCTGCTGCTGGTCTTCGGGACCGCCGCGCGGCTTCGCGGTCGCGAAATCGACGGTCGGTCAGGGAGCGTGCGCCAGTGGTGGATACCCTCTGGAACGACGCCTCACCACCTACCCGCGTATCCCAGTTCCGTTACAGCAGCCGCTATACCGCGAAACGACCATCTCGGTGGACTTCCCGCGCTTAGCGAAAGTCGCGTCGCTGCTCCCACTCCGCGATCTCCTACTAACGAACCTGGCGTCGGCCGTGCCACCCACAAGTTAGGAGCGCTGCCTGCGAGGGAATCGGTTGGGCCGAAGAGAGGCCACGAGTGGCGTGATCTCCACAGTGGAGCATCCGATACAGCTCCGACGAATTCGGCAGCTGTCGCGCCGTCTACTGACGACCAGGGTAGCCTGTCCACTGGCTACAACGAACCTAGCGTCTCCACCAGTGCTACGCTCCTGGGAGTCATCGCTCGACATATCGTTGATGTATCTAAAAAGGTACAAAGCGTTACCCCACTTGGATCCGCTACTAATTTCGGAAGTGGCCACAATCTTATACTACCAGAATCTTCGACATACTCCACCGTGCAGCATGACAGACCTCATGGTACGGCATCGCCAACGTCGGAGATCCTCACGGACCAAGAAGACGATAAAAGTGACCCATTAGCTGGTACTGATCTCTGGGAAACCATCAAAGTTTACGTCGAATACAATGACACAAGTTCAGAGGTGACTACAAGCGTCTGCTCGTCATCCGATTGTTCCGAGTGCAAATGTTGTGATCGGTGCAGAAACACCAGCTTCTCAAACAGTGCAGAGCCCGCAGATCGGGGAACGGTGTCCTTCTTGTCCAATATCTTGCGTGGTACATCGCCATTTCCTACTGACGAAGCGGAATCTCGTGAGAGAGAAAAGTCTCGTTCGGCTACAACACCAATACCTGCTATAACACAGGCGCAGTTCAAAACGTTTTCCTTCTTTGGCACCACAGGAGAAAATAGCAGCGGCACGGAGCAGACTATGAGTACTTCCCAGACGACGAATCTGCCCTCAAATAATGGACTGTCAGCTGGAAAAGCTGAGATAATGTTCACAGTAACTAATATGTTTACTACAAGTTTCTCGACACACGAAGGTAATACGAATTGGAAAAGCAACCTTCGTGGATCTCAGCCAGTGACTTGTAATGATTCCAACAGAAATGGTGTCGACGAGACTGGTACAACGGAGAACTATTACACTTATTACGACGCGTCACCTAGTTCTAGTACGTTATGGAACGATAGCGAGGGAAACTCGTATTCTATTCTGCAGAGTTCTAATGCCTCAGATGCGAACACGTCACACGATGTTTCTCTTGGAAACGGTGCTGAGGTCCATTTGGATTACCAAATGCAAGATGATGACGAGACATCAACTGAACTGTATTCTTTGAATGTCACAAGAGGTATGCCGTCTCTCGGTTCCAGTAACGTGCTTGAACCTTTCATCGCCAGTCAACCAGCATCGACGTGGAGTGAAGGAATTACAGAGGCTCACCCGGAGGATGGACTGATTACCAGCAATAGTACGGAGGATTATGGCTTTATTAGCAATGCAGACACAGTCAAGTCCTCATACAGTTCTCCAGAGTATGAAACGATTCTCTCTGTAGATGCAGCTTCGATCGAGGCGAGTGGGCAGTCAGTGATGAATGACTCTCTTCGGCAAAGCCCTCCCCTGGACGAAGTTACCGAATCGTTCATACCGTCATCCAATGGGCCAGGCTCCACAGAAGCGGCGACCTATGATACTACTACACGTCAGACCGGTGAAACGCCCCGAGAAGAAGAGACTACGTGTGGGTTTCGGGAGCCGGGGAAATGCTGGAAGCCTATTACCGAGTCAGAGTCAACAGTTCAGCACCGTGCTCCTCCAGAGCTGACGACAATCACCACTGTAGACGCAGCACCTGGAGACTACCCGGCGGTCGGCGACCCTCCAGAGGCGAACGACCGCGAGCCGCAGCCGTCGGCGGCCGGCAGCTTCCGACCGGAGGCGGTGCCCGAGAGCAGGGTGCAGCCCACACCCGCCGCGCCGCCCCCGCCGCCGCCGCCCCCGCCGCCCCGCGCCTTCAACAGGTCGGCGCTTCTGGCCCGCTTCCAGCAGCTGTACCCCGTGCAGCTGTGGCGGTCCCGCGGCGTCTTCACCGACGACTTCTTCGACCTGGTGGCGGACCTGTGGCTGCAGTACCCGCCGCAGACGGACACCTCGCACTACCTGCTCGCCGGCACCTACTGCGCCATCATGGCCGTCGGTGTCGTCGGCAACGCGCTCGTCATTTTCATGTTCATCAGGTAAGTCCGCACCAGACACTCTACGTCTTCGTTTACTTCTCAAAATACTCTGAAATTTACCTGCCATTGCGAGTACGTCACTTCCAGACATAAATTAATGCAGTGCGTTTTCCGCTCGTTGTGTATTAGAGCACGATATATTTTATCGTGAACCATGACATGACATTTGTTACTAATAGTGATCCAAGTGAGTGCGAGAACGAGTTAAAACCAAACGTTCTCGGCATTCGAACCCGGAAGTGACGCTTGTGGCGACCTGTCGTCTTAACCACTTCGGCTATCCGAGCACGCCTCCAGTGCAGGCCCCGACTTCCATTCTTCCAGGTGTCTACATTCCCTCGTTCTCGCACTGTGCTACTTGATTCCCGCACAGGTTGAGAGTCTGTGTTTCCATCGCCACATTGCCTCGCTATTGCGTTAAGATACTGCACTGCAACTGTTGATCGTAATGCAGAGTCTGTTTCAGCGCAGTATCTGTTCCTTCGGACAAGTACGCATATTCGAAGAAACATTGCTTCGGACTAAATAGTAAAACACAGACTACAGCACAGTATCTCACACCATAGCATGGAAATGTGACGATCGAGAAAACAGTGTCTCAACCTGTGCGGGAATCAGTGCGAGCACTGGGGAATGTAGACACCAGGACGACGTTTCAAGCCTAATTTCATCTTCAGACCAGCGCTGAAAAATAGTTGAAACTATAGTCAATTATGAAAAATATGAACTTTTAGAACGTAAATGTTTTTTCATGCTTTGTAAGTCGATGGTTTTCTACTCTAGAAACAAGAAAATTTAATAGGGTCCCATACAGTTCCGTCGTAGGTCCACCATTGTGCTTCACATATGTGAATGACTTTATGTGCAGTGGAAATCAAATGTAACAAGCTCTTTTCGTGTATGTCATGAGTTGACGTCATTCTCACTCCTTATTGGACGTTAGAGATGCTGCTGAATTGTTCCTGTGCACCTGACATCAGTAACGTTCTACTCGACTCGAAATGTTGTTACTTTACTCGTATTTCTGATTTATTCGAATAGTATGAAAAGAAGGAACGAGATAAAATTTTATGCTCCTAGCATGCGTTAACACCTTTTAAAGAACTATTTTGTAGACGACGCAAACATAATAAAATGAGTATTGGGTGACATTTAAACCGGAAGTATTTATTACTGTTACAGATCCGACTGAGTGCGAGTTCGTGTTGAAACCAAACGTACCCCAATTTGTTGTATCTTCCAAGTGTAATTTAATCTTCATTTCAACGCTGAGAAATTGTTAACCCTAAAAGCAATTGCAGAAAATTTGCACTTGTGGGACGTAAATGATCTTTCATGGTTTGGACATCGAAGGTTGTGTAATATACAAACAAATAAATTAAATAGGGTTCCAGAAGGTTCCATCTTAGGTTCACTAGTGTCCTTCATACATGTGAACGATTTTATTTACAGTGGACATCAAGTATATCACGTTGGTGTCGTATATGTCATGAATCGAGATAGGTCCCGCGCTAATCATTGGTCGTTCGTGAAGTTTTTCTCTTATGCTATCCTGAGTAACATCCTAGTTGTAGCGAAATGCATTTGCTTTATGCAGTTTTGTCAAATAAAGACATGATCTGAGACAGTGGCTGTTAAGTGCTACAAAAAAGAAAAGAAACTATTGGTGGTGTATAGCAGAAACAAGCCATAAATTGGTTCTCGTCTTCTTTACTGAGGCAGTACTACTACTGGTTTCGAGTTCACACAGTTCATTCAACAGACGGTTTGTATTCTTTCGTCAAAACATCTGTTGCGTTACTTTACAGGTCAGATGCTGTGAAGTTACAGTCTTCTTTACTCGTGTTTCTATGTATTCATGCAGTATGAAAGAAAGGAACGCAGTAAAATTTTATGATGAGACAAAGATAATTTTATGCTGACGTAAAAATAATGAAATCGATTTCGCTGGACGTTCAACACTAGAAATACTTGTTACTCATACTGATTTACCTGAGTGTGACTACGAATTGTATGTTTCGAGCCTAATCTCATACCCATTTCAGCACCAAGAAATAGCTAAAATTAAAATAGGTTATAAAAAATACGATTTTTTTAGAAAGAATATGTTCTTTCATTATTTGGAAATCGATGGTTTTGTGTTCTAGAAACAAGTAAATATAACAGGGTTCCACAAATTTCCATCTTCGCTCCACCACTGTCCAGTATACATGTAAATGATCCTCTGTAGAGGTGAAATCAAGCGTAACAATATTCCTTTATATAAATTTTGTGAATCGACGTCAGTCCCACGTTCGTCACTGGACGTTCGGGGCGTTAGAGATGTTTTTATTTTTTGTTTCCTGAGTAACGTTCTAAGTGAGGCGAAATGCCATCGCTTTACTCGTGTTTATGTGGATTTATATAGCATGCAACGGAGGCGCAGAGCAAAATTTTATACTGCTAGCACATACACTGATCAGCCAGAAGATTATGACTATCGACCTACTATCGACACTCCTGGAAATGGAAAAAAGAACACATTGACACCGGTGTGTCAGACCCACCATACTTGCTCCGGACACTGCGAGAGGGCTGTACAAGCAATGATCACACGCACGGCACAGCGGACACACCAGGAACCGCGGTGTTGGCCGTCGAATGGCGCTAGCTGCGCAGCATTTGTGCACCGCCGCCGTCAGTGTCAGCCAGTTTGCCGTGGCATACGGAGCTCCATCGCAGTCTTTAACACTGGTAGCATGCCGCGACAGCATGGACGTGAACCGTATGTGCAGTTGACGGACTTTGAGCGAGGGCGTATAGTGGGCATGCGGGAGGCCGGGTGGACGTACCGCCGAATTGCTCAACACGTGGGGCGTGAGGTCTCCACAGTACATCGATGTTGTCGCCAGTGGTCAGCGGAAGGTGCACGTGCCCGTCGACCTGGGACCGGACCGCAGCGACGCACGGATGCACGCCAAGACCGTAGGATCCTACGCAGTGCCGTAGGGGACCGCACCGCCACTTCCCAGCAAATTAGGGACACTGTTGCTCCTGGGGTATCGGCGAGGACCATTCGCAACAGTCTCCATGAAGCTGGGCTACGGTGCCGCACACCGTTAGGCCGTCTTCCGCTCACGCCCCAACATCGTGCAGCCCGCCTCCAGTGGTGTCGCGACAGGCGTGAATGGAGGGACGAATGGAGACGTGTCGTCTTCAGCGATGAGAGTCGCTTCTGCCTTGGTGCCAATGATGGTCGTATGCGTGTTTGGCGCCGTGCAGGTGAGCGCCACAATCAGGACTGCATTCGACCGAGGCACACATGGCCAACACCCGGCATCATGGTGTGGGGAGCGATCTCCTACACTGGCCGTACACCACTGGTGATCGTCGAGGGGACACTGAATAGTGCACGGTACATCCAAACCGTCATCGAACCCATCGTTCTACCATTCCTAGACCGGCAAGGGAACTTGCTGTTCCAACAGGACAATGCACGTCCGCATGTATCCCGTGTCACCCAACGTGCTCTAGAAGGTGTAAGTCAACTACCCTGGCCAGCAAGATCTCCGGATCTGTCCCCCATTGAGCATGTTTGGGACTGGATGAAGCGTCGTCTCACGCGGTCTGCACGTCCAGCACGAACGCTGGTCCAACTGAGGCGCCAGGTGGAAATGGCATGGCAAGCCGTTCCACAGGACTACATCCAGCATCTCTACGATCGTCTCCATGGGAGAATAGCAGCCTGCATTGCTGCGAAAGGTGGATATACACTGTACTCGTGCCGACATTGTGCATGCTCTGTTGCCTGTGTCTATGTGCCTGTGGTTCTGTCAGTGTGATCATGTGATGTATCTGATTCCAGGAATGTGTCAATAAAGTTTCCCCTTCCTGGGACAATGAATTCACGGTGTTCTTATTTCAATTTCCAGGAGTGAGATTATGACTATCGACCTACTATCGATATAAACCCGTCCAGGGGATGGAAACGTCACCTGGGGAGGAACGAGTGCTAGTCAGATACACTCGCGGTGCGTGTAGTATCAGTGAGTGTGCTGTCCGTGTGTAGAATAGGGAAGGCGCGCCATCTATCTGAGGGCAGACTGTGATGACTTGGAGGCTCGACACGAGCATTTCCGAAACTGCACGACCTGTCAGGTGTTCTAAGAGTGCTGTGGTGAGTGTCTTCAACACGTGGCGAAACCAAGGTGAAACCACGTACAGAAGTCGTGGGGTTGGGCTGACACCCCTCATTACAGATGTCGGACGCCACAGGGTAGGCATACTGGTAAAACAGGACGGGCGGCGAACTGTAGTGGAACTAACATCCAACTTTAATGCTGGGCACAGTACAAGTGTGCCTGGATACACAGCGCAGCAAACACTCATACCGATGGACCTCCGCAGCTGACAAGCCGTGTATGTCCAAACGTAACACCATGACAGTGGCAGCTACGACTGAAATGGGTACGTGACCATCAGCATCGGGCTCTGGAGCAGTGGCAAAGCGTTGCATGGTCTGATGAATCCCGATAAATTCTCCATCACGCCGATTGGAGCGCGCGAATCCGTTGTCTTCCAGAAGAACGGGTCCATCAAACATGTACCATATTTGGCAGAGGCATTTTTCATCAAGATAATGCACTATGTCACAATGCCCGGAATGTGATGGGGTGGTTTGAGAAACACAGGGTGATCAGTTCCAATTGATGTGCTTCCCCCCCCTCCCCAACAGTGGCTAGTTCTAATTGATGTGCTGGCCCCCCAATAGTGGCCTGTTTCAATTGATGTGCTTGCCCCCCCCTCGCCAGATCTGAACCCAAGCGAACACATTTGGGGTGTGATTGAACATGCCGTCAGAGCTGATCGCCCACCTGTCCAAAATTTACGAGTCTTAGGTGACTTGTGTGTGCAGATGTGGTGGCAAGTCCCTCAAGGCTTCACTGCTTCCATGCCATGAAGCGTCGCCACTGTTATCCGTGACAAGGGTGGACAAACTAGCTATTAGGTAGTTGGTCATAGTGTTCTGGCTGATCAGTGTAATCAACACCTCTTAAACAAGTTTTTTGCAGACAGTGCAGTCATAATAAACTCATTCTCAATAGGTATTTAACGCTCTGTAATTCATTTAGCATTATGAGTATGTCACTTCCTAAAATAAATTTATGCACAGGGATCTTGACTTATTGTGTATTGGAACATTGTAAAGTTTTATCGTAAACTGTGAGATGAGTTGCAAAAATTGGAATTTGTAGAAGATAAATGTTCTTTTATGACTAGGATACCGATGATTTATCTACAAATTTAGTGGGGTCTGACAAGGTTCCACGTTGGGTCCGCCATTGTCCTGCGTACACATGAATGACCCTCTGTACTGTGTAAGTCAAATAAATGTAAGACGTTGTTGTACGATTAACGGCCAGTACCACACTCGTCATTCAGTATTCTAGAAATTGCAGAAGTTCCTCTTATTTTTTTTTTTTTTTTTTTTTTTTTTTTTTGCATAACGTGCTAGTGGAAGTGAAATGGCTTTGCTTTATGCAGTCTCCGGTAGCCAAGGCCAGGCAGTCTGGCCTTGGCAACTGCAGACTGTGGTCATGTGTGTGTGAGATGCGTTTGCGTGTGTGTGTGTGTGTGTGTGTGTGTGTGTGTGTTGTCTATTCTGATGAAGGCCCCTTTGGCCCAAAGCTTTTTTTGACAGTCTTTTTGTTATGCCTATCTGCGACTCAGCATCTCCATTGTAGAGTAGTAACAAGTATTCTATTCGTAACATTTTTATTATTCCATCATAGATTTTCCACCGTCTAATGTCACTTCAACCTGAGAGTGTGAAAACATTGAAAGAATTTTCCTATTGCCGGCCGGAGTGGCCGTGCAGTTCTAGGCGCTACAGTCTGGAGCCGCGTGACGGCTACGGTCGCAGGTTCGAATCCTGCCTCGGACATGGATGTGTGTGATGTCCTTAGGTTAGTTAGGTTTAACTAGTTCTATGTTCTAGGGGACTGATGACCACAGCAGTTAAGTCCCATAGTGCTCAGACCCATTTTTGAATTTTCCTATTCTCGTTTCGAAACGCGACAAATTACGATTTACACTGAAGAGCGAAAGAAACTGATACATCTGCCTAATATGGTGTAGAGTACCCGCAAGCATGCAGAACTGCAGCAAGACGACGTGGCATGGACTCGACTAACGTCTGAAGTAGTGCTGGAGGGAACTGAAACCATGAATCCCGCAGATCTGTCCATAAGTCCGTAATAGTACGACGGGGTGGAGATCTTTTCTGAACAGTACGTTGCAAGGCATCCCAGATATGTTAAATATTGTTAATGTCTGAGGAGTTTGCTGGCCAGTGGAAGTTTTTAAGCTCAGAAGAGAGTCTCTGGAGCCACACTGTAGTAATTCTGGACGTGTGGGGTGTGGTATTGTCCTGCTGGAATTACCCAAGTCCGTCGGAATGCACAATGTAGCCGGCCGGAGTGGCCGAGCGGTTCTAGGCGCTACAGTCTGGAACCGCGTGACCGCTACGGTCGCAGGTTCGAATCCTGCCTCGGGCGTGGATGTGTGTGATGTCCTTAGGTTAGTTAGGTTTAAGTAGTTCTAAGTTCTAGGGTACTGATGACCTCAGAAGTTAAGTCCCATAGTGCTCAGAGCTATTTGAACCATTTTTGATACCAGGAATTTTTTGGACAATGGACATGAATGGAAGGTGATCAGACAGGATGCTTACGTACGTGTCACCTATCAGAGTCGCAAATGCACACGCCTCACACCATTATGGTGTCCCCAGCAGCATGAACAGTCCCTTGCTGACATGCAGGCTCGATCAGCTCATGAGGTTGTCTCCATATCCGTACACGTCCATCCGCTCGATACAATTTGAAACGAGACTCGTCCTACTACGCAACACGTTTTCAGTCATCAACAGTTCAATGCCGGTGTTGACGGGGCCAGGAGAGGCGTAAAGCTTTGTGTCGCACAGTCACCCATGGTACATGAATGGGCCTTCGGCTCCGAAAGCCCATATCGATGATGTTTCGTTGAATGGTTCGCACGCTGACACTTGTTGATGGCCCAGTACTGAAAACTGCAGCAATTTGCGGAAAGGTTGCACTTCTGACACGTTGAACGATTCTCTTCAATCGTCTGGCCCAGCACTGAAATCTGCAGCAATTTGCGGAAGGGTTGCACTTCCGTCACGTTGAACGATTCTCTTCAATCGTCGTTGGCCCCGTTCTTGCAGGATCTTTTTCCGACTGCAGCGATGGCGGAGATTTGATGTTTCAACGGATTCCTGATATTCACGGTACACTCGTGAAATGGTCGTACGGGAAAATTCCCACTTAATCGCTACCTCGGAGTTGCCGTGTTCCATCCCTCGTGCGCCGACTATAACACCACGTTCAAACTCACTTAAATCTTGATAACCTGCCATTGTACAGATCTAACAACTGCGCCAGACACTCGTTGTCTCATATAGGCGTTGCCGACCGCAGCGCCGTATTCTGCCTGTTTACATATCTCTGCATTTGAATACGTATGCTTGTACGTTTCTTTGGCGCTTCGGTATAGTTCTCCATTTCATTGCAGCTAATCTTGTAATTTTGACTTGTAAAGTAGGGCCAAGAGGTACTGAGTTTTAATCTTAGCAGCGTAGGCCTATCTTCTTGCTGCTTATGAAGGGGCCGTCTCCGTTCTGACACACACTATCTGATCAAAAGCAGCCGGACAGCGCTAAGTAATGCAGAACTGACCACTAGATGTCACGAGCGGCGGAGCGGGCAGTATACAAGGAGGTGGGCTGTGTTGCATTGTCAGTATCCGCTCCGCAAGATCTTGAGCATTGGGCCGGTGGCTGGAGGGTCGGGTTCAATGCCACCAAGGCGCAGGGGATGATCCTTGGGGGACGTCTCCCGCCCGATGCTCAACCACTGGTTATTTTTAACCAGCCCATTTCATGGACGACTACAGCCACCTACCTTGGAATCCTCCTCTACCGCCAGCTGACCTGAAAGGCTCACATCGTCGCCGTTCGCCAGAAGACGTCGCAGAGGGCCGGGGAGTTATACCCGATGCTCAATGCAACCTCTTCGCTCCCTGTAGACAATAGAGACGGGGCCCCTCCACGCCCGCACCAACGTGGTGACCAGACCAAAAGTTCTACTGTCACCTCCATCAACATGTTAGTTATCTAGTAAGTGGATCACAGGATGCTGGGCTGTGATGTTATCCGTGCGTCTGGGTAAGACTACGCATTAACACGGTCCATCAGGTGATAGATAGTGGACGAAACGCGAGTGAGGGTAGCAATTTGAAGAGCAGAGGGAAAAAAGTGCCAAGGCTCGTGCCGTGGGAGAAAAACCTCTGCGACAGTGGGATGGTTAGTAAGAGCAGTAGTGGCTTACTAGCTACGATAGTTCATGCAAGGTTGGATTTGTTAGTATGGGTATCGTGCATCATTACCGTGTCAAGCGATGGCGATGGTATCCCAGTTGCTGCAGCCGCTACATTCCTGGAACAATCGAGGTCGTTATATAGTAGTGAGAGATCGGCCATAGATCATCTCACTGTGTGGTGGATGTGTGGAGCTTGTCTGCATCCAGTGTACGGTACGGCTTACCTCCGTGGTGCCAGTTATTCGGCAGTGTATTCCAGCTGGATATCCAGTAATGGCGTCTGATTAACAGGGGCTCACCTGTACCGTTGTGTTTGCGTGTGCTTGGCCATAGATGTTAGGTCCTTACAAGTATGTCTTTTGGTCTTTTATGTTTCCAGCTATGGTTGTGGTCGTAGTTCCCCAGATTCAAAATAAACGGGTTCTGCGAATGTCTGGAGTTTTTGTATAGTCTTGTGGTGAGTTTGTGGGTTACCTCCGCGAGAGTCTCAAGTCGGTATTCCCGGTGAAGGTCCGCGATGCGTGTGTATCGTGGAGCATTGCTTATGATTTTGAGTACTTTGTTTTGTATGAGCTGCAGACGGCGCAGGCGCCTAGGCGCAGCGTATCCCCAGACAGGAGCTTCGTACGTCATCAGGGGTCGAATAAGTGTCATGTACATGGACCTCGACACACTTCTGCTCAGTTTGCTACGCCTGTTGAGCACAGGGTAGAGCTGTTTGAGCCTCGCGCTAGCTCGGTTGGTCATATGTTGTATGTTGTATGTGGTCCCCCCCCCCCCCCGAGTAATTTCCCGTCGAGCCAGACACCGAGGTATTTGACTTTCTCACGGAGACGTATTGGGCGTGCATGTAGAGTTATTGGTCTGCAGTATTGGTGCTTGTGCAGTTGCTTCGGTCTTCTAGTGAACAGAATGGATTCGCACTTGTCGACGTTTACTCTAACACGCCATTTCTCCAACCAAGGCTCAGCCGCTCTGAGTCCAGTCTGTAAGCGTGACATAACGTTTGGTGGTTTCCAATCTTGCGCGAGGATGGCTGTGTCATCCGCGTAGATTGCCGTCGTTGTGTTGTGTGTAGTTGGGAGATCGTTAATGTAGAGGTTAAACAGTAGGGTCCCTAGGATGCTTCGCTGGGGTACTCCCTAGTGTATACCGTGTCGTGTTGATTGTTTTCCCTGAACGTCAGTGTTGAAGCTCCTGTCTGGTAGACAGTGGTCTGCGCCTCTATCGCACTTGTATCCGATCAGTCAAGGATAATGCGTGTGAAGTCTGGGCAATGCTGCCCTCTCGCACATACAGGAGCTCCAACAACCGCAAAAAAAGATTCTGCGTCGAGTCTACCACGTTCTAAACGACTTTCCGCATCGCCTCCTACACGAAACTGCAGAAGAACCCATAGTTAACGAGCGTTTTCAGCAAGCGGCGCGCAGGTTTTATGCCACCATCCGCACTTCTGACAATCCCCTCGTCCAGCAACTGGGACGACCAAATGGCATTGATGACCATTACAGGTCAACAGTGCAGTTTCACCACTACCACTTCCTCTCCGCGAATCATACCATCCAACAAAATGACCAACGCCACTCAGAATCATCCGCAGTGGTAGGAAATGCCCGCCTGGGGAAACCATACTGTCAAGATAGACTTGGACTACCCAACTGTCCAGTCCAGAAGAAATGGGGCCGCTCGCGTTGTCAGTAGATGAGCAGTGACAGCAGACTGGGACGCCAGGAGAACTCACTGACTTCGAACGTGGACCAGTCCCTTCTAAACCTGTCAAAGTCGACTGTTGGTGATGTGATGTGGAAGTGAAAACCTGAAGGAACAACCGCAGTTAAACCAAGAGCAGGCAGTTCTCCTGTACTGGCACCATTGAGCACTGCGTAGGGTGACTGTGAAACAATGGCAACAACGGAAGCTGTCACTCGTGAGTTGCAAAGCACTACCAGCGGTGCACCTAGAACAGTGACTGTACGTGGTTAGTTAAAAAGCTTGGGGCAGACTGGTCGAAAAGCCTGCTCGTAAGCCACATATTTCTATACTTACAAGGGAACCTCCCCGTCGCACCCCCCTCAGATTTAGTTATAAGTTGGCACAGTGGATAGGCCTTGAAAAACTGAACGCAGATCAATCGAGAAAACAGGAAGAAGTTGCGTGGAACTATGAAAAAATAAGCAAATTATACAAACTGAGTAGTCCATGCGCAAGATAGGCAGCATCAAGGATAGTGTGAGCTTAGGAGCGCCGTGGTCCCGTGGTTACCGTGAGCAGCGGCGAAACGAGAGATCCTTGCTTCAAGTCTTTCCTCGAGTGAAAAGTATACTTTCTTTATTTTCGTGAAGTTATGATCTGTCCGTTCGTTCATTGACGTCTCTGTTCACTGTAATAAGTTTAGTGTCTGTGTTTTGCGACCGCACCGCAAAACCGTGCGATTAGTAGACGAAAGGATGTGCCTCTCCAATGGGAACCGAAAACATTAGATCGCAAGGTCATAGGTCAACCGATTCCTCCACAGGAAAACACGTCTGATATATTCTATACGACACTGGTGACAGCATGTGCGTCACATGACAGGAATATGTTGTCGACCCACCTAACTTGTACATTTCGCGAATGGGTAAAAAAGATTCTTCTACCCTGCCCGATTTAGGTTTTCTTGTGGATGTGATAATCACTCCCAAAAAAGTGATGAAAACATAAGAGTTTGTCACATAAACTGCAACAAATGAATGCAACAGTTTCGCAGTCGCACGGTTTTCCCTGTGCTCTGTCAAAACATATGTTTTTAACGTTTTCAAATTTTTCGGTGTGTAGACTGTCAAATCCTGCATATGTCCAAGGAAATCTGAACATGTCCTGGAATTTTGGAGAGCGAAGTTGATTATGTGTGAGTGCCTGAACTTTGATAATTGTCTGAAAATAAAAAATTAAACTTCTCACTCGAGGGAAGACTTGAATCAAGGACCTTTCGCTCCGCAACTGCTTGCGCTAACAACGGAACCACGGCGCTCCTAAGCTCAGATGTCCTTGATGTTGCCTATCTTGCGCATGGACTACTCAGTTTGTATATTTTGCTTATTTTTTCCATAGTTCAACACAACTTCTTCTGTTTTCTCGATTGATCTGTGTTCAGTTTTTCAAGGCCTATCCACTGTGCCAACTTATAACTAAATCTGAGGGGGTGCGATGGGGAGGTTCCCTTGTTAGTGCTAAGCAACACTTGAGATGCTGTACACAGCGACGCCACTGGACAGTGTATAACACGACAGCTGCAAGTTCGAGCCAAATATAACGCTCTTGCACACTAGCGTTACCCTCTGGGAGGAATTTAGAAATGTTTAGACTGTGTGTTTACCTAATGGGCAGAGGGCATCGAGTAGTAATTTCGTATTTATGGCAATTAACAGAAAACTGAACAGGCTTTGCTCTGGGAGTAACGAAAGTCGAAAGGTTCTTACAAATTAAATTATAAACGGTCGCCAGCCTAATTAGGCATAATAATTTGAAACATTATGTTTTAAGAAAAATGAATATGAGTTACTAAATTTACTTTCATTAATACTCGTTTTGAATAGTGCAATGAATACACATGACTACCGGACGAAATGAGTAGTGGGTAGCAGTAGTTACTGTTTACACAAATCAGCAATCATAGGAAATTTAAAAGTTATTTCACTCGTAGTAATAACAGTTACTGTAGCAATCAATAGCTAACTCAGCACTAAGATGCTTGCCTGCGGGAAGGAGCGCCAGGTCCCCGGCACGAATCCGCCCGGCGGATTTATGTCAAAGTCCAGTGAGCTGGCCAGTCTGTGGATGGTTTTTAGGCGGTTTTCCATCTGCCTCGGCGAATGCGGGCTGGTTCCCCTTATTCCGCCTCAGTTACACTATGTCGGCGACTGCTGCGCATACAAGTTCTCCACTTAGGCGTACACCACCATTACTCTGCCATGCAAACATAGGGGTTACACTCGTCTGGTGTGAGACGTTCCCTGGGAGGGTCCACCGGGGACCGAACCGCACAATAACCCTGGGTTCGGTGTGGGGCGGCGGAGAGGTGAAGTGGACTGCGGTAGTCGTCGTGGGGTTGTGGACCACTGCGGCTGCGGCGGGGACGGAGACTCTCCGTCGTTTCTAGGTCCCTGGTTAACATACAACACAATACAATACATACAGCACTAAGATGTTATTAAAGACCTCACGAGACTAAAATTGGGCATGACAAGAGTCCTGCTTTAACTAAAATACAGACACCACAAATGAGGTTAAATAACATTACATAGACACTCTTTATACTCACGCTCTTAAGGAAATGCTCCAGATTTCTTTAGCAAAAGCAATATTTCGTTTATCTTTCTTATAATAGAGAAGAATATAGTGGGGACGTATAAACTGAAACTGTCTTTACAGGCAAATTCTGTGACGATTTCAAAAACAAATTGCAATATGTCAATATTAATTTCTAACCCCACTTGAAGTAGTTTATGTGCTCATACTTTAAAGCAAGTACTTCAAATATTCAATTAACTTCAGAAAATAGTTCATGGTAATAATCAAAGCAAAATTACTTTTCATATAGGTTCAATTTGTGTGCCTTAGCAATTACCTGTGAAGCAGGTATTTTTACGGTAGCACTACACACTTTGGCACTGAACTTTAGCACATTTAGTACAGAAGCAAACCATTGATTAATTAGAAACAGGATACTGGATTTTTGCACATTTAGGAAGGGACCCTGCTTTGGTTTCACGATCAGGACAATTTTAAGGTTCAAACACATGCTTATATCACTCGAATTATTATTCAAAAACACTCACACAGACATACTGGTTCATACTATGATACATATCTGAGTTCCTGAAGTGGGCAGTGGCGCAATAGTGGTGCCAAGCACGTAGTAGCTATCTGGTCTCACACTCTGGATGCTGAATGCTCTTTATAAATTCTTCTTGGCTACGTATTATCCGCATTTTAGAGCCTTTCCACAATAACAAGAGCACCATACGACAGCCGAATCCACATCCGAGGCAATTTCAATATAAATTGGCTTTCAAATGCCTCACCTGGCACTCTCGATGTTAAACGTACAATGGCTAGCCACCGACTGCATAACGTGCTCACCCTGTAGCCGCCCAGATCGACCGCCAAAACCACCTTTTAACGTGCGCCAGGCCACTTTCGTAGCGGAGGGGGTTCCCTACACCTTTTGTGCTATACAATACAAGGTCCCTAAACATGAACCAGTTTTCAAAGTACAATTTCTCTTTTTGAACATATATATTTTATAAAGTTTCATTATTTTGAGACATTATTTTAGCTTCCATAATACATACTTTACAAACTTCCACTTTCTCTCTGACAATTCAATGATCTTCATTAGTAAGGAACAACCAATTCATAATTACAAAACGGCTCTGAGCACTATGGGACTTAACTGCTGACGTCATCAGTCCCCTAGAACTACTTAAACCTAACCAACCCAAGGACATCACACACATCCATGCCCGAGGCAGGATTCGAACCTGCGACCGTAGCGGACGCGCGGTTCCAGACTGTAGCTCCTAGAACCGCTCGGCCACACCGGCCGGGCCCCTTCATAGTTACATACGCATAATTACACAGTATAAACTACTTACAATCGATATTGGTGTTACAAGTGGATGACTGGAAACAAGTGACCGGGACTGATGACCCACGCAATAACTGATGGAAATCCAGTGGAAGGGTTTGGGTTTGAGAAATATCCCGAGAACCTTACCTGCCATCATGCGTAGAGCCTAACTTGAAGTACGGAGGAAGTGATGTTGCAGTCTCGAAGTGTTTATAGTGGTTACGGTGTGGTCCACTTATAGCACTTAAGAAAGCGTTGAACACGGAAGGATATGATCACATTTTACAGCATTCTGTATTGAGCACAGTAGAGGAACAGTTCGGCGACGATGATTGTTTGTATGAGCATGCTAATGCACCCTGTCAAAAAAGCAGCGTCTGTGAGACTATAGTTTGTGAACAATAGCATTCCTGAAACACACTGGCCGAGCTGAAGCCACTGGATGAGTTAGAACGTCGATCTCGCTCCGTACACCACCGTCCAAAGTCACTGTCTTTTCTGGTTTCGGCTCCTATGGAAGAACGAGCTGCCATTCCTCCATAGAAACTTCACTGAAAGTGTCTCCTGCAGAGTTCAAGGAATCATAAAGGCGAAAGATTGGTAAACCCACTAATAGATGCACGTGTAATTTTGATTAGATAATGTAACCCGAATACCTTTTTCCATATGGCTACCTTTTCATGAAATAAAAAAATACAAATTTTAGCTGATTCTCCCATCATAGTTAAACGCGATTCTGCCAAATGATTTTTCTTTAAGTTGGAAAAAAAGAGGACAAAACAGTGCATTCATCTATGGCGTCAGTGGTGATTGTCAATACTCAAAACTTCAGAACTGGTGTGAAATCTAAATTTTTGGATGAATGCATTATGAGAATGTGAAGCGCAAGACAAACATTCTATAGCACTAGGACTACCCAGAATCAATAACATTTCCATTTTCAGTCGCTTGCGCTGTTACAGACAAACAAATCACTAGCTTCACTTATTCTGCGTGTATGGAACAACGTTATCATCTTTTAGAAACATTAGGTCAAAGAGTACCAGAATAATGATCTGTGGTCTAACCTGTGATCTTCTTTGAGACATCTCTTTAAAGACCTCCCCATTGCAGCAACAGCTTATATTCACTAATGAAATTTGTTAGCTGCAGTTAAGAAGTAATAATAATCTACAAAATTGCCATAATAGCTGCCAAAATATTTATCATTACTATTCTTTAAAGTGAGATACGCTACAACAAAAATAATAAAAAACAAATAGCGTATGAAAAAAAATTATACACGTTATTGCTGTCGCTAAGGTATTTTTGATTTATATATCAGATATTGATGTGTTGTAACGTATATAACAGTGTAGATAAATGAAATGTCGTGAAGGTTAAAGTGCTAGTATCATTTTCATATGTACTGTGAATGGTCTGCAAAACATAATTGAAAGGGAATTACATATAGTAAAAACTATGTGTAGAGACTGTTACCTGAATAATTAAATAAATTTTGTTATATTTTTATGCACTCTGTATCTTCTCACCTGTGATAATACTAACTAAAAAACGTAATTTGGCATTTGTTAGTATATAAATTAATGACTTGTAAGTTCATTCAAGTTGGAATCTTTCATTCGGTAAGACCACTATACTTACCGTGTTCATTTTCCAAAGAGAATTCTGACCCTCTCGTTGTATGTGTCAGTCGCTTCATCGCCTTTAAACAAAAGGCAGCCTGAAGTTGTGTTTTGGAGTGTACCCGCGCTGACGGTTTGTTGTTGATGTACAAAAGGTTTACCTCCCTCGTTCTCCCTGTTTTTTGTGTGAGGTTTTCACTAGAACAAACTATCCTCCAAAAACCTGATTAGAAAAATGCTTATGCAAACAGCAACATTGCCAATACTTTTGGATCAGTTCAATTCGTAGCCGGCCAGTGTGGCCGAGCGATTCTGGGCGCTTCAGTCTGGAACCGCGCGACCGCTACGGTCGCAGGTTCGAATCCTACCGCGGGCATGGATGTGTGTGATGTCCTTATGTTAGTTAGGTTTAAGTAGTTCTAAGTTCTAGGGGACTGATCACCTCCGATGTTAAGTCCCATAGTGCTCAGAGCCATTTGAACCATTTCAATTCGTAATATGACAATAGTTTAATAAGTATAGTTTTACTGTCATGTTGCATTATACACAGGAGGAGAAAGTGAAGTCCGATTACGGTTTTGAGTGTGTTGTAACATTTAACACTGCAATATTTTGTATAAGTCGATCGTTGACAGCTGCTCTACGTACAAAGACGTTTCTTCAAATTTCACATTTTTTGATTGAATTTCTTCGCAAGCATGAGAGGAGAAAGTTAATGGATTTCGTGTTGACTGTGCGAAAAATTTAAGATTATATCGGTGGCAGCGAGTTCTATGTTAATTAATTTCATCAGTGCCTATTTGTCAGACTCATAGCCGGCACTGAGAGAAAGTATATCAAACGGAGCTATATTTTAGCATTTTATAAATTTCCCAGAACCAGACAGCATGCCAGTGCCGGCGTAAATGACCTTTTATTCGCTACAGTATTAAAAGCCCGTAGTCGGAATATGCAGAAGAGAAATTTAATTCACATTTATTTAGAATCAGTGAAATTTTACTGTAGCTGATAAAATACAGGGAAAAAACACATTTAATTGGACATGTCTTGCATGAACGAGTAACACTTCAGCCAATACTAAAAGCTTTCACTAGAATGTCGGAAACAACATGCATGGCTCGTCAGCTGCCACTTTAGTACCGTGAAACCCCGAGCGAGGTAGCGCTGTGGCTAGCGCACTGGACTTGCATTCGGGAGGACGACGGTTCAAACCTGCGTCCGGTCATCCTGATTTGGGTTTTCCGCGTTTTCCCTAAATCGCTTAAGGCAAATGCGGGGATAGTTCCCATTCCCTGAATCAACCTTGTGTTCCGCCGCTAATGACCTCGTTGTCGAAGGGACATTAAACACTTATCTTCTCCTCCTCATAGTACCGTGAAGTAACCGTGAGTTTCATCCAGTCTCATGCATTCATTTCGCGATTTCTGGTACGACACTTGGTATCCTACGAGTGGCATTCAATAAGTAATGCAACACGATTGTTTTTCTCGACCAATTACGGTTGATAAATTCGGAATTTCTTATAGGGCATCGTACAATATGCCCGATTCAGCCCCTATAGTTTCATGTAGTTCCGATAAGTGGCGACGGTATACGAACCTTCAAAGTGGCTTCTACAACGGAGATGCATTCCAAGTAGAGAGCTGTCACCGAGTGTCTTTTGGCGGAAAACGCGAACATCATAGGTATTCACAGGCGCTTGCAAAATATCTATGGAGACCTGGCAGTGAACAAAAGCACGGCGAGCCGTTGTGCGAGGCGTCTGCCATCTTCGCAACAAGGCCACTCAAACCTGTCCGATCTCCCACGTCCCGACCGGCCTCACACAGCTGTGACTCCTGCAATTTCGGAACGTGCGGACACTCTCATTCGAGAGGACATGTGAATCACAGTCAAACAGCTCGTTGCACAACTTAGTGTTGAGGCAGCTGTCCACCGCCTGCGCTACTCAAAGGTGTGTGCCCGCTAGGTTGCTCGCCAAGTGAGAGATGACAATAAACAGCAACGAAGGACCATCTGTGCACTATTGCTAGTGCATTACCCTACTGATCGTGACAATTTTATGTCGAACGTCGTCATAGGCGTTAAAACATCCAACAAAACGACAATCCATGGAAGGGCACCACGCCAACACTCCTCTGAAGAAAAAGATCAGATCCGCTCTCTGAGCCGGTTAAGTCATGGCGACTGTCTTCTAGTAGTAGTAGTAGTAGTAGCAGTAGCTTTATTCATCCGTAGATCTCTTTTTACAAGGATATAGGACATATTAAATTATTTACAAGTTTAGACCAATATAAAATAAGCTAATTCGTATACACATATATTTACAGATTTCTAGTTAGAGACAATCATTAGATTTACTCCTCGTATACAATACCTTTTTTACAAATAGCTTATTAAATAACGTAATGCCACACTGTTTACTCATATCTCACTATCAGTCACTGCATACGCTATGGACGCATTGTTTCATAACACCTCACTCACCACACACACACACACACACACACACACACACACACACACACACACACTGTTGATCTGTGGGCAATTTTCTGTACCGCAACTTCCCATTTGCTATCCTGAAAAACTGAGTCAGCATCCCTCCACAATGAGTGAGGTGTTGAGCTCATGGGGCCTCTGAAGGGGTTATACTGTTCCAAGTCCTCCCTCACGGCCTCACGGTACAAAGATGTAAAGTGTGTTGTGCTTCCCTCAGGACACTGAAGGAACGAATTCAGCGTGTTTGTCGTTACACAAAAAAAAAAAAACCGCAAAAGAATTTCTCCTTCTCCATGACAACGCAAGGTCTCACACAAGTGCCGCGAGGGGTAGCTGCTCGGTCTAGGTGTCTTCTCACGGCTCTCCCCGTTGGAGGTTCGGGTCCTCCCTCGGGCATGGGTGTATGTGTGTTGTCCATAGCGTAAATTAGTTTCAGTTACATTAAGTAGGGTGTAAGCTTAGGGAGCTATGACCTTAGCAATTTGGTCCCATAAGACCTTATAACACTATACTGCATCGCGGCCGGCCGTGGTGGCCAAGCGGTTAAAGGCGCTACAGTCTGGAACCGCGCGGCCGCTACGGTCGCAGGTTCGAATCCTGCCTCGGGCATGGATGTGTGTGATGTCCTTAGGTTAGTTAGGTTTAAGTAGTTCTAAGTTCTAGGGGACTGATGACCTTAGAAGTTAAGTCCCATAGTGCTCAGAGCCATTTTTGAACTGCATAGCGTATTATATCAACATACAATGTGTATTACCAAATATGGTATAACGATGAAGCAAATGTTACCCTCTGGGAGGATTTAAGTAAAATTGACCGTGAGTTACCTAATGGATTTGGATTATTGAAACTGAAGTTAATATAACAGTAGAAACCAGAAAGCTACAGGTTGATATTTGGAAAATGTTTTAATTGAAATAAAATATGGTCGCTAGCCTTTAGGCATAGTAATATGAAACATTACTTTTAAAGAATCTGTATTGAATTTTGGTAAAGGAAAGCTACCAGAGAAGTGCAGTGAAACTCTACTATAATAAGATACGTGATACAGTGAATACTAGCAGTCATAAATAGTTTGTGCAATCTCTCACAGGAACAACTGACACTTTATCTCTTCTCAGCAGTAATACTTTGTCATATACAAATTATCTCATCATTTAAAGTTGTGAAAGACACTACTAAATCAAAACTGGACATGGACATAGTCCTGTTTCGATAGTTACTTTTCATATAGTGCAAAGATAATTAAAAGTCACTTGCAATAGGATTTTTACACTCACTGAGAAGTAATATTGTTTCTATTTTGATAGATAAGGGCAATTACAATAACTTTATCTTCAATAAACAAAATTGTTGGTGGGGACTCTCACACTGGCTTTCCAATTTTCATCACACTAAATTCAAAATTTGCTTCAACTGCAATTAATATATTCATTATTCAAGCAGAATTATTCATTTTAGGTAACTCAAAACCTAAACTGTCCAATACCATAAAGCAAACTAAACACACTTTTCTAAGAGAATTTGTAAGATGCAAGTTTAGTTATTACTCTTACACTAATTTCACTCATCTTGCAGGACTTTTAAAATAGTTAATGACAGTGATTTTTCATACAAGTTCTCAAGTATGATTTTAAATACATTTTACTCTAACTAACCTTGAAATAACGTGCTTCCTTTTGTCATTAGAACAACTAGTAATTTTCACTGACAGAATTAAATGCAGTTAATCTTTCAAGCACAAATACTTTGAAATAAAGCAAATCAAACATTATAAAAGTTTTCATAAATGCAATACCAACTACCTCCCTTGATTTCAGTGAAAATCACAGTATTTATATACATCTTCTGGCATTCATAATTAAGCGACACCAACAATCATATATTTTCAATCGTTTTTCACATACAGGATATTCGGATGTTAGTAATTATTTGGAATGGATCCTAAGAGAAATGATGAGAGGAACGAATTGAAGGGTCGGACTCACAGTTTAAAATAATTTGCCTCATTATTGAAAATTAAACAACACTTAAATGTACTGTTTCATATTTTGACAAAAATCTGACCTCTTAGATTTCGGTGAAATGATGGCGCAATATTGGTGGCGAGTACATGGTGGCTACCTGGTGTCTCCTCTGGATGTAATTGGCTGTATTATCTTCTTCTTGGCGACGACATTTCCAACATTAAAGCCTTTTCCATTAATAGAGCACCATTTTATAGCCGTACACACATCTGAGGCCTTTCCATACTACACCCAGGTACTGGAAGCCTCACCCGGCACCTACGCACCTCACTCTATTTCTGCTCAGACCAAAACTGTCCAGTAGCCAGCTGCCGACTGTCTGTGCTCTCACTTGGCGCCCAGACTGAACGCTGCATCCACCTTTCAGCCCGCGCCAACTACATTTTGGCTTGCGCCAACTCACTTCCGTTACAAATGGCAAGTACTGTAGCTTTTCATTTTATACATTGCAAGTCCCTAGGAATGAACCAGCTTGTACATAGTTGTAAACAAATATCTTTTAAAAATATTAATATTTAAATACATTAAGATGTCAATACAAAAGCCACATATTTATATAACATTTTCCTCCAAATAACACAAAGAATTTAAATGGTAAAGAGAAAACATTTTACACAACTTTTCACTTCATTACAATATGTCAAAGACATTACATAGTAAAACACATACATACTTGACATTAAACAGAATTCATCTGTGCAGAATATTTACAGAATTAATTATGGTGTTACAACCTTACCACAGATTTCCAAATTATTTTTCCTCGCGCAAGTTTGCGCACCCGAGAGGAACCCACACAGCTTCAATGGACTGTTCTTCCTCATCCACCCCACAGCCCGGATCTCACACCTTCCGACCTCCATCTGTTTCGAAGGATGCACTCCGCGGGAAGCGGTACGCAGATGATACAGAGGTTATTCATGCAAGACGTTGGCTCCGAAGTCGACCAGTGGAGTGGTAGCATGTGGTCATATCTGCCCTCCAGTGGGGTGGGTAACGCTGTCACGTTGAATGGAGATTGCGATGTTGAAACATAGAGTTTTGTAGCCTCAAGAGCGGGGAATAATATAGTGTATTGTAATCTTTAATAAAACCACCTGCTTTCAGAAAAAAATATGTTGCATTATTTACTGAACACTCCTCGTAACACACGAAATCTCAGCCCCCATATTTATACTTTCGTTCGACACAGTAGAAATTTATGCTCACTAATTCTTTACTTTTATTTTCTTACAAATGGAGGTCACGACGTTGGGATCACGGATTTACTTCAGACTTTGCACACCTTCAGTAGGCCATCAAAAAAGCATAATGTGCAAGTAGTAAGGCGCACTAGTCTGGCAATTCCGAGAAAACCACAAGAGAAGTTTTACGTGTCTGTTATGTAACTGATTTATCTATGCGCAGGTGGCAGATGTTAGAGTTCATGGTGGTCAAGGTGTTAGCGTTCCAGCTTTGTAAGACGAATGTGCATGACGCAACGCTTCGATTCCCGCTAAAACCTTCATTCTTTGTAGTACAAGTGCAAATTCTGTGATACTCAAAAAATTTACGCCTACACTTCTCTTTCTTGCTTCACTAGCAACGTGTCACCTCTACGCACGTTAACTGCCAAATGGGGCCTGCCTCGGTGTCTGCAGGTCGAAGCTTGAGGTGCAGAGTAGTTCCATGTACCTTACCAGATTGCGTGCATAACGGATTTCGCAAAACACGATGAGGCGTGGCGCCTCATATCGCTCCTGTCTGGAGTCTGTGTATCGAGAGAATGACTCATGCGTGCACAGTGGCAGACGGTCTGAAGATGGTTTAGTCGAGTATGTAGTTCTGATTTTCATCTGCTGGAGGACACCAGCGGGCAGGACTAAACAGCAAAATCCACAGGGTGTTACAAAAAGGTACGGCCAAACTTTCAGGAAACATTCCTCACACACAGATAAAGAAAACATGTTATGTGGACGTGTGTCCGGAAACGTTTAATTTCCATGTTAGAGCTCATTTTAGTCTCGTCAGTATGTACTGTCCTTCCTCGATTCACCGCCAGTTGGACCAATTGAACGAAGGCACTGTTGACTTCGGTGCTTGTGTTGACATGCGACTCATTGCTCTACAATACCAGCATCAAGCACATCAGTACGTTGCATCAACAGGTTAGTGTTCATCACGAACGTGGTTTTGCAGTCAGTGCAATGTTTACAAATGCGGAGTTGGCAGATGCCCATTTGATGTATGGATTAGCACGAGGCAATAGCCGTGGCGCGGTACGTTTGTATCGAGACAGATTTCCAGAACGAAGGTGTCCCGACAGGAAGACGGTCGAAGCAATTGATCGGCGTCTTAGGGAGCACGGAACATTCCAGCCTATGACTCGCGACTGGGGAAGACCGAGAACGACGAGGACACCTGCAATGGACGAGGCAATTCTTCGTGCAGTTGACGATAACCCTAATGGCAGCGTCAGAGAAGCTGCTGCTGTACAAGGTAACGCTGACCACGTCACGGTATGGAGAGTGCTACGGGAGAACCAGTTGTTTCCGTACCATGTACAGCGTGTGCAGGCACTATCAGCGGCTGATTGGCCTCCACGGGTACACTTCTGCGAATGGTTCATCCAACAATGCGTCAATCCTCATTTCAGCGCAAATGTTCTCTTTACGGATGAGGCTTCATTCCAACGTCATCAAATTGTAAATTTTCGCAATCAACATGTGTGGGCTGACGAGAACACGCACGCAATTGTGCAATCACGTCACCAACACAGATTTTCTGTGAACGTTTGGGCAGGCATTGTTGGTGATGTCTTGATTGGGCCCCATGTTCTTCCACCTACGCTCAATGGAGCACGTTATCATGATTTCATACGGCATACTCTACCTGTGTTGCTAGAACATGTGCCTTTACAAGTACGACACAACATGTGGTTCATGCACGATGGAGCTCCTGCACATTTCAGTCGAAGTGTTCGTACGCTTCTCAACAACAGATTCGGTGACCGGTGGATTGGTAGAGGCGGACCAATTCCATGGCCTCCACGCTCTCCTGAACTCAACCCTCTTGACTTTCATTTATGGGGGCATTTGAAAGCTCTTGTCTACGCAACCCCGGTACCAAATGTAGAGACTCTTCGTGCTCGTATTGTGGACGGCTGTGATACAATACGCCATTCTCCAGGGGTGCATCAGCGCATCAGGGATTCCATGCGACGGAGGGTGGATGCATGTATCCTCGCTAACGGAGGACATTTTGAACATTTCCTGTAACACAGTGTTTGAAGTCACGCTGGTACGTTCTGTTGCTGTGTGTTTCCATTGCATGATTAATGTGATTTGAAGAGAAGTAATTAAATGAACTCTAACATGGAAAGTAAGCGTTTCCGGACACATGTGCACATAACATACACTCCTGGAAATTGAAATAAGAACACCGTGAATTCATTGTCCCAGGAAGGGGAAACTTTATTGACACATTCCTGGGGTCAGATACATCACATGATCACACTGACAGAACCACAGGCACATAGACACAGGCAAAAGAGCATGCACAATGTCGGCACTAGTACAGTGTATGTCCACCTTTCGTAGCAATGCAGGCTGCTATTCTCCCATGGAGACGATCGTAGAGATGCTGGATGTAGTCCTGTGGAACGGCTTGCCATGCCATTTCCACCTGGCGCCTCAGTTGGACCAGCGTTCGTGCTGGACGTGCAGACCGCGTGAGACGACGCTTCATCCAGTCCCAAACATGCTCAATGGGGGACAGATCCGGAGATCTTGCTGGCCAGGGTAGTTGACTTACACCTTCTAGAGCACGTTGGGTGGCACGGGATACATGCGGACGTGCATTGTCCTGTTGGAACAGCAAGTTCCCTTGCCGGTCTAGGAATGGTAGAACGATGGGTTCGATGACGGTTTGGATGTACCGTGCACTATTCAGTGTCCCCTCGACGATCACCAGTGGTGTACGGCCAGTGTAGGAGATCGCTCCCCACACCATGATGCCGGGTGTTGGCCCTGTGTGCCTCGGTCGTATGCAGTCCTGATTGTGGCGCTCACCTGCACGGCGCCAAACACGCATACGACCATCATTGGCATCAAGGCAGAAGCGACTCTCATCGCTGAAGACGACACGTCTCCATTCGTCCCTCCATTCGCGCCTGTCGCGACACCACTGGAGGCGGGCTGCACGATGTTGGGGCGTGAGCGGAAGACGGCCTAACGGTGTGCGGGACCGTAGCCCAGCTTCATGGAGACGGTTGCAAATGGTCCTCGCCGATACCTCCAGGAGCAACAGTGTCCCTAATTTGCTGGGAAGTGGCGGTGCGGTCTTCTACGGCACTGCGTAGGATCCTACGGTCTTGGCGTGCATCCGTGCGTCGCTGCGGTCCGGTCCCAGGTCGACGGGCACGTGCACCTTCCGCCGACCACTGGCGACAACATCGATGTACTGTGGAGACCTCACGCCCCACGTGTTGAGCAATTCGGCGGTACGTCCACCCGGCCTCCCGCATGCCCACTATACGCCCTCGCTCAAAGTCCGTCAACTGCACATGCGGTTCACGTCCACGCTGTCGCGGCATGCTACCAGTGTTAAAGACTGCGATGGAGCTCCGTATACCACGGCAAACTGGCTGACACTGACGGCGGCGGTGCACAAATGCTGCGCAGCTAGCGCCATTCGACGGCCAACACCGCGGTTCCTGGTGTGTCCGCTGTGCCGTGCGTGTGATCATTGCTTGTACAGCCCTCTCGCAGTGTCCGGAGCAAGTATGGTGGGTCTGACACACCGGTGTCAATGTGTTCTTTTTTCCATTTCCAGGAGTGTATTTTCTTTCTTTGTGTGTGAGGAATGTTTCCTGAAAGTTTGGCCATACCTTTTTGTAACACCCTGTATAATGTAGTTAGCCGGCCCCTGTGGCCTAGCGGTTCTAGGCGCTTCAGTCTGGAACTGTGCGACCGTTACGCTCGCAGGTTCGAATCCTGCCTCGGGCATGGCTGTGTGTGACGTCCTTAGGTAAGTTAGGTTTAAGTAGTTCTAAGTTCTAGGGGACTGATGACCTGAGATGTAAAGTTCCATAGCGCTCAGAGCCATTTGAAGCATTTTTTATAATGTAGTTAAGAATTTTGACCACCAGACTCCAGTAGTGCACAGAGACATTCAACAAACAGTAGACCTGTTTATTTTTGTGAATTGTTCTATTTATTTCTTGAAGGCTTTTTTGTTTATTTATGTTTTTACAGTTTTGTATATGCTTTTGGTAGTGTGAGCCTTGCGTGAATGTGGTCTAAAGTAAGTATGTAGATCATTGTTCTACTGATGAACGCTATACGAACTGGTGTGAGAAACTTTTAACACAGTGTGAATGCAGGGTAAGAGGAATTTTGTGTCATAATATGTTAAGAAAGTTTGTGGTAACAGGAAAGCTAATTCGAGTGCAAATGAAAATAGTTAATAACGTAAAGTATAAACAGAATATCAAAATATTTATTTCGGGAAAAAGTACAATTCGAAAGTGTGTTATCTGTTGATTGGTTAGTCATGAAAAGCGCGGAGTAACGCGGAAGAATAAACTTTTTCTATTGGCCTTAAAGAAAACTGACCAGTCAGAACGGAGTACTCTTCGCGCAGCCTTTGAATGGTACTATCGTGTGTTGTATGATCTCCGAAGGAAGCTATAATTTGCCAGTTTTAGTTGTGCTACATTTTCAAAAGTGTGGGCATGTTTATTCCGGCGTGTTTTCTTTTCTTTTTTTTTTTTTTTTTGACAGTTCGGATTTTGTAAGTAATTTTATGCATGAGTAAAAACAGTAATTCCGCGTTGCATATTGAGCAGATCGGTGACTAAAAACATGAGTGCATTAGACATCGATAATCTTAATAGTATGGCCAGTATTTTCATTTAAGAACAGTCCGTGCTTAGTAGCTGCTCAGATTCCAGGAAATACGATACCATAAACTTGCTAGCGTGAATGAAAGGATTTGTGCATGACTGGGTTAAGATTAGCACGGGCTTGGCAGTCAACGTGTGCATCTCAAGGTTCCGAATGTACTGAAGTTACGGTAGGTTTCTGCTCTGCTTCCCTACTGGCGATCTGCTGCAACGAGTTCACAGGTAGGTGCAGGTAAAAGGAAGAAAGGAACCGTGCCGCCGCAACGACAGGCATGCATTTTCGGGAAAACTCTGTGCGTTTCTTCATTTACTTGTCGATAGTCATAAATGTGTTTGTTCTAATAATTAAAATTAATTAAAAATAGTAAATAGTCAAATAACATGAAATTCACGACAACTTCAGGCAAATAGGCTTTCTTTGAATTAGTAACTGTATTTAATTATTAAGTGTACTACCTCTCAAATACCGTATAAATTTAATAATATGATCAGCGATAAAAAAATGTAGTTTAAAAATTAAGTTCGGGCGGTAAATGAATCTTCGCTTCATACAAGTGTTGTATGACACTCGAACGCTAGCCACTCTACCATCATGAACTGTGAAGTCCGTATCCTACGCACAAACACATCAGTTACGCAATAGCCGCGCAGAACCTCTCTTACGATTTTCTCGGAACTGCCAGAGTAGTGCACCTTATTACTTGCTCATTATATTGTTTTAATATCCTACTAAAGATGTACAAAGTTTTTAGTAAATCTGTGATCCTAGCGTCGTGGGCTCCCCTTATAGTATGTGTTTTGCTTTTACGCCACATATATGATTCTACAATAAGCGGACAAGCAACAACGGTATGAAGAAATCATCGTGGTGTGCAGGAGGTGCGCCTGCGAAAATTTTGTGCTTGGGGCAGGTCTGATCGGCATGCGGCTAGGCGGGCGGGAGCACTAACTGTCGTTCCCCGACCGGGGAGTGAGCTCTCGCGGTAAAATGGGATGCTCAGGCGCTGTTACGTAGCGCAGGGGAAATGCAAGTGACGGGGTACCTTCAGAGGAACGAACGTCAATATGTGCGGCGTAACCTCAACTCCCGCCGAGCACAGAGACTGCAGAGGAAATGTGACAAGGCTGCTGGCGAGCAGTGACGTGTGGTGTGACAGGCAGCGAAGGTGCAACATAAACGTACCCTAGATGCGAAAACATGGCGAAATTCTTATTATTGAAGAGTAGCTCTTTTTAACTCGATGAAAAGTGACGAGACGGCCGGGTTGGTGACTTTAAAGCGAAGGTCAGACGTAACTACAGCGAAAATCTTTGAGTTTTTCTAAAAATATTTTGGTTTTGTGTTATGACATTCATGTAATACACCATTGGCCTTTAAAATCTCTACACCACGAAGATGACGTGCTACAGACGCGAAATTTAACCGACAGGAAAAAGATGCTGTGATATGCAAATGATTAGCTTTTCAGAGTATTCACACAAGGTTGGCGCCGGTGGCCACACCTACATCGTGCTGATATGGGGAAAGTTTCCAACCGATTTCTCATACACTAACAGCAGTTGACCAGCATTGCTGGGGAATCGTTGTTGTGATGCCTCGTGTAAGGAGGAGAAATGCGTACCATCACGTTTCCGACTTTGATAAAGGTCGGATTCTAGCCTATCGCGATTGCGGTTTATCGTGTCGCGACATTGCTAATCGCGTTGGTCGAGATGAAATAACTGTTAGCAGAATACGGAATCGGTGGGTTCAGGAGGGTAATACGGAACGCCGTGCTGGATCCCAGCGGTGTCGTATCACTAGCAGTCGAGATGACAGGCATCTTATACGCATGGCTGTAACGGATCGTGCAGCCACGTCTCGATCCCTGAGTCAACAGATGGGAACGTTTGCAAGACAGCAACCATCTGTACGAACAGTTCGACGACGTTTGCAGCAGCATGGACTGTCAGCTCGGAGACCATGGGTGCGGTTACCCTTGACGTTGCATCACAGACAGTAGCGCCTGCGATCGTGTACTCAACGACGTACCTGGGTACACGAATGGCAAAACGTCATTTTTCCGGATGAATCCAGGTTCTGTTTACAGCATCATGATGGTCGCATCCGTGTGTGGCGACTTCGCGGTGAACGCACATTGGAAACGTGTATTCGTCATCGCCATACTGGCGTATCACCCTGCGTGATGGTATGGGGTGCCACTGGTTACACGTCTCGGTCACTTCTTGTTCGCATTGCCGTCACTTTGAGCAGTGGACTTTACATTTCAGATGTGTTACGACCCGTGGCTCTACCCTTCATTCGATCCATACGAAACCCTACCTGAAGCAGGATAATGCACATTCGCATGTTGCATGATCTCCAGATCTCTCACCAACTGAAAACGTCTGGTCAATGGTGGCCGAGCAACTGGCTCGTCACAATACGCCGGTCCTACTCTTGATGAACTGTGGTATCGTGTTGAAGCTGCATGGGCAGCTGTACCTGTACACGCCATCCAAGCTCTGTTTGACTCAATGCCCAGGCGTATCAAGGCCGTTATTACGGCCACAGGTGGTTGTTCTGGGTACTGATTTCTCAGTATCTATGCACCCAAATTGCGTGAAAATGTAATCATATGTCAGTTGTAGTATAATATATTTGTCCAATGAATACCCGTTTACCTGCATTTCTTCTTGGTGTACCAATTTTAATGGCCAGTAGTGTATTTTCGATGCTTGTCGATCCAAAAGATGTACTTTTTTGCCTTCTGTAATATAATACGACATTCGATCCTTCTACGGCCAACATCAGTACTTCAGTCAGAATAAAAAAATTAAAAACCAGTTGAAATGGTTTTATTAGAAAAATACAAATTTGTAATTTTATGAAAATTAATGCAATTTAATAAGGAACATCAATTAGATACAATGTAAGGAACCCACATTGAGAAAACATAGATTCATAAATGGGCTTTATAATGTAGGAATACATTTCGCCGAGAAAAGGGATTCAATATGAACTTCCTTTGCAGCAGAAATTTCCATTTTGTTCTTATACGCTGCGACCTACGAGATTGCGCAATCTTTACAGCAGCTGAGTTCATCAGTCCCCTATAACTTAGAACTACTTAAGCCTAACTAACCTAAAGACATCACACACATCCATGCCCGAGGCAGGATTCGAACCTGCGTCCGTAGCGGTCGCGCGGTTCCAGACTGAAGCGCCCAGAACAGTGTCTATCCCTTTAGACATGCATACGTATCTGGAGTACATCGTAATGTAAGATACTAAAAAACTAAACTTCGTTCGAACAGGCCATGAAGACCCAACAGTACCAACCAACCGCCCTGTCATCCTCAGCGCATACGCATCACTAGATGCGGATATGGAGAGGTATGTGGTCAGAACACCGCTCTCCCGGCCGTATGTCAGTTTACGAGACCGGATAATGTAAGACATAGACACCGTATAAACGCAGGTATTGTAATAATCAATGATATTACAAATTACATTCAACTTACCTTATAGATGAAAATTTTCACACCTCAGAATGTGCCGTCCTTCTTGAATGAGCTACACACACCCGCTAGTAGCAATGCTGAAGCGACACCATTCTTGCCGTGGCAAACCATGAGCAACAAAACTGATACAACTGCCTTGAAGTGGACAAACTGCGAGACAGAGATGTGGCGTTTATCGTGCACGTTGGGGCATTTCATACGCATTTTTCAGTGACATGAACTGGAAACTGCCGTTCTTTGACTTGTGTCACTTTTCTTGCCGGGGTGCAATATGATAACAGACAAATAAATAGCTGAATAATTTTCCACAACATTTTCACTACGAAAATGTGTTATTGCCTTCAGTAAGATCACGCAACATATGGATCAACAGTTCGAGCAATTTACCGTATCGCTTTTCAGTTTGCAAAGTTTTGTGGACTGGCAAGACAGTCAATCCACTAGGACGGGAGGCCGAAGGGCACGCGTTTAAGCTCACGCAGGCTGGTGTGAGGTCTGGAACAGTTAAAGGAGTTGAGACTAGTAAAAAAAGTACGGAGCTTCTGGAATACTTAACTTTAATCCATAATTGGTGAACATCGCTCTTGACGGTACATGCATCACAAGATAAATAGCAAATGATAATGGCGCCTTGCTAGGTCGTAGCAAATGACGTAGCTGAAGGCTATGCTAACTATCGTCTCGGCAAATGAGAGCGTAATTTGTCAGTGAACCATCGCTAGCAAAGTCGGCTGTACAACTGGGGCGAGTGCTAGGAAGTCTCTCTACACCTGCCGTGTGGCGGCGCTCGGTCTGCAATCACTGACAGTGGCGACACGCGGGTCCGACGTATGCTACCGGACCGCGGCCGATTTAAAGGCTACCACCTAGCAAGTGTGGTGTCTGGCGGTGAGACCACACAAAGTGTAGAGAGTTTTATGCGTTTTCAATTGCAGTTGACAACGCGGAAACTGAGCTACACTTAGAATACTTACAGAACTACTACTTGGCCACGATGTTATTGCACTTGGCCTTTGTCGCAAACACGTGGTGACGTTACAGTACACAACTGGGATGCTTTCAGGTCAACTGCGCGTATACTATCAACCACGATTACGAACTAACGATAAGCGGATCGAACCACCTTCACACGCGGCTGCACTAGTATTGTGGTCGGCTAACGCAGTGTGACAACTGCGAGATAAGTTTCATAACAAAATTAGTCTCGCAGATACAATCCCTCAACATAAATTTCCGCGACTTTACAAGTTTACAGCTACGGTTATGTCGATTTTTCAATCTGTATGCTTGCGCGTGCATCTCTTTTCTGCAATCAAGAGAACGAAATTAACCCACACAAGCTCGCTGCCAGACTTCAAATTGTCACCTTGTGTCCGAATCATCAGAGCTTAATCTGTGATACCAGACACTGATACCTTAGTGGATGGAAAACTAAGTACTATGTGGAATGACCTACCAACACAAGTACAAGGATAGCGTACCAATAGGGACAAGTAAGGAGGCATGAAGGGCGCCAAAAACAGAAATAACAATCATCCATATATTGCACCATTACACATGCACATCATGATATATGAGACATTATAATTGCCATAGTCAAATCTGTTATGACAAACAATATGTATTACGAAGGGCACACACAATGGAGTTTAAGAAATTACAATGGCACATCAACTCTGCTATGACAAACAGTGTGCATAATGAAGGCCGCACAATTTTACCAATGTAAGAAATTAAAATAATACTAGCATAAAATTAACTAAAATGCCCTGAAGGAAATGTTTATGAGAAGAACACGACGGGGCCGCAAGGGAGGAGGCAACACAATACTTAACTGAGGTGCACCAAAACAAAAAACGGACACCAGGCCGCGCCAACAACGGACACGTAAGGCACGCAACTACTCTCTCCGTTGCGGTTCCGCGCGTTCCACCCAAGTAATAGCTACCTGAAATATTTTAATACTTGGAACAGTACGCCAGTGATCAGCAAATTAAAAAAACAATAACATGACATAAAAATACAATAATTTAGGAAAATCACATCATATGACTGTGAGCTTACGGTCTTTCGGTAATTAACAGATTACAAAACAGGTAAAGGGGCATGTGCCACTATTAAAACTTCCTTAATTACACTACTAAATTTCTCAGTATCCAAGCTGCAATTAACGGAACAAGAATTAAATCATTTAAATGATAATGTTACTTTAAAATAATAATAAAATCATTTCATACAGCAGAGGACCAAGAATGGCCCGATCAGTACTCCCCAGTGAAGCAGTTCACACTCCGCGGCTCCGAGCAAACAGCCCCATACAAAATGGAACACAACCACAGCGACCCGGCGTACTATCAGAACCACCAGGCAGTAAACCAAAATCGTACTAAGCCAAAACAAGGACCGACTTTTAAAATAACGAGTCCTAGTCCGGGCCGACAACAGACCAAATGCCGGGAAATCCATAAGGCGCTACAGTCTAGAACTGCGCGACCGCTACGGTCGCAGGTTCGAATCCTGCATCGGGCATTAACTTAATACCAAAACAACAATTAATGAAAAATATGCAAAACACAAGACCTCTCAGTCCAAAGTCTTCCGTTTAGTCGCGAAGGTGGCTCCGACCCGCCTGCTGAGGTGCCAAGCGTCGTACGGGGTGCCGAATCAGGCTTAACCTTCGTTAACGGAAAGCGGAAGCACCACAAGACAAAATAAACTCCAATCTAACTGCGCAAGGCAAACTCTAAGGAGTGACACTCGAAGACTATGCACTTGAAGATCAAACAAAAGCACCCAGACTAACGTGCCGCTGAACGACGCACTTCCATCACCAGCGTCTAGTAGAGTACGAAGAGCAGCGTACCCCATCGATATACATCCATGGGACGGTAAACGAGGATAGCAATCCCAGAGACGGAGAGACAGGAGGACGAAGTGACATTCCGCCGCACATAGAAGGTATTTCAAACTCACGCTCGACGATCTACAACAGGCGAGATTTTGCTCCCCTTGCGAATCAAGTTAAACGGCACACCACGCCGCTGTCCACACTATTAACCGTAAAATCACGATCCGGTCTTCCCATCGGGCCCCACTCGGCGTCCAGACGCAAACAACCCCAACAAAGCCGAACTGCCGGCCGGGGTGGCCGAGCGGTTCTAGGCGCTACAGTCTGGAACCGCGCGACCGCAACGGTCGCAGGTTCGAATCCTGCCTCGGGCATGGATGTGTGTGATGCTCTTAGGTTAGTTAGGTTTAATTAGTTCAAAGTTCTAGGCGACTGATGACCTCAGAAGTTAAGTCCCATAGTGCTCAGAACCATTTGAACCATTTTCGAGCCGAACTGTCTCCACGCCAAGGCAGCCACCTCTTTCCTCTTCACACGCCTCCAGCTAAGCTGCCGCCAGCGATCACACACGGAAACAACCGCCTAACGCCAAAGCGCCGTCTGAGTGAAAACTCAGCACTAAGATCGATAAATATGCGAGCACCGTAACACTATGCATTGTCATGCTGTTAAAAAAAAGAAAAAATAAGACGGATTAAAAAGGGTTTATCTGAATAGCACGGAAACCTGTAGATGTCATGTACATGTACAGAGGAACAAAATATTAGAATTTCAGAAAAATTGGTTGATCCATTCAAGAGAAAGACCTTCACAAATTGAGCAGCTCAGTAAAGCGTTGGTCCACGTATGGACATTATGCAAACATCAACTTCATTTTAGATGTGAATGACATTTTTTGCCACCAGAATAACAAATCACCCAGAGACAAATTCAGTCATGTAGATAACCCTTTACAGACCTAAAGAAAAATTGCGGAGGAAATATACATTGAAAATAGGGGTTCTTCTACGGCTGTTGCGGCCTTTGAATGAGACGCCATTCTCCATGAAAATCTGAGACGTCGCTTAAAGAGGTAATGCCAGGTTTGTGCTTTAGACTGTACAAAGTCTTGAACATGTTCCGCAACAAAGGAAATGTTGTACCCCGGAAAGCCATTCAGCTGTCATTAAGACGAAACAATTAACTTTTTATACCTCTCACAATGTTCAACAAACGGCCAGATGTCAACTTACTACCTGAAAGGATTATTTTATATGGCTAACGTATTTTAGAGCTACACAACCGTGTTTCAGTCACTTGGTGACGAATTAATGAATAACTAAAAAGTTACTTCACTCATCCCACCATTCACTGTGATGCTGGTAGACCGCATTAATATATTCCACCCAGGAACTGCTGACACTTACAGAGTGGGTTGCACTAGGTGGAGCCACTTACCACACATCCACAGGGTGTCTTGCAAGGTGGGGCCAATGTGTCTCGTGGAACAGAACTGGTCATGTTCAAGTCTAATATGCTGTAATACAGTGCTTGATTTAAGGCGAAATACACTACGACAAAAAATTTTAAAAAAATGCACCACGAGGGAATGATTCGAATGCGATGGAAATCGATTAATTATGATGTACATGTACGGACAAAGAAATGATTACAGTTCCAAAAAAAATTGGATTTATTCAAAAGGAAGAGCTTAAATTCACCGCCGGCCGCTGTGGCCGAGCGGTTATAGGCACTTCAGTCCGGAACCGCGCTGCTGCTACGGTCGCAGGTTCGAATCCTGCCTCGGGCATGGATGTGAGTGATGTCCTGAGATTAGTTAAGTTTAAGTAGTTCTAAGTTCTAGGGGACTGATGACCTCAGATGTTAAGTCCCATAGTGCTTAGAGCCATTTGAACCATTTTTAAATTCACCAAGCTAATAACGCGCTGGGCCCCTCTGGCTATTATGCAAGCAGTTATTCGGCTTGACATTGATTGATGGAGCTGTTGGATGTTCTCCTCAGGGATATCGTGGCAAATTCTGTCCAAGTGGCATATTATATCGTAAATAGCTCGTGCTGGTTGGAGGGCCCTCCCCATAACGCTCCAAACGTTGTTAATTGGGGAGAGATCCGGCGACGTTGCTGGCCACTATAGTGGTTGGCAAACATGACGACAAGCAGTAGATGGCTTCAAATGGCTCTGAGCACTATGGAACTCAACTGCTGAGGTCATAAGTCCCCTAGAACTTAGAACTACTTAAACCTAACTAACCTAACGACAACACACACATCCATGCCCGAGGCAGGATTCGAACCTGCGACCGTAGCAGTCGCGCGGTTGACAAGCAGTAGAAACTCTTATCTTGTTGAAATACAAACCAAGGATAACTTGCTATACAGGGCAAGAAAATGGGGCGCGGGAATATTCTCGACGTACCGCTGCGCTATGAGGGTGCTGCGGATGACAACCTGAAGGGTCCTGCTATGAAAGGAAATGGCACCTCAGAGCAACATTTCTGGTTGTCGCGCCGCACAGTGTGCAACAATCATGTATCCCACCACGGGGCGTCTCCATACAGGTCTGCGGCTTGTAATCTCACTGACTGGAGTTGAATTGTCTTCAGCGATGAGTCCCGCGTCGATATGAGCACCGCTGACCAGTGAAGACGTGTCTGGAGACTCCCTGGACAGCGGAACGCCGTACGACCAAACAGTCAGGAGTGATGGTCTACAGTGCCATTTCTGTTCATAGCAGGACGCCTTTGGTGGTTATCCCCGGCATCCTTACTGTACAGCGGTACGTCGAGGATATTCTACACCCCCTTGTGCTGCTCTTCATGGCAAGCCACTCTGGGCTTACATTTCGGCAACTTAATGCCCGACCGTACACTGCGAGAGTTTCTACTGTTTGTCTTCGCGCTTGCCAAACCCTGCCTTGGCCAGCAAGGTCGCTTGATCTCTCCCATACTGAAACTTTTGGAGCTCTGAGGTCAGGGCCCTCCACCAAATTCGGGATTTTCACGATCTAAAGCGCCAGTGGGACAGAATTTGGCACTATGTCCCTCAAGAGGACATCCAACATCTATATCATTGCCAAGCAGTGTAACTACTTGCATTAGAGCCGAAGATGGAATGCGGACCAACGCGTTACTGACTTGCTCAATTACTGAAGCTCTTTCTATTGAATAACCCACCCAATTTTTCTGAAATAGTAATGATTTGTTCGTCTGTACAAGTACATCACATCTACCGATTTCCATCCCATTCGGATAATTCCTTCGCCGTGCCTCGTTTTCTTTGTCTTAGAGTGTATTTGAAGTTACACCAAATCTAAGTCACGTACTGCAGAGCGAGCCAATTTATGTGTCTGGGGCTCTTCAGATTTTGGGAGAGCTGAGGCTGGACTGATACATAACAGCTTGTAATCTTACCCTTCCACACATCACCAGTAAATTGTTTAGTCTCTTGAAAAAGATTAATGGCTTTGTTTCAGACACTTCGAGAGGAGTAAGATGTACAAATAATTTTGTTATTTATCTTCATTTTCTCGTTGTTGGCTGTAGTTTGTCTCGTCTAGGGGTCGATTCTTCAGGCTGAAATTTTTTAACTTTGTGGGTTCCAGTTGATATGATAACTGATGAAGTAATTTCTGTTTCATTCTTATATATCACGCTGACTTTACAATCTCCACTTTAGAACAAAAACTCACGTTGTTGTTGCCAAATATAAAAACACGACGATTCCATCAAAGGCATGCCCACTACTCCTAACCCATTCTGCGTTCTCCATTCTGCGGTACTAAGAGTTCACAAACTTTCTCGACAAAAGAAGAATCTTCACCAAATTATATCATTATTTTGTAAATGAATTCAGAAATAAATTTAATAATCAGCATTAGATTGTGCAATTAATAATAGGAATTTTAAGTATGCCAGATATTTCGTAATTTCAAATATTTCTGAAAGCAGAGTCATTTTAACTGTACATACAGAGTTAGTACATATCGAGTGTGACAAATTAATTTCATTTTATACTTTTTAGCCTGAAATTTAATGAACTGTATATAAGATCAAGTAAAATTCTTTTAGTTAAACAGCTGAGATAATTTTAAACAACACAAGATTCAAAAATATTCCTGGTATCGGCTATTTCTATAAAGAAAGGTAATTTTAGAGGAGGGTATCCTATTACAAGCTCACTTACTAATTGCGATAAAGCAGTCACTTAATAAACTGAAAGTAAGTCCACAATATATATACGACCACACTGAAGTAGTTTTGTCCACTCACGTAAGAGAGCTGGACAGGAGACGATGGTGACGTATTGGCTGTCTGTAACCTGAAACGAGATAGCGTTCATGGTGGGTGAAGTTGCATTTCCCGGAAGAACGCTACAACTGCCATACAGGATGACTTTGAATCAGTTTCCTCTCTACCAGAGTAGAACAGTGTGCAGAGATTTACCTAATTCTGTCCATATGCGTTACTTGCGTTAGTATTAGTAGTAATTCATACCTGTATTCCACGTAGTGTTAACGAACGTTGTGGAAAATGAACACCGCATTGCGTCACCAGCAATTCGTAAAGTGCACTGAGGAGGTTCGGTATAACTTTGTGAAACACCCATTAGTTGTTTCTTATGACGTAGTGGGGTAGACTGAGTGGAGAATGGTTTGCCCGTGATTCACTCTGGAGACCTATGACGGAGGGAAGTGCGTCGACACAACCTGGCTATCTAGTGACCTTTAACCCTTACCTACTACGGATGGTCTCTCAGACGGCTACGGTTTTTTGTCTTCTGATGTTTCACAACCCCTGTGAGGTGAAGTACACTCTTCTGTGTACCTTCCTACTGGATGGAGAGCTACACACGCCAGAAATCTGGCATTGTTGTACAATTCATTTCGTATTTTTGGGCCTTGGGATGTCTGACAGGCGTATCCCAGTGTTTGCAAGTCTTGTTTTTGGTGAACGGTAAAGTCCATGGTGAGGAAAGCTAGACCTTCTATGCAATGTTTTCTATGCGAGACCGATGTGGGTACTCGAGAATACCTCAGTGAATTCTGAGGTGAAATCTTTGTTGACAGTAATAATGACCCTGATTTTGAATATTTAATTATCATGATACTAATTCGGAGAATGAAACTGAAAATGATGATGATGTCATATGTGATGACGATGGAGAAGTGTACTTCTTATATAAGAACGGAAAGATGTTTTCGATGGGGAAAACAGAAGCCGCTAACTAATGTGAGAACAAGGCAACTCAACATTGTCTTGCAGCTATCTGGACTGCAACGGATTCTGGAAAGTCTCGCAGAAAAATTGCTGTTTTGGAGAGGTGAGCCTCAAATGTTCTGAAAAACGAAAAACATGAGCCTTTTGTTGTCCTTGTTTGAAGTGGAAAACAAGATGTCTGTGTCAACAGAGTGGTGTTCCTATTTGGTTGGAGATCTGTAGGAGGGTCTGCATTCCTGTCAAAACCCATTGTAGCTAAGAGTTAAACTCTCTCATGCACACTGTAATGGTACTTGAATTACGTAGCCATTACGGCACCTCACCTGAACCTCTCGATACCAGCTATATTCTACTGTGTTTCTGTAAAGTAATTGACATATTTCTGAGACAACATTCAGATTTGATTTCATTTGTGATACATCGATATGTTTATATTGCAATGATATTATTCTTATATGTATTCTTTCTTTTGTCACTATGATCTTTGACGTACTTGTAACTCAGATTTTTGGGCGCGTAAGCGATTATTAGCAGTTGTTAGAGAGTTAGTTGTTAGAGAGTCGGACCTTGAAAAAGTAGAGTCTTGGACGTCATGTTGGAAAGACGCATATTGTAGTCAGCTTATAAAATGTGAACTTTAACAGTGACTGTGAGGAAGATGTTTTGTATTGTGAAGTGATGTTTGTGTGTCACGTGATATTGCAACAAAAGCAATAAAAAGGAAGTGTAACTTAAATTCGGAGTGCTGATTATTTTTTTTACATCACTATTGTGCTAACTTTGAAAGGTTTAATCTCCAAGAACGGTTTGTGAAGCGCATCTACAAAACTTTTGAATATAGCAGAATAAAATCTAGGCCTTTTTGCATCCGAGCTTGGAATCATCACCACCTAGATTTTCGACGATTGAGCCATGATTTTACAACGAGACCAGCGTGGGAAACACGAAAAGATGAGTGCCGCCGGCCGGTGTGGCCGAGCGGTTCTAGGCGCGTCAGTCTGGAACCGCGAGACCGCTACGGTCGCAGGTTCGAATCCTGCCTCGGGCATGGATGTGTGTGATGTCCTTAGGTTAGTCAGGTTTAAGTAGTTCTAAGTTCTAGGGGACTGATGATCTCAGCTGTTAAGTCCCATAGAGCTCAGAGCCATTTGAACCATTTGATGAGTGCCTAGTTTATTCATTATTACATGAAATGACTTTATTAACTGTGCCACATATTAACTTTGTTGTTGCCCGAAAATGCAGTATTTAGCAGCGTTAGCAACACCACAATCATTAAATTTTGACCTTTGTTGTGGTAGGGTTGTTAGAACACGCACCCAACTGGTCAGGATTTTTAGTATGTTGTTCATGGCATTTCCTCCTACGACTGCAAAAATTTGCGGCTACACGATTTTTCCCCCTTATTCGATTTTTTGGTCTCCACTATCAACTTAGAGATAGCTATCGTTATGTGCGCGACTAAACTGTCTTCCTTATGACGTCATCTACGTTAGGCCATAGGCAGGTACGATGTCTACCCGCTCCGAAGTGCATCTTCCAACGCTATACAACAGTTCAAAGTACATCTGTGACTGAGTTTAGTATGCTGTCGACATAGGCCTCTAAGATTCGCCATGTCAACGCGGCGTCGCTCCCAATCTTTATTCTGTGCTAAAGTTTCGTCCCATTTATGCGTCATTTTAATTACGGCGGTCACCAACCGTAGCCACAACGGCAAGTGTGCTCGATAGACGGCCACAATCGCGTTTAACAGCGTGTGCGTGTTTAATGACGAGCTGATAAATTAATTAGACGGCCGCAGAATGAGTCTTCTTTCAAGGGCTCGTTTACACTCATTGTCACGTGATCCTGGTTGAAAAGAAGCAAGTGCGTGCGTATGTATGTGTGCACCGCAGCGCCGGGAAGAGAAGGCGTCACGTGATCGCAATTTACGGCGTTGTGGCGCGGGTAACGAACGCTCCCCTGCCTGGTCACCGGCTCTTAACAACGTATTGCGCTGCCGAGGAACAAAGAACTTCGGCCAGTAGAATATTGAATGCAGTTTGACACGTATTACTTTCAATTTAAGAGGAAGGTGCCCCTAATGAGACTGCCGAAGTAAACGTTCTAATTATATTGAACGGAGCCGCACCACAGAGGATGCTGTTCATACATTGCCGGAAAAAAAATGCAACAGCCTCAAGGACTGTGTGCAGTGACACTGAGGGGTTTCAGTGATATTGATTCATTTGTCACGTGTAAGAACTCTCCATTACATTGATTAAATATTACATTGAGTATGTAAAACAATATTGCTGTTGTGGTCTTCAGTCCAGAGACTGGTTTCATGCAGCTCTCCATGCTACTCTATCCTGTGCAAGGTTCTTCATCTCTCAGTACCTACTACAGCATACATCCTTCTGAATCTGTTTAGTGTATTCATCTCTTGGTCTCCTTCTGAGATTTTTACCCTCCACGCTGCCCTCCAATACTAAACTGGTGATCCATTGATGCCTCAGAATATTCCCTACCAACCGATCCCTTCTTCTAGTCAAGTTGTGCCACAAATTTCTCTTTTCTCCAATTCTATTCAGTACCTCCTCATTAGTTATGTGATTTACCCATCTAATCTTCAGCATTCTTCTGTAACACCACATTTCGAAAGCTTCTATTCTCTTCTTGTCTAAGCTATTTATCGTCCATGTTTCACTTCCGTACATGGCTACACTACATACAAATACTTTCAGAAACGACTTCTATATTCGATATTAACAAATTTCTCTTCTTCAGAAATGCTTTCCTTGCCATTGCCAGTCTACACTTTATATCCTTTCTACTTCGACCATCATCAGTTATTTCGTTCCCCAAATAGCAATACTCATTTACTACTTTAAGCGTCTCATTCCTCAATCCAATTCCCGCAACATCACCCGATTTAATTTGACTACATTCCATTATCCTCGTTTTGCTTTTGTTGATGTTCATCTTATATCCTCCTTTCAAGACACTGTCCATTCCATTCAGCTGCTCTTCCAGGTCCTTAGCTGTCTCTGACAGAATTACAATGTCATCAGCGAACCTCAAAGTTTTTATTTCTTCTACGTGGATTTTAATTCCTGCTCCAAATTTTTCTTTTGTTTCCTTTACTCCTTGCTCAATATACAGATTGAATAACATCGGGGAGAGGCTACAACCCTGTCTCACTCCCTTCCCGACCACTGCTTCCCTTTCATACCCCTCGTCTTTTATTACAGTCATCTGGTTTCTGTACAAATTGTAAATAGCCTTTCGCTCCCTGTATTTTACCCCTGCCACCTTCAGAATTTGAAAGAGAGTATTCCAGTCAACATTGTCAAAAGATTTCTCTAAGTCTACAAATGCTAGAAACGTATGCTTGCTTTACTTAATCTGTTTTCTAAGATAAGTCATAGGGGTAGTATTGCCTCATGTGTTCCAACATTTCTACGGAATCCAAACTGATATTCCCCGAGGTCGGCTTCTACCAGTTTTTCCATTCGTCTGTAAAGAATTCGTGTTAGTATTTTGCAGCAGTGGCTTATTAAACTGATTTTCACATCTGTCAACACCTGCTTTCTTTGGGATTGGAATTATTATATTCTTCTTGAAGTCTAAAACAATATAGCCAGCTTAACGCTATTCTATGCATTGTGTAAGATTGGAAATAAATAAGCCCTCAGATATCGATAGTAACAATCTGAGAGCGAAACATGGGAGTGCGATTCTAAGGATTGTTGTGAGACGAGTCGGAGGTGTTGGTCGAGAGCTCGGAGGCAGAAGACGTGTCGCGTTGCCCTCAGGTCGGTGACGGCAGATCCTACCACACTCAAGGCATGCTTTCATTTATATGGCCAGGAGAGATTCAGATGGCTTAGCTACAATTGAAGATGGAATTCAAGATAAAATTCTCATGCATAGCGTAAAGCGCAATTGCACGGTTTGGCTCGTGATTGTTGCAATAATCCCACGTTTTGCTTGTCAGTTAAAGAAGCCTCCTTATCCTCCAAATAATAATAATAATTCTTCACATCTAGTTCATAAATATACTGTGGCTATTAAATGTTAATGTAACTTTGAAATAATTTGTTAATTTTCACTCATCTATTTTTGATACTTATGTAATTGTCAGGCATTTCGCCATTATTAATACTTGTCAAACTATTATTGGTCGTGATGATTTCTGAAGTTTTTTAATATATTTAATTTATAAAATCCCTTCTTACAAGTTATTTATTAGTTAAAAGACACAAGCAAACTCCTTTTTTATTCAAGTCATTCTTAGTAACAATAAGCTTTAGCCGCTGCTGCTGCATGCTGCTGCGACTTGCTGTAAACCACTTGGAAAGAGGCAGTGATCTAAAGAGGTGAGAGCAAAACTTCGGTCCAAAACAGAGACACTGACACAGCACAACGTGTTATGTACTCTAATACAGTAAATTCCGTAGCACAAGTCAGATTCTGTATCACTTGAAATTTTTTATTCAAATACGCAGTCAGATAGCTTAGGTATTCATTTTTACAGGTTCATTTGTTCCCGTAGTTTTTCATATTCAAATAAGCAGTCAGACAGCTTATCCAAATGTTAGTTTGAAGTTTCCCATGTAGCGATGTGTTGAGGGCTTAAATGACAGTGAAACTGACACTGATACAACACACACACAGTGTTATACGGATCAGATTCCGATTAAGGATTGCTCAGGTTCCTTATCGAGTCCATTTTCAGTGAAAACCACAGGCTATATCTGCTGCAGGTACGTTACATATTTGTTGCACGTAAGTTACAACAGTTATCGTCGATCAAATGGCGCTGAGGAGGCCTGTCTATGCGCCCTCTGTTTTGTCTTGACAGACAGTAAATGTGCTGAGTTTAGAGGTGAACAGTGTTTGAAACTACCTTCATTTCACGTATATGGGCACAAATTGTAGGTCCTCATACTACCAGTTCGGTCAGTCGTGACCAACTTCACACCTGTTTTATAAAAAAAAACCTGTCCTGCTACACTGGAGCCATAGTGAAATTGTCAAATACATTTGGACAAGTTTTTTTTAAAAAAACGTACAGTACTGGTCATTAAAATAGCTACACCACGAAGATGACTTGCTACAGACGCGAAATTTAACCGACAGGAAGAGGATGCTGTGATACGCAAATGATTAGCTTTTCAGAGCATTCACACAAGGTTGCCGTCGGTGGCGACACCTACAACGTGCTGACATGAGGAAACTTTCCAACTGATTTCTCATACACAAACAGCATTTGGCCGGCGTTCACTGGTGAAACGTTGTTGTGGTGCCTCGTGTAAGGAGGACAAATGCGTGCCATCACGTTTCCGATTTTGATAAAGGTCGAATTGTAGCCTATCGCGATTGCGGTTTATCGTATCGCGACATTGCTGCTCGCGTTGGTCGAGATCCAATGACTGTTAGCAGTATATGGAATTGGTGGGTTCAGGAGGGTAGATCCCAACGGCGTCGTATCAATAGCAGTCGAGATGACAGCCATCTTATCCGCATGGCTGTAACGGATCGTGCAGCCACGTCTCGATCCCTGAATCAAAAGACGGGAACGTTTGCAAGACAACAACCACCTGCACGAACAGTTCGACGACGTTTGTAGCAGCATGGACTATCAGCTCGGAGACCATGGCTGCGGTTACCCTTGACACCTGTGATGCAACATCACAGACAGGAGCGCCTGCGATGATGTACTCAACGACGAACCTCGGTGCACGAATGGCAAAACTTCATTTTTTCGGATGAATCCAGGTTCTGTTTTCATCATCATGATGGTCGCATCCGTGTTTGGCGACATCGCGGTGAACGCACATTGGAAGCGTGTATTCGTCATCGCCACACTGGCGTATCACCCGGCGTGATGGTATGGGGTGCCATTGGTTACACGTCTCGGTCATCTCTTGTTCGCATTGACGGCACTTTGAAGAGTGACGTTACATTTCAGATGCGTTACGACCCGTGGCTCTATCCTTAATTCGATCCCTGCGAAACCCCACATTTCAGCAGGATAATTCACGACCGCATGTTGCAGGTCGTGTACGGGCCTTTCTGGATACAGAAAATGTTCGACTGCTGCCCTGGCCAGCACATTCTCCAGATCTCTCACCAATTGAAAACGTCTGGTCAATGGTGGCCGAGCAACTGGCTCATCACAATACGCCAGTCACTACTCTTGATGAAGTGTGGTATCGTGTTGAAGCTGCATGGGTAGCTGTACCTGTAAGCGCCATCCAAGCTCTGTGTGACTCAAGGCCCAGGCGTATCAAGGCCGTTATTATGGCCAGAGGTGGTTCTTTTGGGTACTGATTTCTCAGGATCTATGCACCCAAATTGCGTGAAAATGTAATCACATGTCAGGTCTAACATAATATATTTGTCCAATGAATACACGTTTATCATCTGCATTTCTTCTTGGTGTAGTAATTTTAATGGCCGTTTAGTCTATCTGAAGATGGTCACTGGTGACCGAAACCGGTAGCCCGAGCTGTTCCATCAGCGACCATGTCGCAGCTTGTGAAAAAATAGTGTTTGGAACATTCATTCTGGGGTACAACCATGCCACGCCAACGTGTACGTACACCTGTTAAGCGACTATACTATACTTCTGATTCTTCAATTTGTCCAGGCGTACTTCATGACGAAATAAATCACAGGTGAACAGCCTGTTGTGAGTGTACAAAGGACACAATATTTCAGCAGTCGACCTCGTTGCCATCATCAGCTATGCTGATGTAAATCAGTACACCTGATGATGGAAACAACGTCGACTGCCGAAATATTGTGTCCTTTGTCCACTCACACAAGGCTGTTCACCCGAGATTTACTTCGTTATACTACACTTTTCTATACTAAAGCCATTAGAGCAGAGTCGCGTTCTGGACCTGTGGGAAGCTGGATCGACGAATCGCTGCACATGTTGGACACAGTGTTTCGGTGGTGTGTCACTCTTTTCAGAGGTGGTTTGTGGAACATTCACACACCCATAGACCAGGTTCTGGACGTCCACGTAGTACAGACGCACATCAGCATCGACGCATTGTGAGAGCAGCATTGGTCTACTGAATATCATCCAGGGATGGAACCACGTCGTATGTTGTACCTGATGTGGCGCAAGGACCATTGGTTGGTTGGCTGGATGGTTGGTCTGGGGTAGGGGCCAAAGAGCGAGGCTATCGGTCCCATCGGGTTAGGGAAGGATGTGGAAGGTAGTCGGCGGTGCCCTTTCAAAGGAACCATCCCAGCATTTGCTGAAGCTCTCTAGGGAAATCACGGAAAACCTGAATCAGGATGGTTGGACCCGGGTTTGAACCGAATGCTAGTCCAGTGTACTAACTATTGCGCCACATCGCTCGGTGTGCAGCAGTACTAAGATCACTAACACTATACCACCGCCAAGCACCGCTACTTAGAATTCGTGAAAGACTCGACTGGAGAGACAAATAGCATTCAGATATCTTCAGTGACGTGAACAGTTACCGTCTGTATGCGAGTGTATGGCGCAGATCTGGTGAGCTGCCTTTTGCAGAGCGCATTCACCAAAGCTTCATGGTGTGGGGGACGATCTGTTACTACTCGTGGTCACATTTAGTATTTCTGCAGGGTAAAGTAACTAGTGTCCGTTAAATTTCACGAGCAGTTACCCCCGTACTACTGCTATTTCTTCAACAGGAAGGTGACGCTCTTTTTTAGCACGACAGTGAGCGAATCCACGTATGGTTGCTCCGATATAACAAGCTCTTCGTGGTGTATAACAATTGCCCTGACAAGCAAGATCACTACGTGACATCTCGCCAACTGGACACATATCCTGCAAGAACCATTGCCCAGCTGCAAGAAACGCCGCAAGACGCTAAGGAAAATCTAACGTAGGATGCCGTTCGGCACCTTTATGATCGTTTTGTGACGCCTCCTATTGCTGCCTATTGTCACTTACACGCCCAGCCACTAACTTTACTCCGTCGAGATATCTGAAAGCGAGGCGACACAACACTACTTGTCATTGCAGTCAATATTGGTTGATCAATAAGTTTAGGTTCACATTATTACTATCGACTAAATGGGTTGTTTAGCGCTTCCCGCCAAAGATGCTCGTTAACGGTTACTAGGCGGTCGATCACGTTTCAAAATGAATTACTATCTTTGATTTGCACTGACTTAGTTCCTCCAAAGGTCGTAGGGTTCGTTTAAACATAGCACAATGTTTTGTTTGTTGGAAATTATTTCCTTTAATACACTCCTGGAAATTGAAATAAGAACACCCTGAATTCATTGTCCCAGGAAGGGGAAACTTTATTGACACATTCCTGGGGTCAGATACATCACATGATCACACTGACAGAACCACAGGCACATAGACACAGGCAACAGAGCATGCACAATGTCGGCACTAGTACAGTGTATATCCACCTTTCGCAGCAATGCAGGCTGCTATTCTCCCATGGAGACGATCGTAGAGATGCTGGATGTAGTCCTGTGGAACGGCTTGCCATGCCATTTCCACCTGGCGCCTCAGCTGGACCAGCGTTCGTGCTGGACGTGCAGACCGCGTGAGACGACGCTTCATCCAGTCCCAAACATGCTCAATGGGGGACAGATCCGGAGATCTTGCTGGCCAGGATAGTTGACTTACACCTTCTAGACCACGTTGGGTGGCACGGGATACATGCGGACGTGCATTGTCCTGTTGGAACAGCAAGTTCCCTTGCCGGTCTAGGAATGGTAGAACGATGGGTTCGATGACGGTTTGGATGTACCGTGCACTATTCAGTGTCCCCTCGACGATCACCAGTGGTGTACGGCCAGTGTAGGAGATCTCTCCCCACGCCATGATGCCGGGTGTTGGCCCTGTGTGCCTCGGTCGTATGCAGTCCTGATTGTGGCGCTCACCTGCACGGCGCCAAACACGCATACGACCATCATTGGCACCAAGGCAGAAGCGAGTCTCACCGCTGAAGACGACACGTCTCCATTCGTCCCTCCATTCACGCCTGTCGCGACACCACTGGAGGCGGGCTGCACGATGTTGGGGCGTGAGCGGAAGACGGCCTAACGGTGTGCGGGACCGTACCCCAGCTTCATGGAGGTTGCGGATGGTCCTCGCCGATACCCCAGGAGCAACAGTGTCCCTAATTTGCTGGGAAGTGGCGGTGCGGTCCCCTACGGCACTGCGTAGGATCCTACGGTCTTGGCGTGCATCCGTGCGTCGCTGCGGTCCGGTCCCAGGTCGACGGGCACGTGCACCTTCCGCCGACCACTGGCGACAACATCGATGTACTGTGGAGACCTCACGCCCCACGTGTTGAGCAATTCGGCGGTACGTCCACCCGGCCTCCCGCATGCCCCCTATACGCCCTCGCTCAAAGTCCGTCAACTGCACATACGGTTCACGTCCACGCTGTCGCGGCATGCTACCAGTGTTAAAGACTGCGATGGAGCTCCGTATGCCACGGCAAACTGGCTGACACTGACGGCGGCGGTGCACAAATGCTGCGCAGCTAGCGCCATTCGACGGCCAACACCGCGGTTCCTGGTGTGTCCGCTGTGCCGTGCGTGTGATCATTGCTTGTACAGCCCTCTCGCAGTGTCCGGAGCAAGTATGGTGGGTCTGACACACCGGTGTCAATGTGTTCTTTTTTCCATTTCCAGGAGTGTGTTAATATGGAACAAGCAAATTATTGTTATTATTATTATTATTATTATTACTGTACAGAGATAATCCAATTCACGGTTCACTTCTCGTGATACTTCGAAATCGTAGGACACTACAGTCTTTTTTTTAACTCGGTTTTTACTAACACAGTTTCTTTAATATGATCACTACTATGAATGGTCACACTCAAGGCCGATAATAAATGTCCAAACAGGGTATATAATCGAAAGTCATGTTGCGACGCGATGTTTGAATAGTAACTTCGGCAACAACTGAACTTCTGAAACTGGACTTAATTATATCAATCTTTTACCGATTGAGATGTTCGCTGTATGTCAACGTTATCTCAGTTCTGTCAGTTTATTTTATTTATTTATTTATTTATTGACAGGAAATTAAATGAACCGAAATTTACTTTTGATTAGCCCGGCTTCCAGTGAAGTTAACTATTTCACGTACTGGCGCATTAATTTAGGAGACGCGAACGTTCAAGGCTCAAACGCTAAAAGCTCGGACACTAAAATCTCGAACACAAAGACTCGTAGATGCTAGAAAGTACCAAACGCTAAAGACTCGCAGACGCTAAAGAACCACAAACGCTAAAGACGTTAACAATACGTGTGTTGGATTTATATACTATAATAGTGGCAACTATATATTTACAGCTCGTACAAAATATAGCTACATGTTTCAAAGTTTTACTGACCTTCAAAGTAGTCAACAGCGTTATGTATTACCCGTTGCCACGCGATGTGGAAGTAGTAGTATACTCTTAGCAGTGCCAGTCGTGTTGACAGTTCGAGCGGCGCGGTCTATTGCCTTGCCCGACGAATTTGTAGCGAATGGCGTGAAGTGTTTCCTTCAGTTTAGAAATCGAGTTGAACTCACGAGGGCTGAAGTTAGGGGAGTGCAGTAGGTGGTATAGCACTTAGCAGCCCCATCAGTCAAACAAATCAGTAACAGCTTGCACTGTACGTGCTTGAGCATCGTCCTGCAAAATGATGGTCAGGTCCTGCAGAAATTCTCACCACTTCTGTCTCTATGCTGTTCACTTTTGGAACACAACCTACGACCAGTATTATCTATTTTGTACGAGCTGTAAATAAATAGTTGCCACTATTGAAGTTCCAATCCTCGTAGTAGTCATGAAACGAAAATGGACGTTCCTTAGAAACTCTCTGAATAAAACCCCTTGCTACATTGCTTATAATACGCTATTCCCTTGCCTCTTGTTATTGTTCTATTTAATTTTTTTGCTTTAAAATGTGCTTCTGTATGAAATATGGGAATTGTTCAAGGCCAGTTCGAATAAATTTTAGTTTAAAAAAAGACGAGATATGTAATGAGAGGATTACAGTTTGAAGGTGAGAATACACTTCTGCGTTACTACCAGAGGGTGTACTGATGTGACTACCTTGGCAACCTTTGTGCGACATGAGAGTTTCATTTGGTCTGAATTTGTTGCCATGTACTCCTACGACCATGAAGTACCTGTCACTCCACTTGTCAATAGTATGACCTTGTGTTTGATGGTGTTGCATCTTTTCCAGCAGTCTATCTTCACTCACCAAATATTACAAACCCTAAAAATAGGAAATTTTCGCAAAATGGTATTTTTGTTATTTTTGCAATCCATTTAATAGCGTAGATCATGTTGATATCTTATGAAAATTTAAGTTTATTGGATTAAAATTTTTTCAAACAACTGGTCTAACACAAACGTAATATACACAACGAAAGAGTTCTACTGAATAATTCAGATAACGGTGAAAGGAAAGAAAATTTTAGTGGCGACTGGCGAAAACTCTCAAAGGTATCTCACAGGTTTCCAGTTTGGCCTCACTCCTGAGCCTTATATACGCGATGGCCCGGGCCCGCAAAATACTCTCTAGGAAGGTAAAAAAAAAAGATGCACCACGAAGGAGCTCCACAAATTGATCACAAATTAACATTTATACAAGTAATGATGAAAAATGCAGAACTGTGAACTTTGGCGGCCGATGGATGAAATACGAGGTGCGAGAATAAAGTAATGAGACTGATTTTCTTTGCAAGATGTGGCTACCCTGCAGGCCTGCGAAGGCACAATATCTTTGACCTTGGTGTATAAGCTGCTTCTAGTCCAAGTGGCACATCGATGCAATTGCTCAGTCGTGAGTTGTGTTGTAATAAGTTAACACGTGCTTGTATCTCTCGTCACGGAAATGGAACTGCATAATATTGCGCAACGGTATGCCATTTCTTTTTTCGTTAAATTGGGTGAAAACGAAACGACAACTTACGGTAAGCTTCAGAAGGATTTTGGAGTGGAGGTTGTGTCAAGAGCTCAAGTTTTTCGTTGCCATAAAAAGTTTAGTGAAGGCAGAACGAATGTTGAAGATGAAGACCACAGTGGACGACCATCAACCTCACAGACGGATGTGAACTCGTACGATCTGATCGAAGATTATCCGTGAAAATGATTGCAGAAGAACTGAACATCAATCGAGAAATGGTTCATCTAATAATAACTGAAGATCTTGGTATGAGAAAGAATTGTGCAAAAATGGTCCCGAAAAATCTCACACCGCAACAGAGAGAAACATGGAAAAATGTGGCAGCCGATCTGGTAGAGCAAACGGAAGTCAATCCAGAATTGTTGAGCCATGTTATCAATCGTGATGAAAGTTGGCTTTTTCAGTACGATCCAGAGGCAAAACCCCGAAGTTCGCAATGGTGCTCAAAGGGATCACCCAGACCAAAAACCGTTCGCATGTCAAAGTCAAAGTGAAATGCATGCTTGTGTGCTGCTCTGATTCCAAGGGAATTGTTCATAAAGAGTGGGTGCCTCCTGGACAAACAGTTAACCAGTATTACTACAAAGAAATTTTAGAAAGACTTCGTAAAAGAGTTCTTCGTGTCCGTGCTAACATTGCTGATAATTGGACTCTGCATCACGATAATGCGCCATCCCATACTGCTCTGTCAGTCCAGCAATTTTTAACTTCAAAACAAATTTCAGTAATACCACAGCCACCTTATTGACCATACATCGCTCCGTGCGACTTTTTTCTATTTCCAAAAGTCAAAACGACGGTCAAGGGACACCAGTTTCAAACAACACAAGATGTCCAAAAAGCTGTGGCGAGGGTCTTGGAGGATATTACAAAAGATGAGTTGCAGAAATGTTACCATCAATGGCAGAAGCGCTGGAAAAAGTGTGTGCAATCAGAAGGGAACTACTTTGAAGGAAACAACACTTGACTAAAAAGGTAAGCAACATTTTTTTTCACATCAGTCTCAGTACTTTATTGTCGCACCTCGTATAACGCTGCAGGGCAGTTTCTCTGCGCAGCTGGCAAGGACAGTGAACAGGAGACACGTCGATACCAGGGAATAAAGTCGATACGAATTTCATTCCGTGTACTCAGCTGGGCAGTAACCAGTTCTCGCAGACAGGTGCAGATGCCAGCATTTGACAGACGAGGGATAGTTGGCCTTAAAGAAGCCGGTTGGAGCAAACGGGGAACATCGCTCGACATTTCAGAAGGAGTGATGCCACTATTCGAGACTGTTGGTAGGAATGAGTAAACCATGGGCTGACACAGCTTCTAGAAGGAAGCCGTCAACGTAGAGAGTCGGCAGAACGTGAAAACCGAGCAATCGTCAGAGAGGCACTCCGAGCCCCGGATTCGTCACTATCATCGATCTCTGACGTGCAACTGGTGCTTCAGTGACCGCAAGAACCATTTATAGGCGGCCCACAGAAAGGTGGCTGACCTCACAGGGCCCCTTCCGCCCACTACCATTGACGTCTGTACTCCAAGGAGCCCGTTAGCCGTAGCGTCGGACGCATTCGGTCTGGAGTAGTGTTCAGTGACGAGTCCCGCTTCTAATTCATCCCTACGATCAGCGATGAGGTGTCTGAAGGCGCCACGGACGGTGGTGAGATACTAACCTAACAGTGGCCCGTCATACGCCCTGACAACCAGGAGTGACTTTCTGGAGTGCCATGCCATTTTACTAACAGGACCTTCTTGGTTGTCAACCGAGCCACCTAGCAGCACAATGCCACGCCGACGATATTCTGCACCACGTTTTGCAGCCCTTCATGGCAAGCCATCCTGGGCTTGTATTTCAGCAAGATAATGCCTGCCCACACACAAGGTACTGCTTGTCTTCCTGCTTGCAAAATCCTACCTTGGCCAGAAAGGTCGCCAGTCCTCTTCCAAATTGAGAACTTTTGGGGAACTACAGCAACTCGGATTTTGGCTACCTAACGCGCTAATTTGACAAAATCTGGCACGGTACTCCTCGGTAAAACATCCAGCAATTCTATCAATCAATGCCTAGCCAAATAACTGATTGCCTAAGGGGCAGAGGTAGACGTTATTGACTTGCTCAGTTAGTGAACCTCTTTGTGTAGAATAAATCATACAGTTTTTCTGAAATAAGTATCATTTGTTTTCCTTTTTATGAACATCAGATCTACCGATTTCCGTCCTATTCAGATAATTCCTTCCTGCTGCGTCGTTCTTTTGTTTTTTTTTTGGTGTTAGAGTGTATTTTATGCATAGGCAATAGGCAACGCAGTCTGTATCATTCGCAGCCGGAGAGATATTTTCGGGGCGAGTTTTATTGGCCCATGCGCTACGTGAACGACCTTACACTTAACATTCATCAAGTCGGCAGTTGTTTCACAGTAAATCTCTTTAGAGAGAAAAGCAACAGAGGCAAGTGTTAATGATGTTTTTCAAAGAACTAAGCTGTTCTCTAAGAATGGGCTCTCCATAAATTTTGCAAAAACACTACATTGTTTCTATACAAAGAGTATGGGCATACCAGCAAGTGATGCAGCATATGAACAGGAATCAGTAAAGTGGGCAGAATGCTCCAGATTACTGAGTGCGCATATTTATGAAAACGTGAAATGGAAGAAGGGCATTACTGCGATGCTCCAGCAAATATGTGCTGGTGTTCGAAACAAATTAATCAGTTTCCTAACATATTTTGCACATTTACATTCAGTTATGTGTTATCGAATATGGGTTAACTCTTAATTTAGAAGAAAGGTGCTGATCGCACAGGAGCGAGAAATAAGAGTAATACGTGTTACGCACAGCTTTCCTGACTGCGTGCAGACAAGCGCAGAGATTTACACAGCCTCTGTCTTCTCTAATGTCTTATCGACGAATACTATCACCCATATCTCTCCTCAATCTTAACATTTTTGCCTGAACAATATGGCAGAAATGACTGTTCCCATCAGAGCAAAACACTTTCTGTGTCACTCTATCGTACAGCCACCTTTTCGCAATCCTTCTGAGAAGTGACACTCCCCATCGCCCGCCCCCCCCCCCCCCTCTCTCTCTCTCAGATTTAGTGGTAAGATGGCCCAGTCGATAACCTGTCTCAAACTGAACACAGATGAAGCACGAAAATAGGAAGAAGGTGTACTAAACTGTAAAAAAAGGAAATAAACACAGTGAAGGGTCCAACAACAAGGCCCGCATCTCGTGGTCGTGCGGTAGCGTTCTCGCTCCCCACGCCCGGGTTCTCGGGTTCGATTCCCGGCGGGGTCAGGGATTTTCTCTGCCTCGTGATGGCTGGGTGTTGTGTGCTGTCCATAGGTTAGTTAGGTTTAAGTAGTTGTAAGTTCTAGGGGACTGATGACCATAGATGTTAAGTCCCATTGTGCTCAGAGCCATTTGAACCAATCCAACAACAAGAAATGCAATAAACAGCAATCTGAAACAGGAACGGTGTCGTGGGGAAGTGGTTATGGGTTAGACTGCCAAGCGGCCGAGTAGTGTTCAAAACTCCCTAATATCATCTATTTTTCTTTTCTTTTTCACATTATGAACTGTCCGTCCGGTCACTGAAATGTTAGTTCTCTTTCCGTAGTCTTAGCAGTTGTCATACTATACATTAGTTATACACTACTGGCCATTAAAGTTGTTACACCACGAAGATGACGTGATACAGACGCGAAATTTAACCGACAGGAAGAAGATGCTGTGATATGCAAATGATTAGCTTTTCAGAGCATTCACACAAGGTTGGCGCCAGTGGTGACACCTACAACGTGCTGACACGAGGAAAGGTTCCAACCGATTTCTCATACGCAAACAGCAGTTGACCTGCGTTGCCTGGTGAAGCGTTGTTGTGGTGCCTGGTGTAAGGAGGAGAAATGAGTACCATCACGTTTCTGACTTTCATATAGGTCGGATTGTAGCCTATCGCGATTACGGTTTATCGTATCGCGACATTGCTGCTCGCGTTCGTCGAGATCCAATGACTGTTAGCAGAATATGGAATCGGTGAGTTCAGGAGGATAATGCGGAACGCCGTGCTGGATCCCAACGGCCTCGTATCACTAGCAGTAGAGATGACAGGCACCTTATCCTCATTGCTGTAACGGATCGTGCAGCCACGTCTCGATCCCTCAGTCAACAGATGGGGACGTTTGCAAGACAACAACCATCTGCATGAACAGTTCGACGACGTTTGCAGCAGCATGGACTATCAGCTCGGAGACCGTGGCTGCGGTTACCATTGACGCTGCATCACAGACTGGAGTGCCTGCGATGGTGTACTCAACGACGAACCTGGGTGCACGAATGGCAAAACGTCATTTTTTCGGATGAATCCACGTTCTCTTTACAGCATCATGATGGTCGTATCCGTGTTTAGCGACATCGCGGTGAACGCACATTGGAAACGTGTATCCGTCATCGCCGTACTGGCGTATCACCTGGCGTGATGGTATGGGGTGCCATTGGTTACATGTCTCGGTCACCTCTTGTTGGCATTGACGGCACTTTGAGCAGTGGACGTTACATTTCAGATGTGTTACGACCCGTGGCACTACCCTTCATTCGATCCCTGCGAAACCCTACATATGAGCAGGATAACGCACGACCGCATGTTGCAGGTCCTGTACGGGCCATTCTGGATGCAGAAAATGTTCGACTGCTGCCCTGGTCAGCACATTCTCCAGATCTCTCACCAACTGAAATCGTTTCATCAATGGTGGCGGAGCAACTGGCTCGTCACAATACGCCAGTCACTACTCTTGATGAACTGTGGTATCGTGTTGAAGCTGCATGGGCAGCTGTACCTATACACGCCATTCAAGTTCTGTTTGACTCAATGCCCAGGCGTGTCAAGGCCGCTATTACGGCCAGAGGTGGTTGTTCTGGGTACTGATTTCTCAGGATCTACAGACCCAATTTGCGTGAACATGTAATCACATGTCAGTTCTAGTATAATATATTTGTCCAATGAATACCCGTTTATCATCTGCATTTCCTCTTAATGCAGCAATTTTAATGGTCAGTAGTGTAGAATACGAGTCGTGGTAAGAGTACGTTACCGTCGCAAGTAAATGTGATCAAGAGTGAGAGCAGGCGATATACCACATAGACTCTTACAGAAATGAAGGCAACAAATAAACGGCTGTGAACTACGTCACAACAAAATAATCCGATAGTTAAAGACTTCCAAAACGGAACGCAACCTCAAAAACATTAAGAAGACATGTTTCGGCAGAGCACGGAGAAACTCTGTCATTATGAAACTGTGGCATTCATTTGTTGCAGATTATGTGACAAACTGTAATGTTTTCATCATTTCCTTGGGAGTGATCACATTCACATTCAAATGAACACCTAAACAGGGCAAGGTGTCACATTCCACTCACGTACCAGTCGTAGAAATTAGGTGCATCCGCAAAAGGTTCGCACTATATGACACACGTACTTTCATTAATGCCGTGTGTAACACACGAGACGTGTTTTCCGGTGGAGGATTAGGTTGACTTGTTGCCTTGTCATCAAAGTTTGCGGTTCCCATTCGAAAGCCACTCGGTTCCGGCTGCTAGTAGAGTAGTTGTACAGAATCAACTGTCGTTATAGGTCCCTTCCTTACACCTCGCTGTTAAAAACGGACGTTACACCACGACACAGACGCAAATTTGTATGAAGCGAACAGAGAAAAAAAATTGGCTCGAAGGAGATCTGCATGCGACTCACCCGCTTGTCAGTCCGACATCATGACCACTTTTTTTTTTTTTTTTGCTTTTTGTTCGTTATATTTGGTCTTAGCGGACGTCATATGGAACCCGTTGAAGACCGTTGTTGATCCCTTCGTTTAATTTTTTTTATTACGCTGAGCCACCTTGCCGGCATTAACCACGACGCGATTTATATTCACGGCCGCTCTGTATTGCGCTTCTTCTCCTTGGACCGTCCACTGTTTCTGTTTTGCTCTTTTTTCACAGTTCACTGCACCTTCGTCCTGTTTTCATGCTTCATCTGCCTTCAGTTTTTGCCGGGCTCTCTTACCACTAAATCTAAGAAGGGGGGGGGGGGGAGGAGGGTGCGAAGGCGAATTTCCTTTGTGAGTAGCACAAAACCGATTCTGGAATAACCTCCCTCATTATATTAGAGAACAAAATAACATCATTAGCTTCAGGAGGCAGTTAATGACATATCTATTAGATAAACAACAACGATTACCATTGCGTTCGTTAACCGTTCTACGTCCCTCTTTCCAACCTTATCTTCGTCATTTCCCAGTATTCTTACCCAATGCACTTACCTTAAATTTCGTTTTCCCAGATCTCACTACATCAGAAAACATCTTTTTTGTGCAGTTATAAATCCTTCTTGTATCTACCACCATAATTGTTGTTATTAATGTCATAATTATACTCATTATTACAATTATTACTACTATCAGCACTGTTAATGGCAGCAGCTGAAGATGCCGGCATTAACCTTACTTGTTCACACTGCCACTTCAGAGACTCAAATCACTTCAATGCTAGGTGTCACATTAAAAGTTTTATTTCTTAGGCAACTATGACCTAACGGATACTGTACGTGTGAAAATCTGGTCCGATGTAAGAGACGACCTGATGGTCCTGATCACATCAGGTCAAACAACTAAATAAAAACAAAATGTTCTCCTTTAATGACTCAGTCATTTTAACCGTACCTTCACAGAACTCATATTCACTAAAGCAATTCGTCAGAAGCAGTCCATCACAATTTGAAAAGAATAGTGATGTCCACGCCTTGGACGAATTTTTATTTAAAGGCCGGTAACAAAAACAAAGAGTTATAATATGAATACCAGGCAAAGTGAAGCAAGGGTGATGGAATGTAGTGGGAGTTAAACCAGACGAGGCTGAAAGAATCTACTACTAAAAGTAGTAGATGAGTTTTGCTACTTGGGCAGCAAAAGAATTGACGATGGCCGATGTAGAGCGCTATAAAATGTAGGCTGGCTGTAGTAAGAAAAGCTTTTGTGAAAAGGAGGAATTTACTAAGTCCGCACATCATCATCACCATCATAATCATCATCATCAGCAGCAGCATTTCCTTCCAGCGAGCCGGGGAGGAACTTTGTAAACGGTGCGCCTCCGTTGATTTCTGTCCTGGTATACCTCCTGTCTCTCCGCTGCACCTCTTGTCTTGAGATCTTTATTAATGTAGTCAGCTCATCTCTTCCTAGGCCGCCCAATTTTTTTCCCTGCTACCTGAACCTCCAAACAATGACGTGGAGTTCGAGTTGGGTGCATTTGCTTCACGTGACCTAACCAGTTCAATCTTGCAGCACCTGTTCTTTCCTCTGTGGACAAGGTCACCTGCAGTCTCTCCTTAGGTATTCGTTCCTTACTCTGTGTCTCTTCTGGTATTTTGTAGAGCTGACCTAAGGAACTTCATTCCACATGCCCGTACCTGACTCTCTTCTTTCTTATTTATGACAGAGGCCTCAAGATTATACATCGTGACTGGCTGGAGATACGTTTCATACATGGCGTGTTTAGCTCTTAAAGCGACTCCTTTGTCTCAGATTAGGTTTCCTACTTGGTTAAAGAAGCTGGATCCCGTTGCTGCTCTGTTTGAAACTTTCAGTTTGGCACTTTTACCTGATATGAAACTATCGATACAACAAACTTTTCACACATTCAAGTTTCTCTTCTTCCAGTATGGTGTTTCAAAGTGTGGGCGTCCTACGCATCTTCATTGCCACTGTCTTGCTCTTACTCGCGGCAATTCGAATTCTTCAATTTCTTTATTCCAATGATCCAGTCTCCTCTGAACCACCATTGCCGTCTCTCCCCAACTGGCGATGTCATCAGCAAAGGCAAAAGCACTGAGATCTTCATTTTTTTATTTCATTTATTTCTTTCACGATAGTGTCCATAAGTCTAATGAGGAGTAACGGAGAAAGTGAACTATCTCACTGAACACCTCTCTTTGTCTGAAACCATTTTGATCTTCTACCTCCTACTTGTACATTGCTTCCACAACCTTCATACAGTGTCTGAACTTTTTTAAGCTGTGAATCAGGAAAATTATGTGTTCTCAAGCGTTGCCATATTTTGCCCCTTCGTAAACTGTCATATTTTTTTTCCGAAATCCAGGAACACTATCATCATATGCTTTCCTTTTTCTCAATACTTCTCCATTAACTGACTAAAAAATTAGGTCTAACATTCCCCTGCTATATATGAATCCATGCTATTGTTCCTCAAACTGATAGTTTGGAATCTCTCTCAGTCGCTGTTCTTAAGGCAATGTGATAGCAGTGTGGTTCATCGGTAGTTTATGTCCTTCTTTTTACTTCGTTTCATAAACAATGGTATTGTAGTTCTCTTTTTGAAATCACCTGGCACTTTATTCTCTTTCGATATAACCACCACCATCCGATGTGACCACTGTTTTCCTTGCATTCCAGTTGCGTTAATCATATCCACTGTCAAGTCATCTACACATGCCGCCTTTCCACATTTCAACCGTTTTAGGGCATTTTGAGTTTCTGCCCAAGAAATTGGATGCTCTTCTTCCTCTACTTAAATGACTTCAATGTCATCTATTAACGTCTGCACATTTTATGAAATAAAGTCCACAGCTGCTTTTTTCTGTCCGTATGTCAAGTCTAACATTGAAAACTACTGCAGAAATTTTATACGGTTTTCACCAACAGACTCAAGAGGAAGATTCTTGGGAAATCACACAAACTATAAACAAGTCGCCCGTCCGTCCATAGATATTTAGTGCTACCGACGCGAAGAGCCAATGGGTCGCTACCTAGTGTAAATCAGAGTGTTAGGAAGTCTTCATTGAAGGCGTCTGGAGTGCAGCTTTCTATAGAAGTGAAACGTGGTAGAGAAGCAGTTCAGACAAGAAGAGAAAAGAATTGAAATGTGGTGGTACGGAATAACGCTGAAGATTAGAAGGGTATGTCGAATAACTAATGAGGTACTGGATGGAATTGAGGAAAAAATAGTTACGGCACAACTTAACTGAAAGAAGGGATCGTGTGAGGAGACACATCATGAGGCTTCAAGGAATAGCCAGTTTGGTCGTGGAGTGAAATAAGGGGGGTGGAAATCGTGGAAGGAGAGCAAAGGAGAATACAGTAAGCAGATTCAGAAGGATGTAGGGTGCGGTCGTTTCAAATGAAGCTTTGTTTCATTATTATCTCGAAGAGATGTATAAAAATTGTTTTCTTGAACTATTTACGAGCTTTCTAGATCACTAACTGCACAAATACTGAAAATACTGAAAAAAAAACCGCGGTGCCAGTGGATACAAGTAACCAGAATTGAAAATGATCATAATCCAAAATCATAAAACAGTGCACATAGACAAGTTCTTTTGTGACTTGTGACAGGTTGTCACTAATGAACGTTCAAAAAATGTCCGACAGATGGGGCTTCATCTGATCAGGATAGCAATAATTAGCATAACAAAGTAAGACAAAGCAAAGATGATGTTCTTCACAGGAAATGCTCAATATGCCCACCATCATTCCTCAACAATAGCTGTAGTCGAGGAATAATGTTGTGAACAGCACTGTAAAGCATGTCCGGAGTTACGGTGAGGCATTGGCGTCGGATGTTGCCTTTCAGAGATGTCGGTCGATCACGATACACTTGCGACTTCAGGTAACCCCAAAGCCAATAATCGCACGGACTGAGGACCTGGAAGGCCAAGCATGACGAAAGTGGCAGCTGAGCACATCACCAAACGACGCGCATAAGAAATCTTTCACGCGTCTAGCAATATGGGGTGGAGCGCCATCCTGCATAAACATCGTACGTTCCAGCAGGTGTTTATCAGCCAGGCTGGGAATGATGCGATTCTGTAACATGATTGTCATGCGCAGTCAATGACGTTTTGCTGTCCAGCGCCATCTGTCGGACATTTTGTGAACTCTGTTTGTTTTTTGTTCCAATAAAACCCCATGTCATTCCAAACATGTGTGTCAATTTTTACTTCTCTATCTACATTATTCCGTGGTTTACTATGGTTTCATATTTGTACTGACTTTTTGATCACCCGGTATATATATATTGGTAGGAGCAGTGTAACACTTGTATTGAAATAGACTGTAGTAGGTAAAACAACTCGAAGCATTGCCCAATGGAAACTCTTTCTCGTAGTACTGTCCAAAGGCACAAAGTTCATAAACATTTGCAAGGTCTTGCAGACTAACTTAAAGAGTCTAACTGACTGTCTCGAACTCTGCTGTCGCCGAAACACGGTGCGCTTTTCGCTGCTTGCTGTGGTCTAGGCGTCGACTGAAACGTAGCCTGGCGTAGAACTCGTCTCGTGTCCGTGGGTCGGCCTATTGGAAGACAGGCTGCTGAGGATGGCGCAGAGAACTTCTGAGGGCGTGTCTCGCTACTTCCGTCTCATTGTTGTGACCAGCGATGCTCCGATAGCAAGGAGCATCTTTGTTGTGTTGATAGCAAGCGCCAGCGCTATGCCTATGAACTACTCCACAACTTCAAAATGCTTTTCCGAATTCCATCTCCAGGAGAGGACAAAAGGGAAAACTGTCGTAAAATGGGAGAGAAGATCTGAATCCAAAAACTTCTTTTACTAGGTAGCATAACATTACAAAAATTTAAGGCCATAAGAACCGAGGAAAGAAAAGCTTATACGGGAAATTTCTATAGGGTCACTTTTCTCGAATTTAATCACTTGAATGCGATAAATATTTGAAATAACTGGTAATCTTTTAATACTTTATTTTGTCAATAAAGTTTTCGTGGCGGTTTCCTTCCTTTCCTTATGATGGGGAAGTTACAACGGTCAAATGTTTAATTTCTGGCCATATCACATCATCTGCATTTACCGTGTGTTTCACGCATCTGCGATCTGTTTAACAGCTTAGCCCTAATATTCCTTTACATTTATTCGTATACTGCAAGACTAGTCACTAAGTCTAAATAAGACGCCAAAGTGTTGCGTAGACGTTGCCAAACGATTCGTCTCATGACGTTGGAGACATCCTCAGACGTCATAAAGAATAGTTGATACTGAAACATCAATAATTCGACTGTTTAAGTTTGAAAAATCATGGGCCTGAGGGCGGTTGCAGTATCGGGAGACGAAACGTCGGACACCCCAACATGCCTTAACCCATGCCCCAACACGCATAAATGGCTGAGAAAGTTTACACTGAGTTCTCCTCGATTCGTATTCAATCACCATCACTGAAAGGCTGAAATCGCACACTGTTCTTTGATTCAATCTACGTCACTAAAGCGCTGCAGTGACTCAGTACCTGTAAGCTGCCTATCTAACGGCTTCCAGGGCAACAAAAATTTGGTTTTTAACTATCGACTAAATTTAGACATTTAAAATGCAAACATAACCTACTCATTAAGAGGTATAATCTTGCCTTACAAGTTTAACACAATTAGTCAATTTTTAAAGTTCGAACCAACGTATATCTCTTCAGGTGACATAAGTCAAAGATGTCACATAGTAAAAATTATCGATTGATGCGGAGAATACAGGAGTCTAACATGAACAGAAACCCTTGCTTACATGCTTGAACAGGGAGAAAATGTGACGTCATAGATGTGTCGTACACTGTAATTGAGGCGCCCGTGAATAGTTAAATAATGGGCAAGCTACATAATTTAAAAAAAATTAAGAATATACTGAACAATAAAGCCACAAGCAATCGTTAAACCAAAGAAATAAATCACATGTGTGGAACATTAAGTGTGATATCAGCAGCTACAAGACAGTATGTCATGTATTCATACATTAAAAAGTAATGGAAGAAGTTCTATTTACCATTTCATATAACAGCTAAAATTACAACATCTAATGTACCAAAATAATTAAAATAAAAAAGAATGAAAGTACGACAATAAAATATGGTGTGCCCTCTGGGCATGAGCTAAAGTCAAACAGAGCGTAAAAATATATTAGCGCTATCTTTGGGCTTTCGGTATAAACATGTGGAATAAAACTGCTTTATTATGTGGAAAGGCATGAAACTAGCCAGTGGCACATAAAAAATGAACAGATAAGTAAAGCTGTAATGTTGTTTTATTCCAAATGTTTATACTGTAAGCCCAGAGATGCCGCTAATGTATTTTTACGATCTGTCTGATTTTAGTTTATGCCCAGAGAGTGCAGATCACATTTTATTGTGGTATTTTCATTCCTCTATTTCACTTATTTGTTCATTTCGTATCCGCCTTTAGCTAGCTTTTTACCTTTGGAGATCATAATTCTACCTTATCCCATATGTTTATACTGTGAACCTAGAGATGGCACCAATGTATTTTTACGATCTGTTTGGTTTTAGATTATACCCAGACAGGGCTCTTTTAATGCCTTTATGTTTTAATTATTTTGGTACATTATTTTTAATGTTGTACTTTCAGCTGTGGTATGGAATTGTTAATAGATTTTCTTCCACTACTTTGTAATGCGTAAATACATGACACACTCTCCTGTATTTGCTGATACTGAGTATGCTATACTTATTACTCCACACTTGTGATTTATTCCTATGGTTTAACGATTACTTGTGGTTTTATTGTTCAGATTTTTCTTAAAATTTTTGTGAAAAGGTTTTGTAACTTCTTTATTATTTAATTACTCACAGGCGCTTCAGTAGAGTGCACGACACATCTCTGACCTCACGTTTTCTTCCCATTCAAACATGTAAGCAAGGGCTTCAGTTCGTTTTAGACTCCTGTATGTTCTTTATCAATCAATATTGTTTGCTGAACGACATTTTGGATTTACGTCAACTATTGTTACATGGTATGTGAGCGTTTGGTGGTTATCGTTGTCCTTATGATATGTTTTTAACCATCTCATATTTCATCTCATTCTTCAATTTTGTAATTCTTATGAATGAAGGTGGCAATGTAATAGCTGAAATCTAGATCTGCTTTAAGAATGCGACGGATCTCGAGATCATTTCTCCATTGGCTAAATTAAAATTCGTCTGAAACACTCATGCTCTGTTATAACAGCATGCCGTACCATGGTTGCAAACCTGGAATTGTGTTCTTATGATTAAAATTTTCATTTTAGAACTAACTTTCATGATATAACTCTAAAAACTAAGGGAACCACTAAGAGAGCAAGAGGGTTTCATCAAAATTAACATATCTGCGGGCGTTACACAAGGAAAGCAATTTTTTTCCTCAGATTTTAATAGCGGTTACTGGAAATAGGCGATTTCTACCACAACTCAGGGAATCGATGAGTAAAAGTCAAAACAGCTGGCATCGTAGAAAGAGCGTCTGATTGGGAGACCAACCTCAATCGGTTACACATGGTATGTGCGTCTCAAAAGTACCGTTTGAAGAGTTTTCCGAGAACAGTAGCTGCTTTGCTACCAACCCTCGAGTCCAGTTGATTTCGGAATTTGTGCAGTGTGCGGTTCGAGTGTGTGCAACCGAAGTTCAGTGTGGTGCCTACGTGCTTCTCACTAATGAAGCCTGTTTCGCAAACATGACATGGTTGCTATTTCGAACATTCGCGAATGGTATACTATCACAGTTTCCGAGAATATATAGCAAATATTTGTAGAGAAATGCAGTGAGGCGGGGCAAATGATTATTTTGTAAGTCTGTTAGCTTCTTACCCTCTGATTAATTACAGGGATATGCACCCGGTTCGGAGACACAAACGCCCCAGTTTGTCAATACACGAGGTGTGCCTGTAAAATAACGGGATTGATGCTGTAACAGGGTAATTACACGTGTGCCAAATAGCTGTGAAGCGCAAGGAGGTTATAAAATAAAGAGGCTCCCTTACACCGAAATAAGAAAGCCTTCCACCGCCATATTGGTCAGTCTTAGTGAAGTGTTCGTATTGCTGTGCTACTCTTCGATATGATTTAGAACAGGAATAAACCGTTCATCTGTTTTGACGATATGTACACAATGCTCAACAAGTAAGAACTGGCGTTAAAAATTAAGTTATCAACTGCCTCATAATGCCTCTTCATCTACGAAAGCATATTGTTTCAAAGTATATACACAGAAATGACTGTCAACTCAACGCAATTATGCTACGAGGGTTTGTATACACAGGTCTTTAATGGACTAGCAGGCTTCTTAGACTCACCAAAAACTAGGAGACGCTTCAATTGACGTCTATGTTCGGCACAGATAACGACAACTCCCCTTTATTCAAACTTCCTTGGTGAACCGTGAAGCCCACTGAGTCGAATGCGGCTTCTCTGGCGCCTGTAGAGAAATCACTGTGGCCGTGTCCTTCGTTTCTGTAAAATCTGTTATTATACCTTGCCAGGAAAAAGATAAGTGTAATAACAGAGCAAGGAAATGCGAAATTTCACGCTAAAGTTGGAAAAAATGCTACTGAAACCTATTTTTTACTGAAACAGGTGTTTGATTAAGGCTGTCTATCACGTACGCGAGTTTTTGAGTGGTTCCAACGTTTCCAAGGCTGCCGAGAAGACATTGAAGATGATTCAGACCCTGGACGGTCCTCAGCATCGAAATTGGACGAAAATATCGAAAAAGTAGATAATCTGATTCGATTTGACCGTCGGTAGAGTATTAGACCGACTGCTGAAACTGTAGGAACTGACAAAGAACGCATAGGGCAATTTTTACATAACCAATGAGGTGAGAAAAGTGTATGCTGAACTCATGTCAAAAAATCTCACTAGCGAACAAAAAATAGCTCGTAAAAATGTTTGTACTGTCACATTGAATACCAATGAAAAGAAACTAATTTCTTTGAAAGGGGAATAACATGTGACGAATCTTGGTTTTTTTTTTTTTTTTTTTTTTTTTTATCAATCAGAAACCGAGTACCAAATCACCTATTTGAAGGGCTCACTTTTACCGAGAGCGAAGAAAGCTCGAATGAGCAAATAAGGATTCAAAGCGCTGGCGATTTTTTCTTATATTCATAGAATTGTATATCTTCACACGGTACTTGTAGTTCAAACTATTTGCCAACATTATTACCCTGAGGTTTCTACTCAACTCCTTGAAAAATAATAAAAAAGGCTCGAAATTGTCGTGAGTTCTGCATCAAGACAACTCACCGTCGTAAACAGATTTCTCTGTTAAGAAGTTTGTAGCGAACTGCAGCATCCCATTGTTTGACCATTCACATTATTCGCCTGGCCAAGCACCACGTGGTTTTTATCTGTTCCCCAAGGTCAAATCTGCATTAAAATGAACAAGAGCTCAGTCCGTTGAAACAATGAAAGAAAAAACAGCACGCTTTATCAGGGAGCTCACAGAGCACTGCTTCCATTAATGGAAATCTGCATGGAGCGTTGTAAGGAGAATGGAGGGAAGTATATTGTGAGTGACAATAATTAATATGTATGTTTTTGAAATAAATGGTTTATAGCAATATTCCCGTCATTTTAAAGCTACTCCTTGTGGCTATATTTCTGAAGTTTTGGATGGGTGATTAATAGGCAATACATCTTCAGCCATCTAGTATTTCGATGACTCACTCATTTTTCTTCGAGAAGTGTGGTTTCCTTACGATGCCTGGTCTCTAAACGTCACTAATAACCCAGCATAATTGGAAAAATAATCATAAAATGAGCGTGATAGAATAGCGTAAACCAGCAGTGTGTTGAAACGGAGAGTAACGGAAACCTAGAGTTGCCTCAGAAACCCAGAGGGGTATAAGAAAACAAGGTAACGGCCTAGAGTGCTGAAATTTAGGAGTGCCAAACATCGGGCAGAAACCCAAAAATGTTCAAATGTGTGTGAAATCTTATGGGACTTAACTGCTAAGGTCATCAGTCCCTAAGCTTACACACTGCTTAACATAAATTATCCTAAGGACAAACACACACACCCTTGCCCGAGGGAGGACTCGAACCTCCGCCGGGACCAGCCGCACAGTCCAAGACTGCAGCGCCTGGACCGCTCGGCTAATCCCGCGCGGCGCAGAAACCCAAAAAAGCACTACAAATCGGCCGTTTGTTTAAATTATTGATGCATTATTCATAACTATCATACTAACACGAAATGCGAGGCAGTAGACCTTAAGACTTATCCTAGAAAATGGGTAGTAGACAGGCGAGACTACATTCATTGCTTTTGTAGATTTAGAGAAAACTTTTGTGAATGTCAATTAGAATACACGTTTGGAAATGATAAAAATAGCAGGGATAAAAAAAGGAGTTACATGTTATTTCTAGAAACGAGATGGCAGTTGTAAAAGTCGTGTAAGGAAATGAAAGGGAAGCTGTAGTTGAGAAGAGAATGAAACAGGGTTGTAGGCTATCCCAAATGTGCTTCAATCTGTACGTTGAGCAAGCTTTGAAGGAAAGCAAGGAGAAATCTGGAAAGGGACTTAAAATTCAGGGAGAAGAACTAAAAAATTTAAGGTTTGTCGATGACATTGTAATTCAGTCATAGACGGAAAAGGATTTGGAAGAATGGTTGAAAGAAATGCATAGTTTATTGAAAAGAGATTGTGAGGTGAACATCGATGAAAGTAAAACGAGGGTAATGCAATGTAACTGAATGAAATCGGGCGATGCTGAAAGAATTAGATTACGATATGACACACTAAAGGTCTTAGGTTAGATATGCTATTTGGGCAGCAAAACAGCTAATGATCGTCGAAATAGTGAGGATGTAGAATGCAGACTGGCACTAGCAAGGAAACATTTCGGAAAATGAGGAATTTGATAACATCTAGTATAAATTGAACTGATAGGAACTCCTTTCAGAAGATATTTGTCTGTAGTGTAGTTTTGCATTGAAGTGAAACGTGGACGTTAAATTGTTTAGACGAGAAGAGAAGCTTTTGAAATATGGTACTGCAGAAGAATGTTGAAGGTCAGACTTGTAGATCGAATAAATGACAGTGAGGTACTGAATCGAATTGAGAAAAAAGTTTATGACACCAACTGACGAAAAGATATCAGTTGATAAGACACATCCCGATTCATCAAAAGTTATCAATCTGATTATGAAAATAAGTGGAGGGATTAAAAAATGTGGAGGGGGACCAAGGGATGATTTCAGTTATCAGATTCAGATGGACGTAGATTTCGGTATTTATGCAGAGATGAAGAGGTTTACACAGGATAGAGTAGCGTGGAGAGGTGCAGCAAACCAGTCTTCGGATTTAAGATCACAACAAAAATTTGTGTTTTGAACTTCCACGAAAGTAGCAGAGTGCACGACGGAGGATAAATACAGGGTGTTCCTAAAAGGACGTAACAGATTTGAAAATTCATATGACACGCATTCCTGGTTTTGGAATCTCTTTTCAAGCAAACTATACCGAAGTTTCTACCTTGTACTTAAACAGGTTGATCGTGACTTCCACTGGTTTTCCAGCACATCTGAGTACACTTTTCCGTTTACTGTTTTCTCTTGGCAAAAGGAAGTGTCATAAACTTTGTTCTAAGTGAATGTGCAAAAGACGTTAACGTTTGAGCCACCACGGACTTGTTCCAACGTTTGTCATGGGTTTTCACTGTCTCATTTTGTACAGCTGTGTTTATTAACTTTATCTACAACTACATGGATACTCTGCAAAACACACGTAAGTGCCTGGCAGAGGGTTCATCGAACCACCTGCACAGTAGCTCTACATTATGCCACTCTCGAACAGCGCGCGGAAGAAACGAACATCTGTACCTATCCATGCCAGCTCTAATTTCCCTTATTTATTTATGACGATCCTTTCTTTCTATGTATGTTCTCTCCATACGTAGGTAGGCGTCAGCAAAATATTTTCGCATTCGGAGGAGAAATTTCGTGAGAAGATCCCGCAGCAACGAGAAATGCCTTTGTTTTCATGGTGTCCACCCCAAATCCCGTATCATTTCAGAGAGACTCTCTCCCATATTTCTCCACAGAGCAAAACGTGCTGCTCTTCTTTGAACTTCCTCAATGTGCTCCGTTAATCCTGTCTGGTAAGGATCCCTCACCACACAACACTACTTCAAAAGAGGACGGACAAGCGTAGTGCAGGCAGTCCCTTTAGTATATCTACTGCATCTTCCAAGGGCTCTGCCAATAAATCAAAGTCTTTTCTTTGTCTTCCTCATAACATTTTCTAAGTGTTCATTCCAATTTAAGTTGTTCGTAATTGTAATTCCTAGGTATTTAGTTGAATTTACGGCGTTTAGAGTTGACCGATTTATCCTGTAACTGAAGTTTAACGGATTCCTTTTAGTATTCGTTAGGATGTGCTCAAAATTTTCGTTATTTAACGCCAATTGCCACTGTACCACTTCAATGAAAAGTCGACCCATCCTTATCGACAATATTTCCAGTGAATTCTCAATGTTAATCCAGTCGATGTAACATTTACCCACAAAAGTCCTTTGGAACAATCCGGTTAGTTCTTTCCCCCTTGCTAATTTGTAAGGTCTGTGATTTAAATATCTTCTGAAAACGCCACAAACAGCCAGATATGGGCACACAGCTCGCGAGAAGCACGCCAGTTAGGTTTTGTAGGACTGCTAACAACGTTCTGCTTCACTTGCTTTACGATGTCATCAGAAACACACGGTTCACATAAGCCTATCTTACGGCTTAGTGAACACCCTGCTTCAACAAAATAGTTGATCCACTCATAAATGATAGGCCTACTGGGAGGATGTTTCCTGTACGAAAATTACTTTGCATGGTTGTCACAGAGTTTCATTCCTCAGACCAAAAGCACACAGCAACTGAACCTAGCGCTTGCTGTGGCGTGATTCGGTACTAGCGTACTATTTGAGTGGATCTATATTACAACCAACTTATGCCAAGACTTGGTTGGAAGTTGTACGAATAAATTTACATTAATTTTCAAACTTTTAATGTTTGCTTCAGATACGTCCCGTATTTTGTCTAAATGAAACTGAAATTGCTGTACGTATTGATACATTATAAACACAGTAATTGCCTCAAACTACGTATCTCTTATTAAAATCAATGCGAAGATGGTAGACGCAAGTACAACCTAAGACACAAGGAGCAGAAGAGTATTTGCCCTTTACCGGACGTCACATATTTTTAACAGAACTGCGGTAACGTAAAAAGAAAAAGAATGAAGAGATGACAAGAATAAAAAACTGCTTCTCTGAAGCTTCATTTGCATTAAGATTTCACTACCATATGTAAGTGTGCAGTCATTAATGAGACTCATCACTGACAGGAGAGAGCGTTGTACCTTGTTACAGTTTTCATGCTTTCACGTCTAGTCACATTTTTTTTTTAATTTATGAATTTGGCCACTTATGCACCGCATACAACTTAAGACTTATGGTGTATCTTTTTCTTACGTTCTTCCCAGTACTTCTTCATTTTCTCGCCAACTGCTCGTCTCTGCTTATCTGCCCATACTCTCTTGCGTCGAGGTTTTGGCGCATCTTCTTCATAGTTTGCGTTTTCTATAAGTAGCCTAAAGTTTTTCCTGTCACGTATTATTTCTTCTGTAACACTTATTTTGTCGGCGTCTTTCTTTACTGCTTCTATCCATCCTACAGTTTTTTTCAACTTATTAACTAATTAAAAATTTTCTTTGTAACCCGTGTTTCTTCCATTCTTTTTAAATGTCACATATATACTACAAATTTAAAATATTTTCACATTCCATTTTAAAATGATAGCATTCACTTTTTATGTGCTGCAGTCTTTTTTGCGACATTACAGAAAAAAATCCGGAAAAAATAAGATCTTTCCAAATCTGAAGACATGTTCCAAGGTACAACATGCCAGTGTACCTACGAACAAATATTCAATTGATATTTAAAAGCGTTGCAATCAAGAAAATCTTGTCAAAACTGAAGTAGTCTATCTGTTCTATCATTACTCTACTATACACCAGCAATTAGTAAGTCAAATCTAACTAAGCAGAGGTATTATCAAAAACCAGCTAAAGTTAAATACTATTTTGAAATGGGAGCTACTGGAAACTAACACAGATTTTCATTTTCAAGACAGATAAAATTGTTAACAGCATAGAAACTCAGTTCATTTGCAAGCATCATATGTTCGGCGGTAGAAAACCGTCATCTGTTCGAGGGTAGAAGATGGTGCACGGTCCACGTACTGTGGCTTAACTGCCCATGTGTCACATAAATTGTTCTAAAAATATATAGCACTTTATTCACCATATAATTTTGTAACTGAAGTATTAACAATATGTTCCAAATAGCTTTAATATACACTGATGAAAAAGAAAATCACAACAAGAAGAAGTTGTGCGAAATAAGGTGATGTCTACTAAAATTTCTTGCCAGTAGCATAAAAGTGGCGCCTCTGTCAGGATGTAAATCAGGTTTGCTTTTAATATCCGCTGTAACGGTCGTCAGCGTTAGCTACCTTTGAGGCTGGACGTGCTGAGTTGATTTTAGTCAAGAACGTGGGAATGAATATGGAATCGTGCTGTTACCTTTCATCCACGGTTCGCAAGCTGAGTACCGCACGATTGTTGCTTCCTAAACCCGTGCTCTTGTAAATATAGCCTTGTGGTGAGGTTTACCGTAACAGTAACACTTACAATATCTTTTTTTGCCACAATTGTTATCATTAAGTCACTAGCTATCCAGAGTCCGCTTAAATAAAATATTTCTCTGGCAACTTCCCGACTATTTTACATTTTCACGAGGAACTGGTATCGCCGGGGCACCTATCAGTACGTTCCAACGCTAAAGTCAATACAAAACCAATAGACTTCAATATTTTTCTCACGGAAGTTGTTCCCCATTTGCATTCAATTTTCCGTTAAGAACTGGCGGCTTAGTCTGGAATCTTCTGCCAATGGAGAGAAGGCATCATGATACTTTTCACTTTGACGCAATATGTCCTGTGAATAGACACCATGTGCCTTTAATGCAAGTATTTCCACTGTCTTTTGCATCCTAATGTCGCTGGTTATTGCTGAGTCTTCCGTCTCTTAGGGGCAGTTTCCCATCCCAAGGGCAAGAGGTTGCCTCAAACCTCTGTCCGCTTCTCCATCCTCGTTTCGCGAGGCTCCTTGTGACGGGAGTCTTCGGCCGCCATTACTTATTATTTTTACTAGAAATTTAAGCTGTGGCTGGGACCGAATAGGGATCTGGAACGTTTTGATCACAATAAAATACGCTACCACTTCTTTCGATTAAATTCTTTTCAAATTAAAAAAAATTTCATACTGCTTCCCTTTCACTTGGCTCCCCTGTAGTTGCCTTCTTAGCTTCACTTCTATACCTATTTTTATCTAAGAGGAAGTGTTGGTACACTTTTGTGTCTTTCGTCTTTAGCGAACGTCTCTGTAACGGACGCTAAATATCCTCTCTTATTTCATCTTTAAATGGTGGCATTCACCTTTTATGTCCTACCGTCTCTTTCTGAAATTACAAAAATTACTCCGGGAAATTAATATTTTTCCAAACATGAAAACATGTTCTAAGGTAAAACATGGTCATGTGCTTAAGAACTTGAGTTAAACAGAACTCTAAAAATGTTGGAATTCAGAAAATCTTGTCGATATTGTATTTAATCGTCATTTGTTACATTATTAGTCTACTGCACACTAATAAATAATCAGTTAGTTAAATCAATACTTCCGCTTAGGAAGTATTACCAAAAGACAGTTGCAATACATTTTGAAACAAAAACTATCGGAAACTAAAGCAAATTTCCATTTTTAAGCCTAGTAATATTGTTAAGACATTAAAAAACTCGGTTCATTTGAAAGTAACACGTTTTCCATATTAAATGAACCTTTGTTTTGAGGTAGAAGATGGTGCACCACTGACGACATATAGCTTCACAATCCATATGCTATATAAAGAGCTATAAAAATATAATGTATTTTCCTCACCATGAAATTCTGTAACTGTAGAAGTAAAAATATATCCCAAATAACTTTAATACACCACACAGCACTTAATGGTGTAGAAGGTGAAGTATTTAAAAATGAGGCACAAAACACAACTTCATGTCTGAGAACAATAAAGACTGTTGGAGACGTCAGTAACTGTTTACCGTGGTCTCAAGTGCGCTTTCCTTAATGTCATTTTCAAATCAGTTACTAGACTCAAGCACTGACCACAAAACATCAGGTGTTCCCAGGTACGCCATCCACTAGTACAATATCCTTCCCTACTCTTTGTTAGTCAGCAACATTTCTTTCTTTTGTTTCCTGAAACCTAATAATTCTCTTGGAATATGGTAGAAATTAAGGGACATAACTACACCTTTCGACGTGGCAAATTCTTTTTCTTGCCAGCTGCTTTTTTATTATTTATTTAATTAAGATTTTTCTTGTATAAAGATTAAACGATCAGGAAAATTTTTCATTAGGTCCATTTTGAAGACTAGTTTTTTTTCACTCCTAAAATGTAAATGAATTTCTGCTTCTACGGAAATCCTTCAGTTCTCTCTTTGCCACATTTCTTTTGCTGATTGACAGATGACAACATCAGCTCGCTGCAACGTGTCATGTGTGACAGCCTTGGATGGCCTCGCCAGCTGCTGCAAATCGTGGAGCTCCGCCAAACCGCCTTCTGATGACCTCACCCACCGTGCCCAGCGACTGACTGTACTTCTGTCGGCAGCAGACGCAGCATAGACTTTGTGCGAGCGTTTGTGAAGATTCCCAACAGTTTATTTCTCTGCAGTGAAAAATTCAATTGAAAACACTTTGCTTGTAACGTACATCACCAACAGACGCTATTTTGAAACTGTCCTGCAGCTACGCTATCTGTCGGAAGTGACGGAAACTTGGCGCGCTCCTTCAGGGGAATTCAAATAACACATACGCAACTTTCGCATTCGTAGCATTTCTTTCGGCTGTGGAAAAAAAAAAAGCGGTGCATTACTTTCCGCGCAACCCTCGTGCTTTGAAGGGGACAATATCGAAAAAAAAAGAAAATTAGAATAAAAACCAGCGTCATTGCTTTTGTCACACACTTCATATGTAGACTCAGATGTTGAGGAAGTGTCGGGAGGTTGGAGATGTAACCGTGTTCTTATTGTTACCCCGCCGTTCCCACACTGCACGTAATACCTGCTAGTAGAGTGCATCCTCTCGGCGCTACAGGGCAATGTTGGCAGTCCTGGCCGCTTGCACCGTGCCCCCTTCTACCCCTTCCCCTGACCCACCCCACGGCCGTCACGTCGCAGTACCACTGCTCTCAGAGAGAGACGGAGAGCGACTGCCGCGTGCTGATGTGACCGCAACGCGCCGTAGCTCTCTCTGTGGTGCGGGTTGCCTGCCCTAGTCAGCCCCGCGCGAACTGGCCAACTGGCCGTTGCAGCTGGGCTATCCATCTCACCCTCGCATTCGCTGCGCGCACTTTGCTCTACGACATATGGGCTCTCTCCCAGGGTCCAGCCGCAACCGCTTCCCCCGGCTGCTCTATCTCCTTGTGATGAATACTTCTCACCATTCTACCTGAAATATATGATATTCCGTCTAAATACACTGCCTCTCCGTGGCATGGTTACCTGCTTGCTTCACACGTCTGCACCACACTGAGGCTTCTGCCTGTGAGCGTCCCTTTCTAAAGGCTAGACACCGCCGGCGCTCTGGTAGCTACGCCACTATGCTATCTGTTGGGTACGATGTTAAAACCATTATCAGTACATCTACTATCGAGCAGGAGGCATAAGCCGTCATCAGATCAAAATCGACGTCGTCTTTCCAGGTGTATTACTTTTTTCTGGCAGGGTATGTCTGGTGGGATGCTGGCTACCTCCCTCACTGCGCCCATCTTCAACCTCTGACGTGTGTTAGTATACCGCTGGTGAACCCTGTCCTTCATGTAATCCCCACAGCCAGAAATCAGGCGTGATCAAATCTGGTGACCTTGGTGGGCAAGAAGTTTGGAACGATAGGTCCATCATTCGGTTCCTACAAGTGCGTTACGACGTAACCGGGCGACATTACGAGAGGTGTGAAGTGGAACTCTATCGTGCATCAAAGAAGTTGACGCCAAAGCACCTCTCTCACTTAGAGCAGGGATCACATTTACTCGAAGCAGATCACAGTATCGTGCGCCGTTCATGCTGCATGTCTTTGGTTCTTGGAGTCTGAGTTCCTCAAAGAACCAGCCAGGAACTGTGCCGTGAGACCACATCACACAACGACGCGTTCGCAATTCAGGGGAATTCATAAACGTTCGTTGGCGGTGACGATCCCTAAATGCGACAATAGTTTCTTCGCTGCCCCAGTGAGGGAATAGTGTGCTTCATGACTCCGCAAAATGTTCCAGTGCCACATGACGTCAACTTCAACACTTGTAAGAAACATAAGAGCAAAGTCTACTCGAATATCCGTGTCACGTGGCAAACATTTGTGAGTAACTTGATGTTTCCAGAACAAAGTTTGCTGTCTGCAGCGGAGAGTGCAGTAATATGAAACTTCCTGGCGGATTAAAACTGTGTGCCAGACCGCGCCTTGAATTCGCGGCAAGTGCTCTACTGACTTCCTACCCAAGAACGATTCACAACGCACGCTCACAGCTTGTGAAGTTTGCACGAATGGTATTTCACAATTATTGGCAGCACTTTTAGAATGGTGTACCACGGAATGTTCAGCCATCGTAACACAACTCATGCACTGCTTAAAGATCCCACATTGGGTCCAGCTTCCTCAGCCATAGCAACAATAACTTCTTCAACAATTTGTGGCGCAATTGGCCATTAGCCTCTCCCAGGAGCAATTCCCAAATCGCACAATTAATTCGATGTTACGAATTGTTTGTCGATACTCGCGAATAGCAGCAGCACTATTTCTATTACTTTGATAAAACAGCCTTACGAATAAAACCCTGCTTATCTTGTCCAGACCCACGTTAACTGACTGCAGCTGTAAAGCAGACTGTTGCTTGTGTTTCAAACCTAAGTCGCCGTTCCAATAACGAGGTGCAATGGCATGTCACGAAACTAACACTACTGACGACGTAAATGTTGCAGCACACAGTCTGAACACGATTCCTACAAAGTAGGGAAATAGTTTTCCGTCAACACTGGCTCAAGTAGCGAAAGTTTAATCACCCTGTACTATGACATGGTGTTGTAAGTGTTTAAATATTATTAAGGTCGGCAAGATGCAGTGCCCTGCAGAATATTCGACTTCTTCTGTTGGCCACCCTGCTAAAACGTTGACGTGTTCGCGCCGTCTACCGCATCTAAATGGACGCGCATAAATTGCCATGAATTAGGTATGAAACGTTGGCCTGAGAACGTGCGTACTGTGGCAGTGAAGGAGTTGTGTCGCGTGGCCGGCCGCTGTGGCCGAGCGGTTCTAGGCTCTTCAGTCCGGAACCACGCTGCTGCTATGGTCGCAGGTTCGAATACTGCCTCGGGCATGGATGTGTGTGATGTCATTTAGGTTCGTTAGGTTTAAGTAGTTCTAAGTCTAGAAGACTGATGACCTCAGATGTTAAGTCCCATAGTGCTTAGAGCTATTTGAACCATTTTGTGTCGGTTGAAGACCTTTGGGGTTGGCCAACGCGCAATGTGTAGTGGAAGGGACATTGCCGTATTACAGACAAGGATAGTATCTAGGTCGGTACAACAATGGTATGAGACGGATTCCGTAACAAATGTCGAGCATAAGGGGTCTCTAGTGACATTTCTAACGCCGTAAAATATCCGACTACTTCGTGCATCCATGCACCGAAGCTCCCAGCTATCTGTCTGTCGCCTCTCCAGAACGTGTTACTACAAATCCTTCACACGTCTTTACAAAGAACTATGAAACAAAATTTTTAAAGTTTCATCCTTATAAGCAACAAGTGGCTCAACAGTTACGCCAGAGAGATAAAGTGAGTACCTGCAGTTTCTATACCACAATACTGGACAGAACTGGCCAGGATGACGCATTTCGAATAAATCTCGTGATGTCTGATTAGATAAATTTTCATCTGAATGGCTTTGTCCACAAACAAAACTTCCGATATTACTTCAACACAAACTCACAGATCTCTCGTGAAGAGTCTCAGGATTACCCAAAGATCTACATCTATACTCATGTTCATAAATTAAGGATAATGCTGATACATGGTGAAACAACGCTCTGGTGGGCGGTTTGCGGGTTTAAATCACCTCGGGGTATGACCGTGCGGTGCATTTGACTTGCGGTCGTCGCTCGGTGGCGCTGGCAGCAGTCCACATACGCAGAGGTGTGTTGGTGCAGTCAGAGAACGGTGCAGCGAGTAAGTGTGCTGACGTTTTCAGACGTGCTAATGGTGACTGTGTGTTGAAAATGGCTCAAAGAACACGTATTGATGACGTTATGAGGGGTAGAATTCTAGGGCGACTGGAGGCTGGCCAAACACAGCAGGTCGTAGCACGGGCCCTCTGTGTGTCACAAAGTGTTATCTCAAGATTATGGCAACGATTCCAGCAGACAGGAAACGTGTCCAGGCGCTACAGTATGGAACGTCCACAGTGTACAACACCACAAGAAGACCGATATCTCACCATCAGTGCCCGCAGACGACCACGGAGTACTGCAGGTAGCCTTTCTCGGGACCTTACCGCAGCCACTGGGACAATTGTCTCGACACACAGTCTACAGACGACTGAACAGACATGGTTTATTCGCCTGGAGACCTGGTCACAGGGGAGCCCGTAAAGCCTGGTGTCAAGAACACAGTACATGGTCATTGGAACATTGGTCCCAGATTATGTTCACAGGATAATGCTCACGTATAGTCTGAACAGTGATTCTCGCCGGGTTTTCATCTGGCGAGAACCAGGTTACCAACCCCTTAATGTCCTTGAAAGGGACCTGTATTGAGGTCGTGGTTTGATGGTGTGAGGTGGGATTATGATTGGTGCTCGTATACTCCTGCATGTCTTTCACACAGAGGAACAGACCAGGTGTATAGGGACGTCATTTTGTACCAGTATGTCCGCCTTTTCAGGGATGCAGCTGATGGATCATGACGCACGGCTCCAACGAGCTGCCATCGTGGAGGAGTACCTTGAAACAGAAGATATCAGACGAATGGAGAGACCTGCCTGTTCTCCATACCTAAACCCCATCGAACACTTCTGGGATGCTCTCGGTCGACGTATCGCTGCACGTCTTAAAACCCTTACGATACTTCAGGAGCTCCGACAGGCACTGGTGCAAAAATGGGAGGCTATACTCCAGCAGCTGCTCGACCACCTGATCCAGAGTATGCCGACCCGTTGTGCGGCCTGTGTACATGTGCATTGTGATCATATCCCATAGTGTTGTCGGGGCACATGTGCAGGAAACACTGGCGTTTTGTAGCACATGTGTTTCGGGACGGTTTTCTCATCTTATCACCAATACCGATGGCGTGTGTATTCCCTATGTGCCTATGGCATCAGCGCCAGTTTTGTGTTGTGCCACGTTGTGTGGCACCACGTTCTGCAATTATCCTTAATTTATGAGCATGAGTGTACATGTATTCATAGATACTCCGCAAACCACCGTACGCTGCATAGCGGAGGGAGCCCTATACCACTAATGTCAATTCCTGTCCGGTTCCACTCGCAAATTGAGCGAGGAAAAATCGACTGTCTATATGAGCCCCAATTTCTCGTATCTTATCTTCGTGGTCCTTACGTACAATTTATGTTGGCGGTGGTGCAATCTTTCAGCAGTCAGCTTCAAATGCTGGTTCTCTAAATTTTCTCAACAGCATTTCTCGAAAAGTGCGTCACCTTCCCCCAGGGATTCCCATTTGAGTTCCGTAACAAGTTTAGCAGACGAGATGACGCTTGAAATCTAGAAGATATCTGTGAAATGACAGGGGCAGCTCATGAATACGTTGAAAATCTAGGTATTAATTTATTTATATAGTGTTTTAGTTCTACTTATCTCCTAAAATTATACAATTCACGCATGTTAGATGCGTTCCATTTTATATTTCTATACATTAAATAAATAATTTAAAGGTGGGCTTAAAATGTGTAACTCCTTGAAGATGACAAGATGACTGTGGATGATAACCACATATCGCCTTTAAAGTTCGCTTTTGTGGACTCAGTACTTCCTTTATGAATAAAAATTATTTATTCAGATATGACTGAGTTAGAACATCCAAAATATACGACAAATAAACTTATAGGTTGAGCAACATAACTAAAGAACGTGTACATAATGTGAAGGCAATCAAACAATTTAAAATCAAAGATTGTAAAACGATTTGTAGTAAACAGTGAAAGTCCAGATCCGCAACAGGAGTTTATTGCGTTTTGACTTTTATGATGAGCGTGCCCAGGAGGTATATCTCCAGGTCATATAACTAATACTTCAGTTTAATAGAGCCTATCTTACCATCTTTGATTTTAAATTGTTTGATTGTCGTTCACATTATAGCCAAACTATGTTAGGAGTTTCATTCTTAGGTTTCCAAGTAATTATACGAAGAGCGAAAGCAGTCGAACTTAATTGTTTGAGCAACTCAGTAATACGTTTGTCCTATTTTACGTTTTTTTTTTTGTCTAAGTAGGCTCTGTAATATTCTTTCCTGTTTAGAGATTCCCGTTCATGTTGGCACGACTATTTGTTCTACAGAGTGGAACATAGTGTTTTCTCAAAACGTAATATCGTTAGCGTGACTGAAAATAAAAAAAAATCCTGCACGTAATTACTAAAGGAAGACACTGCAACAAAATTGTGGAATTAAGGATTGATGCTGCTCTACGAAAGAATCCTAGGCCGTGCGGAGTGCCGCGGGGTTTGAGGCGCCATGTCACGGATTGCACGACCCTTGCCGCCGGAGGTTCGAGTCCTCCCTTGAGCATGGGTGTGTGTGTTGTTCTTAGCATAAGTTAGTTTAAGTTAGTTTTCGTAGCGTGTGACTCTAGGGACCGATGACCTTAGCAGTTTGGTCCCTTAGGAATTCACATACATTTGAACATTCGAAAGAACCCGGACCTACTGATAGTGATGAGCACAATCTATTTGCACGGGATGAATATTTAAACATTTTTGGCGACATTTTAAGGACACATTACCTTTTATCTACCACATGGAGCTGCACAAACGTTTGTGCCGAATACAATACGCCCGGTAGTATCTACCTGGTACTACCCATTGTCTGGCAGTGCGGTCGAAGTGCAAAGCAAAGCAGGGCATAGCCATGGAGCTCCCAACAAGGATATCAAGTGAGCACACAGAGTTGCTAGCAAACCACTAGATTTCGACGTCTACATCTAAATCTACGAATATACTTCATAAGCCATCATACAGCGCATGGCGGAGGGTACTTTGCACTAGTGCTAGTCACTTCCTTACCTGCTCCAGTCGCAAATTAGCCGAGGATAAAACGATTGTTTATATTCTTCAGCACGAGCCTTGATTTCCCTTATCATGTACCGAGCGAGGTGGCGCAGTGGTTAGCACAATGGACTCGTATTCGGTAGGACGACGGTTCAAACCTGGGTCCGTCCATACAGATTTAGATTTCCATGATTTCCCTACACCGCTTCAGGCAAATGCCAGGATGGTTCCTTTGAAAGGGCACGGCCGACTTCCTTCCCAATCCAGTCTCGATGTTTGGTCCCCTCCCCCCAAATCAACCAACCAATCTTGAAACTTCCTGACAGATTAAAGCTGTGTACCGGATCGAGACTAGAACTCGGGACCTTTGCCTTTCGCGGGCAAGTGCCCTACCATCTGAGCTATCCAAGCACGACTTACGAGCTGTCCTCACAGCTTCAACTCTGCCAGTACCTCTTCTCCTACCTTCCAAACTTCACATATGCTCTTCTGCGAACGTTGCAGAATTAGCACTCCTGGAAGAAAGGATATTGCGGAGACAGAAGAGCTTCTGTGAAGTTTGGAAGGTAGGAGACGAGGTACTGGCAGAATTGAAGCTGTGAGGTCAGGTCGTGAGTCGTGCTTGGGTAGCTCAGATGGTAGAGCACTTTCCCGCGAAAGACAAAGGTCCCGAGTTAGAGTCTCGATCCGGCACACAGTTTTAAGTTGTCAGGAAGTTTCATATCAGGGCACACTCCACTGTAGAGTGAAAATCTCATTCTGCAACCTTATCTCGTCTTTGTGATCCTTAAGCGCAGTGTATGTTAGAGGCAATACACTCGTTCGGCAGACAGTTTCAAATGCCGGTTCTCTAAATTTTCTAAATATTGTTTCTCGAAAAGAAGGCCGCCTTACCTCCAAGGATTCCCATTTGTGTTCTCGAAGCATCTCATTGACACTTGCGCCTTCTTCGAACCTACGTCAACAAGTCCAGCACATCGCTTCTGAATTCCTGATACGGACTCCAGACACTCGCGCAGTACTCAAGAATGGGTCTGACTACTGTCCTACATGCAGTCTCCTTTACAGATGAGCTTGACTACAATTATCACATGCTCGTTTCATTTCAGACCGCTTCGGAATGTCACGGAGAGTTATCTAAACGGCGTGATTGCGTCAAGCAGAACACTGCTAATGTTGTATTCGAACATTACGGGTTTCTTTTTCCTACTGCATTAACTTACATTTTTCTACACATAGAGCTAGCTGCCATTCATCACACCAACTAGGTTGGTTGGTTGTTTGGGGAAGGAGACCAGACAGCGTGGTCATCGGTCTCATCGAATTAGGGAAGGATGGGGAAGGAAGTCGGCCGTGCCCTTTCAGAGGAACCGTCCCGGCATTTGCCTGGAGTGATTTAGGGAAATCACGGAAAACCTAAATCAGGATGGCCGGACGCGGGATTGAACCGTCGTCCTCCAGAATGCGAGTCCAGTGTCTAACCACTGCGCCACCTCGCTCGGTACACCAACTAGAAATATTGTCTAAATCATCCAGTATCCTTCGGCACCTTACCGTACACCACGGCGTCATCAGCAAACAACCGCAGATTGCTGCCAACCCTTTCCACCAAATCATTTATGTATATAGAGAGTAACAGCGGTCCTACCACAATTCCTTGGGACACTCCTGCCGATATCCCTGTCTCTGATGAACACTCGTTGTGGAGGGAAACATACTGTACTCTGTTACCTAAGGTATCTTCGAGCCACTCACTTACCTGGGAACTTATTCTATGTGCTCACACCTTTGGTACCAGTCTGCAGCGGGGTACCGTGTCAAATGCTTTTTGGAAATCTAGAAATATGGAATCTGCCTGATGGCCTTCAGCCATGGTTCGTATGGGAAAGGGGCAGTTTCGCTCGAGCGATTCTACTAAAACTTGGACAGAAGCTTTTCCGTTTCAAGGAAATTTATTGTCTGGGAACTCTGAATGTGTTCAACATTTCTGCAGCAAACTGATCTTGAAGACATTGGTCTGTAATTATGCGGATTCATCCTTTTATCCTTCTTATGTAAGGGAGTTACTTCCACTTTTTCTCAATCACTTAGGACTTTTCGCTAGGCGATAGATACGTGATAAATGAAGCTAAGTAATGTGTCAGTCTTACTTCAGGACATAAAATGTGTTATGATGATGCACGTGTGGCCGTCTTGCTTCGTTTTATTCAGACTGTGTAGTGAAAGAAGCAACTAAAACCGAACTGGGATTCCATGCGGACCTGGCGGCTATTTTTTAAAAACTCTTTCAGATGCTTCTCCACACCAGGGATTCTACGCGTTTCAAGATTACAGTAACTGAACAGAACAAATCGAGCTTCATTTGTTATTTTATGACCAGTTTCCATACCCCCCTTCACACAAATTTGATATCCATAATGAGGCGGCATCGCTGCCAACAACGACGAAACAATTGTATACGGGGCAATCAGATGAAAACTAGACAAATCATGAAAAAAAAAGTAAAACGTTTATTGTTTCAAAATGTAATCGCCATAAATATTAATACCACTCAACAATTGCCACGATGCAGCGCAGGGAAGGAGTAGACAACCACATGCTAGCTCGGCGCAGAACGCGTAACAGGCACTAGAGCACCGTTAATTATCCAGTATAAGAATCGAAAGAGCTCTGGACGCCTTTACATCAACTACTGCAGAAGGGATGTATAACATTAAATAAGAATTTTTAAAATCGTTATGGGTTAGACGCAACGAAAGGACTTTTCAATTTGGTGTGTAGAATGTATGAGACTGGCGAATGCTATCCGATTTTCGGAAAAACATCATCAACACAATTCCAAAGATAACAAGAGCCGAAAAGAGCAAAAATAATCTCATAATAAGCTTAACAGCTCAGCACCCAATGTTTCTGACAGGAATAATGTACAGAAGAATGGAAAAGAAGACTGAGGATCTGTTAGGTGACGATAAATATGGCTTTAGGAAAGGTAAAGGCACCAGAGAGGCAATACCGACGATGCGGTTGATAATGGAAGCAAGACTAAAGAACAATCAAGACACGTTCATAGGATTTGTCGAAAAGAGTTCGACAATGTAAAATTGTGCAACATGTTCGAAATTTGAGGAAAATAGAGATAAGCTATAGGGAGAGAACGGTAACATACAATATGTACTAGTGCCATGAGGAAATAATGAGTGGACGACGAAGAACGAAGTGCTCTGCCGGCCATTGTGGCCGAGCGGTTCTAGGCGCTTCAGTCGGGAACCACGCTGCTGCTACCGCCGCAGGTCCGAATTCTGCCTCGGGCATGAATGTGTGCGATGTCCTTAGGTTAGCTAGGTTTAAGTAGTTCTAAGTCTAGGGGACTGATGACCTCAGATGTTAAGTCCCATAGTGCTTAGAGCCATTTGAACCATTTGAAGTGCTCGGATTGAAAAGGGTGTAAGACCGGGATGCAGTCTTTCGCCGCTACTGTCCAATCTGTATATCGAAAAAGCAATGACGGAAACAAAAGAAAGTTTCAAGAATGGGATTAACATTCTATCCCCTGCGAAAATGAAGAAGAATTACGTGATCAATTGAATGAGTACACAATATGGAAAGACAAAAGTAATGAGAAGTAGCAGAAACGAGAACAGCGAGAAACTTAACATCGAGATTGATGGGCATGAGGAAGATGAAATTCAGCAATTCCGCTACCTGGACGGCAAAATGACACGTGATAGACGGAGCAAGGAGGACATAAAAAGCAGACTTGTACTGACAAAAAGGTCATTCCTGACCAAGAGAAGTCTACTAATATCAAACATACGCCTTAATTCGAGGAAGAAATGTCTGAGAATATACGTTTCGAACTCAGCATGGTAGTGAAACATGGGCTGAAGGACAACCGGGAAAGAAGAGAATCCAAGCATTCGAGATGTGATGTTTCAGAAAAATGTTGAAAATTACGTGGAGTGATAAGGTGAAGAATAAGGAGGGTCTCCACAAAATCGGTGTGGAATAAAATGTACGGGAAAGAATGAAAGAAATAAGGGATAGGGTAATAGGACATCAGTTAAGATATCAGGGAATAACTTCCATTGTTCTGGATGGAGCTGCAAAAACTACAAACTGTAGAGGAAGACAGAGATTGTTATATATGCAGCAAATAACTAAGTAACTGAGAAGGTAGGATGCAAATGCTGCTCTGAGATGAAAGTATTCGTTGGCACAGGAGAAGAATTCGTGGTGGGCCACATGAAACCAGTCAGTAGACGGATAACTGAAAAAAAAGTACTTTTCTAATTGGACAATCTCTTTGTAGCTGCAAAAAATGATTCAAATGGCTCTGAGCACTATGGGACTCAACTTCTGAGGTCATCAGTCGCCTAGAACTTAGAACGAATTAAACCTAACTAACCTAAGGACATCACACACATCCATGCCCGAGGCAGGATTCGAACCTGCGACCGTAGCGGTCGCTCGGCTCCAGACTGTAGCGCCTAGAACCGGACGGCCGGCTTTGTTACTGTGGTGTAATTTAACAAGCAGAAACTGGTTTAACGTTTAAAAAGGCAGCAATGTCCCAGAAAATCATTTATTAACCACATTCCAAAGAGTTAAATGCAATTATTATGATTCCACAGACTTAAGCTACCTACTCTTTCATTTTAAATGTGTGGCAGGAAGTCATACACCTGAAAGTGTACGGAAGAAAAGTGTGGACACTGAGACTTGCGAACACAGTCGGTTCACAGAAGATACAGCTGATTCGAAGGGCTGAATACCCTGTCCCAGTCTCTGAGTGAAACAACGCCTTGTGGTTGTTTACAGACTAGGAAACAAGTATTGTTCTTCGAACAATTTGCTTTTTTCGTGTTAATCGCCACAATGTCATTTTTGTAGCAAATTCGTGGTGGTAATTATTCTCTCGACTTATCTAACATGGCAGATAAGAGTGCAGTTTCAGATAACTGCCCATGAGCGACAACTGCTGTTGTCCACCGACTGAAATGCGGAGGTTTTGACAGAGTACCCATCCCTTCGGAGCAAATAATTCTTCTGTGAACTGGTTGCATCCGCAAGTCTCCGTGTCGACATATTTTTTCCGTACACGCTCAGGAGCCACGACTTTAAAATAAATAACACGGTGTGGTTGTTCTCCATTTCCAACAGTGGACCACGTAAAACCGAGATTCAAGTAATTATCGTCATACATCCAGCGTTTTCGTTTATCTCTGCCTTTAAAACGGCACTATACATTCTAAAAATTAAGGTTTGTACTTACGTTTAAAAATTTAATAAATAGCAGAAGAGAAACAACAATTTAAGATGAACTGTTTGCGACACACTGACCCCAAACTGATTGTTACAAAACAAAAAGCAGCTGAGTCAGACAGTACGATTCGACTGCCATCTACCACACTGCTAGAGAATCGACAGTTACTCGTTGACCCGCTAGATATAACTACTAGCGCCTGCGTCGTTTATTTACTCAGGAAACTGATAAACCGAATTATTATTTTTATGAAACCAGCGTACGGTCCTAGTGTAAGGCTGCGATGCCCCTAGGCACCGGTACGCACAGTTTGAAAACCCCTACACTAAGAAACTAGGTTATAAAGTCACTTCAACTTCTGCATACAGCTACTTGCAACTGAATACGTTATGTGGTACCAAGTTAGCGGAACACCGTAGGCGGCGCAGTTGGTATGACACTGCACTTTGGTAGGTCATAGGAAAGTTCGTTTTATGACTGCGGCGTCAGCCACCCACCTAGATATAAAAGTTGAACATGGAGGGTATGTGTGCTCGTACACCAAGTAAGGCAAAACAGTTCCGGGTCATCTGCATCTACATACATACTCTGCACGGCACCGTATGATGCACGGCGTTCGGTATGACGTAACACTACTGTTCATTTCCTTTCCTGTTCCACTCTCAAAGGGAGCGAGGGAAAGACGGCTGTCTATAATCCTCTGTACGAGCCATAATTTCTCTCATCGTATCTTCGTAATCCTTGCTCGAAATGTACGTTGTCAACAGTGGAATCTTTCCGTGGTCAATTTAAATGGCGGTTCTCTTAATTATCGCAATAGTGTTCATGGATAAGAACGTTGTCTTCCTTTCAGGGATTGCCATTTGGTTTTCTAGAACGTCTCTGTAACAATTGCGTAATGATCGAACCTGTCAATAACAAATGTAGCAGCACTGCTCCGGACTGCTTCGGTGACTTCCTTTAATCCGACCTGGTGGGAATCCCAAATACTCTAAGAGTACTCAAGAACGAGTCACACTAGGGTTCTACACACTGTCGCACTGAAGTGTGCCATTCACCTTCCCTAGAAACGACCTTATATGCTTATTCCATGTCATACCGCTTTTCAACGTTACTCCTAGATCTTTAACTGACATGACTGTGTCAAGCATCATTACACTGATACTGTATTCGAACAATACGTGATTGTTTTCCCTGCTAGTCTGCATTAACTCACATTTTTCTACAACACATTTCTCTACAATTAGAGTTACCTGTCATTCAACATACCAACTACACTCATGCTCATAAATTAAGGATAATTGCAAAATATGGTGCCACACAACGTGGCACTACACAAAACTGGCGCTAATAGCATAGGCACATAGGGAACACATTCCACACAGGTCTGTAAGTCTACGGTATTGGTGATAAGTTGAGAAAACTGTCCCGAAACACATGTGCTATCTTATTCCTGGTTCACGTCAGATGAAAACCAGGCGAGAATCACTGTTCAGACTATAGCAGGACACGTCCGTGAACATAATCAGGGACCACTGTTCCAATGACCATGTACTGTGTTCTTGACAACAGGCGTTATGGGCTCTTCTGTGAGCTGCATCTTGCAGGTCTCCGGACAAATAAACCATGTCCGTTCAGTCGTCTGTAGACAGTGTGTCTGGAGACAACTGTTCCAATGGCTGCGGTAAGGTCCCGAGCAAGGCTACCTGCAGTACTTCGTGGCCGTCTGCGGGTGCTGATGGTGAGATATCGGTCTTCTTTTGGTGTTGTACACTGTGGACGTCCCTTACTATAGCGCCTGGACACGTTTCCTGTCTGCTGTAATCGTTGCCATAATCCTGAGATCACAGTTTGTGGCACACAGAGGGCCTGTGCTACGACCTGCTATGTTTGACCAGCCTCCAGCCGCCCTAGTACACTACCCTTCAAAACGTCATCAATATGTGTTCTTTGAGCCATTTTCAACACACAGTCTCCGTCAACACGTCTGAAAACGTCTGCACACTTACCCGCTGCACCGTACTCTGACATGCACCAACACACCTCTGCTTATGTGGACTGCGACACCGTGCGACGACCGCAGGTCAAATGCACCGCACGGTCATACCCCGAGGTGATTTAAACCCGCAAACCGCCCACCAGAGCGTTGTTTCACCATGTATCAGCATGATCCTTAAATTATGAGCATGAATGTAGAAATTTCATCTCAGTCATCTTGTATCCTCCTACAATCACTCAGCGACGTCACTTTCCAGTATACCACGGCATCATCAGGAAACAGTTGCACGTTGCTGCTCATCCTATCCGTCCGATCACTTATGCGTATAAAGGATAACAGCGGTCCTGTCAACTCCACTGGGGCACCCCTGACGATACCCTTGTCAATGGTAAACACTTGCCATCGAAGACAACATATTGGGTTCTATTAGTTAAGAGGTTTTCCTGGCACTCACATACCTGGCTACGTATACCATATTCTCGTACCTTTCTTTAGTAGTCTCCAGTTGCCCTTCATCTGTGGTTCGCAGGATAACATGTGAGAAAAGGAAAAGCTGAGCTCCGCAAGGCCGATGTTCCACAAGTCCGTGCTGATTTTTGAACAGAAGCTTTCGAAAACCTGTTGTATTTGAACTGAGAATATGTTCAAAAGTTCTGCAGCTAACCGACATTAAGTGTACTGGTCTTCCATTTTGTGTGTCCGTTCCTTTATGTATCGTATATACGGGAGTCACCTGCACTTTTTCGAGTCTGTTGAAAATTTCTACTGCGCGAGAGGTTCGTGATAAATGCAAGCTAAGTAAGGGGTCAATGCCGAAGAGTGCTCTGTGTAAAGCCGAACTGTGATTCCACCCAGACCTGGTGACTCATTTGTTTTCAAGTGTACGAGCTGTTCCTCAAAAGCAGGTATGCCTGTCTGTGCGACCGTCAAACCACGGTTTGTCTTTACGATCGTCCTGCGCCATTGCTTCTGGTGTCTTCTGTTATCACACATGACTGGTGTAGGAGTGATCTATCAGAAGCCTTCAAGCCATGGATTAAAAATCATACCGTCTACATCACTGCAAACACATTATGCGTCGACGTTGTAAATTAATGTATATTTGATGATGAGGTCCCACATTCCGTAGGGACGATGCGGAAGACCCGCACCGCTGACTAGGCAAGGTCCTAGCGGACTTGGTTTGCCATTCCATTCCTCCTACCGTAATGGGGATGAATGATGATGATGAAGACGACACAACAACACCCAGTCATCTCGAGGCAGGGAAAATCCCTGATCCCGCCGGGAATAGAACCTGGAACCCCGTGCGCGAGAAGGGACAACGCTACCGCAAGACCACGAGCTGCGGACAATGTATATATACAAAATGAAAATAATATACACTTGTGCTATAGCTTTCCTTCAAATCTCTAGTCATATAGCACATGTAAAACGATTCTCAATGTTCAGTATTAATCTATATGAAAAACGTCGCCATTGTCACTGAAGGGAAAACCTCCCAGGTTGTTAGGCCACATCATACTCGTCTGTAATTGCTTCTACACGATCGAAGTTTCGACTCATCGGCAGTGATTTTTTTCAGGATCCTCTGGTGATCACGATCAACTAAACGTTGCCAAAAACCAGTGTCACTTCAATTTATAAAAGATAGTTTTTCTGCGCTATTTCTGATGGTGTGGAGTTATTGGACGAAATTTTTCGGGCCCCTATCGGTGGGAGAACGTCAATGATAAGTAGCGGCGTACGTCAAAATATTGTTGTGCCGTACCTGATCTCCTCCACACATGTCACGGTGCGTCCAATATGCTGGCGAAAGAATGCGACATTTATAGGAAGGTTATATGCTCCCAACCAAAGGAGTACACTGTGCGTGAGGAATATAGACAACGACCAGGAAGTCACCTTCGAAGCACCATGTAGCATTTATGACCGAGACGAACAACACACGACGACTGGCGTAGCCAGGTGATGAGGAAAAATGACACTATATTGAGTCGAATAGAGAAAATACAATAAAAGATTCTTGGAACGTGTGTCTGCACTACTCGGTTCAGTCTGATAGTTAATCTCTGAAGCTCTGCATTGTCCTAACTGGCAATCATTGAATTTGCACTGGAATGTCCTATTAGTTAACTGCTGATTTTTCACTGGTATGTTCGTATGTGGGCGATATGCCTGGTGATAGCGTCCAGTGATGCAGTGAGCTCAGAGACGAGTTGGAAACGATGTCTTCTGAAGCGGTGAGTGGAGGATACACTCAACAGTGGCCTGGGGCGTGGATGCTGCGAAGAGGTACCGTTGGTCGGCTCGATGCGGTGGACTCCGACAGATGAACTGCTTGCCACCGAGAGCGTTGATTCCCGTGAAGAACTGCTATGAACCAACTAGGTGCGGCTGATGTAGACCACAGAGCCTTGAGTTAACTCGGGGATCTGTTCTTTTTCAGGCACGTGACTGATGAATTAAAAAGGGTGTAAGACATGGCTGTAGTCTTTCGCTCTAGAACTCAGTCTATTCATCGAAGAAGCAATTACGGAAATAACAAAATGATTCGAGAGTGGAATTGAAATAGAAGGTGAAAGGATATCAACGATACGATTCGCTGAGGACATTCCTACCCACAGTGAAAGTAAGAAGAATCAGAGAATGTTCTTCGTGGAATTAACAGTCTATTGAGTACAGAATGTGGATTGAGAGCAAATAGAAGGAAGGCGAACGTAATGAGAAGTAGCAGAATGAGAACAGCGAGAAACTTAACATCAGGATTGATGCTTACAAAAGTGAAGTGAAGAAATTGTACTACCTAGGCAGCAAAATAATACTTGATGGACGGAGTAATGAGGACATCAAAAACTTCTAACTCTGGCAAAGAGGGTATTCGCAGGAAGGAGAATTCTACTAGTATCAAACAAAGACCTTGATTTGAGGAAGAAATTTTTGAGAATTTTTGGAGCACAGTATTGTATGGTAATTAAAAATCGATTGTGCGAAAACTGCAACGCAAGAGAACAGAAGCATCTGAGATGTGGTGGTACAGACGAAAGTCGAAAATTAGGTGGAGCGGTAAGGTAAGGAATAGGGAAGTTCTGCGCAGAATCGGAGAGGAAAGTAATATATAGAAAAGGCTGTGCAGAAGAAGGGACAAGACGGTAGGACATCTGTTAAGACACTGGGGAACAACTTCCATGGTACTAGAGGGAGCTGTAGAGAACAAAAACCAGAGGAGGACAGAGATTGGAATACAACCATCAAATAATTGAGGGCGTGCGTTGGAAGTGCTACTCTGAGACGAAGAAGTTGGCACAAGAGAGGGATTCGTGACGGGCCGCATCAAACCAGTCCGAAGAATGATGATAAAAAAAGGTACCTCTGTTTCTATCGCTGCATACCTAACCACGATGGACACCCCATACTGGTCCAAAACACTACACCCAGTAACTTCCATTAAAAAAAAAAAATGTTCAAATGTGTGTGAAATCTTATGGGACTTAACTGCTAAGGTCATCAGTTCCTAAGCTTACACACTACTTAACCTAAATTATCATAAGGACAAACACACACATCCATGCCCGAGGGAGGACTCGAACTTCCGCCGGGACCAGCCTCCATTTTTCAGAAATATCAAGGCAACACTCCCTTTTTATACAGTATGTTATTGCAACACTGGTCATTGACAGTGTTAAGCTAGCTAGAAAGCACCAGAGGATACTGAAAGGGGTCCTAGAAGAGGACTTGAAACGCCGATGTAAGAAGAGGAATGTGATATGGGATCACAATATAGAATACACTGTCTGACAAAAACTGTGAAGCCCCTAGAAGACATGGTCGGATGTATGTGTATTGTTGGTCACGTTCAGACCATTGGTGGGCTGTAGAAATGAACAGAGTTACAATTCAGTGTGACAGGTAGATCGGCCACGACAATGCATTATCATTTTCCTTGTTTCCTGTTGCTACCAGACTGATAGCCTCGTTAAGGGGCATGAACAATATCAGGTATTGTGTGATCATCGGAAGACACGTAGATGCCGCATTTACTTCAGTGAGTTGGTGCTACTAGCACATAACTGAATCTGAAAGGAGCATCATTATGGCTCGGTGGTAGAATCGTGCAATATCGAGATTTGTGGAACATTAGCAAGTCACAGTAGCCCAATAGTGGATCCACGGGAACTTGATTGCAGGCATACTCGTTATCAAAGATCTCATTATCTACATCTTGCCACTACAAGGGAGTGTAACACATATCGATTAGAAGTAGGTTTATATTATGTGACTGTGTATCTGCAATTATGGAGTGTGTATTCTGATTTATTCAAACTCCTTGATATGTGACAAGAAAATTAGAGTTTTGTAATGTATATATGAAAAATGCAAATTATTATAATACATGTATGTTCATAAAAAGAAAATGTTTACTGAAAGCTGGTTCATGCTCAGGGCACCTGTATTTGTAACATGTAAAAGCTGTAGGGAAGTCCCTCCGCAACGGAAGTGGAATGGTGCGATGTAAAAGGTGGTTTTGGCGGTCGAACTGAGCGGCTCCTTTGTGTGAACAGTACGTAGTATGTGGTTAGCCGTAGCATGGTACACTTCGACGGTGCCAAGTGAGGCAATTAGAAACTGCTTTACAAAGGATTTACCTCGGATGTGGATCTGGCTATTATTTGGTATTCTCGGCATAAAGGAATGGCTCTAATATGTTGAAACTTTGACGCCAAGAAGAGATTTTATAGAGCATTCGAACATCAAGAGCCGTGAGTACAGTCATCGCAGCCTTAACTTTGTTATGTGTTATTTTCTTTATGATCAGGCGAAGAGCCAACTCCCAGTTAGCCGCCATGTCGCTTGCCACTACTCTTCGCCACTGCTTCACTAACTTCATACATTCAGTATTGTATATGGACATTGACCAGTTAATTTGTGTGTAATTTTAATACTAATCACAACATTATAAATCCGTGTCCGGAACCACATTTTCTATCCTGATCACGAACCTAGCAGGGTCCTCACCTAGCTGCTACTAGAACCGATTATCCTGATTCAAGTGAACAATTCTTCTATTTAGGTTTTTTAAAGTGGTTTTTTGTCTAATATAAAAGTAGTAGTAAAGTTAAAGTTAAAACAACAAAAGTGAAGTTGGATAGGCTTTTGCTAAAGTATCCTTAGTTTATTACAAAATATATTTTTGTAGGATTACAGTGCAAGATTGTGTGGATATGATTCTCTAGAATACCTGTTTCTGGGTAATAAAAAGGCAAATAAGTTAAGCTCATTTTAAAAATAGTGCGGTTTTCGTTTCTATCCTGAATGGTTCCTATGTTGTCCTTAATTAAGCCCAGTGTTGTATTTTACTGTCTTGCAAAGTAAATTATGAAGTACTCCAAGTGTAGTGAATGATTAGCTTTTTGAATTAGCCTTTTCTACTGTAATAATCCGAGAGCTTGACTAGTGAAACTATATTAGCTAATGGGCCCCATCATATTCTCCACCTATTAGAAAAGGAAATTGAACTATTACTGTTGCTAAGTAAAACTGATATATATAGAGGAGTTTAAACAGTGTATTTATGATATTATTCATCTGCATTTTTTTTTCATGTCAGTTGAGATAAAAGCCCCTCATGTCCAAATTTAGTTCTGCACTTCATGCAGTAACATTTCAGTATTTGATTAAGTAATGATCTTGAGTGCAGCTGTCATTAGTATGAGCTTAGTACAAATTTGTTCCCTATAATTCACTGGTGTGTGCGTCATTGGTAAGTGCTGATACACACAGTTCAGAGTGCACTGTGTCAGTTTGTATTCTGTGTGCTAGTCAAAGGAAAACACCAACGAAAGTAACTTCAATAACCATTATTCAATTATCTTAAACATATATTTCTAAATTAATATGCCTAATTTGGCTGGCGACAGTTCATTTTTTTTTCATTCATTTATGATTTTACCACTTTCATTAACCCGCAAGGTTAAAGTCCGTTTAAGTTTTCTGTTAATTTCACCGTATTCAAAATTGTAGTCCAATACTTTTGTCTATTAGGCACACGCACGGTCAAAATTCGAAATCCTCTCAGAGGGTAACATTAGCGTGTTCAACGGCACGTTAGAGTTATATGTGGCTTTTCCCGTGACAGGACTAGAGGTTCGGTTGTTAGGGAAGAGTAACAATACGCTAATGTTATAGGAGTATCCCTTTATTGTTCACTAAACTCATCATAACCACTTCATACCTGCGCCTGCTGTCTGAGAACAAATAACGGACTCCCTGTAACATTATGTAACGTCCTACTCCACTGGTCCAAAAACTAGCAATAGCCGGACCGTGGAATTACTATCCTATGCGTAGGTCGCCGTAAACAGTATAACACAGGTGGCTGCGTTTGGGCTGCTGCAGAGACCGGGAGGCGTTGGACTGCTGACGAAAGGCATAGCACTGTATTGAGAGATGAATCATTGTCCTCCTCGACCTTGGATGAGCGTCGTCGGTGGGTATGGCGCGGACCTGGCGATAGGTTCCAGTCTTCCAGTGTTTTGTAGTAGCACAGCGGTGTTATTCCTGGCGTCATGGCATGAGGAGCAGTCAGGTATGACTTCAGCTCAAGGCAGGTAGCGACTGAGGGAACACTGGCGGCAGAACGGTACGTCATGGAAGCCTACCTCTTCATGTGTAATCTCCCTAGCGACAGTATCTCGGTGATATTTTTCAACAGGACAACGCTCGTCCCACATGACGCGTGTATCTATGAACTGCTTGCTTGATGTTGGGATACTAGCGCGGTAAGAGCTCAGACGTCAACTCAATCCCAGCACCGGTATCCAGTACATCAATCACCAATGGCATAGTTATGGGCCATTTTGCTTCAGGGTAGGGTACAGCGCTTTAATGTCACCCATCCGAATCACTACGTGCATCCAGGTTCAAATGGTTCAAATGGTTCTGAGCACTATGGGACTTTCTAAGGCCTTTAGTCCCCTAGAACTACTTAAACCTAAGGACGTCACCCACATCCAAGCCCAAGGCAGGATTGGAACCTACGACCGTAGCGGTCGCGCGGTTCCAGACTGAAGCTGCTAGAACCGCTCGGCCATCTGGCCATCTGGCCATCTGGCCATCCAGGCCAGATGGTGTGCAGCTTCACACTCATACTACAAAGACTTTTGTTAATTTGACTCGCCTTTGTGATGTATCACACAACCTCTCAACGTGTGAAGTTTCATTTCGTTTCTTCCTCTTCTACTGGGTGCAATGTATTTTATAGTTAATTTTACGATTTGATTTTTGACAGTTTATTCGAGATATAAAAGAAGTCAATAAAATCCAGAGGTACTATTATATCGTGTTGACACTGCAGTGAATGTTGTTACATTACAGAAAAATGCTCTAATGATGAAGATGTGACCTCGAAATGTACATTTCTTTCGATTTGTTCATGTGATTTTACTGGACAATCAACTACTTTAAAAATAGATTTTACTGATCACAGAAATGTTCAACGCGATTGGAATGTAGTTCTCTCCTAAATTATACAGGGTGGTTTCGCTAAATGACGACAAATTGCTGAAAACGGTCTTCGAGAGGATAAGCCAGAAATGCGTTCCAAACGAGGTACAAGCGCTTGAAGGTGATGATGGAAGATCTTTGACCGTGACTCCTGCACAAGCATTAGGCAGATGGTCCTCCAGCATGGGGTAAGCCAGACGACCGTGCGGAACATTTGCCATAAAGCCACCACTGCAACGCGTGCAGGCCTTATTACCTACAGATTTGCCTCCTTGGCGATTGCTTTTTCACCCATTCTTCGCACTGGCCATCACACTGGTGATTAGATTTCTGTTATGCAGGCTATTCACTGGCTGAGGCTACCTTAACGAGGGTTGGTACCGTGAGACCAGAGTTTCTGCCGGCGCATGCAATGTTGAAGTAACTTCCGGTAAAGCAGCCTGGTGACGTCATCGACAACCTGCTTACTTGGTGAAGTTTTGCCATGAAAATGACAGAATGTGCACCCGTCGAGATATTAACGGTTTTCGACGACGTCAGCAGGCTGCATTACCGTAAGTTATTTGAAAGGTTCACAATACCAACCTGCAGGCTGCGGAGATTCCCATGGTGGCAGCGAACTTTCAGCACTGGTTCAGAGTCAATCCGTGGTGAGGGACTATTCGCGAGTGACTCGTGGGACCAGTCAGCCTTCCACAACGCCTCACAGGCGAGGCATATCTGCACTTCCTGCGGGTGAGCCTACCTCACCTACTGGAAGACATGAGGTTGGTGGTACGATGACGTGGCTGATACACGATGATGCTTCATCTCACTGCCCTCTTGGAGATGGAGCTGAAACACTAATATGAACAGAACGTTCCCAGTTTGCTGATGCGTTCTCACATGCGCTTTCAGCCATTCAAACCCACATTGTCAAGGTATTAATTCCACATTCAAGTGGGTTTACCTTCCTTGGAAGGCATTCCCGGTCATAGATCTGAGTGATTATTTTTGTTTCTTATCCACTCAGGAATCGTTTCCTCCTGTTTTTCCCATATAGCAAAATCACCGTGCACTGACCATCCGACCAAAGCATCCTAGACTGATTTCATTTCTGGCGTACAAGCGACGGTGGCAACTTGAACTAACAACTATAAACAACAGATATGCGTACGACGTCATTTGTTTGCAGGCAGTGTTTAGTGGACGTGTAGCAGTAGTGTGTCATTGTTTTCGTGTCACAAGTCCCAATGGACCAAAATCTGCAAATCATGTCTCCAGTTCTGCAGAGTGCTGTGAAGAAGGAGTAAATGAGTGCAAAGTCTCTCCCAAACAAAAACGACTCTTTGACTCCAATGCAATTTGATTCAAATGCACAAAGCAGACTGTTCTTTTCCTCAAAGGATCATCATGGGTGACGGGACTTGATGTTATCAGTACAAACATATTACAAAACAAAAAAGTGCTGAAATTCACATGAAGGATCACTGCTTTGGCTACATAACAGATGATGAAGCAAATGTAACGCATGAGTGAAAAGCGCTCCGTCTTCAGGCCACAAGTGGCCCGTGGCGACTATCCGACCGCCGTGTCATTCTCAGCTGAGGATGCGGATAGGAGGGGCGTGTGGTCAGCACACCGCTCTCCTGGTCGTTATGATGGTTTTCTGTGACCGGAGCCGTTACTGTTTGGTCGATTAGCTCCTCAACTGGCATCACGAGGCTGAGTGCACCCCGAAAAACGGCAACAGCGCATGGCGGCCCGGATGGTCACCCATCCAAGTGCCATCCACGCCCGACAGCACTTAACTTCGGTGATCTGATGGGAATCAGTGTAGCCACTGCGTCAAGGCCATTGCGCCCACGAGCTAAACAACACTGAAAATCAGGACTTTTGTGTCAGTTTCACATGGTCCTACGAATTTCGTGCTTTGTCCGCAAGTGGGGGAAGTCTATGCAAAAAATCTAAAGTGTTAAAACCACAATCTCAATGTTCATTGCTTTCACTGATTCTCGAATCTTTTTGGACTGACGGAGTATGCAAATTTGAGCGTATTCCAGTGACAGCCTTAGACTTTTCTCACTAACGAATGTCTTGACTTTCCTAGTGACCTAGCCTCACATCCAGTCAATCCTAATGGTGCGTATCTGCTTCACAATCAAGTGACAAAAGTCATGGTATGCAACCTAATATCGCGTCGGAGCTCCTATCGCCAGGAGTTGTGCAGCATCTCCGCATAGTGTGGACGCAACAAGTTGTTGGAAGACCCTGCGGAAATAATGAGCCATGCTGCCACTACAGGCGTCCATAATTGCGAAAGTGTCGGCGGTGTACGATTTTGTGTACGAATTCGATGGGATTCATGTCGGGTGGTCTGAGTGACCAAATCATTCGCTCGAATTGTCAAGAATGTTATGCAAACCAATCGCGAACGATTGTGGTCTGGTGACAGCCGCATTGTCATCCACAAAAATTCCATAGTTGTTTAGGGACATGAAGTCTCGAAGTAGTGAAACATAACCTGTTCCAGTCAATGATCGGTTCAGTTGGACCAGAGGTCTCTGCCCATTCCACGTGAACACAGCCGACACCATTGTGGAGCCACCACCAGTTTTCACAGTGCCTTGTTGACAATCCCGACGTATGTCTTCGTGGCGTCTGCACCACACTCGAACCCCACCATCAGCTCTTACCAACTGAAATCGGGAGTCATTGGACCAGACCACCGTTTCCAGTCGTCTAGGATGCATCCGATATGGTCACAAAACCAGGAGAGGCGCTGCAGGCGATGTCGTGCTGTTAGCAAAGGCACTCGCGTTGGTCGTCTGCTGCCATAGCTCGTGAACTCCAAATTTCGCCGCACTGTACCAACGGCTTCGTTCGTCGTATGTCCCACACCTATTTCTGCGATTAGTTCACGCAGTATTGCTTGTCTGTTAGCACTGGCAACTCTACACAAACGCCGCTGCTTTCGGTCGTAAAGTGAAGGCCGTCGACCGCTGCGTAGTCCGTGGTGAGAGGTAAAGTCTCACATTTAGTATTCTTTTTATTTATTTATTTATTTATTGTTCCGTGGGACCAAATTAAGGAGAAGTCTCCATGGTCATGGAACTAGTCAATACATAAAATTATAACACGATATTAGAAACAGATAAAATGAAATATAAAAAAACATATTCAGGTGACAAGTCGTAAGTTTAAATGAAGAAAATCAACAATGTAACACTGGAATTTGCTTAATTTTTTAGCTCTTCCAGGAGCTCCTCGACAGAATAGAAGGAGTGAGCCATGAGGAAACTCTTCAGTTTAGACTTAAAAGAGTTTGGGCTACTGCTAAGATTTTTGAGTTCTTGTGGTAGCTGATTGGAAATGGATGCAGCAGCATACTGCACTCCTTTCTGCACAAGAGTCAAGGAAGTGCATTCTACACGCAGATTTGATTTCTGCCTAGTATTAACTGAGTGAAAGCTGCTAACTCTTGGGAATAGGCTAATATTGCTAACAACAAACGACAGTAAAGAAAATATATACTGTGAGGGCAATGTCAGAATTCCCAGATTTTTGAATAGGGGTCGACAAGAGGTTCTCGAACTTACACCACATATAGCTCGAACAGCCCGTTTTTGAGCCAAAAAATAATACCATATGACATAAGCGTATGAAAATATGCGAAGTAGACTACTTTTTGTGTTGAAGTGTCACTTATTTCAGAAACTGTTCTAATGGTAAATAAAGCAGCATTTAGCTTCTGAACAAGATCCTGGACATGGGCTTTCCACAACAGCTTACCATCTGTCCGAACGCCTTGGAACTTGAACTGTTCCGTCTCGCTTATAATATGCCTACTCTGTCTGATCAAAATATCGATTCTTGTTGAATTGTGAGTTAGAAACTGTAAAAACTGAGTCTTACTGTGATTTAGCATCAAATTATTTTCCACAAGCCACGAACTTATTTCATGAACTACATTATTTGTTACTGTTTCAATATTACACACAAGATCCCTCACTATCAAGCTGGTGTCATCAGCAAACAGACATATTTTTGAATCACCTGTAACACTAGAAGGCATATCATTTATATAAATAAGAAACAGCAGTGGCCCCAGCACCGACCCTTGGGGAACGCCCCATTCAACAGTGCCCCATTGGGACTGAACATCACTGCCACTCTCAATATTGCGGAGAATTACCCTCTGCTTTCTGTTCTTAAAGTAAGAGGCGAACCAATTGTAAGCTACTCCCCTGACTCCATAATGGTCCAACTTCTGCAGTAATATTTTGTGGTCAACACAGTCAAAAGCCTTCGTTAAATCAAAGAAAACACCTAGCGTTCGCAACCTTTTATGTAATCCGTCCAAAACCTCACAGAGAAAAGAGAATATAGCATTTTCAGTTGTTAAACCATTTCTAAAACCAAACTGAACATTTGACAGCAAATTATGTGAATTTAAATGCTCCAGTACCTTGTATATACAACCTTCTAGATAACTTTAGCAAACATCTAGGCATCCTCTTGACCCTGTGGATCTTGGATTACTGAATTCCCTAACGATTTCCGGCGTCTGGCTTCGACCACCATCCCGCATTCAAAGTCTCTTAATTACCGTGGTGCGGCTACGGTCACGTCGGAATCCTTTTCACGTGAATCGCCAGAGTACAAATGACAGCTCCGCCAACAAACTACCCTTTTACACCTTCCGTACGCGATATTACAGCCATGTGTATGCGCATATAGCTATCCCATGACTTTTGGCACTTCAGTGTGTAGTGTACTGTACGGCAGGTTAGGCGACTTGACTCCCAATAGTCTCACAGCTGCAATCAACATGAAATAATTTTCTGGTAAGATCCTTAGTTGCGGAACAAAGTTCGCGGCATTTATGAACCGTTTTATCGTGCTATCGGGCTGTTTGTCGTGTGTAATTCTTCGGCGAATAAGGCGCAGTTTTGTGTTATGTGCTGTGACTGGACATAGACGTAGTAGCAACAAATTAATGAACAATATACACTGTATAAACACCTTTTTCGCTTCGTATTTTCGTTTCCCTTCCGCTTCCAAGGTAACTGGCCATAAAATTGTTTTTGTCACACTATATTTGAATGTCTGTTTGAAGAAATAAATTTTCTCTTTGAGACTCCCTGCTAAACCCGCAGGACAGGACAAGTAGTAGGAATTGTGGAAGGGGACCAGAATGAGGGGCTGTCAGTTAAACTCCAAACATAACACTTTATTTAGTTGTGCAAACATTACAGCGCAACTTCTAAGCTTGACTATCGACTGAAAACGTCTTTAATTCTAAAACGGCTGAAGGCCCATGAATTAACGGCCACAAGGCAGAAAATACCGCTGGTGCATTTGAATTTCAAACCGACAAATATAGTTAGTTCCACCACACGGCGGCTAAATCTTCACCAACTCAAACACTCAGTGTTGCTCCCAGGAATACCACCGACAGCGAACCACCAACCAAGGGGACAACGTGAAGGGACATGGCTTCGGTAATTAAATCACCACTAAACTTTCATGTCCTGAGTCGGTGAGCCACGAACCTCGTAGCACTCGGAACAGCCCCCACACGCTCCGACACTGCATAGAGACCGCCAGCGGGCCTGGCCGATTGCGCCGCGCGGAGACTTGGTTGCTGATCCGCTCCAACCGCCCGACTCACTGCCAGTACGCCGACAACATTTAAAACAATTTGTCAGTGGAAATGACACCAAATGCACACACAGTTTGGCAAACACTTTCATGAAGACTTGAACGACACTCAGCAGTGGCTGTGCAATCACGAAGACAAATCAGGAGTCGATACACACACACAATCAACCCATAAGCAATCGGAGAGCTAATTCACGTCGTCCAGTAGGACGACCGACCGACATCCAGGCCTCACTGCTGCCCCAACCCGACTGAAATAGTGCCGCGTTCCACGACTGGCAGGTCCGAACTGCCCTTCTGGCATGTTCCAACTGACCCCACGACAGACGACAACCGGGAAATAATACCAATGCAGCAAAGATAACACGTGAGGGCTATATCGATAGGCACTGCTGCTGCCGCTGACGGGCAGGCAAAGTAGTAACTCAGCGACAACAGAAATTGAAACTAACATAACGAGGTGGCAACACGAAAAAAAAAAACAGGATGTAAAATAAGAGATGGCAAGAGCGCGAGCCACGCACGGCTCGGTCTTAAACATAAACATAAAAGAAATGAAAGATCATCTGTGCATGCTGTGGTGTCACCGCCAGACACCACACTTGCTAGGTGGTAGCCTTTAAATCGGCCGCGGTCCGTTAGTATACGTCGGAACCGCGTGTCGCCACTGTCAGTGATTGCAGACCGAGCGCCGCCACACGGCAGGTCTAGAGAGACGTACTAGCACTCGCCTAGTTGTACAGCCGACTTTGCTAGCGATGGTTCACCGACAAATTTCGCTCTCATTTGCCGAGACGATAGTTAGCATAGCCTTCAGCTACGTCATTTGCTACGACCTAGCAAGGCGCCATTATCATTTGCTATTTATCTTGTGATGCATGTACCGTCAGACCGATTTTCACCAATTATGGATTAAAGTTAAGTATTCCAGAAGCTACGTACCTTTTTTGCTAGTCTCTATTCCTTTAACTGTTCCAGACCTCACGCCAGCCGGCGTGAGCTTAAACGCGTGCCTTTCGGCTTCCTCTCCTAGGGGCTTGGCTGTCTTGCCAAGTCACAACACATGCAAACTTTTTACGCACAGTTAGGAAGAAACGTAATCTGGCGCATACGACGCCTAGACAACTGCAAACCATAGCTGACTTAAAAGAACTGCAAACGAAACATTTGTGGTGGAGAGTTGCCTGATAATGGGAACTGTATAAATGGTTTTTCTCGTGAAATTCTTGTTTCTTCTCCTTCATTTAGTTCTGAACAGAGTAAATTTCAAGAGTTTGCTCTTTCAGAAATACATTAGAATAGAAAGAAAGTAATAACAGTTATGAGTCAAATGTAACACAAATGAAAGTGACTGGAAAAACCCATGCGCATGATAACTATTTTTGGCCAAATTTCGTATGCGTTCCATGCACCGCTCTTGCCTCTAATACACACCAAAGCGGGCGGCCGACGCAGTTTGGTGTACATGTCTACAGTTACTGTACTTTGCGTAGACCTACTAGTTTTTCATAATACGGCGCTTAAAGCAGACAGGAACGGCTGGTAACAAGTAACGTTACGCACCTTTTATTGTGCCATTAAGGTTTATGGGAGGCTGGCAGAATCTCCAGCAAAATTTCTCGTCGTCTTCTCAATGGCGGTTTATAGTAAAGTGTCCGCTCCATACGTTTAAAGTTTATCTACGATTAACTGCCAAGCGAAATGCTACACTATTGGTTTAAGGCGCAAGGTGTGAATTTAAAACAGTTTTAAGCAATGGTTTAACAATCTGAAGCGTCGCGAACGGTTATCGACTACCGTTCCCCACTCTGGTAAAATTGCTATTCAGCCTGCTTATAGAACATTTACGAGATGATACATAGCATTACCTTCGCCCATCTTATTTTAACGTAGTTGTAATGAAACTGATTTCTGTGTAATCGTATGGAATCAAAGTCAGTAATTTCTTTCTGAGTGTGTGCCAGTTTGCTGATGGACAAGGGAAAGTGAAGTTTCAGCTACTATGTAATCAACCTTCCTAAGAGAGACATAATACGGCTTCCAACCTTACCCCCAATAATCATTTGGATAAATACACAAAAAAACTTTAAAACATTTCTTCTTCCCACTGCCTGTCAGTGAGTTTCATTCCAGTCCAAGTTACTTTCGAACTTTGCTTGCATGCGTATTAGTAATCATTATTTAGCCCATACATAAGATTGAAATATATCTGAAGTTACACTTTTCTCAACACGAAAGTTACGCAACGAAATATTACGAATCCGACTGTTAAGGTGTATCTTCTCACAAGGCTGTTGAACATCAGGGACCACACACGTGAAATTGTTAAGCGAAAAAGGAAATAGGAAATAATCGATTTGTTTACGATCATGAACAAATTACTGAACCCCACAAAAATTAATGCATCTTTTCACGAAGGGACGTGCATCTGTGTTTGTGGTGGGACGTGCAATCAGCACTTCATTTCCATCCTTCAATAGCATGCACCACAATGTCTCGGAACGAGGTTAGTTTCTGACATTAATAACTGAGCGAAAAAGTAAGGCATACGCCCTTATACACCATGCTTCAAATGACAGAAGGCCTTAGGTTGAATGATAAGCCGGATTGTCAAAGATAAATGATGTAGCCAACAACGACAGAGTTTAAGTAATATCAACATAGTCAGTAATTGAGCCACATATTTTTGACAAAGTGATTTCACTGTGTTATTTGTTAATTGAGAACAAATGTGAGCAGCGTAGAAGAACGTTGACTACATACTCATAACGCCACCAGGACACTGAATAGCATGGGGTGCCCAGATTAACAAAGCCATCAGAATTGCTCAGCGATCTCTTTATTATTCTGATAAAAACCTAGGGTTGATTAGAAAGAGTATCCATTCTACGTAAGAACTCATTTCCCCAAAGCTTCAACTATGCTTACTGGGTTGACAAAGGCTAGGTGGAATTCTGCCTACCTTTTTTTTTTTTTTGTGACGAGTCTTCTGATTGGTTTCATGCTGTCCACCTAGAATTACGGTCCTATGCGAACCTCTTCATATCAGAGTAGCACTTGCAACCTACGTCCTCAATTATTTGCTGATTGTATTCCAATCTCTGTCTTCCTCTACAGTTTTTTCCCTCTACAGCTCCCTCTAGTACCACCAAAGTTATTCCCTGTTGTCTTAACGGATGTCCTTTCGTCCTGTCCCTTCCTGTTGTCAGTGATTTCCTCATATTCCGTTCCTCTTCGATTCTAGGCAGAACCTCCTCCTTCCTTACCTTATCAGTCCACCTAATTTTCAGCATTAGTCTGTAGCACCACATCTCAAATGCTTCGATTCTGTTCTGTTCTCATTTTCCGACACATCCAAACGTACATTCTCAGAAATGTCTTCCTCAAATCAAGGCCTAATTTTGATGCTAGTAGACTTCTCTTGGCGAGTAACGCCCTTTTTGCCAGTGCTAGTCTGCTTTTGATGTCCTCCTTGCTCCGCCCATTACGGCATATTTTGCTGCCTAGGTAGGAGAAGTCCTTAATTTCATCTACTTCGTGATCGTCAATCCTGATGTTAAGTTTATCGCTGTTATTATTTCTGCTACTTCTCATTGCTTTCGTCTTTCTTCGATTTACTTTCAATCCATATTCTGTACCACAAATTACGGAACTCAAAATCAATTTTCACGATCTTTCCTTCTTTCGCAAACATTTAGCGCAGGTATTCTTCTTCTCCTTCTCCTCCTCCACGACCACCACACCACCACCATCGTTTTCTTCTTCTTCTTCATCACTGCGTTGTCTCGTTCGGTTACATGTTCGCCATTGTTATATCGGTTGAAGCAGCGTTAGTGAAAGAGGTGCCCGGATGTCAAAATATTTAACGCAGGTATTAGAAATCTAACGCAAATACTCCACAAGCGCGAGTATGAACTGCGGAATAAGTGGATTCGACGCAAATACTTCTCTACGGTAAAACTGATGCTGCATTCTGCTTATTACCGACCTTCCTACGACGAATGGAGTTGACTGCTCATTGTCTCTTGACCAAATGCCTTCTCTCTCAGTATTCGAAGCGCTAACGTCTAGCACATAGTCCAAGAGGGTACAGCAGATCTGTAACTTAGTGCGGACAACATATCACTTTGCCTCGATCGTTTCCGCTAGTTGGCATGTTTTCTGTCATTTTCAACAACGCCCGTTAACTGTGGGTATGCGGAAACATGTGATCTTTAAATCATCTGTAACATTCGCGCACAAGGGATGCGAAATGTAACCTTCGTTTCCCACACTGTGGCATTTATGAATGTAACACTTGTACCAGGTGCAAGATACGTGGTGGATTCTGATTGCAATATCCGTGCCCATTTCTTCTGCTACAAATGGAGGAATTTGCTTACTTGTTGTCTTGTAAAGACGACTTGTTGTCTATGTCCTGATTGGTTTCTTCATCGCTGGCCGCAGACGCTAACGTGCATGCGGTGAACACTAATAACAGAATGACAAAAAGTCTCAACGTAAGTAAAATGAGAATGCCACCTGATTATCTTATATTCACAAAATCACATAATCAGGGATACGATTTCTAGAGCCAGTCTAGCATTAATATTCACAGCAACGTTTCTGGACACTAATCAACATTTCCCGAGCACCACAGAACTTCTCTGATAATACTTCACACAATTGTAAGATTTAACACGAGTTCACATACGTACATACGTTTTCCAAGGCAACGCATCGCACTGTGCCTGTGACTTACCATTGTCCCTCTACCACTACCTTCCGTCGGCCGAGATGGCGGAGCGTTTCTAGGCGCTACAGTCTGGAACCGCGCGACCGCTACGGTCGCAGATTCGAATCCTGCCTCGGGCATGGATGTGTGTGATGTCCTTAGGTTAGTTAGGTTTAAGTAGTTCTAAGTTCTAGGAGACTGATGACCTCAGCAGTTAAGTCCCATAGTGCTCAGAGCCATTTGAACCACTACCTTCCGCGATGTAAAGTCACACCCGATGACTCGCTACACCAGAACGCCAGGGATAACACTGCTGTGCGTCTTAAAAACATGCGACCTGTCCTGAGGTCTTACCCACACTCGCTGGTGATGTTTAAGAGGGGTATTGGAGAAGTGGTGCATTTCGTCGCGGAACACAATGCGACGCCAGACGTCAGTAGTCTATGCTTAGCTGTCGTGGCACTACTCCAAACGCAGGCGTTTGCACTGCAGTGTTAGCGGCAGCCTCCGCATGGGACATTTATTCCCTAGTCCAACTGCTGCTAGTTTCAGTCTTGGATGACAAAGAATGATGCAGTGAGTGCAGTACTTGTTCTCAGATGGTGGGCGCAGATGTGAAGACTTTATGAAGCGCTTAGCACACAATATAGCGATCCTTCCTTGTGGTCGTGAGACGTGGTCGACCAGTTGGCGACGAGCAAGCCTGCCCTCACCTTTGCATGTAGACCTACAGCGAGCCAGCCATCCAAGTGGAGACTCACGATGGTGGCCCCTTTCAAACTCTTGTCAGGTGCTGATAACGCTGTGTCACACGAGTACATGGCATTTCCCTGTCCTTCACAGTGATCGCTCAAAATCTGTGATAGGGTAAGCTGTCGTCAGCACACTGGTCGGCAAAGAGGTTGGAAGAAGATCGATAATAGGCGCTGAATCGATTGCGCCTGTCAGGAGAGAGGCCAAAGACAGACTCACAAGCAACACGCCGACAACGCCCTCTCGACCGCCAGTATTTAGGTCACCGCCGTAGACTGGAGGCCCAATCAGTCGTAGTCAGAGTTGCAACCCTAGTGAGAGTTACAGTCACAGTCGCAATCAAGTCTCAGTTTCAGGCTGAACATTGTGACCAGTGTAGTGTTTATAGCGGGACTTGTACTTCAGTAGCAGTGAGGCTGACATGGAGTGTTACAGAAGAGCTTGTATCACAACATATCGACTAGCTTAAAGATAAGTAGTAGTTCTTGTTCTTATGAAGAAAGAGCTCTGTTAATACATGTCTGCAGTTGTGTTATAGTAAGAGGATACTGGCCACCAAACAACATCCTCTCCTTGCTTCCCACGGTACAAGAATCTACAGTGGCAATGACAGCACAAAAAATCTAGCACAGTTCACGCTCCTTACACATCTCACCAGACCTGTTAACAGCAGTAAACACGAACAATACTAATACTTTCTAGTTGCCATTCCACCTGTCATACAGAACTGCATCTCCAATCATTTACATTTCCTTGGATAGTGTGTATTGGTGCTAACGTCCGGGAATCATAGCAAAACATCTGCATACAGTAAGACAGAATTGAAAGAAGTGATTTATTTTACAAAATACCTTTACAGGCCTTCAATATAATTTCCATTCTTGCTTATGATAGCTGCCCAACGTTTTGGAAACTTCTGTATTCCGGATAGGGAGCCTTCACTGTTGATCTCCCTGCATACTCAAGCCACCTCACTGGAAGATTCATTTATTGTATCAAAACATTTTCCACGGACTTAGTCCTTTAGTTTGGTATACAAATCAAAGTCTGGTGGGCTCATATCAGGACCGTTTGGTGCGCGGGGAAGGATTTACCATCCATATTTGTCGAGCGTTTTTCTCACTGGTAAGGTAGTATGCGGCCTTGCATTATCGCGCAAAACGAGAACAACGGCTACAAGCATGTCAGGCCTTCTTTGACGAATTTTCGGGCGCAAAACATTTTTTGCAAAAACAGATTGTAGCAACGCACCTGTTATCGAGGTCCACTCTATTTCTATCTATGATCCCATTCACGCCACACGCAAAGATCATAATCAGTTTCACCTTTGATTGTTGGCGGCGATTTTTTTTTTTTTTCAGTCGTGTAGATCAGAACTTTTCTACTGTGAGGAGTGAGACTTCAGTTCCGGCTCAAAACTCGTATACGAGTTTCATAAAGTGCAACACTCCTTTCCAGAAAAATTTCTCCTTCTGTTCGACAACTCCGAAGTAGTTCTTCCACGATTCTTTCACGCCCTGCTTTCTGTTCTTCACTCAGATGATGCGGAATCCACCTGACATCAATTTCTGTCATGTGTAAAATGCATATTTGAACCATCAGCTATTTTTATTTTACACCCAAACATTTACCGGTTTCTGTCTTGGACCATCTTCACGGATGAAGGGTTAAAATGGCTTAAGCCATCATACTACATTAGCCATTACTTAAAATGTGTAGTGCATGCCATGAATCTAAATATATGACACAGAACTTTAAAAGCCAGCAGTGTACTCCTCTGTATACATTTAGTATTCGTATGTTGACTCTTAAAGTTCAGTGTCATAAATTTACATTCATGGCATGCACAACACATTTTAAGTAATGACTAAGCTTAAGCCATTTTAACCCTTCATCCGTGAAGATGGTCCAAGACAGAAACCTGTAGATGTGTGGGTGTAAAATAAAAACAGCTGATGGTTCAAATATGCATTTATACATTATTTAACGGCAATTGACAGTAAACTTCCAAAAATGTTTAAAACATCGGTCTTTTTTAGCTTTCCAGGTATGATTCTTTAAACTGAAGTAACAGACATTCTGCCTTCAAACGCAATTTCCTCACAAATTTTTCGTCGATCCTCTATCAAAATATCATTAACAATACTCTCACAGGTGTAGTCTATAGCAGTTGACGATCTCCCATATCTTGGGTTGTCTTCAGAGCTTACCCAACCTTGACGGTAACGAGTAGCCCATCGTGTTAGTGTGCTACGATCCAAAACATTATTTCAACACATCTGTATCTCAAACCGCTGTAGGTTTACGTTGGTTTCTTTACACGTAGGAGTTCGATTTTGATGCAGGAACGCTAGTCGCTACGTGTAATCCGACCTGACTCGGTTTCAGCTGCCATTTTAAAACTGTATTACAAATAAGAAACATACGACTGTCATGCCTAATGTCTCGCTTCATCACGTTACCGTAACGGTCGAACGTGCGCAGTGTGCAGGATTTTTGAAATCACCCCTCGTACACAGATCTCCGAACATGTCTTCTGGGCGCTTACCTTTTTTTTCAGGCAGAGTAAACAGGAAAGCACAAATAGCTATCCAGTCATTTTCAATAAAGTTTTGACTGCACATTTTGGAATATACCACCACCAAGTAGGTTTATTTTAATTAAAATACGATAGATAGTTTACAAGTATATTATTTGTGGCAACAAGTTTTATGTATATGACATCAATTTCACGTTAATTTAAGTAAGTCTACGTGTTGGTAGCGCTATAATCTTCCGAAACTTTTACAAGAAATGTAAATAAAAATTTTTTGATGTTGCTGAACAAAAATCATACAGAGTTTTTTGAGGGAACACATCGCCATTTGATTGTTTTACTGTTTGTTTAAATACAATCCAGGTTTCGGCCTTTTATGCCTTTTTCAGGTGTTTGATTTCATGTCTTTAACATATACTACTGACCATTAAAATTGCTACACCACGAAGATGACATGCTGCAGACGCGAAATTTAGCCGACAGGAAGAAACTGCTGTGATATGCAAATGATTAGCTTTTCAGAGCACGCATAAGGTTGGCGCCGGTGGCGACACCTACAACGTGCTGACATGAGGAAAGTCTCCAAGCGATTTCTCATACACAAACGGCAGTTGACCAGCGTTGCCTGATGAAACGTTGTTGTCATGCCTCGTGTGAGGAGGAGAAATGCATACCATCACGTTTCCGACTTTGATAAAGGTCGGATTGTAGCCTATCGCGATTGCGGTTTATCCTATCGCGACATTGCTGCTCGCGTTGGTCGAGATCCAATGACTGTTAGCAGAATATGGAATCGGTGGGTTCAGGAGGATAATGCGGAACGCCGTGCTGGATCCCAGCGGCCTCGTATCACTAGCAGTCGAGATCACAGGCACCTTACCCGCATGGCTGTAACGGATCGTGCAGCCACGTCTCGATACCTGAGTCAACAGATGGAGACGTATGCAAGACAACAATCATCTGCACGAACAGTTCGACGACGTTTGCAGCAGCATGGACTATGAGCTCGGAGACCATGGCTGCGGTTACCCTTGACACTGCATCACAGACAGGAGCGCCTGCGATGGTGTACTCAACGACGAACGTGGGTGCACGAATGGCAAAACGTCATTTTTTCGGATGAATCCAGGTTCTGTTTACAGCATCATGATGGTCGCATCCGTGCTTGGCGACATTGCGGTGAACGCACATTGGAAGCGTGTATTCGTCATCGCCATACTGGCGTATCACCCGGCGTGATGGTATGGAGTGCCATTGGTTACACGTCTCGGTCACATCTTGTACGCATTGACGGCACTGTGAACAGTGGACGTTACATTTCAAATGTGTTACGACCCGTGGCTCTACCCCTCATTTGATCCCTGTGAAACCCTACATTTAAGAAGGATAATGCACGACCGCATGTTGCAGGTCCTGTACGGGCCTTTATGGATACAGAAAATGTTCGACTGCTGCCCTGGCCAGCAGGTTTTTCAGATTTCTCAACTGGCTCGTCACAATACGCCAGTCACTACTCTTGATGAACTGTGGTATCGTGTTGAAGCTGCATGTGCAGCTGTACCTGTACACGCCATCCAAGCTCTGTTTGACTCAATGCCCTGGCATATCAAGGCCGTTATTACGGCCGAAGGTGGTTGTTCTGGGTACTGATTTCTCAGGATCTATGCATCCAAATTGCGTGAAAATGTAATCACATGTCAGTTCTAGTATAATATATTTGTCCAATGAATACCAGTTTATCTTCTGCTTTTCTTCTTGGTGTAGCAATTTTAATGGCCAGTAGTGTATATTGCAGAACACGAATACGTTGTCAACCTCTAAGTTGGCAAGTGTCCCGCAACACATGTTAAAGACATAAAATCAAATATTGAAAACGGCATAAAAGGCTGAAACCTGGGTTGTATTTAAATATACAATAAAACAATCAAATGGCGGTGTGTCCCTTAAACTATTAAAATAAATAAGAGTGACTTGTTAGAGTTATGTGTGTATGTCTTTTGATTGACAAGAAATTAAGCCACCTACTGATGATATGTTGCATCGTAGACGCAGTCCGAACCCTAACTGTGATGCTCGTAACTACTTTGTACGTTTAAGCTTTGTTTAGCTCTGCAGCCGAGAAGTTTCTTGCAATTCCGAGAGAGGACAGGACACGGGAACTATTGCGCCGTCTGTCCCTCCGCATGTGGAAGGGAAGCCGGGCTGCGAATGCCTTACGTGAGCGCGTCATTACGACTAATTGGACATCAATTACGCAACCGAATAGCAGCCACAACCAAGTTGCGGGCAGGACTCTGTTTGTGACATGTGCGTGGCTCGCTCTTATCACTCAACGTTCACTTACAAGGAGTCGTTAGTAATTAGGAAAATCGTAGTAGCCCACTAAAAAGCAGTTAAGTAGAATATTAATACGGGTTAAAGACAGAGAGGCGAAGAGGACGTGGAAAGGTTAAAACTATAGAAAATTAGCATTCGGCGTTGTTGAGAAATCTTGCAACTTTTCGTGCTTGTAACTACAGAGTTTATACCTACTCTCCAACGTCGCAGTTTATACTGCAGTTACGAAAAGCTGATCATCGTCTGCGCAAGATCGGTAAGCAAATTGCTGAGGCAACATTGGACGATTGATCAATGGCGGTGACGAGACATATACCGGCTGAACTGGAACACCAACAAACTTTCAGAGGTGGCAGTATGGACTGAAACAAGAAAAAAAATATAGATAGTATACATGGGCTTTAAAATGCATACCTCAAGAGCTACTAGCACCTGTGCAGTAGAATGTGTTTCTCATTAGCGAAGTTGGGCTCATAGCTGTAAGATAGGAACTTCAGAGTCCCTTTTTACTCGACGTTTGTTTCCTATTTTGGTTCATACTACCGTACCTCTAAATACGAAAAGCAAAGAGCTTTCAGTAGAAGAGATGTGTCTAACAATAGCAAAGATGAACAAGTGCTCACAGCTCTCAATTAAAGCCTTTTAGAGACCATCTTTACTGGACATTTTCTTGTTGTTTTGGTTGATACTACCACCACCGAAAGTTTGCCAGTGGAGTTGTGGTTCACCCTGTATATGCATTCATAGACATGGGAGATGGAGACATGACGTTTTAACACACACACACACACACACACACACACACACACACACACACACATACATACATACATACATACAAACAAACAAAAGTAGAGAGTAACAGAGAATTAGAGGATAACACAGTCCGCAGCTCGTGGGATAGTGGATAGCGTTCCTGCCTCTGGATCGTAGGGTCCGAGTTCAATTCCCGACGCTACGGTCGCAGGTTCGAATCCTGCCTCGGGCATGGATGTGTGTGATGTCCTTAGGTTAGTTAGGTTTAACTAGTTCTAAGTTCTAGGCGACTGATGACCTCAGAAGTTAAGTCGCATAGTGCTCAGAGCCATTCAATTCCCGACCCGGTCGGTGATTTTCTCCGCCTGGGGATTGACTGTTTATGTTGTCCTCGTCGTCATCCGCGAATCTGGCGAGAGTCGACAATGAAAAGATAACCACGAAGCTGAACACCCCACGAACCAAATATCATGACTAGGCTATTAGAGTTATACAGAATTCCATTCACTTGCTTGTTTATTCGAGGCATGTTGCCACGGGATGGTAAGCCCGTAGTTCTTCAGTACTGAGAACATTGGATATTTTTCTTATTCCGTCCTCTCACTTTGACATAAAATTGAGCTGTAATGGTTACCAGTTTCGGGCTGACACGAGAATTCTCAAACCACACACCTTACTATTAACCATAAATATCCGTAGAGTACGGTGTCAAAAGGCACAAAGTATATAGTGGCCAACAAGTATCCTCATTCATCTTAGACTATTCGTTGCTACTGACTGAAACGACCAGTGTTTACCAGTAGCAACGGACGGATAGTCAAAGATCAATGAGGGGGTACTTGTTGGCCGCTCTATATTTCTTTGAAGTCAGTACCGCCATTAGATTGTTGTTTATTTTCAATGTTACATTACACTTACACAGTCATGATTTCGGCTTCAAAGTGCCATTATCAAGTGTTTTTAGTGTTATGAATTGCCTAATATGGCACACTGACTTATTAAAATACACTATTAGACACATTGCCTAAGAGTCGATATTTCTGGCAGAGCCTACTGCTTTGTTTTATTACTGGGTACACCATTTTGACGCAAGTGTAATGTAACACTGCAAATAAACAACAGCCTAATGGCGATACTGACTTTAAAGAAATATATTACGCCTGTGGCCCCGCATTATGAAAAATGATTAAACTATACACTTCGCTGGGCCTTTTTGGCACCGCGTTCTGCAAATAATTACGATTCACAGCAACGTATGTGGTTTGAGGATGGGTGTGTCAGCCCGAAACCAGTAACCACTACAGCTGAATTTTGTATCAGTGCAACCGAGATGCACGAAATAAAAAAATTATCCAATTTCCTCATTCAGTTACTGCCACCAGAAAAAGAAACACTCATCCGTGAAGAGGGTCCTTGCATTAGCACTAAAATACGGAAGCAAAACATGACTAGAAATTACGATTAAAGTCATCAATGAACCATTTCGCGAGCCCTTCTTCTGTTCCACTTTTATGCTTCCTTATCTTTTTTTCTTTGGTAACCTACATCTGAAAAGCCTGTAGAGTAATTCTTGTTACGTCGAACAAACACACAGTGCAAGGTCTTTAATTAAGAGAGAGATATTCCCTTTCGTGACGCTGTTCTCTTAATTAAACAAAGGAAGATCAACACGATGCGGCAGGTGAGCTGCAGGCACGGTGTCCGTGGCTTGCGTGATTGTATTTTTACACGGTTTCCGTCTCAGATACCATTCAGTCCCACCATCAGGTAAAAACAAGTATCCGGAAGTGCTGTGATTAGACAGTGACATGAGGAAGCAGCTCTCATGTCACGACATAAATTTAAAAAAAATTGCCTGTACAAGACTGCAGTTTCACAGAAGATGCGGACCGACGGAAAAGCATTCGCACTAAAAAAAAAAAATACTGCCACCGCTACCTGTAATTTGATGACTACATGAAGTAACTTACCAATATTGTTAATCGATATTTACATAAATTGCTGATTATTGGAATTGGAGGTAGATGCCTGTTCGAAGGCTTTCTCCATTTCGAAGAATTCATGAAATGTGAGAGAGCTAGGATCTCGAAATGGTGAAGGTGCTGACCATCTAGAAAATAATAATTTTCATTAGCTTTATTTATTTACCAAAGAGGCCAAATTTGTACTGAAAAAGGTAAGCAATACTTATTTGCCTTAGCCTTAAAGGAACAGTACAGACAGATTAGCAAAATTTTCAGTAAGAGTTTCTATTGTAGTACAGGATATTTGTTTTCTAAAGCCGCTCGGGGTAGCCGTGCAGTCTAGGGCATCTTGTCACAGTTGTGCGGCTCCCCTCGTCAGAGGTTCGAGTCCTCCCTCGAGCATGGGTGTCTGTGTTGTCCTTAGCGTAAGTTAGTATAAGTTAGATTAAGTAGTGCGTAAGCCTAGGGACCGATGACCTCAGCAGTTTGGTCCCATAGTCCTTACCACAAATTCCCAATTTTTCTTCTCTTAATTATATTCAGACAAATTCTTTGAACCCTGTAAACATTACTGAATTCTTCCAGAGACACTTACTGAATTAAACAATAGATTTTAAATAAGAATAAAACGTCAAGAGACCCAGTATAACAGACTATTTGACTCCTACATGCCTCTAAAATTAGGAAAGGTAGCGCAGACAAATCATCAAGCGTTAGCAACTACACTACCGGGGAAGAAACAGTACACGCGTTCAGAGGTTTCCAGTTCACACAAGATTTATTGTTGCAACAATGCACGTGGAGTGTGTGAAATCTTATGGGACTTAACTGCTAAGGTCATCAGTCTCTAAGCTTACACACTACTTAACCTAAATTATTCTAAGGACAAACACACACACCCAAGCCCGAGGGAGGACTCAAACCTCCGCCGAGACCGGCCGCACAGTCCGCGCGGGGAAATGATTACATTTCCAGAACACTAGCACAAGCTAGTGAGGGATGGGAAAAACCCACCGTGGTGCAACAACAGAGCTAGGAAACTACTGCGAAAGCAAAGAGAGCTTCACTGCAAATTTAAACGCAGCCAAAACCTCTTAGACAAACCGAAGTTAAACGATGTCAAAGTTAGCGTAAGGAGGGCTATGCGTGAAGCGTTCAGTGAATTCGAAAGAAAAATTCTATGTACCGACTTGACAGAAAATCCTAGGAAGTACTGGTCTTGCGTTAGATCAGTAAGTGTATCGAAACCGCATATCCAGACACTCTGGGATGATGATGGCATTGAAACAGAGGATGACACGCATAAAGCCGAAATACTAAACACCTTTTTCTAAAGCTGTTTCACAGAGGAAGACCGCACTGCAGTTCCTTCTCTAAATCCTCGCACGAACGAAAAAATGGCTGACATTGAAATAAGTGTCCAAGGAATAGAAAAGCAACTGAAATCACTCAACAGAGGGAAGTCTACTGGATCTGACGGGATACCAATTCGATTCTACACAGAGTACGCGAAAGAACTTGCTCCCCTTCTAACAGCCGTGTACCGCAAGTCTCTAGAGGAACGGAAGGTTCCAAATGATTGGAAAAGAGCACAGGTAGTCCCAGTTTTCAAGAAGGGTCGTCGTGCAGATGCGCGAAACTATAGGCCTATATCTCTGACATCGATCTGTTGTAGGATTTTAGAACCTGTTTTTTGCTCGCGTATCATGTCATTTCGCCGGCCGTGGTGGCCGTGCGGTTCTAGGTGCTCCAGTCCGGAGCCGCGCAGCTGCTACGGTCGCAGGTTCGAATCCTGCATCGGGCATGGGTGTGTGTGATGTCCTTAGGTTAGTTAGGTTTAAGTAATTCTAAGTTCTAGGGCACTGATGACCACAGCAGTTGAGTCCCATAGTGCTCAGAGCCAAGCCATCATGTCATTTCTGGAAACCCAGAATCTACTCTGTAGGACTCAACATGGATTCCGGAAACAGCGATCGTGTCAGACTCAACTCGCTTTATTTGTTCAAGAGACCCAGAAAATATTAGATACGGGCTCCCAGGTAAATGCCATTTTCCTTGACTTCCGGAAGGCGTTCGATACAGTTCCGCACCGTCGCCTGATACACAAAGCAAGAGCCTAAGGAACATCAGACCAGCCGTGTGGCTGGATTGAAGAATTTTTAGCAAACAGAACACAGCATGTTGTTCTCAATGGAGAGACGTCTACAGACGTTGCATGGGGGCTTATTTAAATTTATGTGATTGAAAATACTTTTGTAACTGTCTGTCCGATTACGTAAGTCTCGTAAACGGTTGGCCCTGACTAGAATTATTACGCAATCTGACTGCAAAGAACAATGTAAGAAAATTTCCGTAAACACAGTTAATTAATTAAGACCCCAGCAACTATAAAAATCTACGAAACCAATGAGCACAAGAGTAACTGTTCTGTATGTGGGAGTGTGACTCAACGCCCACATCTGGCACGGTTCTTTTCCAACAAGACAAGAATTTTGATACCAATTATACTGACGTGACAAAAGAAATTTAGAAAAACTATAATTACGCAAGAAAACCAAAATTCACTCTAATACAAGAACACGAGCCAGATGCTTTGTTGACTGAACCTGTAGTGACACATTATTTCAGATACACAACTAATAAAGGAACATTATAAATTTTACCTTCATATATATTGACGAAATGCACTCATTACAATAACATCTGCTATCTCTCCCATCAAATAACTGCATAAAACATAGAACACACTTTACTACAACATCTTACTCCAACTTCACGACAACCACGAGCTCTTAACACACACTGTCCTCTACGAGCTCTCTTCTAGCACTGACTGCTATGAACTCTCGACAACCACTGACCTCTACAATCTCATAACAAGCACTGTGGAGGCGGCTTAATAGTACTCTTTGGCGCACTCTCTGGCGCAGTGGCACAGTGTAGCCACCTTTCATATGCCCCTCTTCCACAGGCCAGAATTTGATGGTATTTTTGCCAGCATTGGTGGTGAAAATACCACCAAATTCGTCCAGAAAAATACAGACAAAAATAAAAGATAATATTAATACCTAAATATCACATAATTAGTTAAAAATTTTGGCTTTGCACTGACCTTTTACTAACCTAATATATGAAATACAGTAAGCAATACAACTTCTTTTCATACATGTGACTTTACATAATAGTTTACACAATATACAAAAAATCAGTTTATACAAATGTTCACATAAAATGCTTTCAATGATTAGTTTATACAAAAAAGACACTAACAGGTGACATCTTTTCAGTAGAAGCAGTCCATCAGTTGCACCCAGTAAAGTTTAGCAGGTACACCCAGCAACAAGTAACATTAGTTCAGTAGAAGCAGTTCATCAGAAGCACCCAGCAATGCTGAGTAGGTGCAGACAGCAACAAGTGACTTCATTTCAGTAGAAACAGTTCATCAGTTGCACCCAGCAATGTTGAGTAGGTGCAGACACCAACAAGTGACATCATTTCAGCAGAAGCAGTTCCATCTGTGGCACCCAGTAAAGTTGCAGAGGTACACACAGCAACAAGTCACATTAGTTCAGTAGAAGCAGTTCATCAGAGGCACCCAGCAATGTTGAGTTGGTGCAGACAGCAACAAGTGACTTCATTTCAGTAAAAACAGTTCATCAGTTGCACCCAGCAATGTTGAGTAGGTGCAGACAGCAACGAGTGACTTCATTTCAGTAAAAACAGTTCATCAGTTGCACCCAGCAATGTTGAGAGCAGGTGCAGACACCAACAAGTGACGTCATTCAGTAGAAGCAGTTCCATCTGTGGCACCCAGTAATATTGAGTAGGTGCAGACAGCAACAAGTGACTTCATTTCAGTAAAAACAGTTCATCAGTTGCACCCAGCAATGTTGAGCAGGTGCAGACAGCAACAAGTGACTTCATTTCACTAAAAACAGTTCATCAGTTGCACCCAGCAATGTTGAGTAGGTGCAGACAGCAACGAGTGACTTCATTTCAGTAAAAACAGTTCATCAGTTGCACCCAGCAATGTTGAGTAGGTGCAGACAGCAACGAGTGACATTATTTCAGTAGAAGCAGTCCATTAGTGGCATCAGCAATGTTGATCAGATGCAGACAGCAACCAGTGACACCATTTCAGTAGGAGTAGTCCATCAGTTGCACCCAGCAATGTTGAGCAGGTGCCGACAGCAACAAGTGACATTATTTCAGTAGAAGCAGTCCATCATTAGCACCCAGCAATGTTGAGCAGGTGCAGATAGCAAAAAGTCACATCTCTCAGCAGAAGCAATTCCATCAAATTCACTAGCACTGATCACTCTGTTCATCAGCAGAAATTAAACACGACCAAATGTCACACATCATGTTGAAAAGTGCAGGTAACAGTTCAGAATATTTATCTTCACTAATCAGACAGTTCAGGCATGAACAATAGTTTGAATGCACATACAAATGCTTTTACAGTAAGATACAAATCATAACAAACACACAAATGATGTCAGATAATTGTCCTATTAACTATTACAATACACAAATACCAGTAAACCTATAATATTTATGGGTGTCAGTGCAAGCCACTACAAACAAATAAAATAATATTTAGGAGATAGGTGGTTAGGATTAGTAAAGGAAAACACACAGAACACACTCACTCATCTCTCATCCACCTTAAGTACTACTGTGTAATTGAATAGTGTTAACTGTGTAAATGTAATTCTGTCAAAATCTGATGTTCATCATGTGTATCAAGTAGTAGTGGCAGCAATGTATAACAGTCAATAATAGTTAGGTCAACGTCATAGTCATCATGTCAAGACCAATGTTTGCCAAGCCAGATCAAATGTACTGTTGCTGAACAACTGTCAGTGAGCCACGATATGCAATTACTTCCTCTCTCCAAAAAAAAGTATATACTGCTTAGTGATTTAACAAGTGTGTGTATAGACTGTCTTCTTTCTACTTTAGTGTTTTAGTCTGCTCTCTTCATCCTCTTTGTTCCATAAGACCAACAAAAAAAAAATATGCTCCTCACTTACTTTACCTCTTATCCACCAAAACTCCAATAATCATCAGCATCACATAATCTCAATAATACCTCAATAATACGTCGATAAATGTAAACCTCAGCACCAATATCACCTTACCTCTTGTCCACAAACAACTTCATATACTCTCAATACCTATAATAATACATCGATAAATATAAACCTCATTGCCAATATCATCTCACTTCCAACACAACTCTTTCCTCTAGTCAGTCTCCTTGAACAAGTACAGATAAAATCCTAATGCAACTTCAATTCAGCATCCCATACAATCCGAAGACACATTGCCAACACACAACCTCTGTGTAATCCATCTGACCCAAATTTTCTACTCATTATAAATTATAAGATACATTTTGGTTCCTTGTCCATCATTAAATAAAAGAAATGCATACCTGACCTCTAACAGACTTAGTTCGAATAACTCTCAGTAATTACGTACGATTACGGAGTGTGAATGATCATAATATTTCACAGTGTGTACACCACTTCAAGAATTATGGCAAACAGAAGCAAACATGTGGAGCATTTCTTGTGTCAAGTGTCACTTCCTATTTCAATTGCTCACGAAAATGCAGTGTAATAACTGTTAATGGTCTAAACCTAGTTTTGGTCTGTCATGTCGTTAGCCTCCTTCCTATTAGCATAAATTTATACAGCCTCCACAAAACCTCCAGCTCGTGTGACTTCAATGACTTTCTTGTACTAATGTCGTTCGTCGAATTATAGCAGTGAATTTTCTTATCTTAAAAATATAAGGCACTGAGCGTAAGCAAAACTCGCAATAGCGAGTAAATATACCAGTAGAGAACAAAATGTCAACAAGTGGATGCAGCACAATTCCTACAACGAGGCTCTGCCAACCGAACAATCTATAATTAATACCACAGTGTAACCTAAACTCTATGTTTATACACAGTATATCAGCATTTCTATACACCAAATTAAAGAGCAGTTATGGCAACAAAACAGAAATGTGTAAATATGTAATCCATACGCATAGCAGTAAACATATATCTTACGTAATAAACAGGTCATTAGCATCATATCAGCATAAGCAAATAAATATTCATATGTCATCTTAATAAGCAAACATGAAGGCACAAGCAGATAAATCACAAAGTATAACTTACATAACTAAACTCATCAGCACAATAAATCAGGTTACAATTATAATTCAAATAAATAAGCACAGCAGGCACATAATAAAAAAATATGACATCAGTGAAAAAGCATAGCACCCAAGCGATGCATAATCTATACAAGTCACAACCCAGTTCATTAATCAATAATTGTCAAAATCAGTCAGTGAAAAAGCATAGCAGCCAAGCGATGCATAATATACACAAGTTACAACCCAGTTCATTAATCAATAATTGTCGAAATCAGTAAATGTACACAAGCACGTCGCTTCACAAGTAAATCCATAGAACATAAAATTAGCACAAAGTATGAATCACGTAATCGCGAGCAGCAAATTACGTCTAAAGTACGTACCTATGTGGAAATATGTTACCTGAAAAATAAACTCAATTAATAGTTACCCTTTTTTAGTTAATTAGTTTCTTCTTGGAAATTACATTCTTCCTGAAAATTTCTCGATAGCAGGTCGTCTTAACGTCGGAGACACACAGAGTTTACCTGAAGTTCTTAAATATTTTATAGAACCGTATCCTGCAAAATACTGAATGTTAATAACAGAATTCATCAAGTCACTATAGCTTTATACTGAATTTAGTCGGAGAAATTAAACTGTGTGTTTGTTTACGGCTGTCAGTGCATTCGCACTGAGCGCTCGATCAGCTGTGGGCGCGTGACGTATTTTATACAACCGTATCCTGCAAAATACTGAATGATAATAACACAATTCAACAAATCCTTATAGCTTTATACAGAATTTAGTCGGAGAAATTAGACTGTGTATTTGTTTACGTCTGTCAGTGCATTCGCACTGAGCGCTCGATCAGCTGTAGGCGCGTGACGTAGGAAGTCATTGTTCGCGGTCAACGACTGCCTTGTGCGGCGCGCAGACTTCACTGTTGCTTTGAGTATGTGCCGCCGCCAAAACACAGCGCGGTATCCTTGTACTCTCTGCATGTTTACATGTAGCTGTTAGTTTCTCTAAAGTATGTTATTCCACAAAAATTTTAACGTTTGATATATGATGCATTCCTTTAGAGCGTCGAGATTTAAGAGTTTCTACTTCAACAGTGTTATCATGTATAATTTTGCGAATTCTATATGGACCGTTATAAAGCAGAAAAAAATTTGCGACACAAGCCTCTTCCTTTATGAGACAAACGATGGGACTTAATTAATACCTTTTGACCAACCGACAAGATTTTTGAACGACCAGGACGTCTAGCTGATTTCTCTCTTCTTGCAGCCGCAGATGCAATATTTCGTAGAGCCATGTTCACAACTTCAGAATGCCGCAGTTTCCGTGAAGGCGGAAAAGGAACGATTTCAGAAATGCGATTTGTTGGTACTTTATTTTTTAATATCAATAGAGGCGGTAAAGAAGTTGAATCATTAGGGAGTTCATTCAGAATGTTTTGAAAAATATGAAGATACTGATCCCAAGTTCTGTGATTCTGATGACAATAAAGACGGCACAATTTATTGATTTCCTTCATCCATCTCTCTGAAGCATTAGATTGAGGGTGAAAAAGTGAAATGAAAATTGGTTTGATTTTACGACGCTGTAGAGTACGAAGCCAAATTTTAGAACGAAACTGTGATCCATTATCTGATATAACCTTATCAACGTGACCGACTTCTTTAAGAAAATGTTTGATAAAAGCGTTAGATACTGAACGAGCTGTTGCTTTGCGTAAAGGTGTAAAACACACATATTTTGATGTCAGTTCCACTGCTACGAAAATGTACGCAAAACCATTAGTAGAACGAACCACTGGACCGAACAAATCGACTGCAGCCATCTCCTTTAATTTCGCTGGAATGATGGGAAACAACGGTGCTCTGTGAGAAATCGTTGGAGGCTTAGCCATTTGACATAATTTGCATTTGGCAAGAACAGATCGAATACGTTTTTCCATATTATTGAAGTAACAATTTTCTCGTAATTTGTGAAAGCATTTTCTGGGACCAAAGTGCGCATAACTGAAATGTGTGTACCAAACCAATTTATTGACCCACTCATCAGGAATACAAACTAACCAAACGAAGCTGTCGACCGATTTTCGTTTAAAAAGAACCTTCCAGATCGATCGCAAAAACGAGGTGTGGCCAAATCGTCCAATTTAACAAAGCGTCTAGGAAAATTAGAGACACCAAGGAAACTACGAACATCACGTTTTGTGGTAGGAACAGCATAATTACGAATAGCGTCTAATTTCTCTGGATCAGGAAGAATACCTTCTGTAGAAATAATGTGACCGAGAAATTTCGCCTGAGAACGACCAAATTCAGATTTTTCCAAGTTCACTGTCATGCCAACTCGTGCAAAAATACGTAATAATGAATCCAAAATTTTGTTGTGCTCACTCCAAGAACGTTTAGCAATAAGAATGTCATCAACATAAGAAGTAATGTTGTCACGAAGATAAACAGGTAACATTTAGTTTAAACTGCGAATGAATGCTGCAATAGGTACAGTAAGTCCAATCGGTAATTTCCAAAGTCACTTTTGGGTAAAACAGTCATATCCGGTTATTGTTCACTTACTCACTAGATAGATTGATAGTCGAAGAGTTGTTTTGACAGATGCAAAGAATAGTAAAAGAGTAGGCAGCGGTACAGAAAACTAAAAGAGAAATAGCACCACTACAGCTCGGGGCCCTATGCTCGCTACCACACATATTCACTTAGAGTAGTGAATCCCCTGAGGACTTTAATAGGTTCAAACAGTAATTTTCGAAATCTCATTTTGGGTAAATTGTCATATCCGGTTATCGTTTATCTACTGTCTAGATAGATTGATAGTAGAAGAGCTGGTTTGACAGATACAAAGAATAGTAAAAGAGTAGGCAGCGGTACAGAAAACTAAAAGAGAAATAGCACCACTACAGCTCGGGGCCCTATGCTCGCTACGGCACATATTCACTTAGAGTAGTGAATCCCCTGAGGACTTTAATAGCTGCACATAATTTCTAGTTTGTGACTTAGTGGCACATCTGGCGGAAGTGCGTACATAATTTGATCTAACCATGCACATGGATGGATGTCATTCTTAGAATTGTGGAAGATCTTAAATTTCCGGACAGTCAAAAAGTGTTTATAATCAAAGTTTTCGCCTCGTGGCGACAAAGACCTACCGCGTCTGTCCCAGTCCGAATGTCGATTATTGTAAAGTTCGCGCGCCTGGCGCTCTCTTGTTGCATCCCGTAAATGAAACAAATTATTTTCTTCAAACCCCTCTGCTATCTGTGATTCTAAGTTCCTTCTACTGTCCTTTCCTACTATTTCGCCTTCTATTTGTTTGACGTGCTTTTTTAAAGCCTCAAATTCCTTTTTCACGCGTTCATTAAATTTTCCCTGATTCTCAACATGCTTATTTATGTTCTGATACTCTTCGGTTTCTGCAAATGGTAATAGGGCTGTATCATCCGAATCTCTGTCCCCATGTAAACTAATATTTGTCAATTTATCTGAAATCTCCTCAACTCTTTCCGATAAGTCACCTATTTGTTCTTTCTGTTTGTTTACGTCTTCCGTAAGTGTCGCGACTCGGGTTTCAGTATTGACACATTTGGTAGCTAGCTGTTCATATTGTTGTGTTAGGTTGTTTAATCTGTCATTTGGTACGGATTCCTCGATTCTTTCAAATATTTCTTTCTTATCGTTTGCACGTTGTAAATCTAACTCTGAAAATTTTTGTACTATCACGCGATCTCTTTCTTCCTGTTCTCTATCTTGTTCCCTTTGTCTGATTTCTACTGCAATTAATCTATTATTGTGAGAATTCAGAATCGGTTGTACTTCTTCCCTGATTTCTTTCTTTAATTCATCTTTCATATTTTTGAAACATGTCCCTATTCTTGAATCTAACCGTGTTTCCATTGTTCCCATTTGTGATCCCAGTGAGTCTAATCGTTTTTCCATTGTTCCCATTTGTGATCCCAGTGAGTCTAATCGTTTTTCCATTGTTCCCATTTGTGAGTCTAACCGTGTTTTTAATTCTGATCCCAAATTTAATATTACACCCATCAGCTGCTCCATGTTAAATGGTTCAGAATTCTTTTCGCCCCTAACATTTCCCACAAAACTAACTTCCTTCTGCATAGCCAAAAGGCTATCTGTGTTCGATACTATTCCAGAATCTTCTGTCGTTAATCTCGGATTCTGTGGATTATCTGATTGCGAAAAATTTTGAAATGGTTCCGGACTATTTTCCCGACTTATTACATTGTTTTCAAATCCATTATCCACCATACTGTTTTCCTCTGTTGGCGAGTTCGCCATGTCAACAATTTCGTTATTCTCACTATTCATCATTTTTGCCTTTTTCATTGATCGCGTAATCATTTACAAAACATAAAAAAAAATTCGTCACTGTTCGAAAATTACACACAATGCCTCCTTATCTCCAACAATACTATTCACACGAGATGTTTCCCTCAAACACGATTAATCGAACAATTGAAATAATTGCACTAAATTGTCAAACCCGTTGACAAGACAACAAATTTAATTCTGAGAAAAAAATACCATTAGAAGAATGACAATTACCAAATCTACACATGCAAAATAGACTACAATTACTAACTACAAATTACTACAACAATACTACAGTCTACAATTTCACAATCAGAACAATTCCAAGGGACGATCCGAAGCAGCGGTCGCCACGTGCATGGGGGCTTGTTTAAATTTATGTGATTGAAAATACTTTTGTAACTGTCTGTCCGATTACGTAAGTCTCGTAAACGGTTGGCCCTGACTAGAATTATTACGCAATCTGACTGCAAAGAACAATGTAAGAAAATTTCCGTAAACACAGTTAATTAATTAAGACCCCAGCAACTATAAAAATCTACGAAACCAATGAGCACAAGAGTAACTGTTCTGTATGTGGGAGTGTGACTCAACGCCCACATCTGGCACGGTTCTTTTCCAACAAGACAAGAATTTTGATACCAATTATACTGACGTGACAAAAGAAATTTAGAAAAACTATAATTACGCAAGAAAACCAAAATTCACTCTAATACAAGAACACGAGCCAGATGCTTTGTTGACTGAACCTGTAGTGACACATTATTTCAGATACACAACTAATAAAGGAACATTATAAATTTTACCTTCATATATATTGACGAAATGCACTCATTACAATAACATCTGCTATCTCTCCCATCAAATAACTGCATAAAACATAGAACACACTTTACTACAACATCTTACTCCAACTTCACGACAACCACGAGCTCTTAACACACACTGTCCTCTACGAGCTCTCTTCTAGCACTGACTGCTATGAACTCTCGACAACCACTGACCTCTACAATCTCATAACAAGCACTGTGGAGGCGGCTTAATAGTACTCTTTGGCGCACTCTCTGGCGCAGTGGCACAGTGTAGCCACCTTTCAACGTTCTGACGTTAAAGTAGCCTCTGGTGTACCACAGGGGAGTGTTATGGCACCATTGCTTTTCACAATTATATAAATGACCTAGTAGACAGTGTCGGAAGTTCCATGCGGCTTTTCGCGGATGATTCTGTAGTGTACAAAGAAGTTGCAGCATTAGAAAATTGCAGCGAAATGCAGGATGATCTGCAGCGGATAGGCACTTGGTGCAGGGAGAGGCAACTGACCCTAAACATAGACAAATGTAATGTATTGCGAATATATAGAAAGAAGGATCCTTTATTGTATGATTATATGGTAGCGGAACGAACACTGGTAGCAGTTACTTCTGTAAAATATCTGGGGTATGCGTACGGAACGATTCGAAGTGGAATGATCACATAAAATTAATTGTTGGTAAGGCGGGTGCCAGGTTGAGATTCATTGGGAGAGTCCTTAGAAAATGTAGTCCATCAACAAAGGAGGTGGCTTACAAAACACTCTTTCGGCCTATATTTGAGTATTGCTCATCAGTGTGGGATCCATACCAGGTCGGGTTGACAGAGGAGATAGAGAAGATCCAAAGAAGAGCGGCGCGTTTCGTCACAGGGTTATTTGGGAAGCGTGATAGCGTTATGGAGATGTTTAGCAAACTCAAGTGGCAGACCTCAAGAGATGCGTTCTGCATCGCGGTGTAGCTTGCTGTTCAGGTTTCGAGAGGGTGCGTTTCTGGATGAGCTATCGAATATATTGCTTCCCCCTACTTATACCTCCCAAGGAGATCACGAATGTTAAATTCGAGCGCGCACGGAAGTTTTCCGGCAGTTGTTCTTTCCGCGAACCATACACGAGTGGAACAGGAAAGGGAGGTAATGACAGTGGCACGTAAAGTAGCCTCCGCCACACACCGTTGGGTGGCTTGCGGAGTATAAATGTAGATGTAGATGAAGCGATTATGAGGTACCAGATATTGAGCCGTGATTGAACATCCGGATTAGTACGTGGTATAGCCTGCTCAACCTATTCACGTAGTTCCCTAAATGTTGTCGATCGGCGAGTCGCACGAGTCACTTGTCATCCCACAATGTCCCACACGTGCTCGTCTGGAGTCAAGTCCGTAGGCCATCATCGCGAGGGAAGCTGCTGCAGTTCTTGCACAGAGCGCGTTGAGTGACAGTGGCAGTGTCTGAGTGAACATTAGTTGTTTGAGAAACATCACCTTCCTGTAGCAAGAACGGTAAAAGAAAGGGACTAGTAACATTCTGCACGTACCGAGCACTGGTTAGCAAGCCATCCAAAAAACACCAAATGTGAACGAGAATTATAGCCTACGGCACCCCAGGCCACAAGGCCTGCGATGGGACCAGTGAGCGTCCTACGAATGCACTTTACGAGACAGTGCTCTCCTGGTGTACATCCTACACTCATGCTCATAAATTAAGGATAATGCTGATACATGGTGAAACAACGCTCTGGTCGGCGGTTTGCGGGTTTAAATCACCTCTGGGTATGACCATGCGGTGCATCTGACCTGCGGTCGTCGCACGGTGGCGCTGGCAGCAGTCCACATACGCAGAGGTGCGTTGGTGCGTGTCAGAGTACGGTGCAGCGAGTAAATGTGCAGACATTTACAGGCGTGCCAATGGTGACTGTGTGTTGAAAATGGCTCAGAGAACACATATTGATGGCGTTATGAGGAGTAGGATACTAGGGCGAATGGAGGCTGGTCAAACAGAGCAGGTCGTAGCACAGGCCCTCCGTGTGCCTCAAACTGTGATCTTAAGATTATGGCAACGATTCCAGCAGACAGGAAACGTGCCCAGGCGCTAAAGTACAGGACGTCCACAGTGAACAACACCACAAGATGACCGATATCTCACCATCAGTGCCCGCAGACGACCACGGAGTACTGCAAGTAGCCTTTCTCGGGACCTTACCACAGCCACTGGAACAACTGTCTCCAGGTACACAGTCTACAGACTACTGAACAGACATGGTTTATTCGCCCGGAGACCTGCAAGTTGCATTCCCCTGAGCCCTGGTCACAGGCGAGCCCGTAAAGCCTGGTGTCAAGAACACACTACATGGTCGTTGGAACAGTGGTCCAAGGTTATGTTCACGGACGTGTCCAGGTATAGTCTGAACAGTGATTCTCATCTGGTTTTCATCTGGCGTGAACCAGGAACCAGATACCAACCCCTTAATGTCCTTGAAAGGGACCTGTCTGGTGGTCGTGATTTGATGGTGTGGGGTGGGATTATGATTGGTGCACGTACACCCCTGCATGTCTTTGACAGAGGAACTATAACAGGTCAGGTGTATCGGGACGTCATTTTGCACCAGTATGTCCACCTTTTCAGGGGTGCAGTGGGTCCCACCTTCCTCCTGATGGATGATAACGCACGGCCCCACCGAGCTGCCATCGTGGAGGAGTACCTTGAAACAGAAGATATCAGGGAATGGAGTGGCCTGCCTGTTATCCAGACCTAAACCCCATCGAGCACTACTGGGATGATCCCAGTCGACGTATCGCAGCACGTCTTCAAACTCCTACGACAGTTAAGGAGCTACAACAGGCACTGCTGCAAGAATGGGAGGCTATACCGCAACAGCTGCTCGGCCACCTGATCCAGAGTATGCCTACCCGTTGTGCACCCTATGTACATCTGCATGGTGATCATATTCCATTTTGATGTCGCGGTACACGCGCAGGAAAGAGTGGCGTTCTGTAGCACATGTGTTTCGGGACGGTTTTCTCAGCTTATCACCAATACTGTGGACTTACAGATCTGTGTCGTGTGTGTTCCCTATGTGCCTATGCTATTAGGGCCTGTTTTCTGTAGTGCCACGTTGTGTGGCACCAGATTCTGCAGTTATCCTTAATTTACGAGTATAAGCATGAATGTATTTGCCAACGACCGTCACTTGCATGCGGACAGACTCTGCTTTCATCGTTAAACACCTTCGTGAGCCATTCCAGTTTGCCAGTGGCCGTCGGACGGCACCAGTCGAGCCATGCTCGTCGATGCTGCTGGCGTGAGTGGGAGACGGGCTGTATGTGTGCGTGCCCGTAATCCCACTGCTGATGACCGGTTCGCAACAGTTCGTGTTGACACATCTGGGCTCACAAGCCCCCTCATCTGTGCAATGGCAGCTGTACAATCTGCCACTGCCGCCGTTATAGTACAACAATCCTGGCAGGCGTCTGTACTGTATGGACGTCCAGAATCTCCTCTACGGGTGTGAGAATGTTCACGTGAGCACTGATAACAGCATCGTTGCACAACTGACGCAGCACGTCCCACTTGTGTGGCAGTTCTCTGAAATTACCATCCCGCCACTCGGAAGGCCACAATTTGATCCCTTTCAGACTCGCTCAGCTGTCTGTAGGATGCACAAGTGCGCCTCCATTGCATCGTTGCCTGCTTGCTTCCCACGTATGCGCCACACTCAGCGTTCTGGCTGTGAACATTCCCCATTAAAGAGCAGACACAGATGGGGCTCTGGTAGTTATGCCACTGCATTATGTGTTGGTGGAGGATTTGGTAACCATTATCAGTACTTCTTCTTTTCCTCAGATGGCGTATGCCGTCATCAAATTAAAATCGACATCGTCTTCTAAGGTGTACTGTTTTTTTCCGGTAGTAAGAGGAACATAGTCCTGTAAAGTAATGAGGCTGAAGCCTGTGAATGAAGCAACATACGGTAACTGGCTCGAGTTTGGCCCACACCCCAGACCTTTTTCTCAGTTCAGATAATTTTGAAATATAGTTTTAATTTAGTCAGCGATTAAATGGGCAGTAGCACTAGGGCCTCCAATCATTGACAGGTAGAAATTTAAATTCTATAAGATCACCAATGGTACAAGGGCGTCCCATTACGTCCAATGCTGGCGTGCTTACCAATATCTGAGCGCCCTAGCAGTAGTGTCAATATTAAGGGAAAAATGAATTGACGTTTGTGTTGGGGGAGGGCACTCAGCTTAAGTAGTTTGTACAGCATTGTTGACCATCGTGCTGTGGTGGTGCAATGGTTAGCATTTCTGTTTAGCAAGCAAGGAGCTCTGGGCTCGAGGCCCCGCCACAGCACAGTTTTTAATTCATTTCGTCTGCTTCGATCGTTATCGTAGATTCGGAAAAGTTACAACACACCCACACATGGGCCGTTTCATCCTGACTGAGGAAACCAGTGTAGACAACACTCTGTTTCACCCGCAGGAAGAAAAGTTAAAGAAACCTAAGTCTGCAAGAGACACACACCAGTAGTGTACACATCGAGATCTTTAGCATTTAAAGTTAAATGAAAGATACTAAAAAATTTACACCTGCAAAATATACACACCAGTAGCAGACATACAGCATATCTTCAACGCCCAAAGTTAACTGACATAAAATGTGGAGGTGCCTGGTAACCTAGAAAATACAAGCACAAGTAGAGAAGGTAAAGGAAAGTCCTTCACAGAGAAAACGACAAAACTGAAGTTTGCCTACAAAATGTAGGTGGGGCGTTCAATAAGTGCCGCAAAACATTTTTTTCTGAAAGTTGGTTAGTTTTATTCAAGATTGCAATACTCCATGTTATTCCCCACTTTTTTGGCTAAAAAACCTTGTTTTTCGACGTGGTCTCGATTCAGTGCGAGGGCCTTACGCCACCTTACTGGGAAGGCCTGTATGCCCGAGTGGTACCACTCTACTGGTCAATGTCGGAGCCAACGTCTTGCTGCATCAATAACCTCCACATCACCCACGTACTGCTTTCCGTGGGTTGCATCCTTCATTGGGCTACACAGCTGGAAGTAGGAAGGTGCGAGACCCGGGCTGTAGGTTGAATAATGAAGGACAGTTCAGTTAATATTTGTGAGCTCTTCTCGGGTGCGCGCATTATTGGGAGCTCTTGCGTTGACATGGAGAAGTAGAAGCCAGTTTGCGTTTTTGTGACAACGAACACGCTGAAGTTGTTTATTCAGTATCCTGGTGGTAGCACAGTACACTTAAGAGCTGATAGTTGTATCAGAAGTGTGGATGTCAAACAGAATAACCCCTTCAGAGTCGCAGAAGACCGTCTCCACGACCTCACGGGCTGAGGCTGCGTCTTTAAATTTATTCTTCGGAGGAGCGTTACCTCGTAGAAAACGGTCTACTGACTCACGGTCAAATGGGATTTCATATGGATTCCGTATTTCTGGATTTCCGGAAGGTTTTTGACAGTGTACCACACAAGCGGCTCGTAGTGAAATTGCGTGCTTACCAATATCGTCTCAGTTATGTGACTGGATGTGTGATTTCCTGTCAGAGAGTTCACAGTTCGTAGTAATTGACGGAAAGTCATTGAGTACAACAAAAGCGATTTCTGGTGTTCTCCAAGATTGTGCTATAGGTCCTTTGCTGTTTCTTATCTATATAAACGATTAGGGAGACAAACGCAGCAGCCGTCTTCGGTTGTTTTCAGATGACGCTGTCGTTTATCGAGTAATAAAGTCATCAGAAGATCAAAACAAACGGCAAAACGATCTAGAAAAGATATCTGAATGGTGCGAAAAGTGGCAGTTGACCCTAAATAGGGAAAAGTGTGAGGTCATACACATGAGTGCTAAAAGAAACTCGTTAAACTTCGGTTCCACGATAAATCAGTCTAATCTAAAAGCCCTGAATTCAGCTAAATACCTAGGTATTACAATTACGAGCAACTTAAATTGGAAGGAACACATAGAAAATGTTGTGGGGAAGGCTAACCAAAGACTGCGTCTTATTGGCAGGACACTTAGAAAATGTAACAGACCCACTAAGGAGACTGCCTACAATACACTTGTCCGTCCTATTTTAGAATACTACATTGCGACGGAATCTTCTCACTAAATTCCAATCACCAACTTTCTGCGCCGAATGCGAAAATATCTTGTTGACACAGAACTGCATAGGAAGGAAAGATCACAACGATAAAATAAGGGAAATCATAGCTCTTACGGAAAGGTACAGTTGTTCATTCTTTCCGCGCTCTATGCGAGATTGGAATAGTAGAGAATTGCGAAGGTGGTTCGATGAACCCTCTGCCAAGCACCTAAATGTGGTTTGCAGAGTATCCATGTAGTTGTAAAGATGTGGTGTGGTGCCATTTAATGGCTTGCCGTTTTGTTTCCCATGTTTCATCGCCTGTGACGATATTCGACAAAAAGTTGTCACCATCAGCCTCGTAACGTGCAATAAGTTCCGCACAGATGGTACTTCCCTGCTCTTTACGGTCTTCAGTTAGTGCGGCTAGGAACCCAGCGGACGCGCACCTGTGAGACCCCCAACTGGTGGACGATTGCGTTAGCCTTACCAATAGAGACGTGCGGTTGAACAAGGTTTTTGATTGTGATCCACAGACCACCTCGAACGGGAGTGTCCGCACGTTGCTACACTGTAGGATACCCTCCAGTGTACAACCGGCGAGCACGCGGGAAAGTGGGACAGGACTGCGCGACCTTGTTGCAATGACGATTACTCCTCGCCCAAAAGGCTCACCGTGCTTTTGTTCACTGTCAGCTCTCCGTAGCCATTCTGGAAGCGCCTATGAAAGTCTGCGATCCTCTGGTTTCCAGCCAAAAGAAACTCAATGAGGGTGTTTGCAACGCACGTCTGTTACAGACGTCCTTTTGCATGCTACGTATAGTGCCGCCACCAATCGGAATTTGGTGAAACTGACGGGGCTGAAGCGGGAATATTCCGCATCTCCCACAACAAATTCCGTACTTTTCCAAGCGGAATTAGCCGAGAAAAAAATGTGTTGTATTGTGTGTTGAATGCCCCTTCGGTGAAAACTACGGCCCGCAGTACTGTTCAAATCAGCTTATGGCAAGCGGGTCCTTAACTGCACACAAGAATGGTGCTCTCCGTAAATCCTGTGTCAGGTCTAAGGTAATTATGGACGCTGTATGTAACCACGTCCCTCAGCCGAGGCAACAGGAAACAGGCCTAGTGGAACTCCAGGGTGTGGTCGTCTACCTCCAGCGAGAAGGGGAGGGAGAGACTCTGCAGACTCCCCAGAGTAGACATCCACCATCCAAAAGGGCTCGAGCAGACATCCACGGTTAGCATGCTCACACGGCGTTCCAGAAAGACTGCTTCGCAGACAGACAACCCCCAGCAAACAGAGTTTCAATGCGAGCTGTGCGCGCTCTTAAGACACGCTCGAGGCGCTGGAGAAGTCGCAGCTAGGGAACGAAACACCAAGGTATCGATATCAGTTCGTGCGCGGCTCAGATGAGTATATTTCCTTATTCTTCTCTCGCGGTTCTAGGCGCGCAGTCCGGAACCGTGCGACTGCTACGGCCGCAGGTTCGAATCCTGCCTCGGGCATGGATGTGTGTGATGTCCTTAGGTTAGTTAGGTTTAAGTAGTTCTAAGTTCTAGAGGACTGATGACCACAGCTGTTAAGTCCCATAGTGCTCAGAGCCATTTGAACCATTTGAACCTTATTCTTCCTTCCATTACGAAATCAAAGTCAGAAACACTTATCAGTTACCTTCATTGATGTGTTGGCAAATGTGCCAACACCTTGTAGATAGAGGAGGCCGAAATGCACGCTATCTAACGCAGACGGGCGTGAATTCTGGAACAGGATAAGTAGTGAAAACTAATAAGAAAAGTATGCAGCTCCTCGAATACTTAACTTTTATTCCTGGTGTGAATACAGCATTCTTGATGAGACATTTCATACGATAACTATCAAACTATGTAAGGCTAAGGGCGCCTTGCTAGGTCGTAGCCATGGACTTAGCTGAAGGCTATTCTAACAGTCTCTCGGCAAATGAGAGAAAGGCTTCGTAAGTGTAGTCGCTAGCAAAGTCGTCGTACAACTGGGTCGAGTGCTATTCTGTATCTCGAGACCTGCCTTGTGGTGGCGCTCGGTCTGCGATCACACAGTGGCGACACACGGGTCCGACATGTACTAAATGGACCGCGGCCGATTTAAGCTACCACCTAGCAAGCGTGGTGTCTGGCGGTGACACCACATTCATAATAATCGAAACTGATTCTGAAGCTCATACGTTTGTACCACAACCAGTTTTTATAACTATGGAATATCAACTGTCTAGCAAGAATCAGAGATGACTTTCGAGTCAGTTGTGTTTATCTTTAGGCATCAACGATTACTACTGATGTTACTGAAACTGCTATTACTGAAAGTTTTTGATGTTGTTGAGCATCAGTCATACAATAATTTTTAAATGAACACACCGCCATTTGACTGTATTGGTGTTTATTTAATTACGACTTAAGTTTCATCCTTTTATGCCACTTTCAAGTGATTGAGTTTATGTCGTTAATATATATTCCTGGACATCAGATTCAAAACTGGCTATGAGTTAAGAAAAATATTCGCTCCCCACGAAATGCCAGACGTAAAATCATCATCTTGTAAAAAGATCATAAATGTTGGTATATAGACCAAAGTAAACCTGTTTTTAGTAAATATGACGTGCTCCCGCTATTGTTGATCACTAAATATTGGTATATAAACCAAATTGAACCTATTTTTACAAAATATTACGTGCTCCCACCATTATTTACTGATCTTCTTACAAGAGGATGATTTTACATCTGGCATTACGTGGGGAGCGAATATTTTTCTTAATACGGACAATTTTGAGCTTTACGTCCTGGAATACATGTTAATGACTTAAACTCAATCACTTGAAAATGGCATAAAAGGCCGAAATCTAGGCCGTAATTAAATAAACAACAATGCAGCTAATGGCGGTACGTTCATTTAAAGATTCTATGAATTAATTGCTCGTTATGTTGTTCGAGTTGCGAGCTCAGCAATTTGTTGGTACTGCAATGCAAAGATGTAACCTTTAAAGAACGTTGTAAGGAGTATAGTTTAATTAACAACTGAGAGCATTAAAAGTAAATGTATCCATTACTCGTCTGCATATATCTATTCAGTTCTCTGATAAGACAGGAAATTTGCGGTAAACTGTCTGTCAATAAAATCTTGAAATACAAACACTTGTAAAATTCTTAGCTATGTAAGGATGTGCGCCCTCCCCCCCCCCCCCCCCCCCCCCCGCACACGCACACGAACACACAAACAAAACGAAACAGTTACAGAAAAAGAAATTAAGAGACACGAGCGTATATAAAAAGAAGCAGTACAAACAAAGAAAAATGAGTAATACACTTTACGTTCTCGCAGGTAATTATTATTAATATGGAGATATATCAATCAGAAATTAGTTGCGTATTTATTGAGAAACAGCAATTTCTGCGAGATTTGTCCATCTATGTAGGGTCTGCTAGATGATAATGCGAAGTTATCGCGTATGGGGTTTGAGCCTACATGTTAGAAATTGCATACACTTAAGTGCACCGCCTATGGACCGTCACAGTGCAGCAGCTCCACGTGACATGGACTCGTTCGAAGTCCCGCGCAGAAATATAGCCGCCCATAATTGTGAAAGTGTTACTGGTGCAGGATTTTGTGCACGAAATGACCTCTCGATAATATTCCATAAATGTCAGGCGATCTGAGAGTCCCAACTATTCGCTCCAATTGTCCAGAACATTCTTCAGACCAATCGTTAACACCTGCGGCCCGGTGACACGGCTCATTGTCATCCATAAAGACTCGGTCGTTGTTTGGGAACATTAAGTGCATAAATACTTGCAGATGATCTCCAAGTGGTCGAACATAACCATTTCCAGTCAATTGTGTGTTTGGTTTGACCAGAGGACGCAGTCTGTTGCATGTAAACACACCCCACGCTACTATGGAGTGCACAGTGCCTTGTTGACAAGTCGGGTCCATAGTTTTGTGGTGTCTGCGTCACACTCTACCCCTACAATCAGCTCTTTCCAACCAAAATCGGGACTAATCAGACCGAGCCACAGTTCACCAGGCGTCTAGGGTCCAACCGATATAATCACGAGCCAAGGAGACGAGCTGCAGACCATGTCGTGCCTTTAGCAAAGGCATCCGCATTGGTCATCTGCTGCCGTAGCCCATTAACGCCAGATTTCGCCGTTCGTCGTACACCCACATTGATTTCTGCATTGTTTCATGCGGTGCTGCTTGTCTGTTAGCACTGACAACTCTACGCAATCGCCGCTGCTCTCGGTCAATAAGTGAAGGCCGTTGGTCACTGCATTGTCCGTGGTAGGAGGTAATGACTGAGTGTAGAATTCTCGGCACACTCTTGACACTGTGGATATGGGAATCTTGAATTTCCTAACGATTTCCGGAACAGAATGTCTCATGCGGCTAGCTCCAACTACCGTTCCACGTACAAACTCAGTTAACTCCCATCGTGTCGTCGTAATCACGTCGGCAACCTTTTCACATGAATCACCTGAGTACAAATGACAGTTTCGCCAATGCTCTGCCCTTTTATACCCAATGTACGCGATACTACGGCCATCTGCATGTTTGCATATCGCTATCCCATGACTTTCGTCACCTCAGTGTATGTCACGGTAGTAAACCTGAAGGATGTGGTTGCCACTCTTGATAGTGGAAAACATTTTCAGTACGAGATGACTGGCAAAACGAAGAGAACTCGTAGCGCTAAATTATCACCCTCTTCGAGACGTGGAATGAAAGGCAGGGAACAGCGGCGATCATTTCATCGTATGGGAAGGTAAAGTTCGGCGGGCCTCTTGGTCTGCTGTTTGATATACATATACGGAATGATCCTCTCAAACATATATATATTAAGATCCCCACTCTGAAAACGACTGTGAAGTGCAATTCCCATTTTACTACAAATGGCGCTCAAAAGTTTTGCACAGTCGTCTCTAATTTTTTTTTATTTTTTGCAGGAGTAGAATGAAATTTTTTGTGAATATACTTGGAACATTCAGCTGTACATTGGGCCTTCTCAATGTAGCGTCCATCAGCTTTGGTATAATTCTGGGGACTGACTTTTACACCATCGCTTGACGAAGGAAATAAGGTCTTTCTCACTATCAATTGTTTTACCACGCAGGTGGACCTTCGGACGACCAAAGAGCTAAAAATCAGACAAAGCCAAGTCCAGACTTTAGGGAGGATGAGGAAAAACTTTCTTGCCCATTTTTCTGATTTTCTCCTGCGTCATAAGGACTATATGGGATTTGGCATTGTCGTGGTGTAGTCTGATGAGCTGACCCTGAAGCTGTGGTCTGTGGATCTTGATGGCACGTCGCAGCTTGTCAATTGCCAAACAGCAACGATCCCGGTTCATTGTGGAGCCAGGATCCAAAAAGTCAATGAGAATGAGACCACACTGATCCCAGAAGAAGGAACCCATCACCTTTCGGCCTGCTGTTCGTGAAAATCTTGGTTTCTTCTTCCGGGGGTAAGCCGGATGACGCCACTCCATGGACTGGGTTTTTCTATCAGGTTCGGACAAAAACAACCATTTTTCATCCTGGGTAATGACACCATCTAAACACTGTTTCCACTCTTCAGTGAAGGTCTTGATGAGACCCTCGCACACATCTTTCCGCATCGTTTTCATTTCTCTTGTCAATAATCTAGGCACCCAACATGCACAGATTTTTCTGTACCCTAGTCACTGTACCAGTGATACTACACTACCCAATGACCAAAGAGCCATTTCAGGAAGCTGTCGTGTCGTTACACATCTGTCATTTTGGATGATTTGATGAATGGTCTCCTTATTCACATCACTCACTGCCGTCTATGGTCTACCACATCGTGGATTGCCCAGTATAGAGAAATCACCTTCTTTAAACCTCTGCAACCACCGCTGGATACTGCTGCGATCGACTGTGTCCTCCCCATCAACATGGAGCAACTTCCTGCGAATCGATCTGGCAGAGTCATCGCCTGTCTTGAAGAGGAACTCCATCACCGACAGTTGTCGTAACCTGACATCTACTTCACGGTCCATCATGGCTCACCTGTAAATAAAAGAAAATACTTTTATATACCAACTTATAACTAAATGTTCCAAGTATGTTCACAAGAAATTTCATTCTCCTCCTGCAAAAAATAAAAAAAAATAGGGACGGCTGTTCAAAACTTTCTGAACGTCGTTGTATTTATTGGGGTTTCCTCTCGCGGGAAGAATATTGAAACGTCATTGTGCACGCTGTAATTGGTGTATTTTTTTCCCGCGATCCGTGTGGTAGAGTTACTTCGGGGGTTGCAGTATATTTCTAGATTCGTCAATACTAACTAATTCGTTGAAACTTAGTAACTAGGCTGTCTTGGGACAGTTTACGTCTATCTTCAAGCGTCTGCCGCTTCAGTATCTTCAGCATGTCTTTTCAGACGAGTCAGACAAACCTGTGACTATTCTTGCTGCCCTTCTCTGTATACGTTCAATATTGGTTGTTAGTCTTATTTGGTACGGATGTCACACAGTTCAGCACTATTCTAGAATGGGTCACACGTGTGATATGTTAGCAACCTCCTTTGAGGACTGGTTGCATTTCCCTAGCATCTGCTTTACCTACGACTGAGCCCATGTGACCTCCATAACCTTCATCTTTATCAAAAAATCAGGTGAAAACAGTCTAGATCGCGTTTCCAGATTTTTTATTTGTTGGCATCCTGTTTCGGCCATTTCCACAGACCATCTTCAGGATTTTGACCGCCATTATGGCTGCTGTTGGCAGCAGACGGAGCGGTATCCGTAGAAGTAAGGTTGTCACTGTCCGTGTGCCGCCACCAGCAGCCATAATAGCGGGGAAAAGCTCGAAGATGGTCTCGGGAAATGGGCCGAAAGCGGTTGCTAACAAATAAAAAAATAGAAAACGCTATCGAGACTGTTTACTTGATTTATAGCATTTTATACCGATCGCTGCGCTCCAATTACAGAATGCTTTCTAAAATTTTACCATCATTACCAGCAACATAAACAAGATACTACTTGCACAAACAAACATGACAATCGCGTACCCTCAGCAGATGTATCCACACGCAATACTCACAATTGACGGAGGAGGGATGCCGTGGTCCACGTAGAACAACACCGATCTAGCACTACCTGTCTTCCAACTAATCTTGACATACAGCCAGTAAAAAGACTCTCTGATTTGCTATGTTTGGTGGATGAGAACCGTTGGTGCATTCACCCAGCGAATGCTACAGTGTGTTCTGCATATGGTCGCATGTGTCAACACGACCTGTCTGCAGGGTGCGTGTATCGTCAATGTGTTCATTGTAACTTGAACTCTTCTGTTGGTCTGTGTCTCCGTAAAACAATATGGGATTGTGGGTCTGACTTGGTGACATACACTTTTCTTTATTTACTTCCCCGAACTAGTTTCAGCCGAATACTGCCATGATCAGTGTGTTTGTTGATTCTAATACGTGCTGGAATTAGCATCATTATGAAACTTCACGAAAAAACGTTACTACACGTGTACTGTTTGGTTCCAGATACTGTGTGGGTAATGTTATAGTACCTTTCTTCCTGTAAGGTAATTGCATAATTTTTATGGCTGTTGCTGTTTTTTCGGCATGTAGCACGTCATGCACGTCATCTGCTAAGGTATGAGCGACTATCATTAACAAATATGACGTTGTGAACTTACAAACGTCAGTGACATTACAACTGGAATTTCCAGCGTTTTTCTGAATATAGTATTGGTGGACACCAGCTTGTAACACAATCTTTAATGTACTCGAGAGAGTTGATCGGCTTTTAATTGAAAACACAGCCAATGATAATTTTTCATTTTGGCAGTAATTCAAATATTACGCCATCTTGCTGTTGACATGAGTTCTTAGTGTAAAAAAAAGTATAGTAAGATCTTATGGGACCAAACTGCTTAGGTCATCGGTCCCTAAGCTTACAGAGTTAATGCCACCTCACTTGTTGATTATTAATTTCACTATCGACAACTTCTGACGTCGGTCATCTTTGGTCTTGTGATTGTACTAGTGTTTACAGTGTGTGTGTGTGTGTGTGTGTGTGTGTGTGTGTGTGTGTGTTATCTTTCCGGAGTTCCTTTGCAAACCGAGGTTTTACATTCTCTTGCACAGAGCTTATTTGCTGCAATTTTGCCTTGAAAATGACAGGGTGTGCTCCTGTCGAAATATCTGTGATTGTCGATGACGTCATCTGGCAGCGGTCTCGTAACTTGTTCGGACACAGTACATGCCACGAAGAACTCAGGTCTTACACCATACATTGCTGGCTAAATGGTCTACTGAGCCACGACATCTTGTGTCATTTAAAAAGAGGCAAAAGTGCGACTCGTCGCACCACACTACACGCACTGGTGAGCTACAATGTGTCTCCTGTCTACCGCCTGCAACACCGCCACTAACCATACAGTAGTGTACTGTGGGTCGCCACAGCTCCAGCCTGTGAATGACAATTCTTCAGTATAGTAGATGGCAACAGACCACACTAAAAGATACATGCCGGGTTGTTTTCAACCGAACCTCCAGCAGTCGCCACAGTACAATGTGGTTCCCAGACTCGCCGCCAGAGGTGTAAGCATCTCCGCAAATGGCACTGCCATTACTGCACTACCTCGCTTCCGGGAATCACGTGCCTCCTCTGGTCAGTGTTGCCAACAGTTAAAGAGAGCTCCCATCAGTTTCAAGTACAAAAACCACCAGACAATCACTAAAAAAAATACCCCTACCCTCATAACCGCTAAAATTTTCACCAATATTTTTAAAAAATATTATGAAAAATAACAATAAGTATATTAGTAATTAGTTTACTTTATTATTAAGTAATAAAATATCCGCAATCATGAAATGAGCATACAATAAATAAATCAACAAGTCAAGCTCAGGAACATAAAAAAAGTCTGTCAACACCTGCTTTCTTTGGGACTGGAATTATTGTATTCTTCTTGAAGTCTGAGGGTATTTCGCCTGTCTCATACATCTTGTTCACTAGATGGTAGAGTTTTGTCAGGGCTGGCTCTCCCACGGCTATCAGTAGTTATAATGGAATGTTGTCCACTTCCGGGGCCTTGTTTTGATTTAGGTCTTTCAGTGCTCTGTCAAACTCTTCACTCAGTATCATATCTCCCGTTTCATCTTCATCTACATCCTCTTCCATTTCCATAATATTGTCCTCAACTACATCGACCTTGTATATACCTCTATATACCCCTTCCACCTTTCTGCTTTCCCTTCTTTGCTTAGAACTGGGTTTCCATCTGAGCTCATCATATTCATACAAGTGGATCTCTTTTCTCCAAAGGTCTCTTTAATTTTCCTGTAGGCAGCATCTATCTTACCCCTAGCGATATATGGCTCTACATCCTTACATTTGTCGTCTAGCCATCCCTGTTCAGCCATTTTGCACTTCCTGTCGATTCCATTTTTGAGACGTTTGTATTCCTTTCTGCCAACTTCATTTACTGAAATTTTATATTGTCTGCTTTCATCAGTTAAATTCAATATATATTCTGTTACCCAAGGATTTCTACTAGCCCTCGTCTTTTTACCTATTTGATCCTCTGCTGCCTTCATTATTTCATCCCTCAAAGCTGCCCATTCTTCTTCTACTGTATTTCTTTCCCCCATTCTTATTATTCATTCCCTAACGCTCTCCCTGAAACTCTCTAGAACTTCCGGTTCTGTCAGTTTATCTAGGTCCCATCTTCTTAAATTCACACCTTTTTGCAATTTATTTAGTTTTAATCTATAGTTCATAACATGTTCCACACCCAGGAGGATTCCCTCTTTTATGGGTCTATGGAATGAATAATTAATCTAATCTAATAGAATCTAATCTAATAACCAATACATTGTGGTCAGAGTCCACATCTGCCCCGGGAAATGTCTTACAATTTAAAACGGTTCCTAAAGCTCTGTATTACCATTATACACTCCTGGAAATGGAAAAAAGAACACATTGACACCGGTGTGTCAGACCCACCATACTTGCTCCGGACACTGCGAGAGGGCTGTACAAGCAATGATCACACGCACGGCACAGCGGACACACCAGGAACCGCGGTGTTGGCCGTCGAATGGCGCTAGCTGCGCAGCATTTGTGCACCGCCGCCGTCAGTTTCAGCCAGTTTGCCGTGGCATACGGAGCTCCATCGCAGTCTTTAACACTGGTAGCATGCCGCGACAACGTGGACGTGAACCGTATGTGCAGTTGACGGACTTTGAGCGAGGGCGTATAGTGGGCATGCGGGAGGCCGGGTGGACGTACCGCCGAATTGCTCAACACGTGGGGCGTGACGTCTCCACAGTACATCGATGTTGTCGCCAGTGGTCGCCGGAGGGTGCACGTGCCCGTCGACCTGGGACCGGACCGCAGCGACGCACGGATGCACGCCAAGACCGTAGGATCCTACGCAGTGCCGTAGGGGACCGCACCGCCACTTCCCAGCAAATTAGGGACACTGTTGCTCCTGGGGTATCGGCGAGGACCATTCGCAACCGTCTCCATGAAGCTGGGCTACGGTCCCGCACACCGTTAGGCCGTCTTCCGCTCACGCCCCAACATCGTGCAGCCCGCCTCCAGTGGTGTCGCGACAGGCGTGAATGGAGGGACGAATGGAGACGTGTCGTCTTCAGCGATGAGAGTCGCTTCTGCCTTGGTGCCAATGATGGTCGTATGCGTGTTTGGCGCCGTGCAGGTGAGCGCCACAATCAGGACTGCATACGACCGAGGCACACAGGGCCAACACCCGGCATCATGGTGTGGGGAGCGATCTCCTACACTGGCCGTACACCACTGGTGATCGTCGAGGGGACACTGAATAGTGCACGGTACATCCAAACCGTCATCGAACCCATCGTTCTACCGTTCCTAGACCGGCAAGGGAACTTGCTGATCCAACAGGACAATGCACGTCCGCATGTATCCCGTGCCACCCAACGTGCTCTAGAAGGTGTAAGTCAACTACCCTGGCCAGCAAGATCTCCGGATCTGTCCCCCATTGAGCATGTTTGGGACTGGATGAAGCGTCGTCTCACGCGGTCTGCACGTCCAGCGCGAACGCTGGTCCAACTGAGGCACCAGGTGGAAATGGCATGGCAAGCCGTTCCACAGGACTACATCCAGCATCTCTACGATCGTCTCCATGGGAGAATAGCAGCCTGCATTGCTGCGAAAGGTGGATATACACTGTACTAGTGCCGACATTGTGCATGCTCTGTTGCCTGTGTCTATGTGCCTATGGTTCTGTCAGTGTGATCATGTGATGTATCTGACCCCAGGAATGTGTCAATAAAGTTTCCCCTTCCTGGGACAATGAATTCACGGTGTTCTTATTTCAATTTCCAGGAGTGTATAATCTATCTGAAACCTTCCAGTGCCTCCAGGCCTCTTCCATATATACGGCCTTCTTTCATGATTCTTGAACCAAGAGGTAGCTATGATTATGTTATGCTCTGTGGAAAATTCTACCAGGCGGCTTCAAAAAATGGTTCTGAGCACTATGGGACTTAACATCTGTGGTCATCAGTCCCCTAGAACTTAGAATTACTTAAACCTAACTAACCTAAGGACAGCACACACATCCATGCCCGAGGCAGGATTCGAACCTGCGACCCTAGCAGTCGCGCGGTTCCCGACTGAGCGCCTAGAACCGCTAGACCACCGCGGCCGGCAGGCGGCTTCCTCTTTCGTTCCTTACCCCCATTCCATATTCACCTACTACTTTACCTTCTCTTCCTTTTCCTACTATCGAATTTCAGTCACCCATGGCTATTAAATTTTCGTCTCCATTCACTATCTGATTAATTTCTTTTATCTCGTCATACATTTCATCAATTCTTCGTCATTGGCTGAGCTAGTTGGCAAATAAAATTGTACCGAGCGAGGTGGCGCAGTGGTTAGCACACTGGACTCGCATTCGGGAGGACGACGGTTCAATCCCGTCTCCGGCCATCCTGATTTAGGTTTTCCGTGATTTCCCTAAATCGTTTCAGGCGAATGCCGAGATGGTTCCTTTGAAAGGGAACGGCCGATTTCCTTCCCTATCCTTCCCTAACCCGAGCTTGCGCTCCGTCTCTAATGACCTCGTTGTCGACGGGACGTTAAACACTAACCACCACCACCACCAAATAAAATTGTAGCACTGTGGTAGGCGTGGGATTCGTGTTTATCTTGGCCACAATATTGCGTTCACCATGCTGTTTGCAGTAGCTTACCTGCACTCCTATGTTTTATTCATTTTAAACTTACTCCTGCATTACCCCTATCCGACTTTGTATTCACAACCCTGTATTCATCTGATCAGATGTCTTGCTCCTTCTGCCACCGAACGTCACTAATTCCCACTGTATCTAACTTTAATCTATCCATTTCCCTTTTTAAATTTTCTGCCCGATTAAGGGATCTGACATTTTCTTTCTCCTGATAACGATGTCTTCTTGAGTAGTCCCCGCTCCGACATGCGAATGGGGAACTATTTTACCTCCGGAATATTTTACCCAACTGGACTCCATCATCATTTAACCATACAGTAAAGCTGCATGCCCTCAGGAAAAATTGTGGCTGTAGTTTCCCCTTGCATTCAGCCGTTCGCAGTACCAGCACAGCAAGGCCGTTTTCGTTAGTGTTACAAGGCCAGATCAGTCAATCATCCAGACTGTTGCCCCTGCAACTACTCAAAAGACTGCTACCCCTTTTCAGGAACCACACGTTTGCATGGTCTCTCAACAGATGCCCCTCCGTTGTGGTTGCACCTACGGTACGATTATCCGTAACGCTGAGGCACGTAAGCCTCTCCACCAACATCAAGGGCCATGGTTCATGGGGGGAGGAACAGCTAATTATGTAAATGAATTTGTCTTCTTCAGATAAATCATTTTTATCTGCATCATCGTCATCACCGTCGGTTTCAGACTGATACGGTTCTTTGGTACAAATTTGTTTTATAAGGTTTATTGAAATTTCAGTTTCATTGCAGCATTTTCCTTAAAATCTCAAACCACAGCATATTCTCATTATGGTAGTTAAAAAATTTAAATTCATTCTATTCCTCTGCTTATTCTTTATTACATTCATACCGCTAAACAATCTCTCAACATCGGCATTGGAATGAGGCAGTATTAGGAGAGTAATCGCAAATGTCGCTAATTCCTCAAATCTGGATTCCCCTTGAGCATCTTTGAAATGCAACACTTCATTCCAAATTTTTTTTTATATCTTTGGTCTCCTTCCAGTTCAATAAATGAATTTGTCGACAATGATCATCCACTTGTATTATAAATTCTGCACTTTTGTTGAACTGAGCCATTATATCAATCAGAGTTTCTTTGTTGCGATTAAGTGCTTGTTCAACACTTATTCTGGAAATTTTTTCATTAACGATAAATTTTCTGGTAACCTGTTTTTATTTCTTAAGTCAAACTTATCATAAATGTTATGCACCGATTACGCAACATTTCTTCGTCTTCTCGTGATAATAATCCTTCATGTCTCATTTCAAGCAACTGCTTTTCAAAGCGGGATTCCATATAACAACTTCGAGAGAAGAAATCACATACATTTTGAATAAAAATATTAACTTTATTTGCAGGTAACGTAACTTTGCGGAAAAGCATATCTATCACGTTTGTCAACTCATCAAAGTGTTTGGTGTGATCTGTATCTTTCGACTCGGAAATTGTATTGACGCTGTTTATGTCAATTAATATTGGATATAGAAATAAAATATATGCGTAATTAATCTCGTTCGCATACGTAGGGTGCAGTAACTCTGCCACGTGACACCTTACGCGCACTTTAGCTACGGAAAAATGTGTTTTTAGCTCAGACCATTGCATGTATATTTTTGGTACAGTGGATTCTATTGATAACCACCTTCTCTGGCACGCTTGAACTCTGTTTAACGGCTTCTGCCCATCGTTGATGGTTTTGTATAGATACTTAAAAATAGATTGTCTGGAAACAGGAGCGACTAAGCCAATCATATCTCTTTAATTAAAATCTCCAAATTTCTCGGTAACAATTCTTTAGCAGCAGCTGAAACAGCCAGTTGCAGGGAATGGCACAAGCTACGTACTAAAATCAGGTGTGGTGCCTCTTCTTTCAATTTCGTAAATACTCCGTTATTTACTCCAATAATAACAGAAGCATTATCTGTACCAAAGCACATTAAATTTTCAAGTCGCAAATCGAATCGTTGAAGTGTATTCTTTGTAGCTGAGACAATTGTTTTAGCATGACACTCGTGCAGTACAGCAAGGTCAAGGTATGTAGACACTATTTTTAATGTAATTTACTGTATTGAAATATAACCAATCACAAGTACTTGTGTACAGCAATATCAGTAGATTAATCAATTAATAATCTAAATGGTTGGTCATTGCCATCTTGTTTTTGAACGTCAGTGAAATGCGGTGCTAGCTAACATATTTTTTTTATAACTGAGGTGCATTTAGTTAGGTGCAGCTAAACTTTTTCGATATCTCTTTCATGACTGATTAATTACCTCTCCCAGATGGTCGACTACACGAATGCATGGCTGTGAATAATGCAAATCTTGCTTCTTCCTTTTTTTTTTTATTCCCAATGGGCTTTGAGTTATAAGCAATTTTAGGCTGCATGGTTATAACCTGCAACGATTTATTTTGCCAAAGAGTGGTCAAAGATGTAAAACCGATAAATGAATGAATAATCAACTTAAAACAAGATTTCTTACTTTTAATTTTGTAGATATTTCTTTGACTTCCCATGAGTCTTCAAATCTCCGTAGTGACTCATTAAAACTGTACCACAAAATTAGTACTTCGCTACCTGACCCGTGGTACTTTCAGTAACTTGAAGACAATCTTTTAAATGTGGGTTTTGAAGCCAAGAACCCCGAAACTTTTGCGTATATTGTGGTTTCGGCATAGTTATACACGTACGCACCCGTGAAATAATACCATGCCCTGAGAATCACAATTGTATAGTACACACCACGAACGACGGCAGCCGGCCGTTGTGGCCGAGCGGTTCTAGGCGCTTCAGTCCGGAACCGCGCTGCTGCTACGGCCGAAAATGGCTCTAAGCACTATGGGACTTAACATCTGAGGTCATCAGTTCCCTAGACTTAGAACTACTTAAACCTAACTAACTTAAGGACATCACACACATCCATGCCCGAGGCAGGATTCGAACTTGCGACCGTAGCAGCAGCGCGGTTCCGGTCTGAAGCGCCTAGAACCGCTCGGCCACAGCGGCCGGCGCTGCGGTCGCAGGTTCGAATTCTGCCTCGGGCATGGATGTGTGTGGTATCCTTAGGTAGTTACGTTTACGTAGTTCTAAGTCTAGGGGACTGATAACCTCAGATGTTAAGTTCTATAGTGTTTAGAGCCATTTGAATTTGAACGACGGCAGCCGAGTTACTTTTTCTGCGCATCTGATGTGACGTTCCCAGCGTGAGCCAACAAGCACTCAGTGGTTATTCGAAGCGACAATGAAATAAGTGAGCAGCCATTGTTTGAAACCGGTTGCTGCACTTCCTGCTCCAACGCAAGCCGCCTTCGCTCGTGAAATGAACTAGGTGCTACTAAATACATTTCATTCTACATGAAATCCCCGTATATAGTCTATCGATTGTGATGGTTCGTTTGGTGGATGAAATGGCTCTGAGCACTATGGGACCTAACAGCTGAGGTCATCAGTCCCCTAAACTTAGAACTACTTAAACCTAACCAACCTAAGGACATCACACACATCCATGCCCGAGACAGGATTCGAACCTGCGACCGTAGCGGCTGCGGGGTTGCTGACTGAAGCGCCTAGAACCGCTCGGCCACAGCGGCCCACGTTTGATGTCACATTGTAATGCATCAATGTTGTCTTCGCAGAAAAGTTAAATACTCCTGAAATCAAATAAAGTAGAAATAACATATTTCGAAACATATAAATAGCTTAGTGATTGAGAAATCGCATTTTCAGTAACTGCAACTGAATTCTACTAAACCACTATAAAATCCACCAGCCACTAAAAGCAATATTTCGCCACTAAATGGAGGGTAGAAACCACGAGTTTTAGTGGAAAATCGACTAAGTTGGCAACACTGCGGCTCTGGTATGCTTCCGCCCGACCACTCAGCAGTCGGTTTACACTACGAGCTTACGCCGGCTGCATCTAGTACCTCATCAACTGGGATACATTTCGCCGAGCCCCAAGGGGCATTTTATCATAGTACCCGCAGACGTCAACTTTCATCGAGCGACTGTCTCACTGGACCATCATCTCAACGTCGACGAGGTATCGCCTTGCTGGTCCTCATCTTCACCAACTTCAAAATCACTACCTTGCTGGAATTTATCTTCAGTCCGTCCGCGAGCAGCCAACGACACTCTGCTGTCCACGGGCTCAAAGCCTTCATTTGTGAAAGAACATTCGAGTGCAACACAAGTCTCTGACTTTCAGTGTAAAACAAGTAGCCCAGACTGACGTCCAAGCAACCAGTGTGTCGTATTCTTAATAAACGTTCATCGCTTCCGAGGCACTTCAATCGTTTTGTGCTCTTACCCTCGATCATGAACACTACAAGCCACTGTCCCACATGTCACACTCGTTCCCAGTCTCTGTGTATTAAGAACGTCTTATGGTCACTGTTAATTATGCTGTCTTACATGGCTATGGGTGGTGTCCCATGTCTTGTAGAGATGTTGGAGTGTTTACATTGATACACCAATAAATTGGGAAATTTCATTCACGGTGTCGTCAGAGGCGCGTCTAAACACAATATCTCCTTTGTGCAATTTTGTCACGCTTTCATGTAGACCCAAACTACTTCACTGCCAAGACTTTACGCATTTTGTCTCTTACTAGTTCTGCACCATCTGAAGCGCTCCAACGTGGCAATTGTACTTTTTTTTAAGAGGGGGTGATATTTTGTACGACGAGATTATATTTTACAGATGTTTTTGTTGTGGTCTTCAACCCGAATACTAGCTCGATGCAGTTCTCTGTGCTACTCTATCTTGTGTGAGCCTCTTTATCTCCGAATAACTCAATGCTGTTGTTGTTGTGGTCTTCAGTCCTGAGACTGGTTTGATGCAGCTCTCCATGCTACTCTATCCTGTGCAAGCTTCTTCATCTCCCAGTACCTACTGACACCTACATCCTTCTGAATCTGTTTAGTGTATTCATCTCTCGGTCTCCCTCTACGATTTTTACCCTCCACGCTGCCCTCCAATACTAAATTGGTGATCCCTTGATGCCTCAGAAAATGTCCTACCAACCGATCCCTTCTTCTACTCAAGTTGTGCCACAAACTTCTCTTCTCCCCAATCCTATTCAATACCTCCTCATTAGTTACGTGATCTACCCACCTTATCTTCAGCATTCTTCTGTAGCACCACATTTCGAAAGCTTCTATTCCCTTCTTGTCCAAACTAGTTATCGTCCATGTTTCACTTCCATACATGGCTACACTCCATACAAATACTTTCAGAAACGACTTCCTGACACTTAATCTATACTCGATGGTAACAAATTTCTCTTCTTCAGAAACGATTTCCTTGCCATTGCCAGTCTATATTTTATATCCTCTCTACTTCGACCATCATCAGTTATTTTACTCCATAAATAGCAAAACTCCTTTACTACTTTAAGTGTCTCATTTCCTAGTCTAATTCCCTCAGCATCACCCGACATAATTCGACTACATTCCATTATCCTTGTTTTGCTTTTGTTGATGTTCATCTTATATCCTCCTTTCAAGACACTATCCATTCCGTTCAACTGTTCTTCCAAGTCCTTTGCTGTCTCTGACAGAATTACAATGTCATCGGCGAACCTCAAAGTTTTTATTTCTTCTCCATGGATTTTAATACCTACTCCAATTTTTTCTTTTGTTTCCTTTACTGCTTGCTCAATATAGAGATTGAATAACATCGGGGAGAGGCTACAACCCTGTCTCACTCCCTTCCCAACCAGTGCTTTCCTTCCATGTCCCTCGACTCTTATAACTGCCATCTGGTTTCTGTACAAATTGTAAATAGCTTCTCGCTCCCTGTATTTTACCCCTGCCACCTTCAGAATTTGAAAGAGAGTATTCCAGTCAACATTGTCAAAAGCTTTCTCTAAGTCTACAAAAGCTAGAAATGTAGGTTTGCCTTTCCGTAATCTAGCTTCTAAGATAAGTCGTAGGGTCAGTATTGCCTCACGTGTTCCGATATTTCTACGGAATCCAAACTGATCTTCCCCGGGGTCGGCTTCAACTAGTTTTTCCATTCGTCTGTAAAGAATTCGCGTTAGTGTTTTGCACCCGTGACTTATTAAACTGATAGTTCGGTAATTTTCATATCTGCCAACGCCTGCTTTCTTTGGGATTGCTATGTCGTGTAATGTCGATTCTGCCTGTGACAGCACGACTTGGGGTGGCTGAAGTGTGGTAAAAAAAACGAAGGAAAAGTGATTGTTTCTTGAACACCTCCCCTTACTTCTCGAGACAGTCTCCTCTGATTGATATATACCTGGTCCAGAGATTCTCCAGCTTTGTCACCCCATCTGAAAAATAGGTTCCGTCAAACTAGTTGACTGCAACTATCAGTTCCTTATTTGATGAATATTTCTTCCCACCGAACCAACGTTTCAAGTTAGCGAACACGAAGAAGGCACTTGGGTCTATGTATGGAGGACAGAGTGGATGAAGAACCAAATCAGAGCCCACTTCATGAATTTTCGACACTATTATTGCTGATGTATAGGATGGTGCATTAGTCTAGTGAAATTTCAAACGATCCAACAACGACGAATAGTAGGTTCCAATAATGGTTCTCACTTTTTCTAAGTAATCTGTGAGGATTATTCCGTAGGAATTCCAAGAAACACTACCCACCTCCTTACCAGCTGACAAAATGGTCTTTGTCTAACCTCGGTGCACTTTCGCGATCCGTGGTCCATTGTTTAGACAGCCGTTTTGACTCTGGTGTTTCATGATGGATCTGTGTTTCATCAACAATCACAAATCGGCCCATAAAGTCTTGCAGATTGCTACTAAATATCGATAGACATTGTGTTGAAATGTTGTGCTGAATGTCCTTTTTGGTCGACTGTGAGCAATCGAGGCACCCACCTCACACACAGCTCCTTGATAGCCAGTTCTGCGCGCAGGATATTATACACTCGCTCAGTTGAGATGTCTATAGTTTCAGCAATCTCACAAATTTTTATCCGGCGATCTTGTGTTACCGTATCATGAATTTTGCAAATGGTTTTCTTTGTGATGACCACAGATGGATTGCTGGAGCGCGCTTCACCGCCGGCGCAAGTCCGAAAACAAGGAAATGCATTAATCCAAAATCTTTCTGATTTGTGCAGCAGTGTAACCCTTCAAATGAAAATGCTTAATAGCAGCACGGAAGTAGATTTTCTACATTTTCAATGGCAGTCGTCATACTGACCAGTACAGACGGCTCTGAATAATTAACTGTACGCTGTACGTTGTGTGAAATTCCTATATGATACAAGTTTTCTAAATATGAATTGACAACAAAAATGTTCCATTCTTTCACTGAAATTTTAAAGATTTCTCAAACCACCTTCGTAAACGTGATCCGGTATTATATACAGTCCAAGAACAAGACCAAGATCCACTTATTATTATTCTAAACGTATTAAATGTAGAAGCTATCTGTATATTGTTATCTGATACGTTGTGAGTACTGACATTAGTTAGGCTATTTGCATTCACAAATACCTTCAGCAATCCACGACCCTGTTTATCATTATGATATGAACATTCATATGCATTCTCTCACTCTTTGTCTCTCTCTCTCTCTCTCTCTCTCTCTCTCCCTCTCCCTTCAGACACACCAACGACCATAACTTCCCATCTCTCTTTCCCTCTCTCTACAATCACTTTCTTCACTTTCCGATTCCAGCCTCTGTATCCTTCTACAGTTTTTACCCTCTACAATTCTCTCCACTGCCGTGGAGGTTATTCCCTGATGTCTTAACAAATGTCTTACTATCCTGTCCCTTCTTCTTGTCCGTCTTTTCCATATATTCCTTTCATCGTCAGTTCTACTGAAGACCTCATTATTTAGATTAACCGTCCACCTAATTTTGAACATCCTTCTGTAGCACCACATCTCAAATGCTCCTTCTGTTCCTGGTTTCCTACAGTCCATAAGAATTACCACAGTATGCTGTGCTCAAAATGTATTGCCAGAAATTTCTTCCTCAAATTGAGATTATGTCCGATACCAGTAAACTTCTTTTGGCCAGCAATGTCCTCTTCGCCAGTGCTAGCTTGTGTATGTCCTCCTTGCTTCTCCATCATGGGTTGTTTCACTTCCTAGTTAGCAGAATTCCTTGACTTCGTCTACTTCGTGATCATCAATTTTTATGTCAAGTTCCTCGCTATTCTCGTTTCTGTTACTTCCCATTATTTTTCTTGCTGATTCTCAATGTATATTCTGTACTCCGTGCATTCCATTCGGAAGACGACTTAAGTCTTCTCTACTTTCACTGACGACAGAAATGTCATCAGCGGCCGGCCGGAGTGACCGAGGGGTCTGGAGCTGCGCGGCCGATACGGTCGCAGGTTCGAATCCTGCCTCGGGAATGGACGTGTGTGTTGTCCTTAGGTTAGTTAGGTTTAAGTAGTTCTAAGTTCTAGGGGACTGATGACCTCAGCAGTTAAGTCCCATAGTTCTCAGAGCCATTTGAATTTTTGTCATCAGCGAATCTTATCACTAATATTCTTTAATTCTGATTTTTAATCCCTCTCTTGAACATTCCTTTCATTTCCGTCATTGCTTCGTCGATGTACAGACTGGACAGCAGGAGCGATATACTGCATCCCTATCCTACGCCATTTCTAATCTGACTATTCGGTCTTCTATTCTATCTTGATTCTTGTATATATCGTAGATTACCCATCATTCCCTACAGGTTACGCCTATTTTTCTGAGAATATCGACCATCTTACACCATTTAACAGTGTCTGCTCGCTTTTTCTATGTCATCAAATCCTTTGAAAGTTGACTTCCCTAAGTGGCGCTCTTATTAACAAACGCAGCATCAGAAATGCCTCTTTGGTGCCTTTACCTTTCCCAATGCCAATCTGATCGTCACCTAACAGATCCGCAAGTTTCTTTTCCACTCTTCTACATACTATTCCAGCAACTGCTTCAGATGGGCTCGTGTCTCTGTGACTATTTCGCCACTGAGGTGTGTGACAAGATGCGTCGACACATGAGCTGTGGTTATTTTTAGAGGCAGCCCCGGCGCGAGTCAAAGCCTCCCCTGTTAAGAAGAGGCAGTGTGCGCCAACTTTTCGCTTAATACGGCACCTCCTTCTCCTCGGTCGCTCGCCTTAATTTCGCTTTGACAACCAGCACTCTGTCTAATGGCCTGTCTGTGGCCGAACAAGTCTCTCGCCTCATTCTTTCCAAGCGCTGAACATGTTAGCTGTGTCGCGACGAGAGTTGTTACGACAGTCAAAAGTATGCGAAAGCTGTTTTTTCCTGTTTTGGAATAATAGACACAAGTTTAAAAAGTTCTTAATAGCCAGAAGAAATCATAATCTCTCGGTAATTGGAAAGCCGTTAAAACGCTTCCTCGCAGATGGCGACAACGGTTTTTCTTTGCAGAATGAATGTATCATCTGCGGCAGAAACAAAGGTCTCCCACGAATATTTTCAACGGTTAACAGATGAAAGATCTTGTAGAGATCTTGTTTAAGGAGTTTTGAAATCCAAATCATCAACTTTCAACAGACGACATCTGAAAGATCTTGTAGACATCTTGTTTAAGGAGTTACCCATTTTGGCTACTACTTCCCAATATACTTATTCACTCATGAACTTCGTTGTAATTAATCCACTGCATTTCAAAAGGCGCGATGATGCACGTAACTACAATAGCAGAAGGAAGAATAACATTCATTATTCCACGTTAAGATAGTCTGGAGCACAAGAATGGGCGCACAATACAGCTACCAAAATTTTAGATCACTTACCCAAATGATATAAAATGTCTGACTCACAGGAAAGTTAAATTTGAAAACAAACTGATGAAGTTTCCTCTTGACAACTTCTGCTACTCTGTAATGTGTAAAATGTGTTGGGTATGAATTACTGACTCACATCTGAATTTCTTTCTCGGAAGAAAGAAACCACTTCCAAATAGTCCTCATTCAGTTATATTTATATATGAATGCCTAAAATGAATGTAAAATACTCGTTCCACGTCTATTAGTATCATGACTCATTGATCATTTGCACGATAAATCGGCTGGCCTCTGTGACCGAGAGGTTCTAGGCGCTTCAGTCCGGAACCGCGTTGCTGCTACTGTCGCAGGTTCGATTCCTGCCTCGGGCATGGATGTGTGTGATGTCCTTAGGTTAGTTAGTTTTAAGTAGTTCTAAGTTCTAGGGGACTGATGACCTCAGATGTTAAGTCCTATAGTGCTCAGAGCCGTTTGAACAACATGACCGTGAGTGAGCACCACATATTGTTCTTACAGTACATTTTCGAGCAATGAAGACTCTATTTTAAAGATTTGTTACCCCAGAACATCATTCAATATGGCATTACTGAATGAAGATATGCCAAATATGACAACTTAATGATATTTCTTACACCACGTTTTTGAGCAATGAAGACTTTATATGAAGATAGTAACTGTTCTCGAAAGAACAGATACCATTGATGACCGTGCAGCTTCTCTAGAATAAATGATAATTAATTGAAACCCTCAGCTGCCGACAGGTGTTGTTGATATACTTCCATGGAGACAGCTGAAAATGTGTGCCCCGACCGGGTCTCGAACCCAGGATCTCCTTCTTAAATCGCAGACGCTCTATCCATTTTTTAGATCTCATTTTGTTCTATTTTGTTTATTGAATTTTTTCGTGACGGACATCCGATGACACCCGTTCAGGTTCTTTGTTGACCTGTTCACTCAGTTTTTTTATTACAGAAAGTAGCTAACCCTCTCACCGAGCACGCTGAGCTACCGTGCCGGCTAATCCATCTGAGCCACCGAGGACACAGATAAATAGCGCCACTGCAGGGACTTATCCCTTGCACGCTTTCGTAAGAGTTCGGACAACCTGTGCGCATTCGCACAGACGAAGGTCGATGTCTGGGTAGCCTTTAACTATATGTGAAGATACTAACTGTTCTCTTCGCGCGCTTTTCTCTGCTGGTAGAGATGACTTAGAGTGTTCTAAGGAGGAGTCGAAGGCAAGCCATGAAAGAGATCGGACGTGTGCAGTAGTAGTTCCGATGGAAATGATAAGTTGCCGGATCTAGCAGTGTTTCATACATCAAAAGTGTTGTAAAGTTCTAACATTCTGCGTGGTGTCTGTTTGTTCTATATCGTGTCTCCCTACCACTTTCGCGCAACGACGCTCTGAGCGTGTTTTTTAGGGAATTAACTAGTTTGAACCTGGGACCTGTTGCTGGTAAGGAGACGCCAGACCACACATGACATGCAGAATTCAGAAGAGTTCAGTGAGACTAGCGATGATATAACCAAATACTTAATGATTTCAGCGTCAGCTCCACTGCACTCCCTGTAAAAGAATCTTAATACTAACTGAATTTAGTGGAAGGGGTTCAAGGCTTTCCTATTTTTAGTTAGCTGGTAAAATATCGTCGAAAAAGCAGTTAAGTTTACCATTGGAAATTTTATTCTACTCACAAAACATCGTTTATAAATTGCACTATTGATAAAAGGAAATGTTTTAATACAGGACGGTAAAAACCAACTGCGTTCAACAAAAATGTGAACGAATATTCCCTGAATGGGTTTCCAAGTTCTACAATGGATCTAAGGATGACCTATGCCATATCACATCTATAATCTAGGTTTAAATTAAGTTTCACAAAAGAGAAAACTATCAAAATGGTCTACAGTGACCCTCAATTATCTTTAATTACTTATCTAACTTGTCGTAAATTACAGTAGCTGATGTGGCTTCTCAATAGCTATATAACAGAAAAATCATCGCGTTTCAGATTTTTACTTCAAGTGGCAAATGTGAACACCATGAGCTTTAATTGACGATCGACACTAGAATTACGCAAAAAGGGGGTGTAACACATGAGACTTCTGTAGTTCTGAGTGAAGCTTTATGCGCTGTTATGCGGTATCGTGTGCGTTCATTACCTTGTCGGTGTTCGTCAGGGGGCGTCGGACAGCACAGCTCCGCTCACCTCGCCGTCTCGGAAGCAACTCTCTCCTAACGTCTCCTTACTACAATTTACCGAACTTGGTTTAAAAAAAACTATCTGGTTGTGTTTACATCTGACCCTTATCAATGTTAACCTTAAGCTCCGCCTACAAAAATTCTGTCTATCCAATGAGAAACATTATACTTTTCGTGGTGGGGCAATGTTTTTTAAAGTTTGCAACGTAACAGAGACCCGAAAAAGTCTCACGCTAAAACTTGCAGCTGGTGTGGTCTTTTTAGCGTTATCGTAAGATCTATACCGTTCTTCTGGAGGGCTCTATCTTTTAACATGGGCTGGGGGGTGGTCCTGACGTAACAGAGACGCGAAAAAGTCTCACGCTAAAACTTGCAGGTGGTGTAGCCCTTTTTGTGTTATCGTAAGATCTATACTGTTCTTCTGGAGGGCTCTAGCTTTTAACATTGGCTGGGGGGTGGTCCTGACGTAACAGAGACGCTAAAACTTGCGGGTTGTGTGGTCCTAGCGGTTAGCTGGCGACGTGGGTGTCCGTCCGTCCCTTATCGTAGGGCCTTCCAGCTTAACACGGTTCTGCTCCCGGCTTCTGTTCTCGTTTCTCCCCTCGGAACTCCGTCTGTCTCACGGTGGGAAGGTATGACATGCGTTTAGGCATTCTTGTGTTAGTCTGTGGTATTCCATTTGCTCACTCGTTACTCGTATTACTTTGGTTAATTTAATGTCATGATTTATTCGGAGCTATGTGACATACTACTGGATTTGCTTATCATGTCAGGGTTTTCATGGAAGGTGTTGGATTTGCCTGACACCTTACAAAGTGACGGCATAATTATTCCGATGAGTGTGTAGAAATTTCGGAATTTTTAAGTGAATTGTGTGACGAAAAAAGACATATATTCCGCGTGGCGTATTGAGCAGGTCGGTGGCTAAAAACTGTGACTGCATTTGGTCCCAACAGACTTAATATTTGGCGAGCATTATCAATCAAAAGCAATCAGTATTTTTGTAGCTATTAAGTTTTCGGGAAATGTAACACCATAAACTTGCTAACGTGAGTGAAAGGGATTGTGAGTGACTGTGTTGAGACTAGCACGGGCTTGGCACTGATACTTGCTCACCTAAGTTTCAGAATATATTAACTGAGGGCAAAATTTCCAAACTTTCATTTGGTGTTTCTCCCGAAACGTAGATTAGTGACTTAAATTGCAGCCTGGTTCACATCGAGATACAGTAGGTTTCACTTGGCTTTCCTACTGATGATCTGCTGAGACAATGTTCACAGGTAGGTGCAGGTTCGTCGTAAAGGGACGGAAAGAACCGCGCCACCGCACATCGTATCTGATAATCAGAAAATGAACTGAAAACGAAGTGAACATAAATTTATTAGATTTTCCAAAACATAATTTTTCCAACTTTTGGACAATTACATAATAATGAAATCTTTGGCTGTAGTATGAATAATACAAGAAATAGAACGATGCAAAAGCCAGTATTAATTCATGTACTAAAAATAGAGTAACTTTCATCATAAAAAAATTGGTAGCAAAAGTTTACATAACACGGGCATTGAATTTCATTGTCAGGGCACAGTTCTAATTTATAGCTTGTGACATAATTTGTAACATGTATTACAAAGAAATATCAGAGTAGCAGCTAGGTAACGGACAGTCCTTACCAATGAGTAAAGTCAAACAGTCTCGCTGCTTGCTACAATTACATCAGTCAGTATTAACGGTGAGTAGCGTAATAAAAAGTTTCTGTCCACAGCCAGCAAACAATCTTACTTTAACTTTGAAAATTAATATAATGTGTTGTACGTGTTTGCTATTTGATTACTGTGTGACATGTGTTGTGTGAAGTACTTGAAAGTGTGCGTTAGGTACTGTTCTTGTGTTACGACAACAATGACAATTCTTACGTAAGATTGCTTACGAGCATAAAGTTCAGTTTCAATTTAATTATTCTTGTCCCGGTGAGGAACTGGCGAAAGTTGGTTATTTTCATTAATGACATACTTTGAAAACCTTTTTTCCAAATTATCCACTAACTACTGTTAATTAAAAAATTAGTTTCCGTAATAAAAATATATAAAGATAACCGAACTTTGTTTCTAATGGTCATCGGTAAAGTAACGAGTAGTGGCGATTCGGTTATCACTTCATCTACTTCTCTTGGTTTTGCATTATTCTTCGGAATAGAGGCCTTTTCCCCACAGATTAGGGACTTTCGGTACACGGTCATATAGGAAAGCCTAATTAGCCGGATTTGTAGGAGGGTTATACTGTGATCTGCTAAGGATACTATTGTTGCTCAGGTGAGATACTATTCTAGAATACATCACCTTCTCAAAATTTGGGAAAATGATATTAGCAGAGAAACACGTCCTTAGCTCCCGACATCTTTCCTCGGCGTTAGGATTAATCGTAGAAATGGCGCATCGAATATGAAGCTAATTAACTAAGTAAAGATGTATAAAGTATCTCAACTTAGGGGAATTAGATTTTGCTAATCTCAAATACTTTTTATGGAGAACTTAATATTATCATTCATATTTTCGTAAAATTAATGTAGCTTACAAGTTTGGATTACGGTTGTGTGTATAAAACGTGAAATTTGGTCGTCCGCCATCTGCGGAATAAGCAGACGTAAAATCTGTCGTTTCGGAAATAGTGAACGCATGTGAAACAGACTACATATTCATGAAGCAAGCCAACCGAAATGCTGCGGAACGCCCGATAAAAGTGACTTCTTGCTGCGCCATGTTAAATGGAAAATCTTGTATGAAAAACGCCTCGTTTTCCTGGCATCATGCAAAAGCTGTTACCTTCAGTACGCCTCTCTTTCGCCGCATGACACTGCGGTTAAATCAGGTCATCTAAAGTAATCGCAGTAATAGCTGGTATTAGGAGATTCCTCTGGTCACGTGAGTTGGACGTTCCGCTACTCCCAGGAGGGCGTAATCTTCTGTGGAATGCAAACTACGTTCACTCGCTGCAGCGGATCAATGTCCGTCGGAGGCACACTGCACAGAAACGTAACAAACGTAACTACAGAATGTCTGCTAATTCTGTAAGTGGGGTTGGCCGTGCCTCAGTAATACTTTTACGGCAAAATGAATTATGCCATTTAGCCTACGGGGTGATCTTACCTGTGTTGCGCTATCGAACTCTTCGGACTTCCTTACCTATGGGTGGAGTTGCGACGCTCGCATCGTAAATCTGCCTTGCTCTCTCCAGCACCTAATTATGTGTCGGCGGAGGCCTTTTGTGAGTCGCAGCCAGGAGTTTGTTGTTTTGGTTTTAGCTGTACTAGGTTTCTGCTGATGTCCTTGCATCACTGCGGTTTATCTGAATTATGACTCTTCATCTGGGAACTGGCCCTAAACAAAAAGGTATGAGGATGTTACCACAAATCAAAATGTAGTGAAACTTGTTAGACAGTCATTAATAGTGGTGACTACAGCCAGTACACCGACCATGCTCCCTCAGCGAGCCGCTTTTATGTATGCTGTCACCGTACTGAAAGTCATACAGAAAAGGGCGCTACAAACAAATATATAGGGTATCCAAAAATAATGTATATACTCTTTGAAACTGAACACCTCTTTAGTGAAAGGGGTTAGAAATAAAACTTCAATGGTGTTAGGTGCCTCATGGTCCGACTTAAGGTGGTAAATGTTCAGACTGGTGTCCGTCCATCGCAATACACCGTCGACAACGACTTACGACTGAGCGACATGCCAACTTTATTGTTTCCAACAGAATAGCATCACACCCTTGCTCAATTTGCTCTCATCATCCAGTATGTGTGGTCTCACAGCGTAAACTGTGTTCTTGAGATTACTCCACAGAAATTTAAATCTGAAGATCGAGCGCGATACTCCACACTCCTTCTTCGTCCTATCCATCTGGCAGGGAATATACGATTGATAAATGCCCTCACATGCAGTTGAAAGTGAAGTGGCGCCGCATCTACATCTACATTTATACTCCGCAAGCCACCCAACTGTGTGGCGGAGGGCACTTTACGGGCCACTGTTCCAGTCAAGTATGGTTCGCGGGAAGAACGACTGCCGGAAAGCCTCCGTGCGTGCTCGAATCTCTCTAATTTTACATTCGTGATCTCCTCGGGAGGTGCAAGTAGGGGGAAGCAATATATTCGATACCTCATCCAGAAACGCACCCTCTCGGAACCTGGACAGCAAGCTACACCGCGATGCAGAGCGCCTCTCTAGCAGAGTCTGCCAGTTGAGTTTGCTAAACGCCTCCGTAACGCTATCACGCTTCCCAAATAATCCTATGACGAAACGCGCCGCTCTTCTTTGGATCTTCTCTATCTCCTCTGTCAACCCGACCTGGTACGGATCCCACACTGATGAGCAATACTCAAGTATAGGTGGAACGAGTGTTTTGTAAGCCACTTCCTTTGTTGATGGACTACATTTTCTAAGGACTCCCCCAATGAATCTCAACTTGGCACCCGCCTTACCAACAATTAATTTTATATGATCATTCCACTTAAAATCGTTCCAGATATTTTACAGAAGTAACTGCCACCAGTGTTTGTTCAGCTATCATATAAACATACAATAAAGGATCGTTCTTTCTATGTATTCGCAATACATTACATTTGTCTATGTTAAGGGTCAGTTGCTACTCCCTGCACCAAGTGCCTATCCGCTGCAGATCTTCCTGCATTTCGCTACAATTTTCTAATGCTGCAACTTCTCTGTATACTACAGCATCATCCGTGAAAAGCCGCATAGAACTTCCGACACTATCTACTAGGTCATTTATATACATTGTGAAAAGCAGTGGTCCCATAACACTCCCCTGTGGCACGCCAGAGGTTACTTTAACGTCTGTAGACGTCTCTCCATTGATATTCCGTAGGCTCTTACTTTGTTTATCAGGCGACAGTGCGGAACTGTATCGAACGCCTTCCGGAAGTCAAGGAAAATGGCATCTACCTGTGAGTCTGTATCTAATATTTTCTGGGTCTCGTGATCAAATAAAGCGAGTTGGGTCTTACACGAAGGCTGTTTCCGGAATCCATGTTGATTCCTACAGAGTAGATACTGGGTTTCAAAAAATGACATGATACGCGAGCAAAGAACATGTTCTAAAATTCTACAACAGATCGATGTCAGAGATATAGGCCTACAGTTTTGCGCATCTACTCGACGACTCTTCTTGAAAACTGGAACTACCTGTGCTCATTTCCAATCATTTGGAACCTTCCATTCTTCGAGAGACTTGCGGTACACGGCTGTTAGAAGGGGGGCGAGTTCTTTCGCGTACTCTGTGTAGAATCGAATTAGTTGGACCAAAGTACCCAGTACATTACATGTAAACACAGCCCGCACCATTATGGAGCCACCACCAACTTGCTCGGTGCCTTCTTGACAACATGGATTCAAGTCTTCGTGGCGTCTTAACCACGCTCGACACGTACCATCAGCTCTTACTACGAAATCGGGACTCATCTGATCAGGCCACTGTTTTCCAGTTGCCAATCGATACGGTCACGAGCCCAGGAGAGGCGCTGCAGTCGATGTCGTGCTGTTAGCAAAGGCAGTCGAACCGGTCGTCTGCTGCCAAAGCCCATTAACGCTCTATTACGCCGCACTGCCCTAACGGATACGTTAATCGTATGTCTCACATATATTTCTGCTGTTATTTCAAGGACTAGTGCTTGTTTCTTGTTAAGTGAAGGCCGTCGGCCACAGCATTGACGGACTGTCTGGAATTTGTTGTCCTCGGCGCTCTTTTTACACTGAGGATCTCGTAATATTGAATTCCCTAACAATATCAGAAGTAGAATGTTCCATGCTGTGGGGCGGCGGTTAAGTTTGTAAAAATAAATCTAATTGCTGTATGAACACTTGCAAGTTGAATCAGTTTCAGGCTTTTAGAATGTTGTTAATGCTGTCTTTCGCCGTTCTCAACACTGGCTCTCTATTTACTTTTTAGCACCCAGAAAGTGATTTAACAAAACATGGAACCAGTAATAAGAGATCCTAGTGCCCACTTCATCTGAGAGTACCATTATAGCTGCAGCTTATAGCTCTGAGGAATTAGGAGATTGTCCGGGATTTCTAATCAAAAACGGTTTTCCAAAATAGTCGAGTATATTCTGAAATTCACTGATAAAAAACACAAGTATCCCTACAACCTAACTAACAGAGCAGTTCAGAGTCTAATGCGCTGATGCAACTATAAATGTCCGAATTAAATGTTAAAAAGAATGCTCGTCATAATTTGATGAAAATATTTCATCAAACGCCACGCTAAATATTTGGTAGAATGTCTGTCCCGCGACGGCACGTGAAAATACGACAATACGCAAACTGAAGCTAGATAATGAAAATCATCCCAGAATTAACCCTTCACTTGAAATGTTTTCATGGTTCCGCGTATCTCTAGTAACTTAATACGGCACCCGAGGCTGTTTGTAGCAGTGATACCGATGCTACGCGACTCCCGACACAGATGGCGTGTCATTCAGCATCTGGAGAGAACTGGGGCCTTCCTTCCTCGCGCAGCGTTCTTATATATATAGCCGCGGTGCGGACGGCTAAGGGAACGCCTGATCAAATCGGCTCTCCCGACTAGCCGCTGGGCTAGTAACGCACCACTTCAAGTTACATAATAATTTATAGCTTCTTTTGCTGATGGCCGATGAAGCTCTTAATTTAAACATGCATTCAGCACGCAGGTAAGTATTGATAATAAAATTTTGACGTGGCTAAGTTAAATATTTTGGGCGAGAGAATTAATTAAATTACACTGCACGCAGTAGATGAGCTCTGAACTGGCCCTTTTGAGATCCGCTATCGCTATAATTTTATAGGTATTCAAAAGAAACTTTTCACATCTTCATAGTCACAGCGGACCTCCAACCTATTTAAATCTAAACATCCTAGCTTTATTTATTAGCCTACTTAATCTATCTTGCTTCCTTCAGTTTTGAGATGAAAACCAGAAAATCATGAATTTCCACTAAAATCTTAATTTGTGAAATCCAAAGTACTGTTTTTATTAAATCATTATGAAAGATGAATCTAAATATAAATTTTGAAGTTTCTAGCTCTTTTCTGTTGCGCCAATGATTTTTTCAGAAAAACATCCAAATTTCGAAAATGGCTGAAGTTATCGAACTGATATTTAACACATATTAATTTAGTATTATTCCTGACATGCTAGAAAAGTTTTAGATTCTTTGCTTGATTTTTAAGGTATTGCGCAACATTTATGATGTCAGAGCTAGTTACAGCAGACTGGCTGGCACACAATGGAAACTGATGTGAATTTACTACAGCGTGAGTAGGCTGCTTCCCTACAATGCGTCTAGGCGGTCATAATAACGTCGGAAACATTTTCACACAATCAACTTACTATAAATGACAGCTCCGTCAATGAACTGCCCTTTTATACACACCTGTTCATCGAAAAAAGCACTCCGTCTTCAGGCCACGAGTGACCTACCGGGACCATCCGACCGCCGTGTCATCATCAGTGGAAGATGTGGATAGGGGGGGGGGGCGTGGGGTCAGCACACCGCTCTCCCGGTCGTTATGATGGTATTCTTGACCGAAGCCGCTACTGTTCGGTCGAGTAGCTCCTCAATGGGCTTCACGAGGCTGAGTGCACCCCAGAAAATGGCAACAGCGCATAGCGGCTGGATGGTCACCCATCCAAGTGCCGGCCACGCCCAACAGCACTTAACTTCGGTGACCTCACGGAAACCGGTGTATCCAATGCGGCAAGGCCGTTGACCCCTGTTGAAAGAAACAGAACAAAATGGTGCAAATTGCTCTGAGCACTACGGGACTTAACATCTGAGGTCATAATTCCCCTAGAACTTAGAACTACTTAAACGTACCTGACCTAAGGACATCACACACACAGCCATGCTCGAGGCAGGATTCGAACCTGCGACCGCAGCTGTCGCGCGGTTCCGAACTGAAGCGCCTAGAGCCGCTCGGCCACCGCGGCTGGAAAAACAGAACACCTCGAACGACTAGAGGGAGAACATTCATATTCACGGGACATGCACATCAGTATGTTATGCAGAAATGATCAACATTTGAACCATGTCGGCACACGGGCTCAAGCTCAACACGACGCAACACCGCCTACCGGTAAAATGTGCCTGCGGCTCTCGTTGTCGCCATGAATCGAAGGAAATGGATCGGTGTGAAATGAGCAGACGAGCAGGATGCCTTGTAGACGTATACGCGAACCGTACTGTCAGATCAGTGAGTTTGAAAGAGGGCGCATTATTGACATGAGAAAATGTGATGCATCCATCCGGGAAATTGCTGCTCGTGTGGGACGAAGTGTTTCGGCAGTGCAACAGGTGTGTGCACAATGACGAGAAAGGTCAGGTAGCACCACCCGGACAACCAGCCCTCCCCGCCCCACCCTCCCCCCTCCCCCCCTCCTCCCCTCCCCACCACTCCACGTCCGAGAAGATCGATACCTCATTCGAATGGCATTACAGGACAGATCTGCGTCCTCTTCGACTTGGTGCGACAGTGGAACATTGAAACACGTCGTACACCATCGTGGCTGACAGTCCGTAGCCGTTTAATACGGCATGTATTACGTGCGCGCCGTTCACTTCTCCGCCTATCTTTGACGAATGTGCGGAAACAAGCTAGAAGGAAATGGTGTATGGAACTACGTCATTGGGGACAGGAATAGCATCAGATAGTGTTTTCGGACGAATGCTGGTTTTGTTTGTTTGAAAATGATGACCACATTTTAATTCGCCGCAGACAGGAGTAGCGGCATCACAGTGACTGCATTTGCACAAGACATAGAGCTCCAACTTAGAGCCTTGTGTTGTGGGGTGCTATTGGGTACAACCACAAATCATAGTTGGTGCATGTCCATGGCACTGTGACCAATGTGACTCAAGTCAATGACATCCTGCTACCCATAGTCATACCTTTTCTGTGTAACACCTCAGACGCCATATTTCAGCAAAACAATGCGCGACCACATCTTGCTGCACGAATACCTGACTTCTTGGTGTCAGACGATGTCAGTCTTTTGCCCTGGGCAGCCAGATCACCAGACTTGTTGCCAGTCGATAATGTGTGTGGAATGGTGAAACAACAGGTGCAGTGCTGTGACCCAAAGCTAACCAGCATAGATCAGGTGGGCAGCATGGATGGCCATACCATAGGACGAGATTCGCGTCGATCCCATGAAGCATGGAACAAGTGGGATCCATGGTGGACCCTGTGCCTACTGGGCAACCGAACACATGTTGAACCGAAGTGGCTGATATACTAATCATTTCTGCAGAACATACTAACGTAGATGTCCTGTGAATATGAATATCCTATCTCCAGTTGTTCAAGGTGTTCCTTTTTCTGAACATGAATGTACCTTGTGCACACGCTACTAACGTCATCTGTATATGTGCATATCGCTACCCTATTACTTTTGTTTCTTACTTCACGAAAATGATTTCCGTGGTACTTTCAAGGCTCCACAGGTGTCCTTTGTTTAGATATTGACAACAGTTCAAATAGAATGTGGGACATATACTGTAGTCTACTGCCGCAGCGTCACGACTGTCCATGATTGCATTTACACCACACTGGGGCAAAACAACTGCGTCTTTTTTATTTTCGCGTATCCCAATAAGACCATTAGTACCCACAAAACATTTGGCACCTGTCTCCGGTTAATTTCAGCTTATGCTACGCTGTTTGCAAACTAAATTCGCTACTAGGCACAATTTTTCTAGAGCCTGTTACAGAGAGGTCCATTTCTGCAACCA